>NC_138357.1:87403962-88003962 GCF_046562875.1 Panthera onca | reverse complement strand
AAACATCTTCCTCACCTGACGATTCAGAAAGGCCTTCAGCGGGACGATTCAGAAAGGCCTTCAGCGGGGCACAGAAAGGCCTTCTACCTCGATCAGGAGGATTCCCTGGAGGAGGAGATATCTGAACTTGGTTTTGAAGGAAAAGTATGCATTCCCAGGTAATGGCAATGGGACTTCTTCTCTTTCTGCCCAGTGACATCTCCTAGAAGGGTATAGGCATCTCCAGAATTTCTATATGAGAAGTACTATTAGGGACAACAAACTGGCTGAAGTCAGGCAGAATCGGTCTTGTCTTAAAACTACATTTTCAAAGAGACTATCACTATGCAGATTTTATTTTATGTGGAAATAAAAATAATGGTTCCCTAAAGATGCTTTTATTGCCATATTGCTTTAGATTAAGAAAAAATCAAAAGATATATTATTTTATACCTTTTATTTTATCTGGGTTTGCTGGAGTGGGAGATAATGTAGACTAATGGGAGCATTCAGACCTCCACAGCCAACCCCCACAAGCACAGCAGAGGGGAATCTAACACTGACTTCTCCCCTTTTCCCCCCAGTGCTACATCCTAATAGGGTTTGCACACCCCCAATTTCTTCCCCTTCTTCCTTCGTGGTATGTTCCAGGAGGGGACTGTAAACCTGTCTGACTTCTCCCCCTGCTCATCCTGTGGTATCTGCCAGGAGAGAACAGCCACTGGCACGTCTGCGTCTTTCCAGAGGCCCTTCAACTTCTCTGAACATTATTGCATAGATCCAGAATACAGATGCAAAGACCCCCTCCCCCAGGAAGACCGCCCAGAATAACGTTCGCACCCATGCTCTGCGCCATCTGTGAGATGGCTCCACTGCTCTGCCTCGTGAGTTTAGAGGCTTCCCCACCCTCCTTACGGAATGATCACTCCCCCAACATGGCGCACCCCACAGGGAAGCGCGACCTGGGCGCGGCCATTTTCCCCGCTTGATAACTCGGGCGAGGGGCACTGAATGCGCCAAAGCACCGACTCCGTAACGTCCCCACGTTGACTTTGGGCTGACAGTGGCTTCGAATGTGGTTTTGCGCGTGTGCAGAACCACGCCCCCTTCGTTCCTCGCCCCAAACCCTGAGAAGGGGCGGTGCTAGGGTTGGTGACCGGAAGCAGCTACGGTTCTCAGCAGTGGTTCAATAGTTGTCGGGAGGATCTCTTTGCACTGTGTCGGAGGGATGTGGAGGTGATGGGTCCCCAGGGAGGGTGAGTGTTGGGGAGTTCTGTGTGGTCAGTGGTAGAGTCGGTTGTCTAACCGTAGTTGGATGATTCGATCATTATTTTCCTCTTCTGTCAACGTTAAGATCCTGAACTTCACTCCAAGACCCACAAGGTTTGGTGCATTATGTTCTGAGTGTTCCCTAAGAGTTGATTTTTCTTCTGCCCACGAGTTACTTAGAAGTGCGTTTTTAGTTTCCAAAAGTTTATCTTTTTAATAGATTTCTAACCTTAGTCTTCTGTGGTAAGAAAAGTGGCTACGTGAAGCTCCCTCCTTGAAATAGGAAGACACTCATGGTCTAGGCCATAGTTAATTTTTATAAATGTTCCGTATTTTAATCAGAAATAATATTTAGTTGTTTAGTTGTCAACTGTGTCATACAAAATTTGCACTCTTTGTTGTCTTTTTCTCCTGTTACTGACAGAGAGGGAAACTCTCCAGTGTGATGGTGATTGGTGCATTTCTCTTTCCTGCTGTCCATGATGCATTTTGAGTTAATAATGTATAAAGTGTGAGACTTAGATTGAAGCTCATCTGTTTGGATGTCCAATTACTCAAGCACCATTTGTTGAAAACTAGCCTTACTTCCTTGACTTGTGTTGTGCCTTTGTCAAAAATAAATTGGCCATACTTGTGTGGGGCTATTTTTAGGTTCTTTATTCTTTATTTTGGAATGTTGAACCAGCCTTACATTCCAGGAATAATTCTCACTTGGTTTTGGTGTATAGTTCTTTTTATATGTTGCAGGAATTGATTAGCTAATGCTTTTTTTCTGAGGAATTTTTGAGACTCAGTTTATGACAGATACTGGTCTATAGTTTTGTTTTTTGTTTTTTGTTTTTTTTTTGTTCTGTCTTTGTCTGGTTTTAGAATTAGGGTAATACACAACTCATAGAATGAGTTGGGAAGTATTCTTTTGTTTTGTATTTTCTGGAAGAGATTGTGTAGAGTTATGCTAATTTTCCTTTAAGTGTTTGGTAGCATTCTCCAGTGAAACCATCTGGGCTCGAACATTTCCTTTTGGAAGCTGTTTCATTATGGCTCCAACTTCTATAGTAGTTATAGGACTATTGAGATTATTTTTTTCAGAGTATCTATTTAATAGTGGGTGAGTTGTGGGAGTTTGTGTTTTGTGGAGAATTGGACTATTTCATCCAAATTGTTGGATATATGTGCATTTAAGTTGGTTATGGTATTCCCTCACTTTCCGTTTAATGGAAAGTTTAGCGTCTGTAGTTATATCTTCTGTTTCAGTTCTGATATTGGTAATTTGTATCTTCTTTTTATATTTTTCAGTCTTACTAGAGGATTACCAATTTTATCAATCTTTTCAAAGAACCAGCTTTTGGTTTCATTGATTGTTCTCTATTGTTTTTCTGTTTTCAATTTCTTTCTTTCTTTCTTTCTTTCTTTCTTTCTTTCTTCCTGTGTTTACATATATATTTTTTTCTCAACTATTTTTGTTTATTTCAGGTGTACTATAGAGTGATTCAACAATTTGGTAAGTGTTTTAAATTTATTGATTTATGCTCTTTTATTTATTACTTCCTTCCTTTGGCTTGCTTTGAGTTTTCTTTGTTAGTTTTCTAGTTTCTTGAGATGGGAGCTTAAATTATTGATTTAAGACCTTAATTCTTTTCTTTTAAAAATTTTTTAAAACATTTATTCATTTTTGAGAGAAAGAGAGACAGAACACGAGCATGGGAGGGACAGAGAGAGAGGGAGACACAGAATCTGAAACAGGCTCCAGGCTCTGAGCTGTCAGCACAGAGCCCGACGCAGGGCTTGAACCCAGGAACCATGAGATCATGACCTGAGCCGAAGTCGGACACCCAACCAACTGAGCCACCCACACACCCCATCTTAATTCTTTTCTAATATAAACATTTAGTACTATAAATTTCCCTCTCAACACTGCTTTATCTGCATCCAAAAAATTATGATATGTTGTGTTTTTAGTTTCAATTCATTACTTTTTAATTTCCATTGATCCATGGATTATATAGAAATTATTGGGGTGCCTGGGTGGCTCAGTCGGTTAAGCGTCCAACTTCGGCTCAGGTCACGATCTCACTGTCCGTGGGTTCGAGCCCCGCGTCGGGCTCTGTGCTGATTGCTCAGAGCCTGGAGCCTGTTTCAGATTCTGTGTCTCCCTCTCTCTCTGACCCTCCCCCGTTCATCCTCTGTCTCTCTCTGTCTCAAAAATAAATAAATGTTAAAAAAAAATTAAAAAAAAAAGAAATTATTGTTTGATTTCCAAGTGTTTAGACACTTTCCTGTTATCTTTCTGTATTGATTTCCAGTTTGATGATATTAGAGAACATACACTATATGATTTCAATTTACTGAGGTTTGTTTAATGACCCTGGGTGTGGTAGGTATTGGAGAATATTGCATGGGTGCTTGAAGAGAAAGTGTATTCTGTTAGTATTTGGCTGGAATGGGATGGATATGTTTAGTTAGTCCACCCTTTTCTTGGTCCTTTGATTAAGGGAAGTAGGCTTTTCTCAGAGTTTCTGTCTCTGTATCTGTTGACAGTTCTGAGTTATAAGCTTCTCCAGTGCCCTGTTTGTGATATATGGGAGGAAAAGGAAACCTAGGGAACTCACCACTGTGTTGTTCCTCAGACCCTGAGATCCATGGGCTATCTGCCTTTCCTTTCTACATCTCAGAGTCTTACTATTTGTATTTGTTGTGTGATGTCATTTTTTTTCCTGGTCTCTTATACATTTATTGTTCTCTTTTGTTTTTTCCCTGTATTAACTTTGTTAATTTACACCTTGCTAGGGAAGCACCTGTTTCACATCAATATGAAAATATGTTGCTATACATTTATGCATAATATCCCACAATAAGTAGTTTGAAACACTGCCTTATCTGGGAAAGATATCTATATCTATATCTACATCTATATCTATACCTATTATATGTTTTAAGCTATCCTCCTTTATCTGGTTTGCCATGGGGTTATCTCTGACATTGGTCATTTCAAAGGACTAGCTCTTTGTTTTCTTTAAACCCCCTATTATATTTATTTGAATTATTTAAGATTTAATTTTTATTAGCAACTACTTTATTTTTTTGGTGGAGGGGGCTTTGCCTAGTTTTGTTTTTTCTAATTCTAATGTTTTAGGCTGAACACATAGTTCTTTTGTTGTTATATTTATTTTTAATTAAAATCAACCATTTAAAGGTGTAAATTTCATTCTATATGACTTTAGTGTGTCCCATGACTTCTGGTAAAAATTGTGTGGCTTCTGTATTGACTTCCCACTTACCCTGGATTATTTAGAAATGCCTTCCTTTTCTTTTAAAACAGATTTATTTTAAAAAGTACAAATTAAAAAATAAATCAGATTTATTTAGCTATACAAAATAGATTTAGATATATTCCAGTAACATAAAATTCATCCATTTAATGTATACAGTTCAGTGGTTTTTAGTACATTCACAGAGTTGTGAAATCATTATCACAGTCTAATTTTAGAGCATTTTCAATAGCCCAGAAAGAAACCTGGTACACATTAGCAGATATTCACCATTCACGCCACCCCACACTCCCAGCCTAGGCAACTACTAATCAAGTTTCTGTGTCTATGTATTTGCTTATTCTGAATATTTTACATAAGTGGAATCATAAAATCTGTGGTCTTGTGTGACTGGCTTCTTTCAAGTAAGATAGTGATTTCATGGTTTATTCATGTTGTAGCATGTATTAATACTTCTTTTTTATTGCCACATGATATTCCATTGTATGGCTATACTAAACTTTGGTTATCCATTTTCAGATGATGGACATTTATATGGTTTCCAGACTTTGGCTACTGTGACTAATACTGCTGTGAATAGTTGTGTATATAAGTTTTGGAGCAGACGTGTGTTTCCATTTCTCTTGGCTAGGTACCTAGGAGTGGCATTGCTGGATCATATGGTGACTCTATGAGTAACATTTTGAGGAACTGCCAAACTGTTCTTCAGGGTGGCTATCCCATTTTACAATTCCACTGACAATATATGATCCAATTGATTTGCATCTCACCAATGCCTGTTACTACTGTCTTTTTCCCCCCCTTATTTTAGCCATCCTGATGGATGTGAAGCAGTCTCCTAATGAATAGAATATTTTGGTTTTGCTTTGCATTTCCCTAATGACTAATGATATTGAACATCTTAAAAAAATTTTATAATGTTTATTTAGTTTTGAGAGAGAGAGAGAGAGAGCGTGAACATGGGAGGGGCAGAGAGAGAGGGAGACACAGAATCCAAAGCAGGCTCCAGGCTCTGAGCTGTCAGCACAGAGCCCAATGTGGGGCTTGAACTCACGAACAGCGAGATCGTGACCTGAGCTGAAGTTGGACACTTCATCAACTGAACCACCCAGGCGCCCCTATATTGAACATCTTATACTATGATCAGACAATGTAGCCTGTCAATTCCCAGTATAAAAACATCTACCAGATTTCCTTCCTGGCCAAACTATTTGGTGGAATTTTATAAAAGTTAATGCGCATAAGAAAAGAAAGCATAGTCCCTCTTTCTTTGGTATAACATGTTTATGTATTTAAAATTCAACTTGATCATGCCTTTTATTTTACTCCTTATTTACTTTCTTGTTGCCTCTTTATCCCATTTCTTATTTTTGTTGTCTTTCTTACTTCTGTTCCTCTTCATTTTATAAAGGATACTTTCCCTTTCCTACCAAGAATGACTAAATCTATAGTGCTTCCATTAGTTGATCAGAATAAAATTGTTCCTCAACATAGACACAGAGACATCCTCTCCTCCCTAGACCCCGTAAAAGGAGAAACAGTTTTACCTCTGAATATTTTGAAGTAATTAAAACATTACAGTCCCAGGCTATTAATATTTTCCTTATGGCGTATCTCTTCTGTTTTAAGAAACTTTCCTCTTTTTTTATTCCAAACCGCAGTCATGTTTTCAACATCTGTTAAACAGAACCCTGTTTATTTTAAGCCAACCACACAAAAGGTACTGTGTTGTAGTGTTGAGAATGTGAGCTTTGAAGCCAGGTAGACTGGGTTTGACTTAACATCACTAAATCCCTGTTTCTGTGTGCATAAAATGAAATAATAATGATTATGGCAACATGTAGGGGACAGGATTGTTGTGCAAATTCAGGGAGGTACCAGCTTTTGCATATTCCATGATTCCGTGTAATCACAATGCTTGCTAATATGAATTAAATGTTTACTTGGGCCAGCCTGGTGCTGTGTCTTATGAACAGCACTGCATTTAATTTTCACAGCCTCATGAGGTAGTTTTGACTCATTTTGAAAAGAAAATGAAGAAACATTTTTTGACATGTTTATTTTTGAGAGAGTGCAAGTGGAGGAGGGGCAGAGAGTGGGGGACAGAGGATCTGAAGCGGGCTCCCCGCTGACAGCAGTAGGCTAGCCCGATGTGGGGCTCAAACCCACAAACTGCATGATCATGACCGGAGCCGAAGTCGGACACTCAACCGACTGAGCTACCCAGGTGCCCCTTTTAATTTTTTAAAAATATTTTTGAGAGAGAGAAAATGAAGAAACATTTTTATGCTCTTGTAGCTAAAAGTTGGCAGAGCTAGAATGTAAGCCTTTATTAATTTTAATCTAAATCTCATGGTCTTGCTCATATTCCATTTTGACGAATAACCAGAATCGATATTGACTGGACTTTGTCTACCCCGCAGTATCCAGTGCCAGGAACTGTACTTGGGTGCCTCCAGGAAGTGTTCGTGGGGTGACTGCTGAATGACTGACTATGTGGACACTGTCTTTCCAGGTTTCTTGGAGTCTCTGTTGAGCCCGCGGGCCAGACCCCATAGCGGAGGCTGCAGAAACTTCCTTCCGGCCCCAGCAGCTCTGTTTGAGTCCGCGGACCCCACCTGGCTTCCGGCTCTTGGGAGGAGCATCAGGAAGAGAGCTAGAGGGCTGAGGCCCAGCGGGAACATGCCAGCCAACCAGAGCTCTCCCGGGCCATCCCTGGCTCTGGCTGTGGGGAGATGTGACAACTCGTGTGAGGTGAGGAGGAAAGGGTGCCCAGGGGCAGGAACTCATCCAGAATGAAAGATAGTATCTGATTATTTTAATTTGTACAACTTGTATTTTAATCAAGCAGCATAATGAGGGAATTTTTATTGGTCATTCCTTTCCCTTGTGTGAATTTCCTTCTCTTGTCTATTGCTGTTTTATTTATCTTAGCTTATGGACTTTTTTAAATTGAGCTATAATTAACATAGGATGTTCTATTAGTTTCAGATGTACAACATATTGATTGGAAAGTTTTATACATTACTAGATACCATAAGTGTACTCACCATCTGTCACCATACAATGTTATTACAGTATTACTGACTCTATTCCCTATGCTGTACTTTTCATCCCTGTGACTTATTTATTTTATATCTAGAGGTTTGTACCTCTTACTCCCCCTTATCTATTTTGCTCCTTCCCCCATTGACCTCTCCTCTGGCAACCACCAGTTTGTTCTCTGTCTTTAAGAATCTGTTTGTTTTGGTTTTTGGGTTGTTCGTTTTGTTTTGTTCTTAAGATTCCACAGATAAGTGAAATCCTATGGTATTTGACTTTCTCTGTCTGACTTATTTCACTTAGCATAATAGCCTCTAGGTCCATTCGTGTTGTCATAAATGGTGAGATTTCATTCTTTTTTAAAAGATTTTATTTTTAAGTAATCTCTACACCCAGTGTGGGGCTCAAACCCACAGCCCCGAGATCGAGAGTCACACACGCCACTGACTGAGCCAGCTAGGTGCATCAAGATTTCATTCGTTTTTATGGCTGAGTAATATTCCATTGTTTATGGTGTGTGTGTGTGTGTGTGTGTGTGTGTGTGTGTGTGTACCACATCTTCTTTATCCATTCATCTATTGACAGACACTTGGGTTGCTTCCTTATCTTGACTATTGTAAATAATGCTGCAATAAACATAGGGGTGCGTATATCTTTTTGAATAAGTATTTTCATTGTCTTTGGGTAAATACACAGTAGTGGAATCAGTGGATCATATGGTAATTCTATTTTTAATTTTCTGAGTAATTACTGTCTTCCAAAGTGGTAGTACCCATTTACATTCCCACTAACGGCGCACGAAGGTTCCCTTTTCTCCACATCATCACCGACACTTATTATTTGATTCTAGCCATTCTGACTGGTGTCAGGTTACATCTCATTGTGGTTTTGATTTGCACTTTCCTGATGATTAGTGATGTTGAGCATCTTTTCATGTGCCTGTTGGCCATCTGGATGTCTTTTTTGGGAAGATGTCTATGTAGGTCCTCTGCCTAGATTTGAATCAGATTATTTGGACCTTTTTGGTGTTGAATTGTATAAGTCCTTTATATATTTTGGATATTAACCCCTTATTGGATATATATTTTTAAGTATCCTCTCCTATTCGCTAGGTTGCCTTCTTGTTTTGTTGATGGTTTCCTTTGCTGTGCAAAACCTTTTTATTTTGGTATAGTCCCAGTAGTTTATTTTTGCTTTTGTTTCTTTTGCCTCAGGAGAAATATCCATAAATATGGATTAGTGCCTGTGTTTTCTTTTAGAAGTTTTATGGTTTCAGGTCTTACATTTAGGTTTTCAATCCATTTTGAGTTTATTTTGCATATATTGTAAGAAAGTGGCCCATTTTCGTTCTTTTGCATGTAGCTGTCCAGTTTTCCCAGTACCATTTACTGAAAAAGACAGTCTTTTCCCTATTCTATATTCTTACCTCCCTTTGTTATAGACCAATTGACCGTATACATGTGGGTTTATTTTTGGGCTCTCTTTCCTGTTCCATTGATCTGTGTGTCAGGTTTTCTGTCAGTACTATGATATTTTGATTATTACAGCTTTGTAGTAGATCTTGAAATCCAGGACTGTGAAACCTCCAGCTTAGTTCTTCTTTCTCAAGGCTGCTTTGGCTATTTGGTGTCTTGTGGTTCTGTACAAATTTTAGGAATATTTATTCTAGTTCTGTGGAAATTGTTGCTATTTTGAAGGGATTGTGTTGAATCTATAGCTAACTTTGGGTAATATGGACATTTAAAAAATATTAATTCTTCCAAACCATGATCTGAGTGTATCTTTCCTTTTGTTTGTGTCATTTTCTTTTTTCAATTTTTTCAAGTTTACTTATTTATTTGAGAGAGACAGAGACAACATGAATGGGGAAGGGGCAGAGAGAGAGGATGAGAGAGAATCCCAAGCAGGCTCCATGCTGCCAGCGCAGAACTCGATGTGGGGCTTGAACTCATGAAACTGTGAGGTCATGACCTGAGCCAAAATAAGAGTCAGATGCTTAACCTTCTGAGCTACCTGGCGCCCCTGGTGGTGTTATTTTCTTTTTTCTTTTTTTTTTTTTTTTTTATCATCAATGTTTTATAGTTTGCAGAGTACAGATCATTTACCTCCTTGGTAAAATTTTTTCCTAGGTATTTTATTCTTTTTTGGTACAATTGTAAATGGGATTGTTTTCTCAATTTCTTTTTTGGCTACTTCATTATTAGTATATAGAGATGCAACAGATTTCTATATATGGATTTTGTATTCTGTAGCTTTACTGAATTTATTTTTCAGTTCTACTGGTTTTTTGGTGAAGTCTTTATAGAGTTTTCTATATAGAGCATCATGTCATCTGCAAATAGTGATATTTTATTTCTTCTTTACTCATTTGGCTGCCTTTTATATCTTTTTTCTTGTCTGATTGCTGTGGTTAGGACTTTCAGTACTATGTTGAATAAAAGTGGTGAGAGTGGACATCCCTGTCTTGTTCCTGATCTTAGAGGAAAAGCTTTCAGTTTCTTACCATTAACTATGATGTTAGCTGTGGGTTTTTCATGTATGGCCTTTATTATGTTGAAGCATGTTTCCTCTAAACCCACTTTATTGAGAGTTTTTATTATGAATGAATACTGTATTTTGTCAAATGCTTTTTCTGCATTTATTGAAATGATCATATAGTTTTTATCTTTTCTCTTGTTAATGTGATATATGGAATAAATTTCACTTGATTATGGGTTAGGATTTTAATATATTGTTGGATTCCATTTGCTAATATTTTGTTGAGGATTTTTGCATCTATGTTCATCAGAAGTATTGGCCTGTATTTTTCTTTTTTTGTAGTGTCCTTGTCTGGTTTTGGTATCAGGGAAATGCTGGCCTTGTAGGATGAACTTGGAAGTTTTCTTCCCCCTTCTATTTTTTGGAATAGTTTGAGAATAGGTAGTAACTCTTTTTTAAACATTTCACCTGTGAAGCCATCTGGTCCTGGACTTTTGTTTGTTGGGTGTTTTTTGATTACTGATTCAGTTTAATTGCTGATAATTAGTCTGTTCAAATTTTCTGTTTCTTTTGGATCCAATTTTGGGAGATCATATGTTTCTAGGAATGTATCTAGTTCTTCTTGCTTGTCCAATTTGTTGGAATGTAATTTTTGATAATATTCTCTTACGATTCTTTGTATTTCTGTGATGTCGCTTGTTATTTCTTCTTTTTCTTTTCTGGTTTTATTTATTTGAATATTCTTTTTTCTTGATGAGTCTGATTCAAGGTTTATAAATTTTGTTGATCTTTTCAAAGAACCAGCTCTTGGTTTCATTGATCTTTTCTATTGGGTTGTTTTTTTTTTTTTTTTTTTTTTTTTTTTTTTGGTCTTTATCCCATTTATTTCAGGTCTAATATTTATTATTTCCTTCCTTCCTTAGCTTTGGGCTTTGTTTGTTCTTCTTTCTCTAGCTCCTTTAGATGTAAGGTTAGGTTGTTTACTTGAAATTTTTCTTGCTTCTTGAGATAGGCTTGTATCTCTATAAACTTCCCTCTTAGAGGTGCTTTTGCTGAGTCCCAAAGATTTTGGACCATTGTGTTTTCATTTTCATCTGTCTGTATGTATTTTTTGATTTTCTCTTTGATTTCTTGGTTGAACTATTTGTGGCTTAGTAGCATGTTGTTTAGCCTCCATGTGTTTGTGTTCTTTCCAGAGTGTTTCTACTTGATTTCTAGTTTCATAGCTTATGGTTTTTTTAAAGTTTTTTTTTAATATTAAGTTTCATGACCCTTTATGGTTCTTGTATATTTTTGTGAATGTTTTTTGCCACTTTGTAATTTGAAATTAGTTTTTTGTTTTATTTACAAGTGGTAAAGGGTGTCAAACAGTTCTGTAAGTCGTATTTTATTTTATTTCATTTTTAATGTTTATTTTTTCTCTTATTTTTTTAATGTTTATTTTTGAGAGAGAGAGAGGGAGAGGGAGAGAGAGAGAAAGAGAGTGTGAGTGGGGGACGGGCAGAGAGAGAGGGGGACACAGAATGTGAAGCAGGCTCCAGGCTCTGAGCTGTCAGCACAAGGTCCTACGTGGGGCTCTAACTCATGAACCATGAGATCATGACCTGAGCTGAAGTCGAATGCTTAACTGACTGAGCCACCCAGGTACCCCTACTTACATGTTTTTAACTTTTTTTTTTCCATTATAACCCAGTACAGTTACTATAATGACCTGGATTTTGTAGTTTAAGTTCCTCTGGAGTTTGATGGGTTTTTTTGTATACTGTGATTCCCTCTTTACTGCCAGCCAGTTGGCTCCAGAATACTGTTCCTTTCAGGAACAAGCTTTTTTTATTTTTTTTAAATGTTTGTTTATTTTTGAGAGAGAGAAAGAGAGAGTGAGAGCATGAGCATGAGTAGGGGAGGAGCAGAGAGAGAGGGAGACAGAATCTGAAGCAGGCTCTGCGCTGGCAGCAGAGAGCCTGAGGTGGAGCTCAAACTCATGAACCCCGTGAGATCATGACCTAAGCCAAAGTCAGAAGCTTAACCCACTGAGCCAACCAGGCGCCCCAAATGTTTGTTTATTTTAGAGAAAGAGAGACAGACAGAGCATGAGTGGGGGAGGGACAGAGAGAGAGGGAGACACAAAATCCGAAGCAGGCTCCAGGCTCTGAGCTGTCAGCACAGAGCCCAATGCGGGCTCAAATTCACGAACTGCAAGAACATAACCTGAGCCATCGGTTCCTTAACTGACTGAGCCACTCAGGTCTAAATTGACTTTTAGAATGGTTCTTTCCTGCTTTGTTTCTGCCAGATTCCAGCTTGCTGGAGGCAAACATTCTTAATCTTTTCAATGGATTCAATTTTTTTTTTTTAATTTTGGCTTAAATTATCTGTTGACTTTCCATTATGGAAGGTGGAGATTTAGCTTTTCCATACACCCCCACCAACATAAACGTTTGCCTATAAATATTGTTTTGATCAGATTCATCATAAGTGTTTATTACTGTGACTATTTAGAGTTGGATCACATAGTGTCTATGCTGTGATTACTGTTTCCGCACAACTCTTTCTTTTCCCTGGGATTAATAATTTTCTGGTTTAGTCATTTCTTTGCTTTACTAGATACATATCAATGATTCAAGTCCAGATTCTTCACAGTTGTTTAAATCTCCTCTCTGCATATTCAAACATATTAGGTAATAATCATAATGACAATAATTATAAACACTCATATCATGTTTACCATGTGCCAGCAGTGTTATATGCACACAACATATACTAACGCATCTTCATAACAACCTCCTGGAGCTGGTTGACTTGCTGAAGACTGGTCAGGTAGCTCTCAGCTTCACCCGCAGCTATTACCTTGGTAATACATTTGCCATCCCCTAAACAATCTTTCTTACCTCTGTCTTGTGTCCTATCCCCTTTCCCGGGGATCCTCTGCCTTCTTTCCTGTTTCCTGGGTCCTGTGTCTTCCTCTTTCTTGATTTACCCCCTCATTTTGTGGGAGTACATTCTTCAGTCTATCCCTGAGAATGGATGCATGACAGGTAGATTTTATGAAACTTTGTATGTTTGACAATTTCATGCAAGAATATATTATTTACTATCTATAATTGTATAAGTACATTTATAGAAATAAAAAAGTAATACATGCCATGGAAATATACTTACTTGACCTTGACACTAAATATATCTTTTTGGCTGATTATAGAATTCTAGGTTGGAAATCATTTTTGTGCAGAATTTTATTGTTAAATTTTTTTAAATGTTTATTCATTTTTGAGAGACAGGGAGCATGAGTGGGGGTGGGGAGGTACAGAGAGAGGGAGACACAGAATCTGAAGCAGGCTCCAGGCTCCGAGGTGTTAGCACAGAGCTCAAAGCAGGGCTCTGACCCACACACAAACCACAAGATCATGACCTGAGCCGAAGTCAGATGCTTAACTTAACTGACTGAGCTACCCAGGTGCCACAATTGTGCAGAGTTTTAAAAGCCTAGTTTCCAGTCTACTCCTTTTCTATTCATGCACACATTTTTCTCAGCTTTACAGAAAAACGGTTATTTGGTTGTTGATTCTCCATTTCAAAAAATTCTTTGTTCTGATTTTCATTTCTTTTTCTTTTGTTCTCTTTTCTAGTAGTTTTTTTTTTTTTAATTATCTTCCAGGTCTTCTGTGTTGCTCATTAATACTTATATTTTTATTTCAAATAGCTCTTTTTATTTTCAGAATTTAAAAAAAAAATTTTTTTTAATGTTTATTTATTTTTGAGACAGAGAGAGACAGAGCATGAATGGGGGAGGGGCAGAGAGAGAGGGAGACACAGAATCGGAAGCAGGCTCCAGGCTCTGAGCCATCAGCCCAGAGCCTGACGCGGGGCTTAAACTCACAAACCGTGAGATCGTGACCTGAGCTAAAGTCGGACGCTCAACCGACTGAGCCACCCAGGCACCCCCAGAATATTTTTAATTTAAGAGAGAGAGAAAGAGAGCAGGGGAGAGGGGCAGAGGGCAAGAGAGAGAGAGAGAGAGCACGCATCTTAAGCAGACTCCACGCTCAGCATGGAGCCCAACACAGGGCTCGATCCCATGACCCTGGGATCATGACCTGAGCTGAAATCGAGAGTCGATGCTCAACCAACTGAGCCACCCAGGTGCCCCCTGTTTTCAGAATTTTATAATAGCTTTATGGGTGTAGTGTCTTATCAGTCTAAGGATATTAGTAATAGTTTTTTAGTTTAATTTTTTGAATAATGATATGGACACATGGCTCAAAAGTTAAAAAATATAAAACTGTATAAAATTTAAAAATGTAAAAGTGTACAGTCTAAATTCTCTTACCGTCTTTCTTCTCTCAGCTTTGTTTTCTCTAATATATTCTAACCAATTTAGTTACTTTTCTCTGAATGATTAGGGTTTTTTATGTAAATAAAAGCAGCTGTGAACACATTCTTACTTTATCCTTTTTATTTCATGAATGGTGGCCTACTAAACATATCATTTTTATTAATTTTAAGTCTTTTGGTGAAATACAGTATGAATTACAAACAATGCTGCCATGAACACTTTTTATCATGTCTCCTCATGTACATGTATACCCGTCTCTTAACTATATATATAGGGGTGGAGTTAATGGGTCATAGTTTAAGCCTATATGTAAAATTTTTTATTGTAGAATACATCTTACATACATACAGAAAAGTGTACAAAACACACATGTATAGCTCAGTGATTTTTCATGATAGGTCTAGAAAGTATCCTTAGTCAGCATTCCAGGATCTCCCTACTCCCAAAGATAACTACTACCCTGACTTTTACAATAATCACTTCCATTAAGAGGATCACAAGCCTCAGGGTAGGAGAAGAAATAGACAAGACAGGACTTATATAAGAATATATAAAGACTTGTATAAGAATATATAAAGAACAACAAAACAGTAAGAAAAAGCAGACTATCCAGTTCAGAGACTTTATTTGAACAGACACGTAACCAAAGAAGATGCACAAATAGCTAATAAACACCTGAGAAGGGGCTCAATCTCATTAGTCATTAGGGAAATGCACAATTTCAACCACAATGTAATACCACTACACTGTCACCAGAATGGCTAAGATTAAGAAGACTGACAGTGACAAGTGTTGAGTGGATAAAGAGCCATATCAGTGTCTCATATGCTCGTGTCAGCGCACACAGCTGTTGATACATTAGCTTTTATCTGCAGTTCTATGCTGCTGGTGGGGCTATAAATTGGCACAGTCTCTTTGGAAGACATATTAGCCTTCTTCCTCCAAGCATGTGTAGACCATATGAGGAAACAATTCTCCCAGGAAAATGTGCAACAGAAACCCTTGGCTGATGTACCAGGACTCGTGTACAAATGCTTCCTGTAGCATTACTTGCAACAGCCAGAACCTAGAAATAGCTTAAACGTCCATTAACAGTAGACTGGTTAAATAAAGTGAATGTAATATTGAGTAAAAGAAGCCAGACACAAACAAATTTGTGTTATTTCAATTTGCATAAAGTTTAAGGCAGGCCAAAAAAATCTGTATTGTACAGGGGTGTATGGTGAGGTTGTCAAACTAGAAAGTAAATCAAGGAAGTGGTTACCATCAGAAGTAGGACAGTGGTTTTCTTGATTGGCGGGAGTTAGGGGTCGGGGAGAGGAAAGAGGCATGAGGAACGCTTCTGGGCAAGGAACTAGCCCTGTTCTGTTTCCACACTAGGGTGAGAATTAGTCGGTATTTGCCTTGAATAATCAGTAAGCCAAATATTTATGTTTCATATATTTTTACATGAATATTATATTTCATAATAAAATCTTTTGAAAATAAAAATTTTTTTAACTTTTTAACTTTAATTCCAGTATCATTAATATACATATTAGTTTCAGCTGTACAATATATGATTCAGCAATTCTGTACATTACTCAGGATCAGGATCATCAGGATAAGTGTACTCTTTAAACCTCTTCACCTATTTAACCCAACCCCTCACCCACCTCCCCTCTGGTAACCATTGGTTTGTTCTCTATAGTTGAGAGTCTCTTTCTTGATTTGTCTCTCTTTCTCTTCTTTTTTCCTGTGCGCATTTGTTTTGTTTCTTAAATTCCACATATAAGTGAAATCATACGGTATTTGTCTTTCTCTGACTGGGTTATTTCACTTAGCATTATACTTTCTAGATCCATCCATGTTGTTGCAAATGGCAAGATTTCATTCTTTTTTATGGCTGAGTAATATTCCAGTGTGTGTGTGTGTGTGTGTGTGTGTGTACCACATCTTTTTTATCCATTCATCTATGGGTGGACACTTGGGCTGCTTCCATAATTTGGCTATTGTAGATAATGCTGCTATAAACAGAGGGGTGCCTGTATCCCTTTGAATTAGTGTTTTTGTATTTTGGGGGGAAATATCCAGTAGTGCAATTACTGGATCATAGGGTAGTTCTATGAGGAACTTTTACACTCTTTCCCACAGTGGCTGTACCAGTTTGCATTCCCACCAACAGTGTATGACTATACCCTCTAATTTTGACCCCAGTCTCCCATATACCCTTTGCAAAGGCAGATGCACACACACGCACACACACACTCACACACTCACACCTCTATATCCATTTTTGAGTTTTCAATATTTGCTTTTCCTACTTAATAAATCTTGGTGATCATTCAGTGTTAGTAGATGTAATGAGTTACATATTCTTTTTAAAGACTGAATTGAAATCCTACTCTAATATGTGGATATGTCAAAATATAACCAGTCTCCTCTTTATGGACATTTAAGATATGTCCAATCTTTTGCTATTACAAACAGTGCTGCAATGAAAATCCTTATACATATTTCACTTGACACAAAAGGGAGTATGTTTAAAGAGAAATATCTGCAAATGGAATTCTCAGAACACATTAATAATGCATTTTCATTTTTTTATTTTTGGAGAGAGAGAGCATGCATGAGTGAGTGAGAGGGGCAGAGGGAGAGAGAGAGAGAGAGAGAGAGAGAGAGAGAGAGAGAGAGAGAGAGAATCTTAAGCAGGTTCCACACTCAGCACAGAGCTCAGCTTGGGGCTTGATCCCATGACACTCGGATCATGACCTGAGCTGAAGTCAAGAGTCGAACACTCAGCTGACCAAGCCACCCAGGCACCCTGGCATTTTGGCCTTCCTTGTGGTTTCTATCAGTTACAGAAGAGTGCCTGTTTTTACCATACCCGGTGGAGTACAGTGTCTTGTCATATTTGTTTTTTCTTTTGGGCACATTAGATAGATGAAAACATGGTGTCTCCGTATGGATCAAATTTGCATTATGGATCTAATTTGCATTACTCTCAGTATGGCCAAAGTTAAATATATTTGACTGTGTTAAAAGAGCCATTTATATTATTTTTCCTGTGCTGTTTTTAAATTTTCTTTGCCCATTTTTCTATTAGGTTGTTGCCATTTTTTAAATGTTTATTTATTTTGAGAGAGAGAGACAGAGAGACAGAGAGAGAGAGAAAGAATGCGAGCAGGGAATGGGCAGGGAGAGAGGGAGAGAGAATGCCAAGCAGTCTCCTTTCTGTCAGCATAGAGCCTGATGCAGGCTCGATCTCACAACCACGAGATCATGACCTGTGCCAAAATAAAAAGTTGGACACTTAACCAACTGAGCTACCCAGGCACCCCTAGGTTGTTGCTATTTGTATCTTAAGGAGAGTAGCTCTTTGTCTTTTATAGGAGACCCAAATATTTGTCCTCATTTGTCTCTTAAATGAAAATTTTGGTGTTTTATCCAGGTATTGTACGTAATTGTGTTTATGAATCTTTTATGTCCTCCAAGTTTTGTATCATAACTAGGAAGGCTTTCCCCAATGCTCAGCTATGCTTGAGCAGTTTTTTTTTCAGTACTTTAATGTTTTTACCTTTAACCTCTACTTCTCTGACTATCTAGATTTTCGGTGGTTGTTTTAAAGCCTTAGGTAGGAATCCATTTTTTTAAAACATTTATTTATTATTGAGAGACAGAGAGAGGCAGACCGTGAGCAGGGGAGGGGCAGAGAGAGAGGGAGACACAGAATCTGAAGCAGGCTCCAGGCACAGAGCCCGGTGTGGGGCTCAGACCCACGAACCATGAGATCATGACCTGAACTAAAGTCAGACGCTTAACTGAGCCACCCAGGCACCCCAAGGTAGAGATCCATTTTCATTTTCTTCAAGATGCCTATTGATCTGTCCCAACACCATTTATTGAATGACCTATATTTTCCCCACTAACATACAATACTACATTAGTGTATGTATATATTCTACTATGTAACTCTGGGTGTATTTATGGACCTTATTCTGTTCCATTGATCTAATAATAGTCATAATCTTTGTGATTCTAATTCCCCTATATTTATAATTTATTCTAATAGATTGTAGGACTAAGTCTCTGATTACCCTTCTTTATCAGAACTATACTGTACTCTTGATTGTTTTAATTTCTGTACACAATTTATAATCAGCTTGCCAAATTTAAAAACAAATCTCTTTGCTGTTGTCAATGAGCTTGCATTACATTTATATTTTAAGGTAGAATCATTTGTCCCTTTATGACGATTCAGATTTCCTGCTAAAGAATAAGGTATGTCATCTATATTTTTTCAAGTAATGTTTGCATTTCCCATTAGTGTGTTAATATTTTCTTCAAATATATTCTTGACATCAGTTTTTGTTTCTATTATCTGAAGGAAAAATAACAATGCAAATATATGAGTGTATATCATCACAAATTGGACCTGAAATTATAATTCTATACACAAGAGGTAGTTGGAGAGTGGGTAAAAGGAAAAACAAAGAATACTGTGGTTCTCTTATTCTTTTGTTTTTTTGTTTTAATGTTTGTTTATTTTTGAGAGAGAGAAAGTGTAAGTCAGGGAGGTGCAGAGAGAGAGGAGGACAGTGGATCTGAATTGGGCCCTGATGTGGGGCTCGAACTCATGAACTATGAGATCCTAACCTGAGCCAAAGTCAGATGCTCAACTGACTGAGCCACCTAGGTGCCCCTCTGTTATTCTTATTATGAGAAAGATATAGATATTGCTAGAGCTTGTTAGAGAAACATACATATATACTATGGTCTTATGCTGGAATAAGTGAGCAGAAAAATGAAAATAGAATGAGTAATTTTCATATGAGCATTAAATAGGGAAACACCCAAAAGTTGATTTGTCAAGGAGATTAAAAGAAATGAAAAGAACTATATAAATAGCAGAAATCAGTCCTAGTGTTATAGTAATCACATATTATGAATGCATTAAAATCATTCCTTAAAAGAAAGAGATTCTCAGACTGGATGGGAAAAAAAAGCAAAAACCGTCCAAGGTCAAGCATTATTTTATAAACTCTAGTTACACTTAAAATGAAAAGATGGAGGAAATGTGAAAATAAAGGAATAGAAAACGATAGACTTGGCAAATAAGAACGAGTAGAAACCTGGAGCTGCATTTTTAATATCAGACCAGAGGGAATGAAAGGTGAAATATATCACAAGGGATGAAGGTAAATGGTTCAAACTATTAAATGCTAAGAAATATAAAAATGATCAACACCCTTAAAGCTGATGATATATATCCTTAAAGTATGTAAAATTGAAACTAGCAGAAGTAGTTGGGGCGCCTGGGTGGCTCAGTCGGTTGGGCATCTGACTTCAGCTCATGTCATGATCTCGTGGTCTGTGAGTTCGAGCCCCACATTGGGCTCTGTGCTGACAGCTCAGAGCCTGGAGCCTGCTTCAGATTCTGTGCCTCCCTCTTTCTCTCTCGTCTCCCGCTCATGCTCTGTCTCTCTCTTCTCAAAAATAAATAAACGTTAAAAAAAAAAGAAACTAGCAGAAGTAGTTAATTCTACCCTTAGCCATTTTAACCTACCCTTGATCACACAAAGCAAAATAATCTAAAGCTTTGCTATAATGTAGGTGGTAATATTCTACAACCACAGAGAAGTAAAAATAAAAAGCAAAAAGCTAGCAAAAATAAATAATATCTGCAAACATTAAAATATTTTACATGAATATGTTTTTAATTTTTTTTAACATTTATTTATTTTTTGAGAGACTGAGGAAGACAGAGTGCGAGCAGGGGAGAGGCAGAGAGAGAGGGAGACACAGAATCCGAAGCAGGCTCTGAGCTGTCAGCACAGAGGCTGACGTGGGGCTTAAACCCGTGAACTGTGGGATCATGATCTGAGCCGAAGTCAGATATTTAACTGACTGAGCCACCCAGGAGCTTCTACATGAATATGTTTTAAATAGAAAACAATTTTACAAAAGACATAGAGGGTGTCTTAGCTCAAGCTGTCATAATAAAATACCTTAGACCGGGTGGCTTAAGCAACAATATTTTTTCCCTTACAATTCTGAAGACTGGAAGTCGGAGATTCTGATGCCAGCAGGGTTGGGTTCTAGTGAGGACCCGGCATGTAGGTAACCATCATCTCACTTTCTTCATGTGATCTCTTCTTTGTGTGCACGCGGATGGGAATTGCAGAGAGCCAACAGGTTCTCTGGTGTTTCTTCCTATAAGGGCAGTCATATTAAAGGCCCCAGTCTAATCCCATCATTAGGGCCCCATCCTCATAAGGTCATGTGTTCATTACTTTCCAAAGGCCATATCTCTGCATACCAAGTCATTGGGATTCCTTCAACATAGGAATTTTAGGGGGACACAAGCATCCAGTCCATAACAGGTGAGCTTCAAGTGGCACATTTTTAAGTTTATGCAGTAAAGCAAAACTTGCAGGTAGAGGGAAAATGATAGGGTTGAATGCCTTTACATTTGCCCTCCCTGTGCCCATGAATTTTCCTTTCTGTTAAAAAGAAATGAGCTCTCCACTGAACCCCTTCCCACCCCCCATATAGGTATCTCCTCTCTTTCCTATATCATCACCTTTCCTCTTCTGTGCTGGTACCTTCCCAAAGCATATAACGTGCAGTCACATTTGTCATGTCAAAAATTCTCCCCTCGACTCCTGATCCACTTCCAGCCAAGGTGTTTCACCAGATAAGTAATTCCTGTAAGCTCACAGACAAGACCTTCTGCTCTATATATGTTTAATGTCCTCTCCTGTTGGTTAGGTTTTTGGCCAGGGACTTGGTTCCTCGAACTGGGGTTGGGGGTGTCACTCCCCCTATAGCCCTCCCCCATTGTACCGTTCCTCTCTGCCCATCCTAGGATTCTCAGTTAACCCAACCTCCCAGCCCTCAACTCTTTGTTTCTTGGGCTCCAAGCCTCCATTCTCCCTACATACTCTATATCCCTGTGAGAATCCTGCTTTCCCTAGGGTCTCTAATACTTTCTGTTTAATGTTTTGGTACAGAAACCTGACCAAGGGAACATTTTTGCTATACAACATATGAACAGTGTGTTTTATATGTCTTCTAATTTTAAAAAAATGTTTATTTATTTTTGAGATAGAGAGAGAGAGGGAGAGAGAGAATCCCAAGCAGGCTCCACATTGTGAGCATAGAGCCCAATGCAGGGCTTGCACCTGCAGACTGTAAGAGCATGACCTGAGCCGAAATTAAGAGTCAGATGCTTTACTGACTGAGCCCACCCAGGTGCCCCTGACGTCTTCTAATTTTAATGCTGCTTTTTAAAATATCTTTCACTACATGGTCTGTTTTGCTTTGTTTTGAGTTCCTTCTAGTAATTTGGGAGGGTTGAATTCTTTTTTGGTTCTTTAAGTGGTTACTATTATAAAAATATAATTAATATTCCAATTATTGAAACAGTGTCTACTAACTGTTCAGTATGAGTAATGACAAGATTTGTATACTGCTATTTCAAGAGTTCTTTTATTTGTTGTAAGCTTTCCTTGAATTTTATTTGAGAGCTTGTCTGTTCAATTTGTTTGGGTCAGTCTAGGGACACAAATTATATGTATATTGAATTTCCTGTCTTCCCTGTTTTTGTTTTTTTTCTCTAGCAGATTTTAAAGTCTTCATTTCCACCTCACTTTGTTTACTAGTCATAATTCTTTCTCTGTCCCTGTTCTCCGGGCAGGAATTGTTCTAGACATCATTTCTATATTATTTCTTGTTTGTTTGTTTTTTCACTTTTTTTTTATTGAGGTCTGCCAATATATTACACCAATTTAAAACAAATTTTTAATGTTTATTTTTTTTGAGAGAGAGAGACAAAGACCGAGCATGAGCAGGGGAGGGGCAGAGAGAGAGGGGGACACGGAATCCAAAGCAGGCTCCAGGCTCTGAGCTGTCAGCACACAGCCCGACGTGGGGCTCGAACTCACGAACTGTGAGATCATGACCTGAGCCGAAGTCAGATGCTTCACTGACTGAGCCACCCAGATGCCCCAATATTACACCAATTTTTAACGCAGCTGAAGCAAGTGTCTTTTCAAAGTTGGTTACTTCAGAATCCACGTGAAGTGCACACATTGCATTTTTTTTTCAGTTTTTATTTTCATTCCAGTTAGTTAACATACAGTGTTATATTAGGTTCAGCTGTGCAACATAGTGATTTGAACACTTCCATTCATCACTCGGTGCTCCTCAGGACGAGTGCACTCCTGAATCCCCATCCCTTATTTCACCCATTCCCCGCCCCCCCACCTCCCTTCTGGTAACCAGAAGTTTGTTTTCTATAGTTAAGAGTCTGTTTCTTGATTTCTCTCTGTCTCTCTCTGTCTCTCTCTCCCCCTTTGCTCATTTGTCTTGTTTCTTAAATTCCACATAGGAGAGAAATAATATGGTATTTATCTTTCTCTGACTTATTTCACTTAGCGTGCTACTCCCTAGCTCCATCCGTGCCATTGCATTTTGTTCCTGTGTCTCTGTCAAGAATGGGAAGGGTCTGAGATTTTATCTACTTGCAAGCTAACAAACAAGCCTGCCACAGTGGCCTGAATGCTGGCAGAAAACGTGAGACTTCTGGGTCAGAGAAAGAGGACTTAATACCCTTGGCATTTGTGCCAGTTCCCTAAGTCCCAGTTCCTACAGGGTGACACGAAGAGGACCACGTGACACTTGCACACACAGTGGGTTACTTAGATTACCCGAATCTTTTTTTTTAATGTTTATTTTTGAGAGAGCAAGGGAGCGTGCATGTGTGCGCAAGCAGAGGAGAAGCTGAGAGAGGGGGACAGAGGATCCAAAGTGGGTTCTGCGCTAAAAGCAGCGAGCCCGATGCGGGGCTCGAACCCTCAAACTGCGGGATCATGACCTGAGCCAAAGTTGGGCACTTAACCCACTGAGCCACTTACGCGTCCCCATCTGAGTCTTTTATAACGAGTAGTAAGCAAACCTATCCTTTGCCCTGGAGCGGGGCACACACATGTTCCAAGGCTGTTTGCAATGAGAACATCCTTGAAGTGATAGTCCAGAGCAAAAGGGCAGTCTGTGCTTGTGCCCACAAGACATGTAGAAGTGTGAGAGTCCCATGGAGAATTGTCTCCCAACAGTGTCCACCCCTCATTTCTATATTGTCTTGCCTTCTGCAAATTTTCTCATGAGTACACTATTCCATTGGCCACTCTGATTAATCTGACTGAGGGAGGCTAGAGCCAAATCTGTTGTCTCATGCAGCACTTAGTTGAAGTTATTATCAACAGGACCCGAAGTGGCAGAATGAGGCCGTTGTACACTATTTTGCTCAACCATGACCTCCAGGGTTCCAGACTCCATCAGCTGAACATACCCCATAAGTCCTTAAGGTTTACCTTTCAAAGCCAGGTGCTTTTCTCCTTAAGTTTCTGTATTAACCTTTCTGCTTGGCCTGAGACACTAATCCAGGTGCCACAGCATGTATTAGCAATTGCACAGATTCTGCCTTGGCAATTTCATCATCTGTGACAACCCTGGACAGTAAGCTGAGGCTGACCAGAACACCCTCCGAGGCCAAGGTAGTATGATTGATCACCTCAGCTAAAATCAAGGACAAATTTCTTAACCACCTTTTCTTTTTCTTTTAATTTTTTTTGATGTTTTATTTATTTTTGAGAGAGAGAGAGAGAGAGAACACAAGCAGGGGAGGAGCAGAGAGAGAGAGGGAGACACAGAATCCAAAGCAGGGTCCAGGCTCTGAGCTGCCAGCACAGAGCCCAACGCGGGACTCGAACCCAAGAACTGGGACATCATGACCTGAGCTGAAGTCAGATGCTTAACCGACTGAGCCACTCAGGTGCCCTTCTTAACCACCTTTTCTATGGATGATTCCTGTTATAGGAACAACTTCCCTCAGTGTGCACGTAAATACCAAGGCATCGGGGCACCTGGGTGGCTCAGTCAGTTGAGCATCCGACTTTAGCTCAGGTCATGATCTCACACCTCGTGGGTTCAAGCCCTGCGTCGGGCTCTGTGCTGACAGCTCAGAGCCTGGAGCTTGCTTCGGATTCTGTGTCTCCCTCTATCTCTGCCCCTAACCTACTCACGTTCTGTCTCTGTCTCTCTCAAAAATAAATAAACATTGGGGCGCCTGGGTGGCTTGGTCGGTTAAGCTTCCGACTTCAGCTCAGGTCATGATCTCACGGTCTGTGAGTTCGAGCCCCGCGTCGGGCTCTGTGCTGACAGCTCAGAGCCTGGAGCCTGTTTCAGATTCTGTGTTTCCCTCTCTCTCTGCTCCTCCCCCGTTCATGCTCTGTCTCTCTCTGTCTCAAAAATAAAAAAATAAAAAAATTAAAAAAAAAAAAAAAATAAATAAACATTAAAAAATTTAAAAAAAAAACCACTAAGCCATTTATCCCTCTAGGAAGCTCCTCCTAGCAAACTAAGAGTAGCCTCCTTTTGGAGAGATCTCCAGAATCATTTAAGGGGTACCTGAACCACCAGTCCCTACCGTAAACACTTGCAGGTCACTTATGACCACCCCTAAGATGCAAAGCACTATGTTTTTTTTGGGGGGGGGGAAGGCAAGTTAATGTCTGGCTTCCACACATAAAGTACAGTTCCAGGGTGTCCCTCCTGAATGAAAGTGGCATTTACAACAGGTGGAGCCCTCTAAGTAGGACCCCTAGCAGTCAGGGGACACAGGTTGAGATTGCTTCCAATGTGACCTGTCAGCCAGCCGATAGCCTTTACCTGTTAAAGACAAAACCGAACAAGAAAGGAGATTGATTTCTGTTCAGGCTGTTGTAGTAAGGAGAGCCCCCCAGATCTGAAGATCAGACTGTCTCAGTAGGGTGGTTTTACCTTTTACTCTCATAGGGAGAAATAGACAAGTTATAGGAGGGCGATTTACAGGTGGGATTGTTTCTGCATTGGGGGAAGTCTCAGCTGAAAAGAAAATGTTTATCTCTGTGTCTAGCTAGTTTAAATTTTTTTTTTTTAACATTTTTATTTATTTTTGAGACAGAGAGAGACAGAGCATGAATGGGGGAGGGGCAGAGAGAGAGGGAGACACAGGATCAGAAGCAGGCTCCAGGCTCTGAGCCATCAGCCCAGAGCCCGACGCGGGGCTCAAACTCACAGACTGTGAGATCGTGACCTGAGCCGAAGTCGGACGCTTAACCGACTGAGCCACCCAGGCGCCCCTGTGTCTAGCTAGTTTAAGTGGGACAGACTGCCAATCTCAGTTAATCATTCATGAGACAAAGAATGGGGAATTGGAAGGTCTGTGTTTGGCCTTTCAGCAGATTCAACAAAAGGAGAAACGTCTGTGTTTGGCTTTGTCACAGGTAAACTCAGGAGTCTTTTTTTTTTTTAATTTTTTTTTAACGTTTATTTATTTTTGAGACAGAGAGAGACAGAGTATGAATGGGAGAGGGTCAGAGAGAGAGAGAGACACAGAATCCGAAACAGGCTCCAGGCTCTGAGCGGTCAGCACAGAACCCGACACGGGGCTCGAACTCACGGACCGCGAGATCATGACCTGAGCTGAAGTCGGACGCTTAACCGACTGAGCCACCCAGGCGCCCCTAAACTCAGCAGTCTTATGGAAGTTATGAGAACAGGTGGACAGCAAGTCTTATCTAAAGTATATGGGGCAAGGTATTATTTGCCATAAGTTATTTCCAAGAATACAAAAGGGTGAGATGATTTCTTAACTGTTGCTATTTTCAGGGCTCAGGTGGAATTCAGCATTCAACATTGTCAGACCCCCTCTTGTTCAAGATAACCATAAGGTTGTCCTTAAGCAACTTTGTCTGGAAACAAGGCGATGTGAGCAATGCCCGGGTCTATATGATTTTCAGTCCAGATTTGGTCTCCACAGGTAAAATTGTCAGTTCAAATTTAGCCTCTATATGCAAAGTCAGTTGGAGGAGTAGTTATTCCTAGGTCTGTTGTTGTTGAATCATTTGTCAAGACTGGCTGAATAGTAGCATTTAAGACTCTGGGAAGGATGCATTCCCAACCGCAAGGGGTAAGATTATAAACAGTAGCCTTCTTGAATTTAGTGATTATTTGGCTTGTGGTGCGTATCCAAGTGCAATGAGATGTGTTGTTGGCTGTGGCACGGATGCCTCCCTGACTAGGAAGGAGGTCAAGAGCTACACCATTCTCCATAATGACTTGGGCCAGTGAGTTTAAATGTACTCACTGTGCTCCTAAGGTAGAAGTGGTATCATTTATTACTTCGGCAAGGGTTGAGTAGGGAGTTTTTTTTCTAGTGGTATAATTCCTTTGGTGGGTGAAATGGCTCTCATAAAGAGATGGTTCCCAGGGGCGCCTGGGTGGCTCAGTCGGTTAAGCGTCTGAATTTGGCTCAGGTCATGATCTCACCATTCGTGAGTTTGAGCCCCGCGTTGGGCTTTCTGCTCTCAGCACAGCCTGCTTCAGATCCTCTGTCCCCCTTTCTCTCTGTCCCTCCCATGCTTGCGTGCTCTCTCTTTCTCAAAAATAAACATTTAAATAAAGAGATGGTGCATAGAGAATTGCTGATTTCCCAGGGAAGTTCAAGGACACCCTATAGTCACCTCATTTTGGAGTGATTGTTTAAGTCTCCAAAGGGACATGTGGTCAGCAGGTAGAGTGGTAGTTTTCAACATTTGAAGGTCCCAGACAAGGATTATAAAGACACAGGAAAGATCCATGTGAGGAAGGCAGGGGTAGGCTGGCAGCTATAAAAAAAAGTAGTTTCATAGGGGTCACAGACAGTGTTTGTGTTGTGGGAACTGTTACTTTTTTTTTTAATGTTTCTTTATTTTTGAGAGAGAGAGAGACAGAGAGACAGAGTGCGAGTGAGGGGGGAGGGGCAGAGAGAGAGGGAGATAAAGAATCCAAAGCAGGCTCCAAGCTCCGAGTTGTCAGCACAGAGCCTGACGCCAGGCTTGAACTCATGAATTGTGAGATCATGACCTGAGCCGAAGTCAGACGCTTAACCGACTGAGCCACCCAGGTACCCCTGGGAACCATTATTAATAAATGGCTGTGGTTAACCTTGGCATGGCCCTTCAGGACAGAAGAGTCTTTAGGGAGAACTAAGCCAAGTCTGTAAGGCTGATCGGAAAGTGGTAGAGGAGAAAATGGTGGTTATCAGGGATGAAGAGGGCTCCTATATATTTTTTTATACCCGATCCTGAGGAAGTGAGTTGTGGAGTTGGGAGATTTCAAGAGAAGCATTAATTATGTTGGGGAATAAGGTATAGTTAGCATATACCGAAAGGTTGGGGTTGATGGTGTGGGGTGGTTTAAATACCAGTATGGACCACTAAGGGCAGACAGGATGTGCTGAAGGGAATGGTTGATTAGATTGTTGGTCCTGAGGGTCTGATGAAGGATGAGACATGCTTGAGTGCAGTATAACAGTTGAAAATCGAACAAGAGATTTCATCTTCTTTGTTCATACGGTGGGGATGTAAAGGGGAGAGGACCACCATGAGGGGCCAATTCACCTTACAGGGTTGGATCGAGAGATGGTTGGGTTAGAGGTCAATGGAAGAGAAGGAGAGATACAGAAAGATGCATAATGCCAGAGGTTAATTTTGACTGAAACAAACCCAAATTTTAATTTTGCTTAAGTGTAATATTTGATGCTAAAACTTCTTAAACAACCTATACATAAACTTTTTAAACCTCAGCCAACTTTGATTACAGCAAATAAAATTCCCTTTCTGTGAACTTTCTACAACTTTTGGTGTCCATTCAGGTTTTGTCCTGCGTTTTCCTCTTTCTCATTCTGGAACAACCAGTCATTTTACTTTAGGAAAAAACTGCTTGCTTTTTCCTTAACAGAAACATACCCTGCATACCTTGCATACAGAATTATCCCTCTCTGCCACTTTTGCTCCTAGCAGAATCTCATTCACATATTATTGATTATGACTTTTTTCTTTTTGAGAGAAAGGGCACAAGTGAGCAAGGGGCAGAGAGAGAGAGAATCCCACAATGGGGCAGAGAGAAAGAGAGAGAGAGAGGGAGAAAGAGAAGTGGGGAAAAAAAGAGAGGCAAACCAGAAAACAGACTCTCAACTATACAGAACAAACTGAGGGTTGCTGGAGGGGAGGTGGGTGGGGGGATGGGCTAAATGGATGATGGGGATTAAGGAGGGCACTTGTTATGATGAGCACTGGGTGTTATATGTAAGTGATGAATCACTAAATTCTACACCTGAAACTAATATTACACTGTATGTTAATGAACTGGAATTTAAATAAAAACTTGGAAAAAGAAAGAGTGGACATGGCTATAGCATTAAAAAGCTGAAATCCATCAGTAATCTAAGAGCTTCCTTTCAAATGATTCTCTACATCAAAAAATTGAGATTGAACAGGAACAAACATACATTTTTATTCTGCTTGGGTAATTCTTTCTAAATTTTCCCAGGTTTACTGCGTAACCTTTGAGCTCACCTGATGTGGGGCTCATGCTTACCCAATGCAGGGCAGGAGATGACCTGATGTGGGACTTGAACTCATGAACTGTGAGATCATGACCTGAGTCGAAGTCAGATGCTTAACGACTGAGCCACCCAGACGCCCTGTTTACAACTTTTAACTGCAATAGCTTCTATTTCACAGAGAAAACCAGGGGCTGTGAATAACTGTGAATTGTCTGCCTGCATCAACATTTTGTAGCCAACCAGCAGGTCTTATGAATATACATCTCACAGTTTTTCATAGCCATTCACATCCTTGGTAGTACAACTTCTCACAGTGGCAAAACCAAACATGTTCATTGACAGAATCAATATATGTAACCTCCCTGTACCATATAAAAATAAGTTGCAAAAGGTATATAAACTTAAAATTAATCTTAATGTTTCAGTTTTATGTCTTATCTAGAAATGATACAGGTGTCTAACGAATATCCATTAACATAAGTCCAAGGTTACAATAAGTTACCTAAAGATATTGGAAACTATCTTTAAGCTAACACACTACAAAACATAATTACTGTTGAAATACAGTTTGTCAGAAAGGTGGTTCAGTTTGGTTAAATACAGATTTACATATTTCATAACCTTAAACCTCTGATAGATGTGATGCTAGCTTATGCACTCAGTAAACGTGGGAAAATTTAGAAAGAATTACCCAAGCAGAATAAAAATGTATGTTTATTCCTTTTCAATCTCGATTTTTGATGTAGGGAATCGTTTGAAAGGAAGCTCTTAGATCATTCATGGATTTCAGCTTTTTAATGTTATAGCCATGTCCACTGTTTTTTTTTTTTTTTTTCCTTTTTCAAGTTTTTGTTTAAATTCCAGTTTGTTAACATACAGTGTAATTTCATACAGTGTAGTTTCAGGTGTAGAATTTAGTGATTCATCACTTACATATAACACCCGGTGCTCATCATAACAAGTGCCCTCCTTAATCCCCATCACCCATTTAGCCCATCCCCCACCCACCTCCCCTCCAGCAACCCTCATTTTGTTCTCTATAGTTGAGAGTCTGTTTTCTGGTTTGCCTCCCTTCCCCGCCCCCCGCCATGTTCATGTGTTTTGTTTCTTAAATTCCACATATGAGTGAAATCATATAGTGTTTGTCTTTGACTTAATTATTTCATTCAACATTATACTCTCTAATTCTATTCACATTGTTGCAAATGACAATATTTCATTCTTTTTTATGGCTAAGTAATATTCCATTATATATATACCACATCTTCTTTATCCATTCATCAGTCAATGGACACTTGGGCTCTTTCCATAATTTGGCTATTGTTGATAGTGCTGCTATAAACATCGGGGTGCATGTACCCCTTCAAAGCAGTATTTTTGTATCCTTTGGGTAAATACAAGTGCGATTTCTGGATCATAGAGTAGTTCTAGTTTTAACTTTTTGAGGAAACTCTATACTGTTCTCCAGAGTGGCTGTAGCAGTTTGCATTCCTACCAGCAGTGCAAGAGGGTTCCCCTTTTTCCACATTCTTGCCAGTGGACCTGTTGTTTCCTGTGTTGTTGATTTTAGCTATTCTGACAGGTGTGAGGTGGTATCTCATTGTACTTTTGATTTGTATTTCCCTGATGAGTGATGTTGAGCATATTTTCATGAATCTGTTAGCCATCTGGATGTCTTCTTTGGAAAAATGTCTATTCATGTCTTCTGCCTAGCCATGTCCATTCTTTTTTTTTTTAAGTTTATTTATTTATCTTTGAGAGAGAGAGAGAGCGAGCACATAAGCAGGGGAGGGGCAGAGAGAGAGAGGGAGACACAGAATCTGAAGCAGGCTCCAGGCTCTGCGCTGTCAGCACAGAGCCTGATGCGGGGCTCGAACTCAACGGTAAGGTCGTGACCCGAGCTGAAGTTGGATGCTCAACTGACTGAGCCACCCAGGCACTCCGCTATGTCCATTCTTAACAGAAGTAATAGTCACTTAGCCTGCAGGGGACTACAGAGAAGTCGGTGATCCAGTGATTGACGGTCATTTGGAATGAAAAGCAAGATGGCAGTTTTCCAGGAAGCACTGATGTGCTGAGAACCTCCCCAGTAATGCTGCCTGATGGACAGAGCTTTCTCTGTCCACTGAGTTCATGCTTATTTTGTAGACTTCAATCAGACATTCTGGATTCTTCAGGCAAATATTTTATCTAATGGAAAATGACATTGCGATCTGTTGCTTTGCTTGTCCTTCAAGGCAATCTGGCACATAGAGCAGAGGCTTTCAAACATGTTTTTAAAAGGTCATTGAGCCTTTTTGCACACATTTTGAACTGTGAGGCAAGGGGAGAAGTACATTTTACATGGTGACTGGTATATACATCCTGACTGTATATATACACATGCTCACACTGTACACACACACATATAATAAACCAAAGTTTTAGAAGCAGTACCCTTTAGAAATAATGTGCTGGGATATTTTCTCTCCTTTTCTCCTTTACTCTATTTCATTAAAAATAAAAGCTGCTTGCAATTTTAGACAAGTATGCTTGTATTATACTTGATGCTGGTAATGCAGAAGACATGGCTGTTTTTTATTAACCAACAATATTAAACTAGTTCCATTTGCCCAAGATTTACCTCAGTTATTTGAACTTGAGTTCTTAAAATATTTGAGTTAGTTTCTGTAAGAATACCTTGTTGTAAGCACATTGAAAGTATTAGAAGTTCAAAGGTATTTAATTTGGTGGAATTTTAGGACTCTTCATTTTTCCCTCGAGGTAGGAATGCATTACTTCCTCATAGACATGTAAACACACATACAGACACAAATAGAGGGCTGATAGCTCACTGGTTCATGTGAAACAGCTATTTTTTCCCCAGGGGGCTTACTGGGGTAGTGGAGCTAAACAGAACCCTGTGCTGGGTACTGAGAGAACCCAGTAAGACAGAAGGAGGTTTAGATGGAAAAAAGTCATGTGGTGGGTTATCCAGATCCACCACAGGTATGGTGTGTATATCCTGAGGGAAGGTGGTAGGAAAATAAGAGGTGTTAGTAGTGGAATTTGTTGCCTTGCGTCCACTAGCAAGGTGATGGGATGTCCATGGCTTGGGGATGATTATTTCCACTCGCACATTGAGTCAGGTGTGGGCACAAGTGGGAGGGTCCCTTTGGAGAAAAAGCCGTTGAGGAGATGGAATTTTAGACTTGTTCCCTTTTTTTAAAAAAAAAATGTTTATCTATTTATTTTTAGAGAGAGAGGGAGAAAGAGAGCAAGCAAAGGAAGGGCAGAGAGAGAGGGAGAGAGAGAATCCCAAGCAGGCTCCACACTGTCAGTGCACAGCCCAATGCAGGATCGGACTCCCAAACCACGAGATCATGACCTGAGCCAAAATAAGAGTCGGGTGCTTAACGGTCTGAGCCACGCAGGTGCCCCTAGACTCTTGTTCCCTTTTGTATTTTTAGGCCAAGAAATCCCAAGTCTGGTGCCCCTTTCCTTTTTAAAAATAATGTGGAGGTTTTGGGTGGAGCAGATTGACCTGGCTTGTTTTCTTCTAATTATTTAAGTTGAAAAGTCTTGGGTTTGCATTGTGTTGACTAGGGGAATCCTTATGGTGTTGAGCTAGTTAGTGTATATATTCAGGAGAGAAGAGTAGTTCGCCAGTTTACATTATGTTTTTGGATAATGTCTTTAATTTCTGGTTGTAAGCCATCAACAGTTAGCGACCAAGGTGGATGCAATTTGATGGTTGAGAGTGAGAGTGGAGTAATTTTTTCAAATGTTTTCTAATCTGTCTGTAGTTAGAGATCAACTCACCTCTCTGTTGTCTGCAGTGTTGTATCTTTGACCAATAAATTTTTGAGGGGACTTCAGTGGGAATGGATTGCAAAAGGCTCTCCCCAACATTGTGATTCAACTTCTCTATACAGTATGCTGAGCTCACCACAAGTGTAGCGACCATCTGTCACCATGCAGTGTTATTACAATACTATGGACTATATCCCCCATGCTGTGCCTTTTATTCCTGTGACTTATTCATTCCATAACTGGAAGCCTGCATCTCCTACTCCCCTTCTCCCATTTTGCCCATCCCCTCACTCTCCTCCCCTCTGGCAACCATCTGTTCTCTGTATTTATGGATCTGATTCTGCCTCTTGTTTATTCATTTTTTTTTAAGATTCCACATGAGTGAAAGCATGTGGTATTTGTCTTTCTCTGACTTATTTCACTTAGCATAACAATACCCTCTGTGTCCACCCATGTTGTTGCAAATGGCATAATCTCATCTTTTTTATAGCTGTATAATATTCCTGTGTGTGTGTGTGTGTGTGTGTGTGTGTGTGTGTGTATTTATTTATACACCACATCTTCCTTATCCATTTGTTTATCAGTGGACGTTTAGGTTGCTTCCATATCTTGGCTATTGTAAATAATGCTACAGTAAACATAGGGGTGCATACATCTTTTCGAATTAGTGTTTTTGTTTTTTTGGGGTAAACGCCCAGTAGTGGAATTAATGGATCATATGGTATTTCTTTTTTGTTTAATGTTTGTTTATTTTTGAGAGAGAGCACAAGCAGGGAATGGGGGTGCAGAGAGAGGAGAAACAGAGAGAGGGAGACACGGAATCCAAAGCAGGCTCCAGACTCTGAGCTGTGTCAGCACAGAGCCCAATGTGGGGCTCAAACCCATGGACTGCAAGATCATGACTCAAGCTGAAGTCGGACTCTTAACTGACTGAGCCACCCAGGTGCCCCTGTGGTATTTCTATTTTTAATTTTTTGAGGAACCTCCACGAAGTTTTCCACAGTGGCTGCACCAGCTTGCATTTCCACCGGTAGTGCGTGAGGGTTCTTTTTTCTTCATATCCTTGCCAACACCTGTTATTTCTTTTGATTCTAAACATTTTGGCAAGTATAAGGTGATAACTCATTGTGATTTTGGTTTGCATTTCTAGGATGATTAGTGATGCTGAGTATCTTTTCATGTGTCTGTTGGCCATCTGTATGTCTTCTATTCAGGTTCTCAGCCCAGTTTTTAATTGGACTCTGTTTTGTTTTTTTTTTTTTTTGATGTTGACTTATATATGTTCTGTATGTTTTCTGATATTAACCCCTCATTGGATAAATCATTTATGAATACCTTCTCCCATTCAGTAGGTTACCTTTATGTTTTGTTGATGGTTTCCTCTGCTGTGCAAAAGCTTTTTATTTTGGTGTAGTCCCAAAAGTTTTTGTTTTTGTCTCCCTTACCTAAGGAGACATACCTAGAAAAATATTGCTACAGCTGATGTTAGAGAAATTATTGCCTGTGTTCTCTTCTAGAGTTTTTATGGTTTCAGGTCTTACATTTATAAAGGGCTTTAATCCATCTTGAGTTTTTTTTCTGAATGATGTCAGAAAATGGTCCAGTTTCATTCTTTTGCATGTACCTGTTTAGTTTTCCCAACACCGTTTATTGAAGAGACTGTCTTTTGACCCTTGTATATTCTTGCCTCCTTCACTGTAAACTAATTGGCCATATAATCATGGGTTTGTTTCTGGGCTCTCTAGTTTGTTCCACTATTCTGTGTGTCTATTTATGTGCCAGTGCCATACTGTTTTGATTACTGAGGCTTTGTAGTAAATCTTGAAATCTGGGATTGTGATCCCTCCAGCTTTATTCTTCTTTCTCAAGATTGCTTTGGCCATTCAGGGTCTTTTGTGATTCTATATGAATTTTGGGATTGTTTATTCTAGTTTTGTGAGAAGTGCGGTTGGTACTTTGCTCTCCCTTATGGTTTTGACTTGCATGCTAGCCTCAGAGGAGGTGTTGTGATTTTTTGAAGGTCCATCGTTGGGGCCCATTAGCAGTTGTATTAGTTGACATAAACCAGGGAGCCCAGGAGACTATGCCCCAAAGGCCAGTCTGAATAGATGGCTAAATTCCTCTTTGTTGTTACAGGAGTCTGGAAAATCTTTAACAATTGTATGTAAAGCTGAACGAGACCAGGCCTTGTTCAGCTAGGCACTCAGGTTGTTGACCTTCCATCATAGTTGGAGAATGGCAGTAATCCAGGTGAGGGTAGGTGTTTGGGAGCAGTAAAGTATAATGAGCCACAGAAGGTAGAAGAGGGGGAGTAGGGGCTAAAGGCGGGATAAAAGGAATCTACAGAATAAGGAGTAATCATAAGTAGGGGAAAGGACTAGGGTGGCACACAAGGAGGGTTCTGGTGAGGAAAGGGTTGTAAGGAGGTGAAGGAAGAGCAGGAGGGGTAGGCTGGTGGTGAGAGAGATAGTCCTTAAGGGACTATACAGTTTGGGATAGATTGAAGGCATTTTCTCATTTTTCAGCCTCTTTGTGCCAAACAAAGAAGCTGACCATTGGTAAAAAGAGATCTTAGAGCCCTAAGATTTGAGGGTACTTCATAAATGAACCGGTTTAGGGAGATCTCAAATGCCCCAAAGGGGACAATGGAGTTCTAAGTTGTCCTTAGTTATCAAAATGTGCTATCTTTGGAGGCATTGAATTGTCGCCATAGTGGCGAGGCATGTAATCAGCAGGAGTTTTTTGAAGGAGTTGAGAACTGGATGGAGAGTTTCCAATGGATACCAACATTAAACAAAATCCAGCAACACGATAAAACCAGAAGAGCATTCAAAGAATGAAAATCGCATCCTTACTGTACTACCATGGACAGTGTCCAAGCACAGAGATCAGAAGTTGAACTCGTCATGGGATCCCCGAATCACCAGTCAGGGAAGGAGCACAGTGTGCTGCAGGGACCTCAGTACCTGGGTGGGGAAGATGGGGTTCCCGGGGTGGGCTTTCCAGTCCTAATTCAAGTCATGGCACCATACTGTCCAAGACAAAAACTGAATAAGCAAGAAGACTGATTTTATTCAGGCTATTGCAATCAAGAGAGCACTTGAAATCTGAAAACTGGAGTGCTTGGGCAGGGCAGTTTTGTCTTTTACTTTCACAGGGGGGAGTAAGCAAGTTGTAGTGGGGAGATTTATGGGTGGTATTGTTTTAGCAATCAGGAAAAGTCTCAAATCAGCTGAAAAAGAAATGTTTTTTTTTTTTTTGAAAAAGAAATGTTTGTCTCTGTATCTGCCTAGTTTAAGAGGGACAAATTTCTTTTATTTTTCTTTACTTTCTTTTTTTAATTATTTTTTAATTTATATCCAAGTTAGTTAACATAATGCTGTAATAATTTCAGGAGTAGATTGCAGTGATTCATTCCCTATGTATAACACCTAGTGCTCATCCCAACAAGTGTCTTCCCTAATACCCCTTACCCATTTAGCCCATCCCTCTACCCACAACCCCTCCAGCAACCCTCAGTTTGTTCTCTTGTATTTAAGAGTGAGAGGGACAAATTTCTCATCTCACTTAATCATTCATGAGACAAAGAACAGGGAGTTGGAGGGTCAGTGTCTGGCCTTGTCTGCAATTTCAGGCCAAAGGGGAAAGGTTTGCATTTGGCCTTGTCACAGGTAAATAAGGGAGGTGTTTGAAACTCTTATGGGAGTCATGAGGAAGAGGAAGAGTGGATAGCCAGGCTTATTTAAGTTCTATGGGAAGAATGATTCTTTGTGGCGAGCCATTTCTTGAGGAAGAACACAAACAGGTGGGGGTATTTCTTAACTGTCACTATTTCCAGGGCTCAGGTGACGTTCAGCATTATCAAGCATTCTCAGTTCTGTTTGGAGGCTGGAGTCTAGTCCTATATGTCTGTGCCACCAGCCACCTGGCATTCTTCTGCCTCTCAGAATGGCTGACTGGTGGCTAAGGGAAGTGGTTCAAGGAGACATTTAGAGGTGTTGACAGCTGTTCTGCTTGTGAGATGCAGGAGCTGGGGCCCCTTCCTGCCGTTTCTGATAGACTTCTCGGCAACATGAAGGGGAAGGGTGATAACATCCTGGTTGCATGTATTGGCAGACCCGATCATCGTTAAATTTAAGGCCCTTGCAACAGTTTGGGGGAGGTGCACCAAGACACTTTCCTTTGTGAGGAAGTCTCCAGGGGCAGTTATGAAAGACCAAGATCATTAACGTCCCTCCTTTTTCTGACCTCTTGGGATCAAAGGTGTTTCTTCTTCAGGTTCTGTGTTGATCCTCACCCTCTACCGACAAAAAAAAAATTGTTATGGCCTATGCTAGTAACTGTAAAAATGCCCACCCCCAAGTCGTCTCCTACTAGTTCCCAGACCTTTCCTCTGACTGGGTCAGATGCAAGAGGAGCAAGGGTGTTTTTATAAATTTACAGAGATCGTTACATTCTGCACTTTAGCCCATGTGGGTCACTGTAAGGGGGTACAGTGAATAATGTTCTAAACCAAGTAGTAATTGTCCTTATGATCTAGGACAATGTCAATCCAACCAGAGAGTTCAAGTGGCTGAACCAGAATTAAATTTATTGTATCTTTTTAATGTATATTTATTTATTTTGAGAGAGAGAGAGAGAGCATGCATGAGCAGGGAGGGGCAGAGAGAGAGAGAGAGAGACAGGGAGAGGTAGAATCCCAAGCAGGCTTCCTACCGTCAGCGCTGAGCCTGATGTGGGACTCAAACTCACGAACCGTGAGATCATGACCTGAGCCAAAATCAAGAGTTGGGCGCTTAACTCACTAAGCCACCCAGGCACCCCCAGAATTAAATTTAAACTTTAGGCTCCCTCCCTTCTGGCTGGGCTGCCACCCAGTGGGTTAGCGAAGTCTGGGGTTGCTCTTAGGTGAAAGAAAGAGGATTATACTCAGGAACTTTTAAGACAGCATCCCAGACTGTCAAAATATGTTCATATAACCCCTAACACCTTTTGTTCTTATCATTACCCAGGGAATGGCTGAAAGATTATTCTGGGGACAGCCATATTCATTGATCAAACTTCCTTGCTAGGGTATATGGACCAGGAAGAGGTGGGGGAGGTAGAGTCTGAAGTTCTTTTGGGCCCATTTTTGAGGAGGCCATTCCAGTGCTCAACAATACCAGATGCCAGTGTAGATGTCCATTGAATACCTTGACTATCAGCCCACAGTTACATGGCTTTTTTGTAATAAAAGAAGAACCATCTTCAGGCTGCAAATAGTCCAGAAAGCTGACAACCTGACGCACATTAATTCTAAGTGCCACAATTGTGTGGCTGGAGCCAGATGAGCAGACCGAAACAGTCACACTTTCACCTGAAAAAAATGTCAACAGGGGTGCAACACCAGTGAAAGCCCTAAGAGGGGGCTTGAGGTGTGATACAGTCAGTTTGTCATGAGTAGGTGGGGCCATATTTCATGCAACATGTCCTTCCTCCTTACAATGAATGGGTCATCTTTGGGAAGGAGTGACAAGTGCATACCCACTGGCATGCAATGGTTAACTTCTGCGTCAGAAAGGTAGAGTCTTGACATTTGTGCCCAGTCTGTGTTGATGGATGTGTTGCCATGTCCAATATGATGATGGATGCAGAAAGCAGTGGCAGTAAGCTGGGCAGAGAAGGCTCAGTCAGCAGCTTTATTCTAGTCAGTGTCATCAGAGAATGGCCCTTTACCATAGGCATCTATCTGGGTGACCCAGACTGTTGCAGTTACAAGCTGCGATTTGTTTCCACAGTCCATGATACCAAAGAGGGCTGTCCAGTCTCTCAGTCTATAGTCTTCCAAGTGGGAGACTGAATAGCTGGACATTGGCAATAGCTCAAGGATCAAAAAATACCAAAGGAGGGTGCACCTGGTTGGCTCAGTTGGTTAAGCGTCCGACTTTGGCTCAGGTCATGATCTCGTAGTTCATGAGTTCGAGCCTCGCGTCAGGCACTGTGCTGACAGCTCAGAGTCTGGAACCTGCTTTGGATTCTGGATCTCCTTTTCTCTCTGCCCCTCCCCCCTCAAAACCAAATAAACATTAGACAATTTAAAGTAAGCAAATTCTTAAGAAAAAAATACATCAAAGGAAATATTGGCTATGTCATGAGAATGGCCTTGACTTCTGCCTTCTGAGTGGAGTGTCCACATCTCGTCTCAGTTCTGCTGAGATAGAATAGCTACAGAGCCTAGTGGAAAACATTAGATTCCAACTTGGCCAAACCATCAGTGGATCAGGTCCACGCATTTGGGGAAACCTCTGTGAATCAAGGCCCTCATTAAGCCCAGCAGCCTTGCTCTCCTTGGCAGAGCGGGAAATACATTTCCTCCAAAGGAATAGCTGTCCTGTTTTCATATAAAGCTAATATGCTGGGGTGCCTAGGTGGCTCAGTTGGTTGAGCATCCAACTTCGGCTCAAGTCATGATCTCACAGCTCTTGAGTTTGAGCCTCACGTCCAGCTCTGTGCTGGCAGCTCGGAGCCTGGAGCCCGCTTTGGATTCTGTGTCTCCATCTCCCTCTGCTCCTCCCCCACTCATGATCTCTCTCTCTCTCTCTCTTTCTCTCTTTCTCTGTCGCTCTGTCTCAAAACAAATAAACTTTAAAAAAGAAATAATTTGCATAATTCCTGAACAACAGTGGAAATAAAGTGACTTCCTCTGTCTGATTCCGTGTGCTCTAGTATCCCCAAAGTGGGAATTATATATTTTTTTAAGCTTATTTATTTTATTTTGAGAGATAGTGTGAGTGGGTGAGGGGCAGAGAGAGAGAGAGAGAGAGAGACAGAGAGAGAGAGAATCCCAAACAGGCTCCACAGTGTCAGCACAGAGCCTGACACAGGGCTTGAACCCAAGGAACTGCGAGATCATGACCTGAGCCAAAATCTAGAGTTGGACATTTAACCCACTGGGCCACCCAGGCGCCCCAGGAGTTATATTTATTAAAGAATGTTTACCATCGCCTGAGCATTGGTTTTGGAGAAAGGAAAACTTCAGACCCTCCTCACATCATATATACCATATCTAGACAAAACCTCTTACCTTCTGCAAGCATCAGTGTATGAAATCCCACTGCCACCAGGTCCTGGTAAAGTTGGTTGGGGAAAACCTCTGGCACTTACCTTGAGAATGGCCTGGAAAGAACTCGGCTGACAAATAGCACATCTCTTTAATATGTTTTGAGTACATTCATCTTTTTGTGAGCAGAGTAAGAGTCTCATGCCTTTAAAATCCCTCTCTGGCTTAGCTGATTTTGTTGATGACCCAGCAATACCCTCCAAGTATGGTAGAGACCATGGACCAGGAATTATATTGTCAGGTAATTCCCATGGTACAGTTGAATTTCTTTTTTGCCCCTTTCTTAATCTGTTTGTCCATTTCCTTTTGGCAGGCATCTTTTTAAAAAAGAAGGAAGGTTTCCTGTTGTATTAGAAGTGGGGCTTCTAAGCCGAGTCTGCCACGTTTTAACAGTGACTTTTGCAGCTCGGGCAGCAAAATCCTTGCCTTTAGAAATGTAGTCATTCTGTCCTATATGTGCTCTGCAATGGAGTACTGATATCTGGGCAGGCAGTTGTGAACCCACTGACAACTCAGATATTAATTTGTCATGAGACATTTTAGTTCTCATTGAAGTCAAGGACCCCCTAGTTTTTCACATTTTCCCTGTTACATAACAGACACCAAACACATATTTACTATCAGTATATAGACTCGCTTTAAGTCCTAAGCCAAGCATTGTAGCCCTAACATTGCTATTAACTTGGCTGCTGCTCATTTAATTTCAGGCAAAGCATAAGCTGCCAAGATTTCCTGAGCAGTCGCCACAATGTTTGAAGCCTCAAGGTGGCCCTTTTCCTCCCGGGTAAATGACCCACCCAACAGTAAATATTTATCAGATACACATTTTGAACAGGAATATCGGAAAAATCAGGTTGCTGCCCAGTGTCTTCTGTTACCATTATACACTCATGATCATCTGTTTGGTCAGGATCCAGTAAAAGAGCAGCAGGGTTTAGGAGATTACATCTTCCAAGCACAAGATTAGGACTGGATAATAATGCTTATTTATGGTCAGATGGGGTACCAATAAATGCTGGCTCTTATGTACTTGGAAGATAGCTGGCATAGCATGTGGGACATGCAGATAAGTCAAGTGACCCAAGGTAAGGGCTTGTGTCTTTTCACTAAGTGTGGTGGCTGCTTCCACCACTCCAGGGCATCCAGAACTGAGAAATATGCCATTGGTCTATAGTTTTAACCCATCTGTTTTTTCTTATGTTTTAAATGACACTTTTTATTTGTATAATAATAAAACAAAAATAATATTTTATTGCATAGGTAACATACTGAAAACTACAATGGGAAGCGAGTGTGCCAATATCTTATACAAATGATATACTTCATAAAGTAATGCACATCTAAAATTGGATTATTAAAAATTTCGCAAAATAGATGTTGCAAAATTTTGTTACTTCAAAAAGCATATTCATCTGATTTTTTTGCAAATGGCAAGATTTTATTCTTTTTCATTGTGGTTTTTCTTATTTTTAATGTTTTATTTATTTTTTGAGAGAGAGAGACAGAGCGTGAGTGGGGGAAGGGGCAGAGAGAGAGAGAGAGACACAGAATCCGAGGCAGGCTCCAGGCTCTGAGCTATTAGCACAGAGCCCAACGCAGGGCTTGAACCGACGAACTGTGGGGTCATGACCTGAGCCAAAGTCGGATGCTTAACCAAGTGAGCCCCCCCGGCACCCTGCACCCCATCTTTTGAGTGAAAATTCCACGAAACAAGTGGGAAGGTTTTTTAAGATTTGGAATCCCCAAAGATGGGGGGAGCCTATAGCCAATTTCAGTTGTTCACAAGCCTCTTCAGGTTCTAGGGACCAAATCAGAATCTCTGAAGACTCACTATGTAAGTGCTCCACTAAAGGTTATGTCCTCTCTGCGGAAGCTGGGATCCACTGTGTATAGTACCCTACCAGTCCCTCAAGTTGTCTGAATGTCTTAGTGTAATAGAACCTTCCATCTGTTAAATTACAGCCTTCCCCCGTCAACAGATTCCCTAAATGTCTTACTTCAGCATGGCAATATTAGAATTTGTCCAAGGAGGCCTTGTGCCTCAGAGAAGCAAGGAATTGTAACAAAGCCAAAGTCCCAGCCTTGTATTATTCTTCAGGTTTCAGAGGCTGCTAGCACATAACCTACATATTGAATAATTGTAGATTCCTCCAGTGGGACAGATTTCACTAAGCTTTCCTGTGAATGGCTAGAGAAAGTAGTAGGAGAGTCCCTTGCCATAAATACTGGAGTCCTTAATGAGTAAAATCAGACAAGAATTTAGACTCATAAGCTAGAGGAACAGAAAAAAAAGCAAGACACAGATACACTACAGAAACACACTTTGTAGACTCTGGTACCAAAGTCAGAATAGTTGCAGGGTTAGGAACTATAGGGGTTAATGGAACAACAAATTTATTTACTTCTCTAAACTCTTGTACAAATCTATATAGCGATTGTCCGTTGTCATCAAATTTTATCTTCCTTCTTTACTGGAAGTGTGGGGGTATTAGAGGGTGAATTCCCTTTTTAAATTATCCCTGGTTTTTCCAATTCTCTTATAACCGATTTTATTCTCTCTAATTGGGCTCTCTGCAAAGAATATTGATTTATACATGGCCACAGCTCATCCTTTTGGAAGGCTACTTCTATCGATTTCTCTGTCTTCAATTGAACCAATATTATTATTTTCTAGGGCCCGAAGCAATGCATTGATTTGTCTCAGTTTGGGGTATTTTTCCAGCACGGTGTGAGACTGCCGCTCTCTCCCACACCCCTTTTCTTTCTGAAGGCACATAGCCACCAAATCAGGTGTCTTTTCTGTAGGCAGCGCCAGAGCAGTCTGTCCAGGGTACAGAATATGGTGGCTTTTATTTTACACAGCAAATTTGCAAGTGGGTCTCTTGCCAGTAGGTTTACAGGAGAAAGTAAGAAAGCATATTCTTCATCAGATGGCCTATCTTTATGGAAACTATGGAAGAAAAGGAACAAGTAGAAAACATCAACAACCTGTGTGGACCTACCACTAGATGAAAGTGGCAGATTTCTGAGGGAATTTCAGAATAAGTAGCATCAATATTTACCAGAAAAGGCAAGCATAGTTTAGCCTGCGGGAAAGTTATTGAACTTGTGGTTCACCAGGACCCACCTCCAAGACTTCCTCGATCTGTCAGGGTTTTTTTTTTTAAGTTTATTTATTTATTTTTGAGAGAGAGCAAGCGGGGGAGGGGCAGAGAGAGAGAGAGAGAGGGAAAGTGAGAATCCCAAGCAGGCTTTGTGCTGTCAGTGCAGAGCAAGATGTGGGGCTCAATCTCACAAACCCCTCCCCCGCTCGTGCTCTGTCTGTTGCTCTCAAAAATAAACATTAAAAAAAAAAAAGAAGGGACTCTTGGAGGTGAAAGCTAGCATAAGCATGAGATGGAATCGGACACAAATCTCACACAGGGCAAATAACTCATTACTGGCTCCAAAAGCTGTGCCCCTGCTCCTCTTTGCAGGGAAATCTGCTAATTAACAGAACTGCCTGTCTCAAAGATCATAGCTTCCTTCTTACCAGGAGTCAGTGGAGACAGGAAGGAATAAAGAGATCCAGCAGAAGAAGGGGAGCAAGGGAGTGGGACAGCAGAGAAAGGAGGAGAGTTTAGTAAAGAAAAAGTGACTTTAATGCTCTCATTTCTTCTTCCATTTTGTCATTCTTTCTAAATAACTTTTAACTTTTTCCCTGGAATGATGTTTATCCCATGAGCACAAGTAATTCATTTGCTCAGGGTGAGGTCCTTCTAAAAACCAACACAGATAAGTTAATTCACTCAAACCAAAGGCATTGTCCTCAGGCCACTGTGATACTGGCTTTTCATTTCAAATAGATTCCATTCCAAATGTTCTCTAGAGATACAAGAGCTCTTTTAGAAAAACACGTGCAGGCAACATTCGTGGCTTACCATATTTTTCCACCATCAAAGCTGGTGGTGGTCCTGATGGATTTTAGGTCCTGTATTTTGCATGTTTACTCAAGAATAAAATCTAGAATTCGAAAAGCATGGTTCATCCAGCTAGTATTTGAAAAGAGCACAGAGCTAGAAGGGAGACATGTTATAGTTCGCCTTCAGCTGGTCTGCTTAGTTCAGGAACTTTAAGGCTATGCCATCCTCAGCAGATTGTTGGGGAAAATTAAAAACAAAATCTCCTGGCAACCCCATGGGTAATCTGCTAAAAAGATTGCAGAGAGAGGGGCGCCTGGGTGGCTCATTCAGTTAAGCGTCTGACTCTTGATTTCGGCTCAGGTCATGATCTCATGGTTCGTGAGTTTGGGCCTCCCATCGAGCTCTGCACTGACAGTGCAAAGTCTGCTTGGGATTCTCTCTCTCTCTCTCCCTCTCTCTCTCTCTGCCCCTCCCAAGCTTGTTCTCTCTCCCTCTCTAAATAAATAAATAAATAAATAAATAAATAAATAAATAAACTTTTTAAAAAGAGAGACAGAGGCAGATTGCAGAAATGGAAGGAAATCTCACCCTCTTTTGTAGCTGAGCAGATACAGTCCATTATATGCACGTTTTCAAGATAAATGGTAACCAGTCCTCATGGAGATTACTTGGTAGCACCATTTGCTCCACATTCTTTCATAGTTCATCCTAAATTCACCTGGTCATTGGAGTGGCCATCTGTGCTAGTTCATTGCATAGAAAGGCAAAATCAAATTTCCCCTGCCTCTGTGACAAGCAGGTAGTACAGTTTAGAGCCAGGCACCTAGGCTAAGCTCCCAACCTGACAGGGAAATAGGGATGCCATCGTCCTTTACATTCAAAGAGATGGCTTCCAGGCCCTTAAGAAAAACCTCCCTGGGTTGTAATGCTGACAAAAGGCTTATTTAGCCTTTTTAAAGATTTGCATACATATCCAAGGGGCAGAGAAAAGATTTACAAATACCAGGGTTTTTTTTAAGTTTTTTTTAATGTTTATTTATTTTTGAGAGAGAGAGAGAGGTACAGAATGTGAGCAGGGGAGGAGCAGAGAGACAGGGAGACACAGAATCTGAAGCAGGCTCCAGGCTCTAAGCTGTCAGCACAGAGCCCGATGCGGGGCTCAAACCCACGAGCTGTGAGATCATGACCCGAGCCGAAGTCGGACACCCAACTGACCGCCCAACTGACCGAGCTACCCAGACTCCCCACAAATGCCAGTTTTCTTAAGGAAATGCTCTAAGGGAAGGGGGTGGGGGGGAAGGGTCTCTATTTGGGCTACAGGGAAAGTTCCCTGTTTTTAACCTTCCAGGCTGTTGGTACCCTAAGCTGCAGTCCCCCCAGGGGCGACTCAGGTTGTCCTTGACAGCTGCCTGCACAGGCAGTGAGTTGCATGACAGAAAATGAACACGGAGCCTGAATAATCGGCTGCTTACCAGCAGCCTGCAAGGCGGCCTCAAGGCTGCTTGCTGCAAACACAAACCTGAAAAATGCCAAGGAACGAGTGTTCAGGGCCTTGCTTTCTTGTCCTACCCAGCAGGCTGTATGGGAGCACAAGAGACCCATGGAGGAGTGTCTTCCAACCCACTGGAACAGAAAAGAAAACTTAAGGCAGTGTCTAACCCAGCATCCCAAATGCCATCGGTCTGTGCAGTATATTTAGTTATAGTCACCATGTCTGGAAGAGCCAGGGCCATGGGACTGACAGCTGAATTCCATTGGCAGAAATCCATAGTGAGCTGCAGCTTCTGCTAGTATTTTTTTTTAAGTTTATTTATTTTGAGAGAGAGAGAGAGAGCAGGGGAGGGGCAGAGAGAGAGGGAGAAGGAGGATTCCAAGCAGGCTCCCCCCGCTGTCAGCACAGAGTCCGATGTGGGGCGCTCAAACTCATGAACCGTGAGATCATGACCTGAGCCGAAACCGAGAGTCTGACACTTAATTAACTGACTGAGCCACCCGGGTACCCCTCTGCTAGTCTTTTTCACTGGCCATATAGGGCTGTTTTATTGATGTGTTCCTTATCTTATTGTACCTGCTGCATATTAGTCTTAATCAAGGCTGTGACTTGCCTTTGTCCTCCAGGGATTCTCTGTTATTTCTGTTGGGCCATGGGGGAGAGGCTAGGGAGATAAGTTGGGGAGTAGTGTGCATGCCTCACTACCATGTCTCTACATATGGCAGTCCCTGAACAGGTGAACCCCCTTCAGACTTTATGAACATTCACAGAACAAGCATGTAAAACACCATACCAGTGATGCATTTAGTCACGGAAGCCGCAATGACAGTACATTGAATTGGCCTAAAGCCACCTCCCCCCACCCCAGTCCCTTTAGCTTCCTTTCCTTGCTAATCCATGCCAAAACCCTATCAGTTGAATTTGGGTGCCCCCTTGTTCCCTTGAGATCAGATAGTTTGGTTTCGGGCAACTCTCCCCAACAGAGCCTTAAAAAATCTGAGCTCTGGGGCGCCTGGGTGGCTCATTCATTTAAGCATCCAACTTCAGCTCAGGTCATGATCTCGTGGTTTATGAGTTTAAACCCCGTATCAGGTTCTGTGCCAACAGCTCAGAGCCTGCTTGGGGTTCTCTCTCTCCCTTTCTCTCTGCCCCTCCCCCGCTCATGCTTTTTCTCTCCCTCTCTCTGTCTCTCTCAAAATAAATAAATAAACTTAAAAAAAAATCTGAGCTCTCCCATCCCTGAAGGGGTGTCTATGGCCTTTGGTCTCTCTTGGGAACAGGGAGCCTCTGTCCCATTCCTAGTCATTTCTTCACAGCAGCTGTTTTCAGGGTAGACAGAGAGAAAGGGATGAGACATGGAGTGAGAGGGCGGATGCACGCCATCCGGCAAGTCCTTATGTTTACTTTTGGGTTCGAACAATAAAGCGGCTACTCAGAGCTCACCCAAATGAACATCTTATGTTTTCAGGATGTGCAGAGCTGTCTATAAGGTGGCTAAGTCTTCATGACTGGCACCATCTATTTCAACTTTGGGGATGCCCCAATTCTACAACCACAGCCACATTGCTTACCAGCTGTGCCCATTGACTCAGGCTTTATGAGGACAGTAGCAACTTTTATTCAAGGATATCCACTTAAAATTTTTTTAATGTTTATTTATTTTAGAGAGAGAGAGAGAGCACAAGCGAGGGCGGGGAGAGCAGAGAGAGAGGGAGACACAGAATCCGAAGCAGGCTCTAGGCTTCAAGCTCTCAGCACAGAACCCGATGCGGGGCTCGAACCCATGAACTGTGAGATCATGACCTGAGCCGGTTAGGATATCCACTTTAATCGGGGGCACTCACTGGTCATTTTAATGACAGTGTAGGGGAGGAAAAATTTTGACCTTGACCTTCTTCGGGTCCCTGGCTGGGTCTGAAAATTAAACTGACAAAAGACAGATTCATGAGAGAAGAGCATACAGATTTAGTTAACATAAGTTTTATGTGTCAGAGGAGCCTTCATAAGGTGAACATCGACATATTCATTTCTGGTTCCCATGGGCTTCCCTCAGATCCCCTTAATTGGCCCATGTATTACTTCTATCACTTCTGTAACAAATGGCCACAACTTTAGTGGCTTGAGACAAGCAAAATATGTTATTTTCTAGTACTGTAGTTCAGAAGTCAGAAATAACTCTCACTGAGCTAAAATCAGGGTGCCAGGCAAGCTGCACTCTTTTCTGAAGGCTCAAGAGGAGAATCCATTTGCCCTTCCCAGCTTCTGGAGGCCACTCACATTCCTTGGCTTGTGGCCCTCTTCTTTCATCTTTAAAGCCAACAACAACAGCATATGGATTCTTCTCATATTGTATCACTCTGACCTTATGTTTCTAAGGACCCTTGTGATTACATTGGCCTCACCCAGATAATCCCAAATACTCTCCCTGTTTCAGGGGCGGCTAATTAGCAATCTTAATTCCATCTCTAACCTTAACGCCCTTTTGCCATGTAGTATCATGTAGTCACATGTCCCAGGGATTAGGATGTGAACATCTTTGTGGCAGTGGTGAGCGGCAGGGGGTGGGGGGTGGTCATCATTCTGCCTACCAGAGGCCCACAAAGCCCTCATTCTTCTTTTTCCAGAAAGCCACATCTCTGTGCGCAACCATTCCTAATCACCAGAAACTTCCAAGAACTGTGAAGGGTCTGAAATTTTATCCTATTTGCAAGCTATAACAACTTACCTGCCACCATTTTATGGAGTCTGGCAGAAGAGACAAGACTCCTGAGTCAGAGACAAAGGACTTTAATACTCACAACAGTAGTGGGAGCCAGAGTGTGAACATTTGTGCCAATTCTCTAAGCCTCGATTGCCACAGGGTGACACGAAGAGGGCCAGATGGTACTTGCCCGTGCAGTGGGTTCCATTAGATGAAAGGAACCCGAAAGCTTTTGGACCCCAAATCTTTCATAATGAGCAGTAAGCCTGCCTGATCTTTGCCTGGAGGGAGAAATTATCTTGAGTGAAATTTCTTACATTACCTATCCCATAGCTCTGGAGTTGGGGGACTCTATCTTATAAGGCTGTTTGCTGTATAAACATGTTTGAAAAGATGGCTTGGAAAAAAGGCAGTCAGTGAGGGTGCTTGCAAGGCATGCAGAAATGTGAGAGACCCCTGGAGAGTTGTCTCTCAAGTCTCTTTTAATCTGTAACAGATCTGCCACATTCTCCTCCTTTGCATTTCCCCCTTGCTATTTGTTTCTTGAAGAAACTGGGCCATTTTTCCTCAACCGTGTCCCACATTTCGGGAATTGGCTAGTTGTATTCTTGTGGTTGTTTATTTAACAGTTCCTGTATCTCCATTTTAATTTGAACTGATAAATCTCAAGGCTTGATCAATTCAGATTTAATTTTTTAGTCAGAATACTTCGTAGGTGGTGGTGAATGCTTGCTAATTCATCCCTCCGGCAGCCACATAATGCCTGGTTATCTCTCTCAGTGTGTTCAGGGGTGTCAACCTGAGCCATAGATGGTGAAGTTCCTTCAGTCTTTGACCCTAATGGTTTTCCACCCACTGAAGATCTCTGCTTTTATTAGCACCAATTAGCTCGAAAGCTTCTGCAAAGAAAAGATTTCCATAATCAACTATTTATCTTAAAATGCAGTACTTAGGGGAAAAATAATCATTTTAGAGGATATCTTTTTTCTTTAAGTTTATTTATTTATTTTGACAGAGAGAGAGAGGGAGAGAGAGAGAGAGAGAGAAAGGGAGCCCACAAGCAAGGGAGGGACAGAAAGAGAGAGAGAGAGAGAGAGAGAGAGAGAGAGAGAGAATCCCAAGCAGGCTCTGTGCTGCCAGTGCAGAGCCCTGTGCAGGGCCCGAACCGTGAGATCATGACCTGAGCTGAAACCAAGAGTTGGACACTTAACCAACTGAGCCACCCAGATGCCCCACGAAAGATAATCGTATTAAAATGATTTCCTGATATATAAAATGCTTCAGTGGTGATCTATAGACATACCTTGAAGATATCTCAGGTTTGGATCCATAGCATTGCAATAAAGTGAATACTGCAGTAAAGCGAATTGAATGAATTTTTTGGATTCCCTGTGCATATAAAAGTTATGTTTACATGGGGGCCCGGGTGGCTCAGTTGGTTAAGCCTCCAACTTTTGGCTCAGGTCATGATCCCGTGGTTCATTAGTTCAAGCCCCACATCAGGCTGTCTGCTGTCAACACAGAGCCTGCTTCAGATCCTCTGTCTCCTCTCTCTGCCCCTCCCCCCCCCCCCCCCCCCCGCTCTCTGACATGCGCTCTTTGTCTCTCTCTCTCTCTCTCTCAAAAATAAACATTTTTTAAAAAGTTATGTTTACACTATACCATAGTCTATAAAGTATGCAATACCATTCTGTCTAAAAAAACGTCCATGCCTTAATTAAAAAACACTTTATTGCTAAAAAATGCTAACCATCACCTAAGCTTTCAGCAAGTCAGAATCTTTTTGCTGGCAGAGGATCTTGCCTCAGTTTCGATGGCCGTTGACTGATCAGGGTGGTGTATGCTGAAGGTCGGGGTGACTGTGGCAATTTCTTAAAGTAAGACAACAGTGAAGTTTAACTGCATTGATTAGCTCTTCTTTTCACAAATGATTTCTCTGTGGCATGTGATGCTGTTTGATAGCATTTTACCCACAGTAACATTTCTTTCAAAATTGGAGCCAATCCTCTCAAACCCTGTCACTGATTTATCAATTAAGTTTATGTAATATTCTAAATCCTTTGCTGTCATTTCAACAATCTTCACAGCATCTTCACCTTCTAGGGCACCTGGATGGCTCAGTAGGTAGCGGATGTGACTCTTGATCTTGAAGTCATGAGTACAAGCCCCATGTTTGAGATAGAACTTACTTAAAAAAAAAAAAAAAAGAAACCATTTTCGGGGCTCCTGGGTGGCTCAGTCTGTTAAATGTCCAACTTCGGCTCAGGTCATGATCTCACAGGTTGTGGGTGTAAGCCCCGCGTCGGGCTCTGTACTGACAGCTTGGAGCCTGGAGCCTGGAGCCTGCTTCGGATTCTGTGTCTCCCTCTCTCTCTGCCTCTCCTTCACTTGCACTCTGTCTCTCTCTCTCTCTCTCTGTCTCTCAAAAAATAAGTAAACAGTGGGGCGCCTGGGTGCCTCAGTCAGTTGTGCGTCCAACTCCAGCTCAGGTCATGATCTCGAGGTCCATGAGTTCGAGCCCCGCGTCAGGCTCTGTGCTGACAGCTCGGAGCCTGGAGCCTGCTTCAGATTCTGTGTCTCCCTCTCTTTCTTTGCCTCTCCCCTGCTCATGCTCTGTCTCTCTCTGTCTCAAAAATGAATAAAAACATTAAAAAATTTTTTAAAAAGTAAGCATTAAAAAAATTAAAGAGGCGTCTGGGTGGCTCGATCGGTTGGGCGTCTGACTTCAGCTCAGGTCATGATCTCGCAGTCTGTGAGTGTGAGCCCCACGTCGGGCTCTGCGCTGACAGCTCAGAGCCTGGAGCCTGCTTCAGATTCTGTCTCCATCTCTCTCTGCCTCTCCCCCTCTCTCACTCTGTCTCTCTCTCAAAAATAAAATAAAAACATAAAAAAAAATTTTTTTTTTTAAAAAGCCACTTTCTTTGCTCATCCATAAGAAGCAACTCCTGATTCAGTAAAGTTCATCGTGAGACTGCAGCAGTTCAGTTCCATCTTCAGGCTCCACTTCTAATTCTAGTTCTCTTGCTATTTCCCCCACATCTGCACTTACTTCTCTACTGAAGTCTTGACCCCCCCCCCCAAAATCGTCCGTGATGGTTGGTTGGAATCAACTTCTTCTAAACTCCTGTTAATGTTGATATTTTGACCTCTTCCCGTGAATCATGAATGTTCTTAATGGCATCTAGAATGGTGAATCCTTTTCAGAAGGTTTTCAATTTACTTTGCCCACATCCATCAGAGGAATCTGTGGCAGCTATAGTCTTACAAAATGGGCTTCTTAAGTAGACTTGAGAGTTGAAGTTACTCCTTGATCCATGGGCTGCAGAACGAATGTGATGTTAGCAGGCATGAGAACGACATTAATCTCATTGTACATCTCCATCAGAGCTCTTGGGTGACCAGGTGCATTGTCAATGAGCAGTAATATTTTGAAAGGAATCTTTTTTTTTTCTGAACAGCGGGTCTCAACAGTAGGCTTAATATATTCAGTAAACCATGTTGTAAACAGGTGTGCTGCCATCCAGACTATGTTGTTCCATTTATAGAGCACAGGCAGAGTAGATTCAGCATAATTCTTAAGGGCCCTAGGATTTTCAGAATGGCAAATAAGCGTTGGCTTCAGCTTAAAGTTACCAGTTGAATTAGCCCCTAACAAGAGAGTCCTTTGAGGCTTTGAAACCAGGCATTGACTTCTTTCTAGCTCTGAAAGTCCTAGATGGCATCTTCTCCCAATAAAAACCTGTTTCATCTGCATTAAAAATATGTTGTTTAATGTGGCCCCCTTCATTAATTATCTTAGCTAGATCTTCTGAACACCTTGCTCCAGCTTCTACATCAGCGGTTGCTTTTTTCACCTTGTACTTTTTAAAATAATTTTTTAAATGTTTTTATTTTTAAGAGAGAGACAGAGCACCAGCAAGGGTGGGACAGAGAGAGAGGGAGACAGAATCGGAAGCAGGCTCCAGGCTCTGAGCTCTCATCACAGAGCCCGACGTGGGGCTGGAACCCATGAACTGTGAGATCATGACCTGAGCCGAAGTCGGATGCTTAACCGACTGAGCCACCCAGGCGCCCCAACCTTGCACTTTTATGTTAGCGATACAGCTTCTTTCCTTACGCCTCATGAACCAACCTCTGCTAGCTTCAGCCTTTGTTCTGTGGCTTCCTCACCTCTCTCAATCTTCGCAGAGTTGAGAAGAGTTAGGGCCTTGCTTTGGATTGGGCTTTGGCTTCAGGGAATGTTTTTGCTGATTTGGTATCTTCTGTCCAGACCACTCAGACTTTCTCCATATCAGCAAGAAGGTTGTTTCACTTCCTTATCATTAGTGTGTTCACTGGAGAAGCACTTTTAATTTCCTTCAAGAACTAGGCTAACTGGTTCAAGAGGCCTGGCTTTTGGTTTATCTCAGCTTTTGACATGCCTTCCTCACTCACTAAGCTTAATCATTTCTAGCTTTTGGTCTAAAGTGAGCAACCGGCCATGTGACTTTTCCTTTCACTTAAACACTTAAGAGGCCATTGCAGGGTTATTAATCGGTCCAATTTCAATATTGCTGTGTCTCAGGGAATAGGGAGTCCTGCCCAAAGAGAGGGAGGGGGATGGGGGGATCGGCTGGTCAAGCGAACAGTCAGAACACACACAACATTTATCAATTAAGTTCATGGTCTTATGTGGGTGCAGTTCGTGGCACTACCAAACCAATTGCAATAGTACCATCAAAGATCACTGATCTGAGATCACCATAACAAATAAAATAATAATGAAAGAGATTGAAATATTGCGAGAATTACCAAAATGTGACACAAAGACACAAAAGGAGCAAATGCTGTTGGAAACATGGCACTGATAGACGTGCTTCAAGGCAAGATCTCAACAGACCTTCCATTTGTAAAAAATGCAGTGTCTGCAAAATGCAATAAAGTGAAGCACAGTAAAACAAGGTATGCCTGTGTTATGAAAAGAATGCATGTTACTTTCATGATCAGACCCTAGCGTACTTCCTTAGATTTTTTTTTTCTTGTAATCACCTGCCTGACATACTGTATAGTCTTCTCTCCTTTTTTTACGGAGCCATTCGTTCTTTCATTAATCACCATGCGTTTTCCTTTTTCCATACCTTTCCCTTTGTCTTTTCTAGAAAATACTTTCCCCCATTTGTCTCCATCACACTTACTTTTTCCCCAAGATCCTATATAAACTGTACCAACTCTAAGCACTCGAGTAGACTTACTTTTTCTGTGGAGCCCACAGTGTACCTGAAATATATTTCTAACATACACTTTTTGTGTGTGTGTGTTTTGAAACTGAGTTATATTTGAAAGACATTGAATTATATATAGTTTGATGAGTTTTGACAAATATATATATATATATATATATATATATATATATATAAAATTGACCAATATATTTATATATGTAACCATCACTCAAACTGAAATACAGAATGTGTCCATCACCCTTGCAAGTTCCCTTTTGACTAGTCAATTTCTTACCCCTGAGGCAACCAGTTTTAAGATTTTTAATCCCTATAGATTAGCCCTGCTTGTTCTTGATTGTCACATAAATAGAATCATTTGTTCTGTGTTTGGCTTCTATTTATAAAATGAAATATATTTGGGGCACCTCAGTAGCTCAGTTGATTAAGTGTCCAACTTCGGTTCCAGTCATGATCTCACGGTTCTTGAGTTCAAGCCCCGCGTCAGGCTCTGTGCTGACAGCTCAGAGCCTGGAGCCTGCTTCAGATTCTGTGTCTCCCTCTCTCTCTGCCCTTCCTCTGCTTGTACTCTGTCTCTCTCTGTCTCAAAAATAAATAAACATTAAAAATTTTTAAAAATAAAATATTTTTAATGCTTATTTAAATTCAAGTTAGTTGACATACAGTGTAGTCTTAGTTTCAGGAGTAGAGTCCAGTGATTCATCTCTTGCCTATGACATCCAGTGCTCATCCCAAAAAGTGCCCTCCTTAATGCCTGTCACCCATAAAATAAAATATTTTTGAGAGTCATTCAGGTTGTATCTGTCACCAGCTCTTTCCTTTTTATCACTGAGTATTCCATTGTATGAATATACCATATTTTGTTTATGCAGTCACCTGCTGATGAACATTTTGAATGTCTTCTAGTATTTGGTTATCATGAGTAAAGCCTGCTATAAACACTCTTGTAGAATTTTTCTGAGGATATATGTTTGCATTTTATTTTAGTAACTACAGAGGAATGGAAACACTAGATTATAGGGTGGGTGTATGTTTAACTTTATTAGAAACTGCCACACAGGGTTCCAAAGTGATGATTCAGTTTACATTCCTTCCAGCAATTTTTTAGTTTATTATAAATTTTAGCTTTTCTAGTGAGTGTACAGTGCTATTTCAGTGTAATTTAAATTGCATTTTCCTCATATTCTTTGAGTAAATATACAGTAGTGCAATTACTAAATCATATAGTAATTCTATTTTTAATTTTTTGAACAGTCTCCATACTGTTTTCCACAGTTATGCACCTTTATGTTTATTGCAGCATTAATGACAATAGCCAAATTATGGAAGCAACCAAAGTGTCTATTGATAGATGAATGAATAAGGAAGAAGTGGTATATATACATACACAATAGAATATTACTCAGCCATAAAAAAGAATCTTACCATTTGCAACAACATGGATGGATCTAGAGACTATAATGATAAGTGAAATAAGCAAGTTAGAGAAAGACAAATACCGTATAATTTCACTCATATGTGGAATTTAAGAAACAAAACAAACAAAAGAAAAAGAGACAAACCAAAAACCAAACTCTTAGCTATAGAGAACAAACAGATGGTTAGCAGAGGAAAGGTGGGTTGGGAGATGTGTGAAACAGGTGATGGGGATTAAGAGTATACTTACCTTGGGGCACCTGGGTGGCTCAGTCAGTTAAGCATCCAACTTCAGCTCAGGTCATGATCTCGAGGTGAGTTCAAGCCCTGCATCCGGCTCTGTGCTGACCGCTCAGAGCCTGGAGCCTGCTTCAGATTCTGTGTCTCCTTCTCTCTCTGCCCCTCCCATGCTCATGCTCTGTCTCTCTCTGTGTCAAAAATAAATAAAAACATTAAAAAAGGAGAGAGTACACTTATCTTAACAAGCACTGGGTGATGTATAGAATTGTTGAATCACTATAGTGTATACCTGAAACTAACTGTATGTTAATTGCACTGGAATTAAAATAAATTTTTTACAAAATAAATAAATTGCATTTTCCTCATAACAAATGGTATTGAACAACTTTTCATATGCTTCATTGGCCATTTGTATCTTTTTTGGTGTCTGTTTAAGTTTTTTCCCATTTAAAAAAGTTGGGTTATGTGTCTTTTTGTTATTACTTTGTAGAAGTTCTTTCTACATTTTTACTGTGGGTATTTTGTATATGTATGTATGTATATATATATATATATATATATATATATATATATTGCAAATTTTTTCTCCCAGTCCATGTCTTGACTTTTCATTTTCTTAATGAAATCTTTTCTGAACAGAAATTTTAATTTTTGTAAGCTCCTATTTATCAAAATTTTCTTTTATATTTGTTGCTTTTTGCACTATGTCAAGAAATCCTTGCTTGACCCAGTGTTGCAAAGATACCCTTATGTTTTCTTCTAGAGCATTTTTAGTTTTGTTTTTTTTTTCCTTTTTAAAATTATAATTTAACTAACATGAAATGTCATATTGGTTTTAGGTGTACAACATCTTGATTCAACAATTTTACGTTAGTGCTTGGAACAATAAATGTCGTCAACATACGTTATTACAGTGTCATTGACTGTATTTCCTCTGCTGTACTTTCCGTCTCATGACTTATCTATTTTATAACTATAAGTTTGTACCTTTTAATCTCCTTTACCTATTTCACCCATCCTCCCTCCCACCTCCCCTCTGGCAATCACCAGTTTGTTCTCTGTATTTAAGAGTCTGCTTTTTCTTCTCTCCCTCTTTTTTTTTTAAATGTTTATTTATTTTTGAGAGAGACAGAGACAGAGTATGAGCAGGGGAGGGGCAGAGAGAGGGACACAGAATCTGAAGCAGGCTTCAGGCTCTGAGCTGTCAGCACAGAGCCCAATGTGAGGCTCGAACTCACAGACCTAACAGACTGAGCCACCCAGGCACCCCAAGAGTCTGATTTTTCATTTGTTTCTTCATTTGTTTTGTTTTTTAGATTCCACATAAAGTGAAATCATACGGTATTTATCTTCTCTGACTTATTTTACTTAGCATAATACCCTCTAGGTCCATCCATGTTGTCACAAATGGCAAGATCTCATTCTTTCTTATGGCTGAGTAATATTTCATCACACACACACACACACGTATATAATTCATATATATATATACACGTGTATATATATTTTTTTATCCATTTTCTTTATCCGTTCATCTATGGATGGACACTTGGGTTGCTTCTACAATTTGGCTATTGTAAATGTCATGCTGCAATAAACATAGGGGTGCATATATCTTTTCGAATTAGTGTTTTCATTTTCTTTGGGTAGGTACCCAATAGTGGAATGCTGGATCATATGGTATTTTATTTTTAATGTTTTGAGGAACCTCCACACTGTTTTCCACAGTGGCTGTACCAACTAATTTACATTCCCACCGACAGTGCACGAATGTTCCTGTTTCTCCACATCCTCACCAACACTTATTATTTCTTTTTGATTGTAGCCATTCTGACAAGTGTAAGGTGATCTCTCACTGTGGTTTTGAGTTGCATTTCCCTGCTGATGAGTGATGTTGAGCATCTTTTCATGTATCTGTTGGCCATCTGTATGTCTTTTTTGGAAAAATGTCTATTCAGGTCTTCTGCCCATTGTTAAATCAGATTATTTGGGATTTTTTTTTTTTTTTTTGGTGTTGAGTTGTATAAGTTCTGTATGTATTTTGGATACTAACCCCTTATTGGATATATCATTTGCCAATATCTTCTTTCATTTACTAGGTTGCTTTTTTGGTTTGTTGATCATTTCTTTGCTGTGCAGAAGCTTTTTATTTTGGTGTAGTCCTAATAGTTTATGTTTGCTTTTGTTTCCCTTGCCTGAGGAGACATATCTACAAAAATGGTGCTAAGACTGATGTCAAGGAAATTACTGCCTATGTTTTCCTCTAAGAGCTTTATGGCTTCAGGTCTCACATTCAAATCTTTAATCCATGTGAGTTTATGTTTATGTATGATGTAAGAAGGTGGTCCAGTTTCGTTCTTTTGCATGTAGCTGTCCAGTTTTCCCAACACCATTTATTAAAGAGGTTGTCCTTTCCCCATTGTGTATATTTTTTCTCTTTTGTTGTAAATTAATTGACCATATATGGCTGGGTTTGTTTCTTGCCTCTCTCTTCTTTCTATTGATCTAAGTATCAGTTTTTATGCTAATACCATAAGGTTTTGATTACTAGAGCTTTGGAAAATAGTTTGAAATCAGGGTTATGATATCCCCAACTTTGTTCTTTCTCAAGATTGCTTTGGCTATTCAGAGTCTTTTGTGGTTCCATACATATTTTAGGTTTGTTCTATTTCTGTGAAAAATGCCATTGGAATTTTGAGAGGGATTGCAGTGAATCTGTAGATTGCTTTTGGTAATATGGACATTTTAACAATATTAATTCTTCCAACCCGTGAACACAGAATATCTTTCTATTTACATATCTTATTTAGTTTCTTTCATCAGTGTGTTATAATTTTCAATGTATAGGTCTTTCACCACCTTGGTTAAATTTATTGGTAGGTATTTTTCTTGATGCAGTTATAAATTTGGGGGATTGTTTTCTTAATTTCTTCTTCTGGTAATTTATTATTAGTGTACACAAACACAACAGGTTTTCGCATATTGATTTTGTGTCCTTGCCACTTTATTAAATTCATTTTTTAGTTCTAACAGGTTTATTTTTGGGGGAGTCTTTAGGGTTTTCTATATATAATGTGATGTCCTCTGCGAATAGTGATAGTTTTCCTTCTTCCTTTTCAATTTGGATGCCTTTTATTTCTTTTTCTTGTCTATTTGCTCTAGTTAGGAGTTGCAATACTCTGTTGAATAAAAGTGGCAAGAATGGACATCTTTGTCTTGTTTCTGATCCTAGAAAAGCTTTCAGCTTCCCACTGTTGATTATGATGTTAGCTGTGGGCTCATCATATATGGTTTTTATTGTGTTGTGATACCTTCTGTCTATACCTGCTTTGTTGAGAGTTTTTATCATAAATGGATGTTGAACTACGGCACCTGGGTGGCCCAGTCAGTTAAGTGTCATACTTTGGCTCAGGTCATGATCTCACGGTTCGTGGGTTCGAGCCCCATGTGGGCTCTGTGCTGTCAGCCTGGAGCCTGGAGCCTGTTTCGGATTCTGTGTCTCTCTTGCTTTCTGCCCCTCCCCTACTCGTGCTCTATCTCTCTCTCAAAAATAAATAAATGTTTTAAAAAATTAAAATAAATAAATGGATGTTGAACTTTGTTAAATTCTTTTTTTGCATCTATTGAGATGATCATATGATTTTTATCCATTTTGTTGGTGTGGTGTGTCATATTTATTGATTTGCAGATGTTGAACCATCTTTATGTCACTGGAATAAATCCCACTTGATCATTTTGTACGATTCTTTTAATGTATTGTTGAATTCAGTTTGGTAATATTTTGTTGAGGATTTTTAAATCTGTATTCATCAGGGATAGTGACCTGTAACTTTCTTTTCATGGGGTAGCCTTGTCTGATTTTGGTATCAGGGTAATTTTGACCTTGTAAGATGAATTTAGAAGTGTTCCTTTCTCTTCTGTTTTTTGGAAGAATTTGAGAAGGATTGATATTCTTTGAATATTTGGTAGAATTCATCAGTGAAGCTGTTTGGTCCTGGACTTTTCTTTGTTGGGAGGTTTTTGATTACTGTTTCAGTCTCCTTTTTAGTATTCAGTCCGCTTAAATTTTCTATTTTCTCATGATTCAGGCTTGGTAGGTTGTGTGTTTCTAGGCATTTATCCATTTCTTCAAGGTTGTCCAGTTTGTTTGCATGTAATTGTACATAGTGGTCTAGTTGGTGATTTTTATAGTTTTTTCTCTGTTGAACCATCCTATTATTCTTTCACTGTGAGCATATTTTTGTTTATGTCTTGAGCATACTTACAGAAAGCTGGTTTAAAATCCTTTACTGCTACTTCCAGCACTTGAATCAGTTCAGGGTCAGTCTCTGCATTTCCTCTTAAACCTCTGTTATTTCTCTTGATACCTTTCTGTCTCTTTCTGTGTTGGTTATTTTCAATTGTATCTTGGTTGTTGGGAATCATATATTGTAGACATTTTTAATTCTGTTTAGTTCCCCTGAAGATTGCTGATTTTTTGTTTCATTTGGGTTAGCAAGTATTTAACTTGGCTTAACTAAAACTGGAAAACTGTCTCCTCTGTGGCTTGTGGTAACCCAAAATTTAGTTAATTTGTGTAGTCAACCAGAGATTAGGAGGAGTTCACATGCAGAACTTAGGCACCTTTTTCTGTCTGAATTCTCCCTTGACTTTCTGGTGCTCATGATGTCTGCAAAAACTCTCCTTTGATTCTTCAAGTCAATAATTAGATTTTTTTTAATGTTTATTTCTTTTTGAAAGAGACAGAGCACGAGCGCGGGAGGGGCAGAGAAAGAGAGACAGAGAATCCGAAGCAGGCTCCAGGCTCCAAGCTGTCAGCACAGAGCCCCACACGGGGCTCGAACTCAAGAAACTACAAGATCATAACCTGAGCTGAAGTCGGACACTTAACTGACTGAGCCACCCAGGTGCCCCTCAAGTCAGTTTGACTGAAGTTTTTCTAATGGAGTTTTAGTTACCCCCCCCCGCCATGGCAAGTGACTAGGTCTACGCACAAACTAAAGGCTGTAAATTTGGTAAACATATCCAGTGCTGTCCCTTTTTCTAATTGTCAATTCTCCTCCAGTAAATACCTGATTTTGTTGCTCTTCAGTATCTCCAGATAGTTTTTTTTTAATATTTTGTTCAGAGTATAGTTGTTATCTATGTGAAAGTTGGTCTGATAAAAGAAATTCAGTCTTTCTGGAACTTAATTATTGTTAATTTTTGGTTTTTTGTTTTTTTTAATATGAAATTTATTGTCAAATTGGTTTCAATACAACACCCAGTGCTCATCCCAACAGGTGCCCCCCCTCAATGCCCATCACCCACTTTCCCCTCCCTCCCCGCCCCATCAACCCTCAGTTTATTCTCAGTTTTTAAGAGTCTCTTATGGTTAGGCTCCCTCTCTCTCTTAAGTTTTTTTTTTTTTTCCCTTCCCCTCCCCCATGGTCTTCTGTTAAGTTTCTCAGGATCCACATAAGAGTGAAAACATATGGTGTCTGTCTTTCTCTGTATGACTTATTTCACTTAGCATAACACTCCAGTTCCATCCACGTTGCTACAAATGGCCAGATTTCATTCTTTCTCATTGCCAAGTAGTATTCCATTATATATATAAACCACATCTTTATCCATTCATCAGTTGATGGACATTTAGGCTCTTTCCATAATTTGGCTATTGCTGAAAGTGCTGGTATAAACATTGGGGTACAAGTGCCCCTATGCATCAGCACTCCTGTATCCCTTGGGTAAATTCCTAGCAGTGCTATTGCTGGGTCATGGGGTAGATCTGTTTTTAATTTTTTGAGGAACCTCCACACTGTTTTCCAGAGTGGCTGCAAATTATTGTTAACTTTTGTATGTGGTATAAGGTATGGGCCAAGGTTTGTTTTTTTCATCCAAAACTTACATCCATTGTTCCAGCACAATTTTTGAAAAGACCTTCCTTTTCCCCAATGAATCACTGTGGTGCCTTTGTCAAAAAGAGTTTGTCTGTATGGGTATGGTTCTGTTTCTTGACTCTGTTCTGTTCTATTGATATATCTGTCTGTACTTACATCAATACCACACTGTCTGAAGTATTGTAGCTTTATAGTAAGTCTTAACACTACATATAAATCCCTGCTTTGGCTATTCTAGGTTCTTTGCCTAGCCACATAAACATTAACATTTCCTTGCCAGTTTTTACCAAAAAGTTGACAAATAATTGATTGAACAAGTAGAAGACAAATGAGTATGGTGATAGCAAATTTCAATAACACTCAACCAATTTGATGTATATATTAATAGAATACTACAGCCATCAACAGCTGTATATATATTCTTTTCCAGGGACACATGAAACATTCTCCTAGATAGAGCATATGTAGAAATCATACAGAGTATATTTTCTGACAGTGTGGAATTAAGTTAGAAATGAATAACGAAAAAGCATCAAGAGAAAATGGCTGTATTTTTGACGAATAAATTAAAGCAATAGTAGAGGGAGCTATGTATAATTTAATTAAAAAAAGGTATACATGCTTCCTTCTAAAAGTTATAGAACACAAACTTCCCACTAAAATTAACAACAAAATAGGATCAAGGTCAAATCCTGTACAAAACTATTATTTTTAAAAATGTATGACTGACTGGGGTACCTGGGTGGCTCAGTTGGTTAAGTGCCTGACTTTGGCTCAGATCACGATCTCACGGTTCTTGAGCTCAAGCCCCGCATGGGGCTCTGTGCTGAGAGCTCAGAGCCTGGAGCCTGCTTCGGATTCTGTGTCTCCCTCTCTCTCTGCCCCTCCCCGGCTTGTGCTCTGTTTCTCTCTCTCAAAAACAAGTGGACATTAAAATTTTTTTAAATGTATGACTGACTGTTGTACCAATGAATAGCAAAAATTTACAATTCAATATTTGTATTCTACACATTATATATAACTAGGTATTTAATAGACACACCATATAGCATATTCTGGTGAAAGTCATTTAAAAAAATTCTTTGGGGTACCTGGGTGGCTCAGTCGGTTAAGCGTCTGACTCTTGATTTCGGATCAGGTCATGATCTCACAACTTGTGAGTTCGAACCCCACATAGGGCTGTCCGCCGACAGCACGGAGTCTGCTTGGAATTCTCTGTCTCCTTCTCTATCTGCCCCTCCCCCACGAATGCTCTCTCTCTGTCTCAAAAATAAATAAATAAACATTTAAATTAAAATAAAATAAAATAAAATAATCTCTTACTGATCTTCTCCCTATCACCCACTGCTGGCCATGTCGCCCTGAGCAGGATTGTGTTGTTACAGGGCTCCGTGTCGTTCGAGGATGTGACTGTGGACTTCAGCAGGGAGGAGTGGCAGCAGTTGGACTCTACACAGAGACGCCTGTACCAGGATGTGATGCTGGAAAACTACAGCCACCTGCTCTCATTGGGTAAGCACAGCCATTCTAAGAATCTACAAAGGAGCATGTAATGGATAAAATTGTATCCTCCCTGTAAAATATGTTGAAGTCCTGACCTCCAGTACCTCAGAATATGACCTCTTTTGGAATTAGGGCCTTTATAGAAGTAATCAAGCTTAAATGAGGTCATTAGGGTGGGTCCTAATCTGGTACGACTGGTGTACTTAAAATAAGGGAACTCTAGACAGAGAGACACATACACACGGAGGAAAGACCGTGTGAAGACACATAAAGAAAAGAAGATGGCCGCGTCACTAGAGTGATGCATCTGTAAGCCAAGAAATGCCCAAGACCACCAAGATGTTGGAGAGCAACATGAAACGGTTCCTTCCTGTTTTGAAGGTTCTACTTCAAAAAGAGCATGGCCTTACTGATACCTTGATTTTGGACTTCTGGCTTCCAGAACTGTGAGACAGGAAATTTCTGTTATTTCAAGCTGTCCAGCTTGTGGTATTTTATCATAGCAGCCCTAGGAAAGTAACATGAATTTTTATACTTGGGAAGTGGGTTGCTGCTGTAACAAATACTGAAAAAAAACATGGAAGTGGCTTTGGAATTGGGCAATGGGTAGAGGCTGGAAAGGTTTTAGGTACTTCACAGAAAAGGCCTAGATTGCTTTGAAGAGATTGCCGAAAGGAATGTTAAAGGGGCTTTTGGTGAGGTCTCAGAGTGAGGAGCATGGAAACTGGAGGAGAGGAGATCCTTGTTATAAGGTGGCCGAGAGCTTGACTGAATTCTGTTCTGTTGAGTGGAAAGTAGAAATTGTAAGTGACAAACTTGGAATTTTAGCTGAGGACATTTTTTTCCTTTAATGTTTATTTATTTTGAGAGCAAGAGAGCACGTGCTAGCAGAGGAGAGAGAGAGAGAGGAAGAGAGAGAATCCCAAGCAGGCTCCACACTGTCAGCGCAGAGCCTGATGCAGGGCTGAATCTCATGAAGTGTGAGATCATGACCTGAGTCAAAATCAAGAGTCGGACACTTAACTGACAACCACCCAGGTGCCCCTAGCTGAGGAAATTTCTAAGTAGTGTTAAAAGGCATGGCCTATGCTTTCCTTGCTGCTTATAGTAAAATGTAGGAGGAAAGAAAGACATTGAAGAGGAATTGTTAGTAAAAATGAAGCAGAACTTGAAGATATGGAAAATGTTTGGCCTATCCATATCACAAAAAAATGAGATGGACTCTGGAAAGAACACCAAAGGGGTGGACAACCAGTTGCTAAGCAGAACAGATGTATGCCTTGTGGATCCAGTCAACCCTGTCAGTAGAAATACTGCCAGCTTAGACTGAAGAGGACGGAGACAGGAAAAAATGAGCTGTCCAGGAAAATGAGGGAAGGCTGTAGGCTATCTGGGATTGTGCAGATAGGACGTAGGCTGGTAAAACCGTTTGGCTGTGTACACGCGTTTTCCTTCAAGAAGAGGGATGAATGACTCCAGGGATGGGTCAGAGGCCAACAGGGCTGCTGCCACCACCACAGGCCCAGAAGTCACTGTCTGGGAAAATGGCATGTGACAGACCATCACCTCCTCAGTTCCAGAGGGCAAGCCACCTGCTTGGTTCCAGGCCTGAAGGGGCAGAGCTCTCACCCAGGGTCAAGGGTGTGGAGTTGCCACATCTGATCTGAGGTCACACCTCATGACAACTTTCGGCTCTCTTGAATTGCTGCTCCAAAGTTCTTTTCGACTCTCCCTTATAGTACTTGTCGACTGTCACGTTTGTGCCATTATTTAGCCTTAGATGGAGTTTGCCACCCACCTTGGGAAGCATGCTCAAGCAGCACACTCCGGGAAGACCCAGGCTCGGTGCTCTAGGGGTTACTACTGACCTCTCACCATCTATAGGCTGGGGCTTGATCAGAAGGACTTGGGCCCCCTGTGAGTGGGGAGTGGGTCTCTCCTGCTGGCCACATTTCCTGTGTCCCACCACTGGGTGAGGATTCAGCACTGGACTCTTCCATGTTCACTGCCCATTACTAAAGGAGTCTTTGGTTCTTTTTTTAAAAATGTTTTAAATGTTCGTTTATTTTTGAGAGGGAGGGCAGGGAGAGGGGCAGAGAGAGAGGGAGGCACACAATCTAAAGGAGGCTCCAGGCTCTGAGCTGTCAGCACAGAGCCCGACATGGGGCTCGAACCCATGAACCTGGAGATCATGACTTGAGCCAAAGTCAGACGCTTAACCGACTGAGCCACCCAGGCGCCCTGAAGGAGTCCTTGTTAAGTGTCCTTTCTTCCACGTGCTAATAACGCTTAAATTCAGCAAGTAAGTAAGTTGAGACCAAGTAGGAAGCTAAAAGCTGTTTCTCTATAGAAGTGCAGTTATCCTCAGAGGATGGCAGGGCTTTGCTCCAAAATCCTAAGGTTTGCTCTGTGATTCTCCTGTGAGGGCCTGCCAAAAGCTTCATCCCTATCTGCCACGAACACTTCAAACACCACTGGATCTGCCAGATCATATGGCCCAGTGGCAGAGCAGCTTATATGGCAGTCTGGATCTGTAAAGAGCCTTCTTTCATTCTGGGCTTTGTTCAAAACTAGCAGTTTTTTGGATCACATGGTAAATGGGCCAGAATAGCACACCCAGATGAGGAATATATTGCCTCTGAAGTCTGTAGAGGCCCAGTAGGCATTATCCCTCTTTTACTTATAGCAAGAACCAGATGCAAAAACTTATTCTTCACTTGGAGATTTCTAGGGGTCCAGTGGCATGGAACTTTCCCTCAGGTAGATGGCCCCTAAATTTTTGTCAGATTTATGTCCTACCCTGTGACATACAAATATCTCACCAGTAAGTCAAGAGTCATTACTACCTCTCGTTCATAAGGTCCAGTCAGCATAATGTCATAAATGCAATGGGCCAACGTGATATCTTGTGGAAGGGAAAGGCAGTCAAGATCCCTGCAGACTGGGGCACTTGGGTGGCTCAGTCAGTTGAGCATCAGACTCTTGGTTTCAGCTTAGGTCATGATCTCGCAGTTTGTGAGTTCGAGCCCCTCATCAGGCTCCATGCTGGCGGTGCAGAGCCTGCTTGGGATTCTGTCTCTCTCCCCAACTCTCTGCTCTCCCCCTCCCATTCCCCCCACTCACTTGTTCTCTCTCTCAAAATAAATAAATAAACTTAAAAAAAAAAGATCCCTGCAGACTAAATTATGACATAGGACTGAAAGGCTGATATATTTCTGAGGTAGGACAGTAAAGGTATATATATAGTTGGTCCTAACAACTGAAAGCAAACTGTTTCTAGTAGTCTCTACTAACAGGTATTGCCAAAAAAAAAAAAAAACCCAACCCACACATTTGTCAGATCAATAGCTACCATACCAGGTACGAAGGGATGCGTTAATTTGCTTAAGCAGTGAACCTGTGTCTCGTACAGCAGCTGCTATTGGAATTACCACCTGGTTAAGCTTATGATGAGCGACTGTCATTCTCCAAGATCTATTTGTCCTCTGCACAGGCCAAATAGGTGAGTTGAATAGACATGTGGTGGAACTCACCGCCCTGGCATCCTTCAGGTTCTTGATGGTGGCCCTAATCTCTGCAATTCTTACAGGAATGCATATTTCCTTGGTTTACTATTTTCCTAGTAGAGGCAGTTCTAGTGGCTTCCACTGGTCCTTTCTCACTGTAATAGTCCTCACTGCACAGGTCAGGGAACCAGTATGGGGATTCTGTCAGTTGCTGGGTATCTGTATTCTAATTTTGCATTCCTGAACCAGGGAGATAACCACAGGATGGGTTTGGGGGACTGCTGGGCCCCCTGTGAGATGGAGCTGGGCTGAATCGCAATTGATCACTTTACTCTCATAAGCCCCTATGCTGTCTAGTGGGCCACAGTGACATCCTGCGTCTCCTGGAATTAGTGTCCATTTAGAACTGGTGTCCAATGATCTCTGAAAAGCCTCACTATGTCCTTTGCCTCAATGCACAGTCACCCTGACAAGGGGACTGTAAATCCCTTTAGAGAAGGCTGGGAGAGAGATTAGTAGTATAAATTTTGACAGTGTAGTGGGGGTCCTTCCTCAGGGGAGCTGTCTCCCCTTCATTCAGAGATTTCTGGGTCTGTAAACTGGCTCAAGTCTGAAAATTGATGGAGGAGCTGAGACTCTCTGTTTTTATGTTTCAAGTTAGACTTCTGTTCACTTGAGCTAGAACTCTTCTCTTTATACAGATCAAGTAAGAATTTAATAGATTGCTGGGGTGTCTGGGTGGCTCAGTCGATTAAACATCTAACTTCAGCTCAGGTCATGATCTCACAGTTCGTGAGTTCGAGCCCCACGCCGGGCTCTGTGCTGACAGCTCAGAGCCTAGAGTCTGCTTCAGATTTTCTCTCTCTCTCTCTCAAAGATAAATAAACATTAAAAAATTTTTAAAAGAATTTAGTAGATTGCTCATCTATTTTCTAGAGACATCATGATCAACTAGCCAACACCATGGGTCTCTCTGCAAGTCAGACTATTCTGATCACTGCTGTCCACTATAGTATCTGTCCACTATAGTATCACTTGACCCTTCTGTCCACTATAGTAACTGTGCCCACCTTGCATTTAGCAATTCAGTGCCTCCATGTGGCCCCTGCCACCCCAGGATCCAATTATGCCCATTGCATTTGGGTTTCCCAATTGAGTGGCAGCACTTCCACTATAATTGTGTGTCCTACAGAGAAGAAGCAATCACAGAAATCTTTAAGGATTCTGCCCCCTCCCCACACCCACCCAAATTTGTTTGTCACAGCCATGGTCACAGATATGTCCTCTGGATCCTCCCAGTGCGGGACAGAATGTCTTACATGATAAACCCACTCTAACATCCCAGTATCCCCAAGCCTTTGGATGCCTTTCTCTATAGTATAGAGAGTTCTTCCAAAGCAGTTCTCCATTTCAGCTGCATTTAGTACAGGCCATGTTTTGATCCACGTTTCTGCCAACTAAGCAAAATGTTCAAGCCCTCTCTAACCCAAGTGGCATCATTAAATTCAGAATCTGTTTAGTGTGCACATACCACTAAATCTGGCCTGATCCAACTTTATGTTCTTTCCATTATCCCGCACTCTTTTATTTATTTTGACAGAGAGAGAAAGAGAGAGTGGGGAAAGGGAAGACAGAGAAAGGGAGAGAGAATCCCAAGCACACTCCACACTGTCAGCACAGAACCCAATGCAGGGCTTGATCCCACAAACTGTGAGATCGTGACCTGAGCTGAAATCAAGGGTCGGATGCTCAGGTGACTGAGTCACCCAGGTGCCCCCATTATCCCACACTCTTCATACCCATTTTTACCCAGATTTCCCAGATTTCTGTCTATATAAATTAGACAAATAATGCAGTTCTTTTGCACCTTCTCATGAATTTACACTATATCTCACTCTTTGGGCCCTGATGAGACTTGAGTCTAGTTAGAGGTCTAGAAGCAAATAAGGGTATGTCCTGGGAGAACTCAGCAGTACCTTGCAAGGCAAGTACCTCAGAGGAGGCCATTGCAAGGTCCTCAGGCAAAGTAGGGTTAGTCTTCTCAGAGAGGGGTAGAAGGGCTACTTCTACTGGCAAAGAAGACTCATCAGAATGTAGAAGTTCAGCGTCCTCATATGTTTCCATTCCAATTTTTAGGTTTCCTTCCTTCTCAGTCAGTTCCCTCACCTGAATAGCAGACACCCTGTGAGGTTGGGAATTCAGTTTGTGTTGTAATGTAGCCATTCACAGGATGAGACTCTGGGTTTGGTTTTCAGCAATATCAACTCTGCAGCTATAGGAGGTAGGGGTTTCTTTCAGGAAAGACATAGAAATGTTCAGGTCATGTATGCAGTGCTTGAGCTGGGAAATCAAATCCCTGAGTGCATCCTTTAGTTTCCGGCCCCCCACTTTGACCAGCATAATTAAGAGCAACCAGGCAATCTTATACTTGTAAGTTTGACAAAAATGTCTAGGGTATCAAATATAAGGTCCTGCAGAAAGATGCCTCTCATCAGCATTTGATTAGGAATATCCAGGGGTGATATTTTGCATATCTCTTTTGCCACATCATGCCATGGACTATTAGTGCCCTCTTTACTACTGGAAATAGAGTCATTAGCGCATTCAAATCTAATCAGAATAGGGAACCAATTCTAGAAACCCCATAGCCAGTTCAGAAAACTCATTCTTACTATTCTTTTCCTCTAGAGTCACCCTCAAAATTTGTATTATGGCTCTCCAGAGAAATGGAACCAATAAGATACGGTTATATATGTATACAGAGTACACCCACACACTATACATACGTACATATACATAGAGACAGAGAGAATGAATACATGTACATATACACAGAATCTGGGAAAGAGGTTTATTTTAAGGAACTGGCTCACCTGACTGCAGGGACTGACAATTCTGAAATTTATAGGGCAGGCTGGAAATTCGGGTGAGCTGATACTGTAATCCTGAGTCTGGAATCTTCAGGGCAGGCCAGAACACTGAAAACCGAGGCAAGGTGTCTGTGTTGCAGTCTTGAGGTAGAATTCCTTCTTTCACTAGCCGTTCCTTGTTCCCTCTGCCCTCAGCAAACACCTCAGTGGGTTATGGTTCGTCACCTAGTGGGCTGACCTGAAAATTCATTCCTTGAAGGATCTGCCTGAATTGGATTGTTGTAGTCAATGTAGTTTCCATTGACTTTAATCACAGGACACAGTAGTACTAAGAGACCCCCCCCCCCAAGGGATTTCCTGTATTCCAGGCATGCTTCTTCCTCTTTTCCATTGTGGGGCAGGAGTCCAGTTCCCCTGAGTAACCAGGATCAGTCACCCAGGCCAGCACAGTAATTCCCTTCTTTGCCTTTTGATTCAGAGATGTGAGGGGCCCAAAATGTCAGGTGGCAGATAAGTCTCCCAGTTCCGTGGAATCACTATTGTGTCTCCCAGTGGAAGCATTCCTCCCTTTGGAACAGCAGAGCTTAAGGTCATAAGAACAGGAAGCAAATATTTTGCTAATGGACCAGGAGAGGTAATAGTGAATGGTGCCACTCCTGGGCTGGGGCCAACGGAGTGGGGCCACCGCCATTGTAGGCTTGGAGGGTAGAATATTGAGCCAATACGAATTACTCTCAAAACTTAAAATCTAGTGGAATTTGCCTTGTTAGGCTTTGGACTTTGTTGGGACCTGTGATCCCTTTTTTCATTCCAGTTTCTCCCTTTTGAAATGGGAATGTCTATCCTATGCCTGTCCTACCACGGTATTTTGGCAGATAAGTTGTCTGCTTTCACAGGTTCGCGTGGAGAGAAACTGCCCCAAGATGATTCACACTCCCAACTCATTCATAACCAATTTGGGTGATTTAGATAAGATTTGAGACTTTGAGTTGATATTTTGATAGATTTTGAACTTAAGACTTGATGCTGGAATGATTAAGACTTTGGGGGATATTGGGATGGAGTTAGTATATTTTGCACGTGGGAAGGACATGAATTTGGGGGGGTCAGAGGGCAGATTTTTATAGGTTGAATTGTGTGTCCCCTGAAAAAAAGATATGCAGAAGTCTGAACCCCCAGTACCCAAGAATGTGACCTTATTTGGAAATAGCGTCTTTATAGAGGTAATCAAGTTAAATTTTGTTAATGTTTATTTATTTTGAGAGACAGAAAGCATGAGAGGGGAGGAACAGAGAGAATCCCAAGCAGGCTCTGCGCTGACAGAGCTCACGACTGTGAGATCATGACCTGAGCCAAAATCAAGAGTTGGTTGCTTAACCAACTGACCCACCCAAGCACCCCTGAAGAAATCAAGTTAAAATGAGTTCATTGGGGTGGGCCCTAATCTAATATGACTGGTGTCCTGGGGCACCTGGGTGGCTCAGTTGGCTAAGCGTCCGACTTCAGCTCAGGTCATGATCTCAAGGTTCCTGGGTTCGAGCCCTGTGTCGGGCTTTGTGCTGACAGCTCAGAGCCTGGAACCTGTTTCAAATTCTGTTTCTCCCTCTCTCTCTGCCCCTCCCCTGCTTTCTCTCTCTCTCTCTCTCTCTCTCTCTCTCTCTCTGTCTCTCTCTCTCTCTTAAAAATAAATAAACATTAAAAAAGATTTTTTAATATGACTGGTGTCCTTATAAAAAAAGGGAAATTTGGGCATAGAAATAGACACACATAGAGGGAAGACGGCCATGTAACTGAAGTGATGCACTTACAAGCTTAGGAACATCAAAGAATGGAACGTCGTTGCTGGCAAAGAACAAGCTAGAAGAGTCAAGGAAGGATTCTCCCTTACATCTGTGAGAGAGGGCATGGCCCTGCTAAACACTTTGATTTCAGACTTGAGCCTCCAGAAGTGTGAGACAATGATGTTCTGCTGTTTTAAGTCACCCAGGTTTTGGTACTTTGTGAGAGCAGCCCTAGGAAACGAACACAGAGCCTCCATGAGAGTATTTCCATTCTCAGCTGCTGAGAACTCTGCAACATCTGATGTGTGTGCTGGTGGCATCCTTGATTGGTCTGAGATGCTTCAGTCCATTAACCTCTGTGATTATTGCTCTTTTCCCAGTGAAATGTGGTTACTTTTGGAAAGCAATTAGCTGGACCCAATTCTATCATGTCCTGTTAACAGGGTATGAAGTTCCCAAACCAGAAGTCATCTTCAAGTTGGAGCAAGGAGAGGAGCCATGGATTTTGGAGAGAAAAACCCCACATCAGAGCTGTTCGGGTGAGTGAGTGCAACCCAGGCAGATCTGGGGGCACAGAAACACTTTTCTTTTCCTAAGAGGTTGGTGCCTTTAAAATTCTATTATTTCTACCATCTTGAAGGTTCTAAACTTTGGAAGCTGCTTAAGGAAAAATAACATTGGCCTCTTAGGTACCAGACTGCTCTCTCCCTTTATTTCCCTTACTGTTGTCAACTGTCTTTTTGGCCTGACTTGCGTCCAGGAGAATTGCTACAGTTCCTACACTCTGGATCATATGCCAGGCTTCCTCCCTATAGATCTTGCTTTTTTGGATGTTCTGTCCTTCCATCACATTTTTATGCTTCATTATTTAAACCCCACCCCCAAGGTCTTAGATTCTTATCATACACTTTCAGGTTCTTTTTGTTGTTAATTTTTTAAATCTTTCTTTATTTTTGAGAGAGAGAGAGAGAAAGCAGGGGGTGCGCAGAGAGAGGGGAAGACACAGAATCTGAAGCAGGCTCCAGGCTCTGGGCTGTCAGCACAAAGCCCGACGTGGGGCTTGAACCTACGAACTGCGAGATCACGACCTGAGCCGAAGTCAGATGCTTGACTGACTGAGCCACCCAGGCGCCCCTATACTTTTAGGTTCTAATGAGTTTGCCTTCTTTGTAAACCAGCTTGTTGCCTCACTCCACCTTCTTTCTCCTAAGTTTTATCTTCTCACGTCTAAGATACCAATAAACTGTCATCATCTACAACCAGCCTCACCTCCTCCTCTCTCTGTAGGAATTGCTTTCATATTCCTTACTCCTCTCCACCTCCCCATCACAATGTATCTCTCCCATCTTCTGACCTTAGGATCATTGTCATTTAGCATTTTTTCTTTTAAATAAGTCAGCTGTATTCAGGTATAATTTACATACAATCAAATGTATCCATTTCAAGTACACAAAGAAGATACACACACAAAAATGAGCCTTTATGCCCCTAGTAGTTAGTATGTACCACCCCTTTAGCCCCAGGCAACCATTGACCTGCTTTCTGTCACTATAGATTAGATTTGTCTTTATTAGGGTTTCATATGAATAAAATCATACTATATATACCCTTTTGGGTCTGGCTTCATTTGTTTGGCATAATGATTTTGTGATTCATCCATGTTATTGAGTATATAACTAGTTTACTCCTTTTATTTTATTTTTTAATGTTTACTTTTGAGAGAGAGAGACATACAGACAGAGTACGAGTGGGGAGGGGCACAGAGAGAGGGAGACACAGAATCCAAAACAGGATCCAGGCTCTGAGCTGTCAGCAGAGCCCGACACGGGGCTCGAACTCACAGACTACGAGATCATGACCTGAGCCGAAGTCAACACTTAACTCACTGAGCCACCCAGGTGCCCTTAGCTTATTCCTTTTAAATGCTGAATACTATTCCCTGATATGAATAGATTGCCATGTTTATCTATACACCTGTTGATGACAGGTGGTTATTATTTGGTTATTGTGAATAAAGCTGTAGTGAACATTCTGGTATGTCTTTGTGTGACCATATGTTCACATTTCTCTTGGGTAAATACCTAGGAGTGGAGCTGGTGGGTGATATAATTGTGTAAGTATATGCTTGCCTTTATAAGACGTGGCCAGGGGCGCCTGGGTGGCTCATTTAGTTAAGCATCTGACTCTTGATTTCGGCCCAGGTCGTGATCTCACGGTTTGGGTGTTCAAGCCCACGTCGGGCTCTTCACCGATGGTGCGGAGCCTACATGGGATTCTCTCTCTCTCTGTCTCTCTCTGCCTACACTCGCTCTCTCGCTCTTGCTCTCTCTCTCTCTCTCTCAAAGTAAATAAACTTTTTTTTAATAAAATAAAATAAAAATAAAAATAAAAATAAGACATGGCCAAACTATCTTCCAAAGTGGCTGTGATTTTACACTTCCAGCAGCAACACACAAGAATTTCGGTTGCTCCACATTCTTGCCAACCCTCGCCACCATCAATCTCTTTCATTTTTGCTATTATCCTGGATGTGTAATGGCATCTCATTATGATTTTAAGTTGCATTCCTCTGATGAGTAATGAAAAGTATTTTTTCATGTGCTTAGTGACCTTTGTACATTTTTGTTTGAAGTGTCTGTTCAACTATCTTTCCCATTTTTTTTTATTGGGTTGTTTCCTTAATGAGTTTTCAGAGTTCTTTATATTTTCTGGCTATAACTCCTGTGCCAGATATATCCATTGTCAACATTTTGTTTTAATTTGTGGCTTTCACTTCTATCTTCCTACTGGTGTCTGTCAAAAAGCAAACATTTTTGGGGCACCTGGGTGGCTCAGTTGGTTAAGCGTCCAACTCTTGGTTTCTGCTCAGGTCATGATCTCATGGTTTCATGAGTTCGAGCCCCACACTGGGCTGTGCACTGACAGCATGGAGCCTGCTTGGGATTCTCTCTCTCTCCCCTTCTCTCTGCGCCTACCCCACTCACTCTTTGTCTCTCTCAAAATAAATAAGTAAACTTCAAAAAGAAAAGATAGTTTGTAACTCACAGTTCCCAAGAAGAGGAGACATGCCACACCGGGAAGCCCCAGGGTCAGTCAGAAGGCCAAAGTCATGAGGGGAAAGCACAGCAAGAGCCTTTATTGTTATTTTCCTGGGAAAGAATGGGTAAGGCAGAGTGAGCAGGCTGGGAAGGTTTACCATTGGCTAGTTTGAGTAATTTCAGCAGGGCTTCTGGGGTGTAGGGACTGTCTGTAGTTACCTGGTATCTGGTACTGAGGTGATTAGGGCAGCGGGATAGTGGCTCAACCTGTGAGAACTTAATAAAGGAGATAGTTGGTGGACATGGGCTCTGGATTGGTTGGTTTGCATATGAAAGTTATGCTTACAGGGAAGTCATTTGCTATCTCTGGGCATGAACTAGCACTGGGAGAGGCATTCTCTCCAGGATGAGCAAGGCACCAGATGGCAGAGCATCAAGAATACAGAAAATAAGGGGTGCCTGGGTGGCTCAGTCAGTTAAGCATTCTGACTTTGGCTCAGGTCATGATCTCACGGTTCGTGAGTTTGAGCCCCACATCGGGCTCTGTGCTGACAGCTCAGAGCCTGGAGCCTGCTTCGGACTCTGTGTCTCCCTCTGTCTTTGCTCCTCCCTCGCTTGTGCTCTCTCTCTCTCTCTCTCTCTCTCTCTCTCTCTCTCTCTCTGTGTCTGTCTCTCTCAAAAATAAATAAACATTAAAAATAAATTTTAAAAAAGAATACAGAAAATAAGATAAAGAAGATATGATACACACACGCACACATGCTGGAATACCATTCGGGCATAAAAAAGAATGAAATCTTGCCATTTGCAACAACATGGATGGATCTAGAGAATATAATACTAAGCGAAATAAGTTAGAGAAAGACAGATACCATATGATTTCACTCATATGTGGTATTTAAGAGATAAAATAAATGAACAAAGGAAAAAAAGAGAAAGAGAAACAAACCAAGAAACACACTCTCAACTACAGAGGACAGACTGATGGTTACCAGAGGGGGGGGGGGGGGAGGAGGGATGGGTGAAAATAGGTGAAGAAGATTAAGAGTACACTTCTCATGATAAGCACTGAGCAATGTATAGGGTTGTTGAATCAGTATACTGTGCACCTGAAACTAATATAGCATGTACATTAACTATAGTGGACTTAAAGTTAAAAACTTAAAAAAAAACAAAATAAGAAAATATAATTAATATACTGTCCTTTTGGCAAACCCACACTTGCTTTATTACTGTAGCTTTTATAATGAGTCTTGAACTCAGGTAGTCTGCTGGGATTTTATTTGGAGTTGAGTTGACTCTATGGACCAATTTTACGAGAAATGATATCTTCACAATATTGAGCCTTCTAATCCATGAGCATGGCATACTTTCTGCATTTATTTGGGTGTTTGATTGCTTTCAGCAATGTTTTATGGTTGTCAGTGTAGAAGTCTTATGCATCCTTCATTAAATTTATCCCTAAATATTTGATGCTTTTTGACACTATTGTAAAACGGCATTTTTTTTTTAATTTTATTTTCAGATTGTTCATTGCTAGTATGTATAAATTGCTCATGATTGATTTTTGTACATTGACTTTGTATCCTGAGGCATTCCTACATCCACCTATTAGTTTTCTTGTAAGTTCCTTGGGGTTTTTCATGTAAGCAATCATTATCACTTTAGAAACACTTTTACGGGATGCCTGGGCAGCTCAGTCGGTTGAGCATCCGACTCCGGCTCAGGTCATGGTCTCAGGGTCTGTGAGTTCAAGCCCCACGTCGGGTTCTCTGCTGTCAGCACAGAGCCCACTTCAGATCCTCTGTCTCCCTCTCTCTCTGCCCCTTCCCCTACTTACTGTCTTTCTCAAAAATAATAAACATTTTTTTTAAAAAAAAGAAACATTTTTACTTTTTCCTTTCCAATTTCATGCTTTTTCTTACTTTTCCTTATTTCACTAAGACCTTCAATTTGATGTTGAGTAGAAGTGGTGAGTGTGGGCACGCTTGCCTTGTTCCTGATATTAGGGATAAAAAATTCATACCATTGTGTATGATGTTTTTTGAAGCTGCCCTTTATCGAGTTATAGGAGTTCTTTTTTAAAATTTTTTATTAACATTTATTTATTTTCAAGGGGGGGGGGAGGGGCGGAAAGAGAGGGAGACACAGAATCTGAAGCAGGCTCCAGGCGCTGAGCTGTTAGCACAGAGCCTAATGCAGGGCTTGAACCCACGAACTGTGAGATCATGACCTGAACTGAAGTTGGACGCTCAGGGAACTGAGCCACCTAGGTACCCTTATAGAAGTTCTTTTTAAATCCTAGCTTGTTTAAGAGTTTTTTAAAATCATGGTTACATGTTGAATTTTGTCAAATGTTTTTTTACTCATTAATCATATGAGTTGTTGTTTTTATTTTGTTAATATGTGAGTTATTTATTTTCATATGTTAAATTAACCTTATATTTCTGAGATAGATACTAGTTGTTTATGATATATAACCCTTAATATATATTGTTGAGTTATATTAACTGATATTTTGTTTTAAATATTTTCATTTTCATAAGTGATTTTGGTTGTAGTTTTCCTTTTTTTCAATGTTGTCAGGTTTTGGTATTAGGATTATGCTGGCCACATAAATGAGTTGTGAAGTGTTCCCTTTTCTATTTTCTGAAATAGTCTGTGGAAGATTGTTATTCTTGGGGCGCCTGGGTGGCTCAATTGGCTGAGCATCCAACTTTGGCTCACGTCATGATCTCACTGTTTGTGAGTTCAAGCCCCACATCGGGCTCTGTGCTGACAGTTCAGAGCCTGGAGCCTGCTTCAGATATCTCCCTCTCTCTCTGCCCCTCCCTCCCCCCCCCCCCCCCCCGCACTCTGTTTTTTTCTCTCTCTCTCAAAAGTAAATAAACATTTAAAAAGGCTTTAAAAAGGTTTACTGCTTGTGCATTATGTTCTATCATAATAGAAATCTATTAAAATAATTAGCAAAATGAATCGCACAGAAGGTGTCTGCTTTTGGAATTTGGAAAAAGTCTTGCTAGCAATATGATCAGATTAATGTTCAAAGTAAAAGGCTCAAACTGCTTAATGAAGCATAAACATGTTTCTTTTATCCTTTGTTGTCTAATTTATTTTTCTTTTCAAATTTTTATTTAAATCCTAGTTAAGGGCGCCTGGGTGGCTCAGTCGGTTAAGCGTCTGACTTCGGCTCAGGTCATGATCTCACAGTTTGTGAGTTCAAGTCCTGCGTCAGGCTCTGTGTTGACAGCTTGGAGCCTGGAGCCTGCTTCAGAATCTGTCTCCCTCTCTCTCTCTGCCCCTCCCCTACTCACACTCTGTCTCTCTCTCTCTCTCTCTCAAAAATAAATAAACATTAAAAATTAAAAAAAAAAAATCCTAGTTAACATATAGTACAATATTGGTTTCAGGAATAGAATTCAGTGATTCATCACTTACATACAACACCCAGTGCTCATCATAACAAGTGCCCTATTTAGTACCCATCACCCATGTAGCCCATCCCTGCACCCACATCCCCTCCAAGAACCCTCAGTTTGTTCTCTATTGTTAAGAATCTCTTATTGTTTCCCTCTCTCTTTTTTTTACACTCCCATATGTTCATCCGTTTTGTTTTCTTAAATTCCACACATGAGTGAAAACATATGGCATTTTTGTCTTTCTTTGCCTAACTTATTTCGCTTAGCATATGTACTCCAGCTCCATCCACATCATTGCAAATGGCAAGATTTCATTCTTTTTGATGGATGGGTAATATTTGTGTGTGTGTGTGTGTGTGTGTGTGTGGTGTGTGTGTATACATGCCATATCTTCTTTATCCATTCATCATTCAATGGACATTTGGGCTCTCTCCATAGTTTGGCTGTTGTTGATAATGCTGTTATAAACACGGTGCATGTACCCCTTTGAATCTGTATTTTTGTATCCTTTTGGTAAATACCTAGAAGTGCAACTGCTGGATTGTAGGGTAGTTCTACTTTTAGTTTTTTGAGGAGCCTCCGTACTGTTTTCAGAGCAGCTACACCAGTTTGTATTCCCACCAGCAGTGCAAGAGGGTTCTGCTTTCTCCACATCTTCGCCAACACCTTGTTGTTTCCTGTGTTGTTAATTTTAGCCATTCTGACAGGTATCTCATCAAGTGGTATCTCATCATGGTTTTGATTTGTATTTTCCTGGTGATGACTGATGTTGAGCATCTTTTCATGTGTCTGTTAGCCATTTGGATGTCTTCTTTGGAAAAATATCTATTCATGTCTTTTGCCTGTTTCTTTTTTTTTAATGTTTTTATTTATTTTTGAGACAGAGGAGGGGCAGAGAGAGAAAGGGAGACACAGAATCTGAAGCAGGCTCCAGGTTCCGAGCTGTCGGCACAGAGCCCGACACAGGGCTCAAACTCACAGACTGTGAGATCATGACCTGAGCTGAAGTCAGATGCTTAACCGACTGAGCCACCCAGGCGCCCCATCTTTTTCCTATTTCTTAACTGGAGTATTTGTTTTTTGGGTGTTAAGTTTGAGAAGTTCTTTATACATTTTGGTTTCTAACCCTTCATCAGATATGTCATTTGCAAATATCTTCTCCTATTCCATAGGCTACCTTTTAGTTTTGTTGATTGTTTCCTTCACTGTACAGGAGATTTTATCTTCATGAAGTCCCAGTAGTTCATTTTTGCTTTTGTTTCCCTTGCCTCCAGTGATGTGTCTAGTAAGAAGTTGCTGTGGCCGAGGTCAAAGAGGTTGCTGTCTACATTCTCTTCTAGGGTTTTGATGGTTTGCTTTCTCTCACATTTAGGTCCTTCATCCATTTGGAATTTGCTTTTGTATATGGTATAAGAAAGTGATCCAGTTTCATTCTTCTGCATGTTGCTGTCCAGTTTTCCCAACACCATTTGCTGAAGAGACTGTATTTCTTTATATTGGATATTCTTTCCTGCTTTGTCGAAGATTAGTTGACCATATAGTTGTGGGTCTATTTCTGGATTTTCTATTTTGTTCTATTGATCTATGTGTCTGTTTTTGTACCAGTACCATACTGTCTTGATGACTAGAACTTTGTTATATAGCTTGAAGTCTGGAATCATGATATCTCCAGCTTTGCTTTTCTTTTTCAAGATTGCTTTGGCTATTCAGGGTCTTTTGTAGTTCCATGCAAACTTTAGGATTGTTTGTTCTAGCTCTTGAAAAATGCTGGTGGTATTTTGATAGGGATTGCAGTAAATATGTAGATTGCTTTAGGGAGTATAGACATTTTAACAATGTTAGTTCTTCCAATCCAGGAGCATGGAATATTTTTCCTTTTTTTTTGTGTCCTCTCCAATTTCTTTCATAAGCTTTCTATAGTTTTCAGAGATCTTGTATCTCTTTGGTTAGGTTTATTCCTAGGTATCTTGTAGTTTTTTGGTGCAGTTGCAAATGGGATCAATTCCTTGATTCCTTTTTCTGTTTCATAAGTGGTGTATAGAAATGCAACAGATTTCTGAGCATTGATTTAATATCCTGCAACTTTGCTGAATTCATGTATTAGTTCTAACAACATTTTGGTGGTCTTTCAGGTTTTCTACATAGAGTATCATGTCATCTGCAAATAGTGAAGTTTGACTTCTTCCTTGCCAATTTGGGTACCTTTTATTATTTTTTTAATTTTATTTTTAATTTTTTAAAATTTACATCCAAATTAGTTAGCATATGGTGCAACAATGATTTCAGGAGTAGATTCCTTAATGCCCCTTACCCATTTAGCCCATCCCCCCTCCCACAACCCCTCCCGTAACCCTCAGTTTGTTCTCCATATTTATGAGTCTCTTCTGTTTTGTCCCCTCCCTGTTTTTATATTATTTTTGTTTCCCTTCCCTTATGTTCATCTGTTTTGTCTCTTAAACCTTTTATTTCTTTTTGTTATCTGATTGCTGAAGCTAAGACTTCAGCGCTATGTTAAATAGTAATGATGAGAGTGGACATCCCTGTCTTATTCCTGACTAGAGAGGAAGAGCTCTCGGCATAAATATGTTTTCCAGTGGCACAAAAGAAATTAAGTGCTAAGCAGGCTAAATGGAGGAAGAAGGTATAAATGTGTCTTTTGATTTAAGAATAAACTGGACTTCTTGAGGCATTTTTATGAGTGGCAAATAGAATGCAAGCTTGCACCACAGGTTTTATCTAGACCGTCGACTCTTCATTTATGTACTGTTCATTGAGTCTGTGGGCTCAGGAAAAGTGTAGGGAAGCTTTTTATTGCAGATTTTTTGCACTAAAAATTGGTACTGGTGATGTAAATATTGTCCAATACAGCAGGGGTTTAGAAGCTAACTTAATTATTTATAAGTTTTATATTTATACTCATTACATATATTATATTAGTATATAATATAATAATATATAATTATATATATAATTTAAAGTGAAAAGCAGAACCTCTTCTGTATATTAATATGTATAATATTATAATTATATATATATATACACATATATATATAATATATATAATTTAAAGTGAAAAACAGAACCACTTCTAAAACCATGACTCGGAATCCAGTGCTTAATATCTCCAGAATACATTAAAGCCAAGCGTGTGAGAATAAAAACACGACGTAAGAATAAAAGGATGAGATTTTTGGCTGGGATATGTATCCAGAATACAGCATCAAAGTGACCAACGGGGTAAAACTGAACTTGATGACTCAGAGCATTCTCACAATCTAAAATCTCTTGCTGAGGAAATAATGTATAATTTTTCCATTTTAAAATTATCAAGAATCTCATATGTCTCATGCACTATACTGGTCATGGAAACATCTGTGATTCCCACTCTGGGTGAAAATAGTGTATTAATTATGTTAACGCTGGGGCACCTGGGTGGCTCAGTCGGTTGAGCGTCTGACTTCAGCTCAGGTCATGATCTCACAGTCCATGAGTTCGAGCCCTGCATCAGGCTCTGTGCTGACCGCTTGCTCAGAGCCTGGAGCCTGCTTCAGATTCTGTGTCTCCTTCTCTCTCTGCCCCTCCCCCACTCATGCTTTGTCTCACTCTGTTTCTCAAAAATAAATAAATAAATGTAGAAAATTTTTTTAAATTATATTAAAGCTTATTTGCACTAACAAAGAGATTATAAGGTAAAGTGACTTAAATACTGAAGAATTTTATTCCTCTCTCAGATAAAGTTGCTAATATCACAGCCCTTTGGAAAACCTTGTTGCTCATGTTTATTCGGGAATCCAGGTTCCTTCCATTACATAACCCGGCCATCTCTTGGGTTTGTCCGTGTGTGTGTGTGTGTGCGTGCCACCTGCACGTTTGTATCTGTGTTGCTGCCAAGGCCAGGTTTTAGTAAAGCAAGAAGGCCGAAGAGGGTATAGAGGAAACATGCCTACTGTCACAGTGCGCTGACTTGAAAGTGGCAGCTATCGTATTCTCTCACGTTCTGTTGATGAGAACATTGTCACATGGCCAAACCAATTTTCTCAAAGGAGGCTGAGAAATGCTATCATGACTGGGCAGCCATATGCCTGGCTACTTTCCTCTTATTGCAAAAGAATGCTGAAATAGGTTCTAGTGGACAGCTTTCAGTCTACCACAGATAGCTGATCTTCTCTCTGATTTTATGCTTCTTGTTAGATGTGTATGATTTTAGGGCCAACAAAACAGTTATACCTAGATGGAGAGTTGGAGTGTGGATATCTACTTATTCTTTTATATAGGCCAGAATAGCTATCACCCCCAGTATTTTTCCTATAGGCGTAAGTTTTTCTCGATTTTATGGAGATTGACATACATCACTGTATAGATTTAAGGTGTACTGCATCATGATCTAACTTAAATACATCGTGGAAGATCAGCACAATAAGTTTAGTTAAAACCCATTGCATAAGATACCCAAAAAAAAGGTTTTTTTTTTCCTTATGATGAGAACTTTAATGATCTACTCTGTTGGCAAATTAAATTGGCTTTTTGATCACATTAATTTGGTCTTGTTGCTAATAAACAAAAAGGAACAAGACGAGTGAGGATTTAGAATCAAAAGCTAATGAGGACTTAGACTCTGAATCACCTCCTCCAAAACTACTCTATCCACAGATTATTTTCCCTTAAAACCTTTGTCTTTTAAAACTTCAGTCCACCCTACTTTATATCCGAGCCTCCTACCAAAATAGAGCTAGATTGGTTATGTTGAACTCCGATCTCCAATGCTTAATAACTTATGTTTAGTGCAAATTATTCTGAGCTTTACTTTCCTTATCTACGATAGGTAGATAATAATAGAAATACCTAATAATAGAAAATACCTCAAAGGGCTTTTGAAAGGATTAAGTGAGTGAGTGTGTGTGTTTCTTTCTTTTTATTTTTTACTTTTTTTAATGTTTACTTTTGAGAGAGAGAGAGAGAGAGAGACAAAGTGTGAGTGGGGGAGGGGCAGAGAGAGAGGGAGACACAGAATCCGAAGCAGGCTCCAGGCTCTGAGCTGTCAGCAAAGAGCCTGAGGCAAGACTGGAACCCACAAACTGTGAGATTATGACCTGAGCTGAAGCCTGACGCTTAACTGACTGAGCCACCCAGGCGCCCCACTGTCTTGAAATTCTCAATAATGTGAAATTTTGACGTTTTTAATGTTTATTTATTTTTGAGAGTTGGGGCGGAGGGGGAGAGCAGGCTCCAGGATCCAAGGTGTCAGCACAGAGCCTGACGCGGGGCTTGAACTTAGGAGCCACAAGATCATGACCTGAGCTTAAGTCGTACGCTTAACCTACTGAGCCACCCAGGCACCCCAATGTGTGTATGTATTTCTCAGAACAATGCTTGGAACATCATAAGTGTCATGCAGGAACTTGGCACATAATAAGTGCTATATGTGTATTTCTTGTTATCACTGTCATTATCATCATCATATATACTGGTTTCCCTGTGTTCAATTTGGATTAGCTTATGTGTACCTTTTAATACCCTGCTATCTATTCTTTGTGTCAATTTTACTTTCTTTCTCTTTTTAGATGGGAGGCTTGGGATTAAGACCCCACAAAGAAGAATTTCTGGAAAAGCTTCATTTCATAGTGAAATGGAGGGTGAAGATACAACAGATGATTCATTGTATTCCATTTTAGAAGAACTGTGGCAAGATTCTGAACAGATTAAAAGATATCAGGAAAAACAGAGCAAACCTCTGAGTCATGCTGTTTTCATCAATAAGAAAATATTGAATACAGAGTGGGACTTTGAATATAAAGACAGTGGACAATTTGTGCCTTCAAGCCCAAATCGTATTCCTTCACAGAAAAGACCGCATAAACGTGACTCATTTGGAAAGAGTTTTAAGCAGAATTTAGACTTACATACTCCTAGTAAAAACATTGCAACAAAGAATTTTGATAAAAATATTGGACGTGGTCAAGTTTTCACTCAGAGCTCTTCTTATACTAGCCATGCAAATACTCCTACAGGAGGGCAATTCTGTGAAAGTAATCAGTGTGGAAAAGTCCTCAGCCTTAAACAAGCATTCAGTCACAATCTGAAATTTCCTGCTGGGGAGAAAACAAATGTGTGTACTGAGTTTGGGAAGATCTTCACCCAGAAGTCGCACCTCTTTGCACCCCAGAGAATCCATACTATGGAAAAACCTCATGAACTTGGCAAATGTGTAAATGTTTTTACACAGAAGCCACTACTCAGTATATATCTGAGAGTTCATAGAGACGAAAAATTGTACATATGTCCTGACTGTGGGAAGGCATTCATCCATAATTCAGAATTAATTATGCATAAGAAAACTCATACTAGAGAAAAACCCTATAAATGCAGCGAATGTGGAAAATCATTTTTCCAGGTGTCATCTCTACTTAGGCATCAGACCACTCATACTGGAGAAAAACTCTATGAATGCAGTGAATGTGGGAAAGGCTTCTCCCTGAACTCAGCCCTCAATGTGCATCAGAAAATTCATACTGGGGAGAGACACCACAAATGTAGTGAGTGTGGGAAAGCCTTTACCCAAAAATCGACACTCAGGATGCATCAGAGAATTCACACAGGAGAGAGATCTTATATATGTACTGAATGTGGGCAGGCCTTCATCCAGAAAGCACACTTGATTGCCCATCAAAGAATTCATACTGGAGAGAAGCCTTATGAATGCAGTGACTGTGGGAAGTCTTTCCCTTCTAAGTCACAACTCCAGATGCATAAGCGAATTCACACAGGAGAGAAACCCTATATATGCACTGAATGTGGGAAGGCCTTTACCAACAGATCAAATCTCAATACTCACCAGAAATCTCATACTGGAGAGAAGTCTTACATATGTGCTGAATGTGGAAAAGCCTTCACTGACCGGTCAAATTTCAATAAACACCAGACCATTCATACTGGAGAGAAACCCTATGTTTGTGCTGACTGTGGCAGGGCCTTCATCCAGAAGTCAGAGTTAATTACACATCAGAGAATTCATACTACAGAGAAGCCTTATAAATGTCCTGAATGTGAGAAATCCTTCTCCAAGAAACCACATCTCAAAGTACATCAGCGAATTCACACAGGAGAGAAACCTTACATGTGTGCCGAATGTGGGAAGGCCTTCACTGACCGGTCAAATTTCAATAAGCACCAGACAATTCATACTGGAGAGAAACCCTATAAATGCAGTGACTGTGGAAAGGGCTTCACTCAGAAATCAGTTCTGAGTATGCATCGCAATATTCATACATGAAAGTAACCCTGTTTCTTAAAAATGAGAAAACCTTATCACAGAAGTCAGGTCTACATGTGTATTATGAAATCTATCCAAGACAGACCCTACATGAATACACTGCATAATAAAAAGCAGTTTTCAGGCTCTTGCCCCTGAGATGAGAAAAACTATTCAAGAGACCCTCTAAGAATGCATTGATTCAAAGGGACTTTTCATATTTGCATGGCTTCACAAAATAGAATCGAATCCTGTCAGTTTGGGGAAAATGCTGTCAGTTTGATGCATTAGGTAAAGCCTTCCTGTAGAAAGTGTGATAAGGCAAATTGTTACCCAATTCTTTATAGATGGAGTGAGCAAAATTATGTAAATGACAGTCATGTTTACTGTGTTATATTAGGCAATTTAAAGTGGCAACAAAGTGAAAGGAAGAACAACAAAATAATGTATTTGATGTGTAGACCTACACTCAGTTCTGTAGGGTGTTTGTGGCAGAACACATTGCACAACAGAAGGAATAATTGAATTGAAATTCTTTTTTGAATTTAATATAATTGTGTCTGTCAAACATGTTTCCTATTGAATCCTCCCGCGAATCCACAGTTTTAATGTCATTATGGTTTTATATATACCCATATCTGCAGATATACTCTTACATGAACACATAAATATAATCCTATCATTCATACTGGTTTCCACAACATTCTATTTTTATCTTCTTTAATTGTGGTACAATGCAAAATAGCCACAGACCTCTCCCATCCTTTTATGCACACCCCTTTGCAATGTTACTCTTTTTTTCTTTTATTAAGAGGTAGAACTCTGTCTACTCCTTGACTCTCGGCTTGGCCATGTGATTTGCTTTGGCCAATATACATTAGCAAAGAGATTCAAGAAGAGGCCTGGAGAAAAGTCTGCCTTGAGGCTTATCTTCTCTTGCTGCTCTTTGGAATTCTGAGACCTTCCTGTGAAGAAACTCAAGAGTACTCAGCCGGAGGGTGAGAAACCACATGGAACAGAAATGAGCCAGCACAGATGAGGCCTCTTAGACCAACTGCCAGACAGGAGAGTGAGGCCTTCCTCAACCTCCAGCCCCAGCCAAACTGGCCCACACCAAAAGAGCCATACCAGTTAACCAGGCCAACCAGAATTGGGGGATAAATAAAATGATTCTTGTTTTAAGCTGCTAAGTTTTTGGTAGTTTGTTGCACAGAAAATGCTAAGCAATACCTAAAAGTGTATGCTTGCGGAGGTATTGTACCAAAACCTAAGACATGTGGCATTAGCTTTGGGCCTGGGCGGCAGGTGGAGACTGGAAAAACAATGAGGAAAACTGTTAAGAAAGGCTGAAAAAGATGGCAGCTTATGTTATTTACTAAGGAAAAGAATAACAAAACAGTTACCATGCTGTGTGAGAAGATAGAGAATACACCAGATGAACTTGTGGATCTGGCTAAGGAGATTTCCAACAGAATGTTGGAAATATCAATTGGCTTCTTTTTAGCTGCATGTGGTAAGGTACAAAAAGAGATGAACTAAGGAAATAACTGTTCCATTTGCAAGCAGAATTCAGAAGAAATATTAAAAAAGCCAGGACTTGCTGGGTTGGAAAATAACTATTTCTCACATCTCCAGTCTCTCCGGACATCAAAATATTCTCAAGGTGAAAAGTGGCCTCAGGGTAGAGATCAAATCATGGGTGTGGCTATAAGACCCTTTGTTAAAATGTGTGAAATATTTAAGTTGGTGTTTGGGAAACTCTCTCAGCTAAACCAGATGGCTTCTAAAAACTTCATGACATCGTCCAGTAACCTGACATATTGATAAAGTAGAGAAGGGGCCTGTCTTAAAAAGAATGGTCAGTGTGGCATTTGGGGCATGGAGTAAATACAAACCAGATTCATAGAACACCTATAAAGTTTCTAATAGAGTTTTACTACCTCCAGGTTGGACTTAAAGGAATTGAAACAGTCCAAAATGAAAAGTGGTCTCTGGACTACCTTTTCTAACTTCTATGAACATGAAGCAAGCAGAGAAAGTTATTCAGCTGCCATTTCTTATGGAAAAAGAAGGATGTCTCAGAAAGGAGACCCAAGAACAATATATTAAAATGGACTGGGAAGCTGTTCCCAGGTAGAACTGTGACCCAATCAAGAAACATCCTGCCCCTGGAGCAGGGAGATCTGACAACATTTGCTCTGTGGGATTTCAGAATTATTATGGAACAGTGACTAATATGTGCCTCTTGTTCCTCCCTTCTTTTAAATGAAAGTGTCTATTGCAGTTCTCCAGTCCCTACCCTATCTTTCCATTTGTGTGTGTGTGTTTTGAGTGTGTGTGTGTGGAGGGGGGGGTGGGGGTGATGGTCATATAACCTACCATTTAGCTCACAGGTCTCTGGATCAAGAAACAAATTGCACCCAAGGAGCTTCAGCCACATCTGAACCTGATACAGAAGACTTGAGGTCCTGGATTTGATGCCATAATTTGGGATAAGACATTTGGAGGTCTTGGAATGAGGATGAACATATTTTGCATGGTGTGATATATAAATAGTGACCAGAAGATAGATTGTGTTAGATAGAAAAACGTTACAAATTTCTACCATCCCTATATGTGTGTCCCTTTACAATCTTTATTTTGCTTTGTGTTTCAGTTGGGATAACTTCTATTAACCTATCTTCAAGTTCACTAATTTTAACCCCTTCCCTGTTAGGTCTGTTTAACCCCTACTTCTGTTAGGTCTACTGATGAACCCATGAAAGGCATTCTTCATCTCAGTTATATTTTCTTTTTTATTTCTATCATTTCCATTTGACTCTTCTAGTTTTCATTTTTCTGCTGAAATTCCCCATCTGTTCATACCTGTTGTTCACACTTCCCACCATCCTCTCTAACATATGAATCATTGTTATTTTAAATTCCCTATTTGATAGTACTAACAACTGGGTCAGCTGAGTCTAGATTTATTTTTATTTCTCTGTCTCTTAACAGCAGATTGTTTATCCTGTTTTGCATCTAATAATTTTTGGCTGAATGTAAGATATTGTATGTAGGAGAGTAGAAACTGAGATAAATAATATTTATTCCTGGAAATAATCACGGCTGCTCTTTTGATAAATCAGAGAGGAAGGGGGGGAGGTCCATCTAGTCAGAATTTGGGCTGGATTTAGGTTTTGTTGTTGGCTGTGGTTATCTTCATTGTACCATAGACTTCAAATTTCTCTAGTATTACCTTGGGCTTAATGTAGGCATTGGTTTTACAGATCATTTTTCTCAATATTCTTGCACCACCCTTGCCTTTAGACCTTTCCTGTGTGCCTGCATCTCAGGGAGGATCTCTCTCCATGCCCATGTCTCTCCCTTAGTAGTAGACTACTGTTATTACTTGGATCGTAGTGACCCGATGAGTAGGGGGCAGGAGTTGTCCTAAACCAACCTTAGTTTTAGGCAGGCCCTGTATCCCTAGGTCTTGAGGGTGGTGCTTTTTCAGTGATCCTGCACCTCCCCATTGGTAAAATGCCTTTAATGGTCTGAGCTCAGGATGATTACCTGCCCTTCCCCCAAGAATGGAAGTTTTTTTTCCCTTTTCCCTTTTCCCTTTTCTCTAGCCACAGTGGATCTGCACCTGTATCTGGGAACAACAGGGTTTGCATCACTTCTCTTTAAGTGGCTTAAGGCTTTTGTTCATTAAGGAAATAGGGTCCCATTGGGGCTTCGTGCCATTTCTGTATCAGCAGCTTTGCCCTTGCAGGCCTATACCACTGAGAGAGGCTTTCTCCAGTCTCCTTCCCTACCCCCATTATTTCTTGTGAGGATCCAGTGGAGGTTTGTAGGGAAGAGCTTGCAAGTGAAGGCCAACTACCTTTAGGTCTCCAGCCCTCAGTGCTTCTATATTCTCATATTATCCCACACTCAGCCTTTAGAACTTCATTAAAATTTCTTGCTGAAATTTTAACTGCTGGCATGGTGGGCCCATATTCCTTCTTGCTTTGCCACAGGTGATCCAGGGACAACTTCGTGTCTCCCTTGAGGCACTTGTCTTATATATAAGCTAGTTGGTTGCTCTATGATCTTCGTTCTCTGGTGAGTTCAAGAAAAGTTATGATTTTATAGATTACCCATATTTTCTTCTTATTATAAGAATGGGAGCTATGCTCTTTCCAGATGTCTATATCCTAGGCAGAAGCCAGAAATCTGGACGGTCTCCTTTGGCCACTAGCAGCAGAATATATGCCCCCCCCCCTTTCAATGTGACTCTTCCACTTCACCCATCAAGAGAGAGAGTCTATTTCTCCATCCCTTGAAACTGGGATGGCCATTTCTTTGGCCAATGGGACATTAGCAAATATGACATAAGCAGAGGTTTGATAAGTGCTTGCATATTGAGGTTTGCCCATTCTTGCTCCTCTTTGGAATCCTAAGGACAAGGGTTGTGCTATTAGATGATGAGAGACTTCATGGAGCAGTGATGGAACAGAGATGACCCATCCCAGTTAAGGTTCCCTACACCAACCAGATTTTCATCTGCCAGACATGCAAATGAAGCTATACTAGCCACCCAACCCTAGCCACCCACAAGCCCACTGTGGTCAGTGTCATCTGAGCTGACCCTGCATGATCCACACTTCCTGGTATCCACGCCTTTTTATAATCTCCTCCTCAAGCTTGGGCTGGATTTAGTGACTTGATTCTAATAAATAGAATGAGGCTGAGGTAATGGGATGTTACTTCCAAGGTGAGGTTACAGAGGGATGTGGCTTCTGTTTTGGATACTCTCTCAGATGGCTCACCCTAGGGGAAGCTAGTTGCCATCTCATGAGGCAGATCTATGGAGAGACCCATGTGAGTGAGTTTGGGAACATATCCTCCCAGCATAGCCTTCAGATGAGAGCCCCAAATGACAGTCTTTTGAAGACCTTCAGCCAGAGGCACCCTTCTGAGCCTCACTTGAATTCCTGACCCACAGAAACTGTGAGATAAATATTTGTTGTTTTAAGCTGCTAAATTTTAGGGTAACTTGTAACATATTAATAGATTAATAATACACTGACCCAGACTAGAAAAACTCTGCCATCCATCTCACCCATCCCAGACAACTCACAGAATCATGGATTAAGTATTGATTGTTTTAAGCCACTAAGTTTTGGGTGGCTTGTTACCCAGAAAAAGGTAACTAATACATTTACTATTTACTGAATTTCCTTCTCCACTCTTCATCTCCAACAGATAAACAGTACTAATCAACTACTATGAACACTTTTCATGTTTTAATCTGTGCTCTTAATTATATTAAGCATGTATGTTACCATGCTTATAATCAGAGAGAAGCTATGTAAGAATTGTTTTTTTCCTTGATTTTCAAATATGGGATCTTCTCATACAACTGTCTCTGCATCTTGCTTTATTCCCCAATAATAACTATTTTGAATGGTTGCATGATAGTTCATAGGGATGAATATAAAATAGTTTATTCAATCTTTTTCTTATTAAGGTTTATACACCTGTCACTTCTCAGCCTTTTGGCTAAGATCAAGTGAAGATTTAGATACACACACACACATCCTTTTTTCAACCTTTTGTTACTAGGAACAATGCGGTTAAAAATATTAAGAGTTAGTTTGTATAGTGGTTAGGTAGATGGGCTCAAGAACCTGTCTGCTAGGGTTTTAATCCTGGCTCTACTAGTTAATGGCTGTGTTACCGTAGTCAGGTTAGTTAACCTTTTTGTCCTATTTTCTTCAGCTTTAAAGGATGTTCACACTAGTACCTATCTTAAAGATTTGACATGAGAAGTGTATTAGCTTCTTAGGGCTGCTGTAACAAATTGAGTGGCTTAAAACGACAGAAATTGTTTGGTCTTACAGTTATGGAGGCCAGAAGTCTGAAATCAAAGTGTCAGCAGGGCCATGTTCCCTCTGAAATCCCTGGGAAAGGAACTGTTCCATACCTGTCTCCTGGTTTCTGGTAGCCTCAGGCATTCCTTGGCATTAGATAACATTAATCACATGGCCATTTTCTCCCCATGTATCTTCACATTATATTCCCTTTGCATGTCTGTCTCTGTGTCTAATCTTCTTCTGGTAAGGACACAAGTCATATTGAATTAAGCCCACTCTAATGTTAACTTGATTGCTTTCTATAAAGACTTTTTCCAAACAAGTTTACATTGTGAGGTGCTGGGGGTTAGAACTTGGACATATCTTTTCGGGGAGACATGATTACCCATAACAAGAAGTTAATGCACTTACCTGTATAAAGCACTTAGAACTATGCATGGAGAGTTCTTGATGAATATTAGATATACCCCACTTCCTGTACCTGCTCGAGTCCCCCTATAATTCTCTGTGCCTGGGCAGGATATGAGAGCTTCTCTGTGGTGTCTTAGTCTCATCCAGTTACCTACAGAAAATGTATTGGGTAACTGGAAAAGTAGGCCTCAGACCAAGGTTTTTGCTTCCAACGTTTGAGGACCAGGCCAAGAGGGATTCATCTATAGATAACAGGAAGGAGCAGCCAGAGGTAAAAACATACCAGGTGAGGAAGGGGCTGACAGAAGACAGTGTTGGAAACACTGTGGAAGCAGTGCTTCAGCGGGGAAATTGTCCAGACTGGAGGTCAACTCATATGAGGATGGAAAACTGCTTCTTGAAATTTGTGACAAGGAGGTCATTGTTAACTTAGATGAGTGTTATTTAAATTTTTTTTAATGTTTACTTTTATTTTTGAGAGAGAGAGACGGAGCACAAGCGGGGGAGGGGCAGAGAGAGAGAGGGAGACACAGAATCCGAAGCAGGCTCCAGGCTCTGAGCTGTCAGCACAGAGCCCCACGAGGGGCTTGAACTCACGAACCATGAGATCATGACCTGAGCCGAAGTCAGACGCTTAACCTACTGAGCCACCCAGGCGCCCCAATGAGTGTTATTTTAAAAGTGAATTTAACTAAAGGGAAAAAACTTAGCAAACCTGAAGGAATTTCTGAACTCAGGTAATGTTACTTCACCACAAAACTTTTCCAGTAGAAAAATAATTAGGTCATTGGGCTGTACTGCTCTGTTGTCTGGGTTATACTAAGAAATGCATTTTTCAAAAGTCCTATTTGGCTCCAGATTAGAATTGTCCAGAAGTAAAAATTGCATGAGGTTTGGGAGGTCAAAGTGAAGGAATAACCATTACTCTACAAGTCTGAGATTAGATACAGTAGAGGACAGATGCAGAGGTACCCAGAAAGTTTTAATTTTTCCTCTCTCTCTTCCATTCTATATTCCATCCTTCTTTGTATCTCCCAGCCCTGCTGACCACCAGTGATCCCAGGTCTACCACCAGATGCTTGGTTGAGGCCCATAAAGGCAACAGCTTTTCATAGACTTCTCTTTAAGTTCTCCCTTGACAATCTCACTGTGGCAGCTGGATGTGCCTGGCTTCTCAGATTTTCCTGCAAGCTCTGCCTTATCCTCCCATGCCAGCATTTCAAAAGGGCTGTTTTAGTGACTTCTCTAATCTTCCATCTCCCCTTTCCATACCTTTACTTTCCCAGCTACTCTCACAATTGTGCATGGTCGAATTCATATTAAAAAACTCCTTATTCCATAATAATTATAGTGAATCCACTCCCTAATTGAACCCTGACTGCTAAGTTACTTCCTTTTCCTGAAAACTTAGTGAGTGTTGCTTTTCTAAAATTGGGTGATGCCATTGAGAAGTCTTAGGCTAATCTCTCTTTTTGTCTTGTACCTTTCTGCCTTATGATTCTTTTATATAGTCAAAGTTAATGATCTTTAGAAGCATATGCCTTGGTCTTGATTTTTGTGAATTAATTTTAGTTACAAAGAGCAGTTTCAATCATGATTCAAGCCTTTCATTTCAGTGAAGTTTTAATTTACCTAAATTTTTTTCTGATCCATTTCTTTTCTTCTTCAAGGATATCAATTATGCATATATAATATGTCTTTGTCATCTTCTCCATCCATTTCATACCAGTCTACATTCATTTAATATCATTATTTATTTTAGTTGTGCGTGATTATCTCTAGCCTCCTGTTCAAAGATAGATCTCCATGAATCTCTCATATTTCTTATTGTCTGCTTATTAACAGCCAGTGTGTTCAGATTTATTTATATTCCAGGACAGTAAAGATAGAAAATGTCTTTCTCCCTGGAGAAATTCCCAGAAAAGATCTGCCTACATTCCAGTACGATAGTGTCAGTGTCTCTCTCTCTCTCTCTGAAGAGGAGGATGGGCAATAAAACAATATAGCAATATTGGTTTTCCCCCACATTTTAATTATTCAAATTTCCAATCATATAGAAATACTGAAAGAACAGTACAGTGAACACACATAACTTTCACCTAGATTCAACAGTGTATATGTAAATTTTTTTCTGAAAAGTCGATGGTAAGTTATAGACATAGCATTACACTCATAAATACTTGAGCATCCATTTCCTAAAAATAAGGACATTCTCCCACATAACTGGATTATCATTATCAACCTAATTCAATGATACTTCATATCTAGCCTATTTTCAGATTTCTTCCATTGACCCCCAAATATATTTTACAGCTTTATTGAGGTATAATTAGCACATGGTAAATAGAATTTGATGAGTTTTGACATATACATGCACCTTTAAAACCATCATTACAATGACAAGCATGTCCCTTGTCATCCAACTGTCCCTCCCCACACCCTTCCCCATCCACAGGCAACCACTGATCTGTTTTCAGTCATTATAGATTAGTTGCATTTTCTACAATTTTGTATAAATGGAATCATACAATAGGCACTCTTGTTTGGCTTCTTGCATTTACCGTAATTATTTTGTGATTTATTTGTGTTGTTACATGTATCTATATACATTCCTTTTTATTGCTAAGTGGTATTTCATTGTATAGATATACCAAATTTGTTTATCCGTTCATGTGTTGATTAACATGTTATTTCTAATTACAAATAAATTACAATAAAGCTGATATGAACATTTATGTACAAGTCTTTGTGTGGACATAGCTTTCATTTATCTTGTATAAATATCTGGGAATGAATGGTTTGGTCATATGGTGAGTGTATATTTAACTTTTTAAGAAACTGCTAAACTGTTTTCCAAAGTGGTGTACCAATCTTGTATTCCAGCGGTATATAAGTGTTTCATTTGCTTCACATCTTTGTCCTCATTGGGCATGATGATTCCTATTAATTTAAGCCATTTTAGTGGGAGTGAAGTGGTATCTCACTGTGGTTTTAATGTACACTCTCCTAATAACTAATGTTGTTGAGAATCTTGTGCTTGTTTGTCATTTATATATCATCTTGGTTGATGTTTCCCTGAAAATATTTCGCCCATTTTTAAATTGGGCTGTTTGTCTTATTATTGAATTGTAAGAGTCCTTTATGTATCCTAGATAATAAGTCCTTTGTTAGGTATATATTTTGCAAACATTTTTCTCCCAGGTTTGCCTTTTCATCTCAATAACAGAAGAGAAAAAACTTTTAATTTTAATGATTCCAATTCATTTATACTTTCTTTTATAGCTCATGCTTTTTGAGTAATGGTTAAGAAATTTTTGCAGAACTCAAAGTCACTAAGATTTTATCTTATGCTTTCATCTAGGTGTGTTATAATATTGGCTCCTCTATTTATTTTTAAAGATTTTATTTTTAAGTTATCTCCACATGGACCCAACTTGGAGCTCAAACTCACAACCCCAAGACCAAGAGTCACTTACTCTACCGACTGAGCCAGCCAGGCACCCCAATATTGGCTCTTTTAGTTCTGTGATCCATTTTTATTTACTTTTCTATATGGTCTTACTTAGGAAAATATTTAAGTTCATTTTGTTTTGCATATGTCTGTTCAATTGTTCTAGAACCATTTGTTGAAAAAAATTATTCTTGCTCCACTGAATTGCCTTGTCATCTTTGTAAAAAATCAGTTGGCAGTATTATTTCTTGAAGTACTTCAGTTCTGTTTTTCTCTTTGTCCATTTTTTTTTTTTACATTTATTTATTTTTTGAGAGACATAGAGAGACAGAGCACAAGTTGGGGAGGGGCAGAGAGAGAAGGAGACACAGAATCTGAAGCAGTCTCCAGGCTCCGTGCTGTCAGCACAGAACCTGACGCAGGGCTCGAACTCACAAACCGCGAGATGCTGACCTGAGCCGAAGTCGGACGCTTAATCGACTGAGCCACCCAGACACCCCTCTTTGTCCATCTTAATGCCAACACCACTACTGGTATTGCTGTAGATTCTGTATTACTATAGCATTACTGCTTACTGTAGCTTCCTGAAGTCAGTTGGTATAAGTCCTCCAAGTTTACTTTTCTACAGTCGTTTTGACTATTGTAGGTCTTTTGAAATTCCATATGAATTTTAGAATCAGTTTGTTGGTTACTATAAAACTATAAAATAGCCTGTTTGAGTTTTGATTGAGATTGAATTGAATCTATAGATCTATTTGTAAATAATTGACATTTTAACAATATTGAGTTTTCAGGTCCATGAACAGGATATATCTTTCCATTTATTTTATTATGAAATTACTCTATCCTGGCTTAAAAAAATTATACAATAATAGCCACTCCATTTTTTCTTTTGATTAATTTTAGCAAGTATATATTTTTATGTATATATAAATATATATAATCTCTAGCCCTCCAGAGACTGTGCTGATACCACATGGCCCAAAGCCCCTACCATAAATTATACTGTTAGTGTAGACTGTCCAGCATGGCTCAAGCCTTCAGGTAAACAGATTCTCTTATCAAACAAGACACTCCAAAGGCTTAGAAGTTACCTCCTAGAAGCCAGGGCAAAGGACCAAACCTTTCTTTGGACAAGGTTAATCCTTTACTGTACACTAAGCTTTTTCTGTTTCAGAATCCAATCCAGGATATCACTTTCCTTTTAGATGTCACGTTTCTTTAGTCTCCTCCAGTCTGTGACAGCCTCTTGGTATTTCTTGGGCTTCCATGAGCTTGACACTTTTGAAGAGTAGTCATGTATCTTGTAGATTGTCTCTCAGTTTTTGTCTGTTTTATCATGAACAGATGAGGTTATATATTTGAGGGATGGATATCACAGAGATCATGTGCCCTTCTCATTGCATTGTTTCAGGGAACAGTTGATATCAACATGACTTATTACTGGTGATATTAACCTTGGTTACTTTGTTATAGTGGTATCTCCCAAGTTTCTCTGTTATAAAGTTATTATTTTTCATCTTTCCATAATCTTCATTAGAAATGAGTCAAAGTCCTCAGTATTAAAGGAGAAGGGGATTAAACTCCACTTTCTGGTTAGAGAGGTAGCAAAGAGTTTATGGTCATATTTTAAAACCACCACAAGGGAATTACTTTGAGGTTATGCAAATATCCTGTTTCTCCTTAAAGTTTTACCCAGTAATTTTAGCATTCATCAGTGGATCTTACCTTAGGCAATACTGCTGTCTTGTTCTAATAGTAATTTTCTGTTTCCCTCGTTGCTTCTGCATTTATTAATTGAGATTCTTCTGTAAGAAAGATTTGCCCTTTCCATCTTCTATTTATTTACTTATTCATTCAGTTATTTGTTTATAGCAATATGAATTAATGGACATTTATTTTATTCTTTGTGTTATAATCCAATACTGCATTTTTTAAATATATGGCACAAATTGTTACAGATTTGGCCATTGTTAGGTCTTTGAAGTTGGTTCCTGCATCCCTCTGACATGCCCCCATCCTTTTATTGTAGAAGAGGGAACTTCCTTATCTACTAGAACTATAGGATGGTCCAGGGTCATCTTGAATTTTCCCTATTCCAGATCTACAGTCAGCTATTAATTTCTCCAATGAGATCTGATTCCTTTGCTGGAAATTGGCATTAGAAACCAAACCCTTGGTATTAGTTGTGTTCATTGCTACTGGTGTATTACTGCTAATAGTGTCGAAGAGCAAAGAAATACATACAGATATTCTAACCCATGTACACATACATATTTATTTTTATTTCTTTAGCTGTGTATATCTTTAAATAAACAAGAGTTTATACTGATATTTTTGACTCAAACCCAGTACCAAAGGGTTCCTTTAGCCTTCTCCCTGTTCTTGTTTATTTGTACTTTTTTCTCTGACAGGAAAGAAAAACAGTTGATTCCATTTGTGTGAGCCAATTTTAGGATTCTCTATATTGTTCTCCATTCTCTATTCTATTCCATTAATCTATGCTTCTTATGCTTTGTCAATACTACACTGTTTTGATAACTGAGTCTCTACAGTGAGTCGTAAAATTTAGTAATGCAAATATTCCAACTTTGTTTTATTTTTCAGAATTGTTTTGGCTATTCTTGCCCCTTTATTTTTTTTTTCTTTTTCAAATTTCTATTTAAATTCTAGTTAGTTAACATATAGTGTAATATTGTTTTCAGGAGTAGAAGTTAGTGACTCATCACTTACATACAACACCCCGCGCTCAACAAGTGCCTTCCTTAATACCCATCACCCATTTAGCCCATCCCCCACCCACATCCCTCCATCAACCCTCAGTTTATTCTCTATCATAAAGAGTCTCTTATGGTTTGTTTCCCTCTCGTTTTTTCCCCTTCACACATGTTCATCTGTTTTGTTTCTTAACTTCCACATATGAGTGAAATCATATGACATTTGTCTTTCTCTGCCTGACTTATTTCACTTAGCATAATATACTCAAGCTCCATCCACATCATTACAAATGGCAATATTTCATTCCTCTACAAGGCTGAGTAATGGATTATAGGGTAGTTCTATTTTTAGTTTTTTGAGGACCCGCCATACTGTTTTCCACAGTGGCTGCACCAGTTTGCATTCCCACCAGCAGTGCACAAGGTTTCCTTTTTCTCTGCACCCTCCCAACACCTGTTGTTTCTTGTGATCTTAATTTTAGCTATTCTGACAGGTGTGAGGTGGTATCTCATTATGATTTTGATTTATATTTCTCTGATGATGAGTGATGTTGAACATCTTTTCATGTGTCTGTTAGCCATCTGGATGTCTTCTGTGGAAAAGTGTCTATTCATGTCTTCTGCCCATTACTTCACTGGATTATTTGGTTTTTGGGTGCTGATTTTGATAAGTTTTTTATAGATTTTGGATACTAACCCTTTATCAGATATATCATGTGTAAATATCTTCTCCCATTCTGTAGTCTTGCTCCTTTATTTTACCACATTAATTTTTGAATTTGTTTGTATCTAAAAAACAAAGGCTTGCTGGGAATTTGACTGGGATTACCTTGTATCTATAGATCAAATTGAAGAGAATTGTCATCTTAATTTTTTGAGTATGGTCCTTCTTCCCATTTATTTAGATGATGTTTGATTTCTCTCACTGATTTTTTTTTTTTACTTTCAGTATACAGATCCCATACAAATTTTGTTAGGTATCTACCTAAGTAGTTCATTTTTGTGTTTTGTGGTGATATTGTATGTGTTATATTTTTAAATTTCAAATTCCTATTGTTCATAACTGGTATATAGGAAATAAATGACTTTCGTATATTGACAGTATATCCTGAGACTTTACTAAACTCCCTAGTTCTAGTTGTAGATTTTTAAATTATCCCTATGTGGACAACAATGTCTGGAAATAGAGTTTTCTTTCTTTCTTTCTAATATGAATGCCTCTTATTTCTTTTTCTTATCTGACAGCACTATCTAGGACTTGCAGCAGAATGTTGAATAGTCAGAGAGGGCATCCTTGCCTTTTTTCTGATCTTAGGAAGAAAGCATGCAATATTTCACCATTCAGTATGATGTAGGGTTTGTGTAGATGCTATTTAAGTTAAGGAATCTCCATTATATTCCTAGCTTGCTTTGAACTTTTATAATAAATAGATATTTAATTTCATAAACTGCTTTCTTTGCATCTACTGAGATAATTATATGGCATGACTTACTTAGTCTGTTAATATGGTGAATTAAAATGATTGATTTTCATATGTTGAAACACCCTTGCATTCCTGGCATGAACCCTCATTGTTGTGATGTGTAAGATATATAAATATGTGTGTGTGTGTGTGGGTGATCTCCTTTATAAAATCTCCTGTATGTTTTCTATATCTTTTAATAAATGTAAGTATATAAAATATATTTACATATTTATATATGGCTAATATTTTAATGAAGACTTTCGTGTCATGTTCATGAGAGATATTGGTCTTCAGATTTCTTTTTCTGTCATATCTTTTTCTAACTGTAGTATCTGGATAAAGCTTGCCTAATAAAATGAGTTGGGAAGTGTCCCCTCCTCTTTTTCTGAAAGAAGTTATGTACTCCGAAATGTTGGCAAGGATATGGAGAAATTGGAACTTACACACATTTCTTATGGGAATGTAAAATTGAACCACCTCCATGGAGAATAGTTTGGCAGTTCCTCAATAAGTTAAACATAGAATTACCACATGATTCATTGATTCTACTTATAGGTATATATCCTAAATAGTTGAAAACATGTGTTCAAATAAAAACTTGTACACAAATATTCAGAGGCACTATTCACAATAGCTGAAAGGTGGAAATAACCCAAGTGTCTGTCAGCTGATGAGTGGATAAAGAAAATGTGGTATATTCACACAGCCATAAAAACAAATGAAGCATGGTTGCATGCTGCAACATAAACTTTGAAAACATTATGCTACGTGAAAGTAGCCAGATGCAAAAGGCCACATATTGTATGATTCCATTTATTTTAATTTATTTATTTTGAGAAAGAGAGAGAGAGCACAAACAGGGGAGAGGCAGAGAGAGGGAGAGAGAGAATCCCAGGCCAGCTCCACGCTGCCAGCACAGAGCCCAATGCAGGGCTCAGTTTCACAAACTGTGAGATCATGACCTGAGCTGAGATTAAGAGTCAGTCACTTAACTGATGCACAGGGACACTTGTACCCCAATGTTTATAGCAGCACTCTCAACAATAGCCAAATTATGGAAAGAGCCTAAATGTCCATCAACTGATGAATGGATAAACAAATTGTGGTTTATATACACAATGGAGTACTACGTGGCAATGAAAAAGAATGAAATATGGCCCTTTGTAGCAACATGGATGGAACTGGAGAGTGTGATGCCAAGTGAAATAAGCCATACAGAGAAAGACAGATACCATATGGTTTCACTCTTATGTGGATCCTGAGAAACTTAACAGAAACCCATGGGGGAGGGGAAGGAAAAAAAAAAAGAGGTTAGAGTGGAAGAGAGCCAAAACATAAGAGACTGTTAAAAACTGAGAACAAACTGAGGGTTGATGGGGGGTGGGAGGGAGGGGAGGGTGGGTGATGGGTATTGAGGAGGGCACCTTTTGGGATGAGCACTGGGTGTTGTATGGAAACCAGTTTGACAATAAACTTCATATATTGAAAAAAAAAAGAGTCAGTCACTTAACCAACTGAGCCACCCAAGTGCCCCGTATGTTTCCATTTAAAGGAAATACCCAGAATAGGCGAATCTGTAGAGACAGACAGTAGTAGTTGTTGCCAGAGGCTGGTGGGAGAGTGGGATGACAGGTGACTGCTTAATGGATTGGTTTCCTTTTGGGGTGATGGAAATATTCTGGAACTAGATAGTGGTGATGGTTGCTGAACATTGTGAATATACTAAATGCTACCAAATTGTACATTTTAAAGTGGATAAAGCATGAATTTTGGAGGGGCTGCCCCTAGAGTGAGGGTGTCCGCGACGGGACAGCTGCTTGGCCTGCCCCTCCTTTCAGTGATGACCATTGTCCTCCAGAACAAGGATGGAGGAAATATCAGCCCATGAATCAGCAGGATCACCAATTGTCCAGTTTCAGTCTTTGGAGAGCCAGTCTGAGGGTCTGTCCCCAGAGCCTCAGTTCGCACAGGGCACTGACATAGAACAGGAGCTCAACGGGGCTCCACCTGTTCCCCAGGTGCCTGCTCTTCCCCATGAGGGAAGCCCAGGAGACCAGGCAGCCACGCTCCTGCCAGCCAGGTACCAGGAGTTTGTGACATTTGAGGATGTGGCTGTGCACCCTACTCGAGAGGAATGGGGATGCCTGGACCCTGTTCGGAGGAATCTCTACAGAGAAGTGATGTTAGAGAATTATGGGAACGTGGTCTCCTGGGCTACTTCTCCGCCTTCCTCCAGCCGGTTTCATAGTGTGAATTCCTGCCCGGCCCTGAGTCGTACCCAGGCAAGTGCTTTCTCTGGAGAAACACTTGGCAGTTCTTTCAGCTGGAATCTCCAAGAGATGGCCCAGGTATCGACTTCCCATCGATATTGCTCGGCCCCGCTTGGAAACTCCTTTTCCACGATTGTAAGATATTAACACTTGATCGATGCTCTCAGGATGCCACCACTATGTAAAATTGCAGCTCCTCAGATGACCTTTGTTAAATTTCTGAAGGGCCAAGGAGGCCCTCCGTTGCAGCCAGATGCATTTTGAACCTGAGTTCTGAGTTCATTCATAAGCCACGGTTGGTGGTCATCTACTTGTGTTCTGTGAAACTACAAAGTTCAACTCCAGATCTTCAGTTATGATCTTTTCATGTTATTTTAGAATGTGGGACATATGCTGTGCACTGTTCTTTTCTGAGTGAACGTGACCCTGCCATTTCTGTTGCCTAATTTGCCTACAACCCCTGTCCTTTCTTCATATTTAACACTCTAGTCTTCTCCTTTACATCCCTGTGGCCCCTTCCAAAGCCGTGCCTTTGTCTCCTTTACTCTTTGTGGTGCTATACAGATTGATGCATTTATATGACCTTTCCTGATCAAGTTTTCCTTAGCTCTGTCCTTCATGGATGGGAGATGGGAGGGCAAAAGAATTGAATTTCCTTATTTCAGGGTATTAAACTGAATGTATATTTAACAACTTTGTAAACTGTAAAGTGACATGTAATTGTAAACTACTGTTAATTTTATCTAATAATTACATAATTTCCAACAGTTAAAAAAAAGATGAATTTTGTGTTATGTATATTTTACCACAAAAAAGTGTATCATAGACCTAAATGTAAAACATAAAAATATAAAACTTCTAGACGAAAACATGGAAGATGGAAGAAGAGCTTGTGATCTTGGGTTAGCAAAGATTTCTTAGATATGATGTGAAAAAGTACAATCCATTTAAAAAAAATCAATAAATTGGGAGTGCCTGTGTGCCTCAGTCAGTTAAGCAGCTGACTTGATTTTGGCTCAGGTCATGGTCTCACAATTCATAAGTTTGAGCCCCGGGTCAGGCTGTGCACTGACAGTGTGGAGCCTACTTGGGATTCTCTCCCTCTCTTTCTCTCTCTCTCTCTCTGCCCCTCCCCTCCTTGCACTTGCTCTCTCTCTCTCTCAAAAATAAATAAACATATTTTAAAAATCTATAAATTAAAAATTAAAAATTAAATTCAATTAATTAAATTCAATTAATTAAAAATTAAAAATCTATAAATTAGACTTCATTCATGTCTGTGGTGGTGGATACATGACTCTGCATTTGTCGGAACCCATAGAAATGTATATGATAAAATGTGAATTTTATAATATATAATTTTTTTAATATTTATTTTTTGAGAGAGAGAAACAGAGCATGAACAGGGGAGGGGCAGAGAGAGAGAGGGAGAGACAGAATTGAAGCAGGCTCCAGGCTCTGAGCTGTCAGCACAGAGCCTGAAGCGGGGCTCAAACTCACAAACCTTGAAATCATGACCTGAGCAGAAGTTGGACACTTAACCGACTGAGCTACCCAGGTGCCCCAATATATAATTTTTTTAAAAGGGATATGGAGGTGATGGGCATTGAGGAGAGCACTTGTTGGGATGAGCACTGGCTGGGTGTTGTATAGAAGTCAATTTGACAATAAATTATATTTTTAAAAAATAAATAAAATAAAATAAAAGGGATATGGGGGGGGGGGAACTAAAATGGAACAAAAACTTTAAAAAATGAACCTAATTGGTTTACAAATCACTAAGACTACACTGAAGGGGTGGGGAAGAAAAGACATAACCTACATAATTTGGAAAATAGCATTTCTGCTGGATATTAGTGAAAAGAACTGAACATAAATAGTGTACTATAATTAATAAATTTTTTTTCTCCCAGGGGTATGGGTTGGCAATTTTGAATTTTTTTAATGTGAATACAATAGTTGAACAAATAAGTAAATTTACTGTAGTTAATGAGAGCCAGATTTCTCACTGTGAGTGAAAGATGTTAAAATTAAGGAAAAGGGTAAGGTTGGAATGAGCCCTGTGGTGTTGGGTTGGAATCAGAGGCGGGTAGGTAGGTAGAGAGGTAAGTAGGTAGGCAGGTAGGTAGATGGAAGACAGAGATGGAGAGAGACAAAGAAAAGAGAGTAGGAGAATGGAGGGAGAAAAAAAAAGAAAAAAGAAGGAAAGAAAGAAAGAAGAAAGAAAGAGAGAGAGAAAGGGAGAAAGGGGTAAAGAGACAGTGAGAAAGGAAGAAAGAAAAAAGACAAAATGTGTGCGACATGGGATAATAATACATTCATATATCTCCAAGTCTCCAAGTTACCTAAGATAGTGTAGAAGCAATAATAGCCCAATGAGTACCAGTGAACATAGGTGGTAGTCAGAAGGAAACAGAGTTCCTTGAAGAAGTATTTGAACTGGGACAGGGAAAATACAAGATGAGTTGGAGCATCTTGTAGTCCCAGAAATTAAGGAAGTACTCAAAAAAATAATTTAAAAAATGTGGGCATATCAAACAAGCACTATAGCCAACCTGAAAGAGCTTGTGAATGGCCATAGGTGGAACAATTTGAACCAGAAAATAATGATACTATTAGATTATAACCCATAGAATAAAATAAATGAGTCCAAATTGATGTAAATAACTAATTGAATAAATAAATGAGGGGAAAGAGGCAACTTTTACTTACAGAATAATTCTAATTAATAAATGTGAAAAGAATGAGATCAGAAAAGCACTATTAGAATAGCACTGTAATAATTGTTGCAGACAAGATCCATACATAGGTACTAAAATTAGTAGGTGAAAGTTTGATGAGAAACAATGTATTTGCATAGTCTCAACATATCTTCCCCAAGATATTTATTAATTACAAAGGGAAAATAGTAACTTTATGGTTTAGAAACCTGGCAGATACGCCTGGGTTAACCAACTGATCAAAGTCAACATCACCAGTAAAATGCCCTTGGTGTTACATGTGTCCTAATATGCAGCACTAAGAAGGGCACATAACTTCTGTAGTATTCTTGTCAAAAATGTGTAGCCTCAGGGCACCTGAGTGCCTTAGTCCAGTGAGTGTCGACTTCAGCTCAGGTCATGATCTCACAGTCTGTGGGTTCGAGCCCCCCGTCAGGCTCTGTGCTGACAGCTCAGAGCCTGGAGCCCATGTGGGATTCTGTATCTTCCTCTCTCTCTGCCCCTCCCCTGTTCACGTTCTCTCTCTCTCTGTCTTTCAAAATGAGTAAAACATAAAAAAATTTAAAAATGTGTAGCCTCAGTAAAGGCCATACATGAAAAACTCACAGCCAACATCATCCTTAATGGAGAAAAACTGAGGGCTTTTCTTCTAAGGTCAAAAACAAGACAAAGATGTCCATTCTCACTACTTTTATTTAACATAGTCCTGAAAGTCCTAGCAACAGCAATCAGAAAACAAAAAGAAATGAAAGGATGTAAGGCAGAAGTAAAACTGTCACTATTTGCAGATGACATGATACTATGTATAGAAAACCCTAAAGACTCCACCAAAAAACTGCTAAAACTGATAAATGAAATCAGCAAAGTTGCAGGATATAAAATCAATGTGCAGAAATCTGTTGCATTTCTATACACCAATAATGAATCAGCAGAAAGAGAAATTAAGAAAACAATCCCATTTGCAATTGTACCTAAAATAATAGGGTACCTAGGAATAAATCTAACCAAAGAGGTGAAAAACCTATACTCGTAAAAGCATAAAACATTGATGAAAGAAATTGAAGATGACACAAAGACATAGAAAGAATTTTTATGCTTGTGGATTGGAAAAACAAATATTATTAAAGTGTCTATACTACCCAAAGCAATCTACAGATTTAATGCAATCCTTATCAAAATACCAACAGCAGTTTTCAGAGAACTAGAACAAAAAATCCTATAATTTGTATGAAACCACAAAAGACCCCAAATAGCCAAAGCAATCTTGAAAAAGAAAAGTGAAGCTGGTGGCATCACAATTCCAGACTTCAAGTTATATTACAAAGCTGTAGTAATATAAACAGTATGGTACTCCACAAAAGTAGAACAGAATAGAAAATCCAGAAAATCCAGAAATAAGCCCACAATTAATGTAATGTAATTAATGTAATTAATGGTCAATTAATCTTCAACAGAGCAAGAAAGAATATCCAAAGGTGCTGGGAAAACTGGGCAGCACCATGCAAAAGAATGAATCTGGACCATTTCTTTGGCAGTAGCTTCTTTGACATTGGCTATAGTAACTTCTTTCTATATATGTCTCCAGAGGCAAGGGAAACAAACGCAGAAATAAGCTATTGGGACTTCAAAATAAAAGGCTTCTGCACAGCGAAGGAAACAATCAACAAAACTAAAAGGCACGTTTAGAATGGGAGAAGATATTTGCAAATGACATATCTGATAAAGGGTTAGTATCCAAACTCTATAAAGAACTTCTCAAACTCCGACACCAAATAAACAGATAATTCAGTTTAAAAAATGGGCAGAAGACACGAATGGACATTTTTTCAAAGAAGACATCCAGATGGCTAACAGACACATGAAAAGACGCTCAACATCACTCATCATCAGGGAAATACAAATCAAAAGTACAATAAGATATCACCTCACACCTGCCAGAATGGCTAAAAATCAACAACACAAGAAACAACAGGTATTGGTGAAGATGTGGAGGAAAAAGAACACTCATGCACTGTTGGTGAGAATGCAAACTAGTGAAGCCACTGTTGAAAACAGTATGGAGTTCCTCAAAAAGTTAAAAATACAACTACCTAATGATCCAGCAATTGTACTACTGGGTATTTACCCAAAGAATAAAACAACACTAATTCAAAGAGATACATGCATCCCTATGTTTATAGCAGCATTATTTACAACAGCCACGATATGGAAGCAGACCAAATGCCTAGATGAATGGATAAAAAAGATATGGTATGTATGGGTGTGTGTGTGTGTGTGTGTGTGTGTGTGTGTGTGTGTGTGTAATATTATTCAGCCATAAAAAGAATGAAATCTTGCCATTTGCAATGACATGGATGGAGCTAGTGAGTATAATGCCAAGTGAAATAAACCAGTCAGACAAAGACAAATACCAAATGACTTCACTCATACATGGAATTTAAGAAACAAAACAAAAAGAAAAGAGGAAAAGAGAGACAAATCAAGAAACAGACTCATTTCTTTTGCTTTGTTTTAGAGAGAGAGAGAGAATCTTAAGCAGGCTCCATGCTCAGCATGGAGCCCAATGTGGGGCTTGATCTCATGACCATGAAATCATGACCTGAGCTGAAATCAACAGTCAGATGCTTGACTGAACCACCCAGGTGCCCCAAGAAGTGGACTCTTAACTATAGAGAACAAACTGATGATTACCAGAGGTGAGGTGGGGGGGGGGATGTGTTAAATAGGTGATGGGGATTAAGGAATGTACTTGTGATGAGCACACAATGAGGTATGTAAGTGTTGAATTAGTATACTGTACACCTGAAACTAATATAACACTGTATGTTAACTAACTGGAATTAAAATATAAGCAAAAAAATTGTAGCTTCAACCTAATAATAAGAAAACATAAAACCAACCCAAACTGAGGGACATCCTGCAAAATAGCTGACCAGTACTCTTCAAAAGTGTCAAGGCCATGAAAGACAATTAAAGACTAAGGGGCTGTACAGAGTGGATGACACAATAAAGCTGTGAAAACTAAATTACCATGTGGTGTCTTGGATTGTTTCCTGGAACTGAAAAGGAACGTTAGTGGAAGAACTGGTGAAATCTGAATAAAGTCTTTAGGTCAAGTAATGATATTGTTCTAACGTTGATTTCTAGTTTTGATAATTATATCAATGATTATATAAAATGATTATGCAATGTGTTAACATGAGCAATATGGAATATGTTAATATGAAAGGAAACTAGATGAAGGGAATAGAAGAACTCTCTGTACTATTTTTTTCAACTTTTGTCTGTCTAAAATTATTTCAGGGGTGCCTAAATGGCTCAGTTGGTTAAGTGTCTAGCTCTTGATTTCAGCTCAGGTCATGACCCTGCAGTTTGTGAGATCCAGCCCCACGTTGGGCTCTCAGAGTATAATGCTAAGTGAAATAAGCCATTCAGAGAAAAACAAATACCATATGATTTCACTCATAAGAAACAAAATAAACAGAAGGGAAAAGAAAAGACAAACCAAAACCCAGACTCTTAACTACAGAGAACAAATAAATGGTTACCAGAGGTGAGGTTAGTGGGGGGATGGGTGAAATAGGTGAAAGAGATTGAGTACACTTATATTGATAAGTAATGAATACTATATGGAATTGATAAATCAGTATATTGTATACCTGAAACTAATATAACACTGTATATTAACTACACATAAATAAATAAGTTAATAAGTAAGTAAGTAAATAAATAAATAAATAACAGTTTCAGTAGAAACAGGAAAAAAAAATTTTTTAAAGTGTTTGGGATGCCTGGGTGGCTCAGTCGGTTAAGTGTCTGATTCTTGATTTCAGCTCAGATCATGATCTCACGATTTGTGACATCGAGCCCCGCATCAGGCTCTGTGCTGAAAGTGAGGAGGCTGTTTGGGATTCTCTCTCCACCTCTCACTGCCCCTCCCTCACTTGTGCATGAACTCTCTCTCTCTCTCAAAATAAATAAACATTTATAAAAACAATAAAATATTTCAAAATAAATGGTTAAATAAAAGTTTATGAATGACCATGATCAAAAAAGTAAAAGATGTAGAATTGTTGGTCTCATAGTAAGTATATGGTTAACTTTATAAGAAACTGTGGAACTAGTTTCCAAGGTGGTTATACCATTTCACACTCCCACCAGGAACTTATGGGAGTTCCAGCTGCTCCACATCTTCACCAACAGTGGCTATATCAATGTATATTGTGGTAGTCAGCTTCTAAGATGGCCCCAATGATACCACCTTCTAGTATTTACTCCCTTGTATAATCCTCTCCCCCTGAGTGAGGCTAGACTCATCACTTCTAATGAAGAGAATTCAGCAAAAGTGATGGAATGTCACTTCCAAGATTAAGTTATAAAAGATTGTGGCATCCATTTTGGGCACTCTATCTTGTATCACTTATACTGACAAAAGAAAAATTCCATGTTTTGAGCAGTCCTATGTTTTAAGCTGCTGAATTATGGGTAATTTGTTACTCAGCTATAAATAACTAACACACATATCCAAACCACATTAAGGTATTATCCTTCAACTGTGATATGGTGAGGGGAGGGGGAAGGTTGATGATGGAATGGGGACACAGGCACTCTCATACAGTGATGTTATAAGTATAAAATAAAAATAGTAGAGCTCTTATGGGGCTCATTTAGTACTTTAAAAATGGAGAAGTATTTACCTTTGAGAAATTCCACTTCTAATAATTTATTAGAGACATATGATGTAAAACATATGTTTATATACATATGATCATGTAAATGTGTGTGTGTGTGTGTGTGTGTGTGTGTGTGTGAAGAAATGAGAAGATAAGCTACAGGCTGGACTGGGAGAAAATATTTCCGAAGGATACCTGATAAAGGATTATTATCCAAAATATACAAAGAACTCTTAAACTCAGCAATAAGAAAACAAAGAACCCAATTAAAAAAAAAAGGTTAGAGAGGGAGGGAGCCAAAACATAAGAGATTCTTAAAAACTGAGAACAAACTGAGGGTTGATGGGGGGTGGGAGGGAGAGGAGGGTGGATGATGGGTATTGAGGAGGGCACCTGTGGGGATGAGCACTGGGTGTTGTATAGAAACCAATTTGACAATAAATTTCAGATTTAAAAAAAATAAATAAAAATGGGCAGAAGAGCTCTTTCTCTCCCTTTCCCCCTACATGCATAGCATCCCCTACTATCAACATCCCCCATCAGAGTAGTACCTTTGTTAAAATTGATGAACCTACATTAACATCATCACCCCATAGTTTATGTTTGAGTTCACTCTTGGTGTTGTACATTCTATGGGTTTTGAAAAATGTATAATGGCATGGATCTGCTATTACAGTATCATACAAAATAGTTTTGGTGTCTCAAAAGTCTTCTGTGCTCCACCTATTTATGATTTCCTACCTCCTATCCCCTGGCAACCACTGTTTTTTGTTTGCTTTTTTTGTCTTGTTTTTTGTTGTTGTTGCTGTTTGTTTGTTTGTTTTTGCTGCTTTCATAGTTTCCCTTTTTCCAGAATGTCATAGAGTTGGAATAATACAGTATGTGGCCTTTTCAGATTGATTTCTGTCACTTAGTAATATGCAGTTAAGGTCTTCCCATGTCTTTTCATGCTTTTTAGCTTATTTCTTTTTCATAGTAAATAATATCCCAATGGGGTGCCTGGGTGGCTCAGTCGGTTAAGCGTCCGACTTTGGCTCAGGTCACGATCTCATAGTTTGTGGGTTTCAGCCCCATGTCGGGCACTGTGCTGACAGCTCAGAGCCTGGAGCCTGCTTTGGATTCTGTGTCTCCCTCTCTCTCTCTGCCCCTTCCCTGCTCACGCTCTCTCTCTCAAAAATAAACATTTTTTTAAAAATGCAAATAAATAAATAAATAAATAAAATCCCATTGTCTAGATATACCACAGTTTACCTACCCATTCACCTACTGAAAGACATCTTGGTTGCTTCCAAGTTTTGACACTTGTAAATAAGGCTGCTACAAACAACTATGTATAGGTTTTCATATGGATACAAGTTTTCAAGTTATTTGGATAAATAGCAAGGAGTGCAATTTTTGGATCGTGTGGTAAGAGTATGTTCAGTTTTATAAGAAACCACCAAACTGTCTTCCAAAGTGGCTGTACCATTTGCATTCCTACCACTAATAAATGAGAGTTCATGTTGCTCACCAACATTTCATGTTGTCAGTGATTTGGATTTTTACCATTTTGATGGGTGTGTAATTATATCCCATTGTTGTTTTAATTTGTAATTCCCTAATGACATATGACATGGAGTATTTTGTCATGCTTATTTATCATCTGTGTATATTCTTTGGTGAGGTGTCTATTCAGGTCTTTTGCCCATTTTTCTTTTTTTTATTATTCCTTTGCTCATTTTTTTTTAATGTTTATTTTTGAGAGAGACAGAGACAGAATGCGAGTGGGTTGGGGCAGAGAGAGAGGGAGGCACAGAATCCGAAGCAGGCTCCAGGCTCTGAGCTGTCAGCACAGGGCCTGATGCGGGGCTCGAACTCACAAGCTGTGAGATCATGACCTGAGCCGAAGTCAGACGCTCAACCGTCTGAGCCACCCAGGCGCCCCATCCTTTGCCCATTTTTAAGTTTATTTATTTATTTTGAGAGAGCTAGAGATAGAACGGGGGAGGGGCATGGAGAGAGGGGGGAGAGAGAATCCCAAGCAGGCTCCTCACTTTCAGCACAGAGTCCGATGCAGGGCTCAATGTCACAAACCATGAGATCATGACCTGAGCTGAAATCAAGAATCAGACAACCGACAGAGCCACCCAGGCACCCCTCACACTGTTAAGAAAAGTTTTTTTTCTGTTTCTAATGAAACTGCTTTATTTATCTATTTATTTATTTACTTATTTATTTATGTGTGGTTAATATACAGTGTTATGTTAGTTTCAAGTATACAATATGCTGATTCAACAATTCTATATATTATTCATTACTCATCAAGATAAGTGTACTCTTAATCCCCTCCACCTATTTCACCCATCCCCCCACTAACCTCACCTCTGGTAACCATTTATTTGTTCTCTGTAGTTAAGAGTCTGGGTTTTGGTTTGTCTCTTCTTTTCCCTTTTGTTTATTTTCTTTCTTAAATTCTACATATGAGTAAAATATATGGTATTTGCCTTTCTCTACCTGGCTTATTCACTTAGCATATACTCCTAGTTCCATCTATGTTGTTGCAAATGGCAAGATTTCATTCTTTTTTAAGCCTGAATAATATTCCATTGAATATATATACCACTTCTTCTTTATCCATTCATCTATCAATGGACACTTGGGCTGTTTCCATAATTTGGCTATTGTAAATAATGCTGCAATAAATTCAGGGGTGTATGTATCCTTTCAAAGTAGTGTTTCATTTTCTTTAGGTAAATACCCAGTAGTGTGATTACTGAATCATAGGGTAGTTCTATTTTTAATTTTTTGAGGAACCCTGTCAACAGTTGCACAAAGGTTCTCTTTTCTTCACATCCTTGCCAACACTTGTTGTTTCTTGTGTTTTTGATTTTAACATTTCTGACAGGTGTGAGGTATATAAAAACAGTAAGGGAGGCAAACCATAAGAGACTCTTAAATGCAGAGAACAAACTGAGGGTTGCTGGAGGGAGGTGGGTGAGGGGATGGGTTAAATGGGTGATGGACATTAAGGAGGGCACTTTTGGGGATGAACGTTGCGTATCCTATGTAAGAGATGAGACACTGGGTTCTACTCCTGGAGCCAAGACTACATTGTATGTTAACTCACTTTGAATTTAAATTCAAAAAAGAAACAACCTTATAAAAATAGACTTTTTAAAATGCAGTTTTATGTTCACAACAAAACTTAGAGGAAGCTACAGATTTCTCTGTAGCCCATTCTCTGTCTCCTCTCTCTCTGCCCCTCCTCCCTCTCTCTCTCTCAAGAATAAACTATAAAAAAGTGTGCATGTGGACTGAAAAAATAAAAAATAATTATTAAATAATAACATATGGAAACAGTTATGTTGTAGTATTGTCTGTACTACTAGAAGACTAGTAATAACTCAATTGTTCATCAATAGAAATAAAATATGGTGATATGCACACTGGAATACATTGAAATAACAAAACCATGTATATATTCATAGGCAGATCTTTAGAATATACTGAGAATAGAAGACCTAACTAGGTATAGAACAGTATATATAGCATGCTAAATTATGTGTGAGAAAAGGGGTTAAGTAAAAATATATATTGGTATTGCTTATATTTGCAAAAAGAAAACCAAGTAAACCAACAAGCGAATTAAATAAATTTTTGCTAAAACCTAGACATGTGTGTGAAAGTGTGCACACACACTCACACACATGGGTGGGAGTGGGACTTCTTAATTTATATATTGTTTTATCACTTTGATTTCTGAACCATGTAAATTTATTACCAAATCTTAAATAGGTATATTTATGAAAAATAAAATAAAAACATAACCCTGGAGGAGAGAAGAAGCTGTTTGAGTTCTGAATACACTCCCTACTGTCAGTTTCCCACTCAGGTAGGTTATACACATACGTTCTAGAGATAATTAAACCGCAAGAATGGTTCACATGAGCAGCCCCACCCAGGCCACAATTCCGTGTTGTTGGATTGCCTGATGTTTGTGGAGAAACAAGGCTCTAACAGAGAGGGGGCCATTGTATCTAAGGCACCAGACTCAGTGTTCCTTCTTCCACTTGAGCAGTTTCAATCCCCTCCCCATCCTATATGCCTCTGAGAAGTAACAGATGTAAATGTTCCCTGAAATGCAGCCTTGTCTCCTACTGGAGGTAGATGCAAGCTGGGCTGAAGGAAGTCATTCCTCGACTTCCTCACTTTGTTCCTCCAAAGCCCTCAATATGGACCACACATTCTTTCTGACCTCTGCTTTGCTCCTGGTTCTGTCCATTAGCACTCATGCACCCCAAGTCCCTTTAATATGACTTGGACTTGTGTAATTCTGGATAAACTCCTGAAAATTCCCTACCATGGGTATCACAACAAGGGGTTCTAGAAGGGCCATAAATACCATCTCGATGTGGCTGCATGGGAGGAGTTTGGGAAGTGGTTCTATACACTATCTTCTGGAGATTTTGAAATGAAGAAATCTTGAATCTGTGAATGCTTGATCCATTTCTGCCTCTACAGTGTTGTGGCTTGTTTGTTGGTCAAACCCTCCATCACTCAGGCAATATGGTATTACCCTATAAACTTCAACAGAGCTATTTACATACTTTCTTCATACATATCTCCCACCAGAACACAGTCAACTCAACTCTGTTCTTGTGGAGGGAGTAAGGTGGATCCCTGGGGCTTAATAGGTCCTGGTGAACTGCAAGCATTCAGTCCCTCACCCCATAAACTCTCTTCAGTTCCAATGTTCCTCATTCCCTTGAAAACAATCAAGGCCCCTCAAGGGACTAGACCTCTGGTTTGTGGAAACACCTGAAAATAAAGAGAAATGTGATCATGTCTATAAAAGGACATACCCCAGCACGATACTTCTCATTGCAGATGAGTCCACAAATTCCATTCACTTGCCCTCCGTTGTCTCTGTAAACAACTCTCCCACTTGCCCCACTGCACCAGTATAAGTACCTGGGATGCCCTTTTAGGCATTCTCTCCAGATCCCAGGACAGAGTTCGAAGGACCAGCCAACCATGGCTATATTTACACCCATCCACACCCCTGGATATTCTGATCAGCATAGCCAGGCTCCGAAGTTGAACCTTCAGAGACAGACACTTTGTGCTGACCATTGGGATATAGCCTCTGTTCCCTTCAGACTCTTTTAGGAATAAGGTTTCAACTCCTTTCTATTATCCTTTTTGTAATCCTAAATTTTATTTGGGAATATCTATATGAAGTAATGATACACCTTCTCTTAAAATGTATACTTCTTCACTTTGTTCCACCTAAAAAGAACTGGAAATGATGACCAATCCAGAGCCATGAAAACACCTAGCAACCCAGATTGTGGGCTCAAATGCCATCTCCCACCTAAAGGAACAGCTCCTGGAGAAATGTCTGATTTTCAGGTCTGGGGTAGCAAAGATATATATGATAAACCTTGAACCTGAAACATCAGAAAGCAGAGAAGCTCTCAAAGAGTGCTAATTCATGCCAAACAGACCCAGGAGCCAACCCAAACAGGCTCCTATTGGCCAAAGATGGGACACCTATGTAGCAGTAAATAACTGCAATGGATTGAAATATATCAAATATGGTTTTTTATTATTTAAAAATTTTTTAATGTTTTTATTTATTTTTTAGATTGTAATTTTTATTTATTTTTTAAACACAACTTATTAACAAATTGCCTTTCATACAACACCCAGTGCTCATCCCAAGTGCCCTCCTCAATGCCCATCACCCATTTTGCCCTCTCCCCCACCCCAGCTCCAAAGTTGAACAGTCAGAGACACGCTCAGTTTGTTGTCTGTATTTAAGAGTCTCTTGTGGTTTGCTTCCCTCCCTCTCTGTTTGTAACTATTTTTCCCCTTCTCTTCCCCCATGGTCTTCTGTTAAGTTAGTATTACATCTTTAGAGGACACAAGATAATCATCTCATTATTTGATAATTGACCAAAAAAAGAATCAAACATTTATCCTGACCTTTTTATGTGAACTGTACTTCAGCATAGCCAGATAAAGAAAAAAAGATAGAATTGAAATTCACCATTGTCAACTTCTAACGAATTAATGGATCTAGGAAACAATCATCAACAGGTGATACTATTACAACAAGAGAAAAACTGGTCAACATGTTCCTTCTGTAATGGTCTTCTGTGTTGTGGTCTTGCCAAAAAAAGAAAAATATAATTTGCATGTGATCAACCCCTAAATATAACTATCAATTTATAGGAAATTAAAAATAAAAAATAATACGTTTGACAACATCATGGGGATATAATCAGCAAAATCCAGACTATTGGAAATAGTACAGGATAAATGACCCGGGTTTTTCAATAACAACAATTAAAATGTAAGAAAAGCTATTTTAGAGGAGACTCTATAGATTAAATGCACATAAAAATTATTAGACATTTACAATATATACCCCTTGTAGGGTGTAGACCCTATGATGACCTTATGATTCCTGACACCTGGTATTCATGCCCTTTATAATTTGTGAGTGTGGACAGGACCTGTGACTTGCTTCTAGTCAATAGAATATGTTAAAGGTGGGGCGCCTGGGTGGCTCAATTGGTTAAGTGTCTGACTCTTGATTTCAGCTCAGGTCATGACTGACACAGGATTGAGCCCTGTGTCATGCTCTGCACTGACAGCACGGAGACTTCTTGGAATTCTCTCTCCCTTTCTCTCTGCCTCTCCCTCACTCTCCCTCAAAATAAATGAATAAACACTTAAAAAAGAATATGGCTTTACAACGTTGTATTAGAGGCTAAAGTCTGGGATTGTGATGCCTCCCGCTTTGGTTTTTTTCTTCAATATTACTTTGGCTATTGGGGTCTTTTGTAGTTCCATAAAAATTTTAGGATTGTTTGTTCCAGCTTTGAGAAGAATGCTGGTGCAATTTTGATTGGGATTGCATTGAATGGGTAGATTGCTTTGGGTAGTATTGACATTTTAACAATATTTATTCTTCCAATCCATGAGCATGGAATGTTTTTCCATTTCTTTGTGTCTTCTTCAGTTTCCTTCATAAGCTTTCTATAGTTTTCAGCATACAGAACTCATCAAGACAGTATGGTATTGGCACAAAAAAAGACACATAGACCAATGGAATAGAATAGAGAACCAAGAATTGGGCTCACAAATGTATGGCCAACTAATCTTTGACAAAGCAGGAAAGGGTACCCAATGGAAAAAAGACAGTCTCTTTAGCAAATGGTGCCGGGAGAACTGGACAGCAAAATGCAGAAGAATGAAACTAGACCACTTTATTACACCATATACAAAAATAAACTCAAAATGGATGAAAGACCTAAATGTGAGACAGGAAACCATCAAAACCCTAGAGAAGAAAACAGGCAACAACCTGTTTTACCTCAGCCACAGCAATTTCCTTCTCGACACATCTCTTTGCAAAGGCAGGGAATTAAAAGCAAAAATGAACTATTGGGACCTCATCAAGATAAAAATCTTCTGCACTGCAAAGGAAACAATCAACAAAACTAAACGGCAACTTACGGAATGGGAAAAGATATTTGCAAATGACATATCAGATAAAAGGTTAGTATCCAAAATCTATAAAGAACTTACCAAACTCAACACCTGAAAAACAAATAATCCAGTGAAGAAATGGGCAGAAGACATGAATAGACACTTTTCCAAAGAAGACATCCAGATGGCCAACAGGCACATGAAAAGATGCTCAACGTCTCTCCTCATCAGGGAAATACAAATCAAAGCCACACTGAGATACCACCTCACACTGGTCAGAGTGGCTAAAATGAACAAATCAGGAAACTACAGATGCTGGTGAGGATGTGGAGAAACGGGAACCCCCTTGCACTGTTGGTGCGAATGCAAACTGCTGCAGCTGCTCTGGAAAACAGTGTGGAGGTTATTCAAAAAATTAAAAATAGAACTATCTTATGACCCAGCAATAGCACTACTAGGAATTTACCCAAGGAATACAGGAGTGCTGATGCATAGGGGCATATGTACCCCAATGTTTATAGCAGCGCTTTCAACAATAGCCAAATTATGGAAAGAACTTAAATGTCTTTCAACTGATGAATGGATAAAGAAGATGTGGCTTGTGGATAAAGATTGTGGAATACTACTTGGCAATGAGAAAGAATGAAGTCATGCCATTTGTAGCAACGTGGATGGAACTGAAAGGTACTATGCTCAGTGCAATAAGTTAGTCAGAGAAGGATAGATATCATGTTTTCACTCATATGTGGATATTGAGAAACTTAACAGAAGACCATGGGGGAAGTGAAGGGGAAAAATAGTTACAAACAGAGAGGGAGGGAGGCAAACCACAAGACTGCTAAATACAGAAAACAAACTGAGGGTGGATGGGGGCGTGGGGGAGAGGGAAAATGGGTGATGGGCATTGAGGAGGGCACTTGTTAGGATGAGCACTGGGTGTTGTATGTAAGCCAATTTGACAATAAATTATATTTAAAAAAGAATATGGCAAAGGAGAGGGGATTTTGCACATGTAGATCAATTGATTTTTAGTTAATAAGGGCATATTACCCCATCTGTGCCTGCTTAATCATGTTAAAAATTCTAAAAGGGGGACTGGGCCCTCCTGAGGTCAGAGACTCTCTAACTATGGGTAGCTTTGAAGAAATAAATGTCATAAAGTGACTATAATAGAGAAGCCCACATGGCAAGGAAATATGGGCAGCCACTAGGAGCTGAGGTAAAGGGAGAAATACATAATTCAACAATAATAAGTGGAGATTTCAATGCCTCACTTTCAATAATGGACAAAACAAGTAAGAAGAAGATCAACAAGGAAACAGAAGACATGAAGAACAATAAAAATCAATTAGATCAAAAGATATCTATAGAGCACTCCACTCAACAGTCTTAAACTACATGTTACACATGAAACATTCTCCAGAAGAGAGCATATGCTAGGCCATAAAGTAATCATCAGTGAAGTTTAAACAAGTGAAATCATACAAAGTATTTACTGTGACCACAATGGAAAAAAATGGAAATCAATAGAAGAAACACTGGAAAATTCATAAATATGTGGAAATTACACAACACACTCTTAAACAATCAATGGGTCAAAGTAAAAAAATAAAAGTGAACTTAGAAAGTACTTTTAGGCAAATGAAAATAAAAACAAAATTTATGGGATGCAGTTAAGCAGTGCTTAGAGGGAAATGTACAAGCTGTAAATTCCTCTATTAAAAAATAAGAAAGATCTCAAATCAATAATCTAACCTTCCATCCTAACAAACTACAAAAAGAAGAACAAACACCAGAGCAACCAGAAGGAAGGAAATAAAAAACAAGAGGGGAAATGAATGAAATGGAGAATGAAAAACAGTAAAAAAAAAATACCTCGACAAAACCAAAAATTGTTCTTTAAAAAGGTCAAAAAACTTGAGAAGTTTCTAGCTAGATTGATTAAGAAAAAAAGAGAAAATATTCAAATTACTAAAATCAGGAATGAAATAAGGGGTATCATTATTGACCCCACAATAATAAAAAGGATCATAAGACACCACCGCTATGGACTGAATGTCCATATTGAAAGTCCAACAAAATTCATATGTTGAAATCCATTGCCCAATGTGATGGTATTTGGAGGTGGGGCATTTGGGAGGTGATGAGAGCATGAAGGCAGAGCCCTCGTAAATGGAATTAGTGCCTTTATAAAAGAGACCCCACAGAGATCTCTAGTCCCTTCCACCATGTGAGGTTACAATGAGAAAGCAAGGGCTCACCAGACACCAAATCTTTTGGTATCATGATCTTGGACTTCTCAGCCTCCAGAGCTTTGAGAAATAAATGTTTGTTGTTTATAAGCCACCCAGTTTATGGTATTTTGGTTATAGTAGCCTGAAGGGATTAGGACACCTATTAATAACTGTATGTCAACAAATGAGATAATTTAGATGAAATAGCTTAATTTCAAGAAAGACAGAAACTACCAAGATTGGTTCAATAAATAAACCAGGGGCACCTGGGTGGCTCAGTCAGTTAAGAATCTGACTTCAGCCCAGGTCATGATCTCACATTTTGCAAGTTCGAGCCCCGCTTCGGGCTCTGTGCTGACAGTGCAGAGCCTGAAGCTGGTTTCAAATTCTGAATGTCCCCATCTCTCTTCTGCCCCTCCCTCACTCTCTCTCTCTCTCTTTCTCTCTCTCTCTCTCTCAAAAATAAACATTAATAAATAAATAAATGAATAAATAAAATAGACCATAGCAGTATTAACTATAATAGCCAAATTATGGAAATAGCCCAAGTGTCCATCAACTGATGAATGGATAAAGATGTGGCATATATATATATATATATATATATATATATATATATTACTCAGCCATACAAAAGAATGAAATCTTGCCATTTGCAACAACGTGGATGGAGCTAGAGTGTATTATAAGTGAAAGAAATCAGTCAGAGAAAGACAAATACCATGATTTCATTCATACATGGAATTTACAAACGAGCAAGGGTAAAAAAAGAGAAAGAGAGGCCAACCAAGAAACAGACTTTAAACTACTGAGAAGAAACTGATGGTTACCAGAGGGGAGGTGGGTGTGGGGATGGACTAAATAGGTGATGGGGATTAAGGATGCACTTGTGATGAGTGCCAGGTGTTGTATGGAAGTGTTGAATCACTATATTGTACACTGAAAACTAATAATATACTGTACGTTAACGAACTGGAATTTAAATGGAAACCTTAAAAAAAGAAATAGACCATCTAGATTGGCCTATAACAAGCAAAATGATAGAATTTGTAATTTTAAAACTTCCAACAAAGGAAACCCCAAGCCCAGATGGTCTCATTGGTGAATTCTTGCAAACATTTAAAGAATTGTTACCAAAGTTCACAAGCTCATCCAAAAAATAGAAGAAGGGAAACACTTCCCAACTCATTCTATAAGGCTAGTATTACACTAATATCAAAACTAGATAAAGATACCACAAGAAAATAAAACTACAGACCAATAAACTTTATGAACATGCAAAAAATTGTCAACAAAATACTAGCAAAACAAATCCAGCAACATAAAAAAAGGATTATATACCATTGGGCAGGTGGGATTTTATGCAAGAAATGCAAGGTTGATTTAACATGTGAAAATCAATGTAACAAATACACAAAATTAATAAAATAAAAGATTAAAAACCATATGGTCATCTCAGTAGACACAGAAAAAGCATTTGACAAAATCCAATACCCTTTCAGGATAAAAACACTGAAAAACTAGGATCAGAAGTAACTTTCTCAGTGTAATAAGACCATCTACAAAAAATCCACAGTTAACATCACATTTAATGGTGAAAGACTGCTTTCTTCTCACTAAGATCAGGAACAAGACAAGGGTGTCTGTTCTCACCACTTAAATTGAACATTGTACTGGAAGTTATAGCCAGGGAAATTAGGCAAGAAAAAGAAATAAAATGCAGCCAGGTTGGAAAGGAATAAGTAAAAATCTTTACTTTCATATGACATGATTTTTTATATAAAATCCAAAGGGATCCACAAAAATCTTGTTGGAACTAATAATTTTTCTTTCAGCGGCAAGATACAACTTTATCTTATTATTGACAGCTCCCTGTGGTCTCCCTCTACTGCCTAAGTAAAAACAAATGTCTCTTGTATACTTTTACTTGAACATAGCTATTGCTCTGAATTTAATCAATTGCTGGATCCGTCATCTTCCACTCAACTCTTTCAATAGAATTCAATAGCTGTTCCTTTGAAAACTTCAGAAGGTCATATTCCTCTAACAAGTCCGTTCTGGTACTTAAGGTTCCCGTTATTAATCGAAACCTTCAGGCTTATAAGGATTGTACCCTAACCCCAAGTCAACAAAATGTTGCTTCTTAGGTCACTACAAATATTGGCACATTCTAGTCCACCCAGAGCAGGACAGAGCATTGAGAGTAGGCCAGATATGATAGCCAAGTTACTATCATCAAAGGCACTCCAGCCTGCTTTGCAGAAACTGTTTAATTCAACTGAGTTTGTCTACCATAAGGGACACAAAATTGGCTTATTCCTGTTCTAATAAATGATACTTACACTACACTTATGCCCCAGTAGGGTACTACTTCTAACACAGACATTAGGCCTATATTTGCCTGCCACACACAAACCAGTATAAACTCTGGTATGACTGGGGGTGGAAAATATCATTGCCCTTGATTCCTTAACGGCCACCCTAAGGCAGGCTGTATGAGGTTGCCAACACCTCTTGCTGAACCTGGATTAATGACATAGCTGGCTTGGATCCAGACTAGGAGTCTGGCTGCTGTCCATCCTCCAGTGGGTCTGATTATTCTATTTGGAGTCATAACCATGGTCACTCCTATCTTATGTCTCCTAAGACAAATAGAAAAGACTTCATCCAAGCCCTTATCAGTACAAATAACTGGGGCAACTGATGGGATGGCTTATGATTCTAAAAAAAAAAAAAATCCCTAGCTTGATACATGAAAGGTCAGGCAGTACACTTGGGGGGGAACAGCTTTGCCATGGCAGCATGGTCAACTTGCACAGCTCCACATAGGCCACACAGGAAAATGCTAGGCTGAAGTTTGACATGAGTCTTGGCAGAATGTCCTGCAGTTTTACCTGGAACATAGCAAGACAAGCAGTTTCATGAAAAGCTGCTGTGAAGCAGTTTCCCATCTGCCTCTCTACTTTATGGGAGACCATCACAAGGCCATTTCTCATCCATCTCCCTGGTGTACTTGAGCACAGGACTTTGCTGTAACCTTCTGCATAAGTCTATAAAACTTCTTGGCTGTAGTTTAGAGTTGGGACTTCAATGGAAGAATGTTTTTAATGTACCCAGGATTTGTTTTAATCATGCAAACATGGAGATTACTATCATGAAGAAAGATTTCTATATTCACAGATCCCTAGAAACAAGAGGCAGGGTATACCATGCAGGACCACATGGGGAAGCATCAGGGTCAGCCAGGAGGCAGAAGGAGTGAGAAGAAAATGTGGGAAAAAGCTTTTATTGTCGTTTCTGAGCGAAGTAACAGGCAAGGCAGGTGAAGCAGTCTTGCAATTGGCTAGCTTGAACAATTTCAGTGAGCAATGGGGCTTAAAAGCTGTCCCTAGCTGTCTGGTACCTGGCCATGGGGTGATCAGGGCAGGTGGAGAGAGCCAGGAGTGTGAGAACCCAATAAAGAAGGTGGTTGGGGGTATGGACTCTGGATTGGTTGGTTTGGATATGACAGGTACACTTGCAGATCAGTTTTTTGCTATCTCCAGGAATTAGTTAACCGTTGGAGGGACAGGCCCTTCAGGGTCAGCAAGGCCCCAGGTGTCCAAACAACTACAGAAATGAAAAAATCGGTTGTTACACAGAGCTACCCATGCTGCCTGTCATCTGGCTCCTCCCATTTGGTATCATTCTGTGGGACAAGAGATATGGAGAGCTGACACCAAGCTGATCTTGCTTTTGCTGTGTCTATAAGTAATAAACTATGAGAATGAATTTGGGTTTGTTGTCTACTTACTGGCTTAATATGAAAGTATGATGAGCCAACCTAACAGCTGCAGTAGTGATCCTTGTGGCCCTGTTAGCCACTGCACTACTGTTAATGGGCTTATTAATTCACAGAAGTTTTCCAACAAATGAAGCAGCTCATCACCTGATGGTATCTACTGATTGACAAGCCTCATCCATGCCATGGAGTTTCCAATCAGCTTTATATTGAGTCATAATGAAAGGACCTCTAGACATTTGAGAAACATTTCCAACATGGAATACAGAGAGCAAATAGACATTTTTAAAAGGAACTCAGAGGAAATAGAGACAATATAAAGAGCAGAAACAGGAATAAGGAACTATGAACAAAAATAAGAGAATTTGGGTAATTAAATACATGTAAAATCAAATATAAAATTAGTCAATAGAATGAATGAAAGATTCTATGATTGAATGATTGAAAGATTGAGAATACAGAGCAAAAAATCAAAGAAAGAGACAATAAAAAGAAAAGAAATTAGAGGACCCATCCATAAGTTCAATATCTGAGTTTCCAGAAAGAGGAAACAAAAAAATGCATTGGGGGGTTCACAATAAAACAAAACAAGGTTTTTAAATTTTTTTTAAAGTTTATTTCTTTATTTTGAGAGAGAGAAAGTGTGAGTGGGGGAGGGGCAGACAGAGAGGAAGTGAGAGAGAATCCCAAGCAGGCTCTGCACTGTCAGCATGAAGCCCAACGAGGATCCCAAACCCATGAACCGTGAGATCACGACCTGAGCCAAAGCCAGATGCTTAACTGACTGAGCCACCCAGGTTCCCCAAAACAAGTTTTTAAAAAATTTTCCAGAACTGAGGAAAATAGTATCTAAGGAATGCATGAAAAATAAAACTATACAGAGTGAAATTTCAGAATGAGGCCAAATCTCAAGACTACCTGCTGCTTTGGCTGATACTTGAGGTCTTAAAAGTTATTTCCTAGGGCTTATACTCTGATCTTTCCTGTAGACAGGCCTCCTCAATAGTAAGAGAGTAATGCCGGTGTTAAATGCAACATAATGTTTTGAAGAGTTATGAGATACCAGCTGTGTACTGGCAGATAATTACAGATCCTAAAGATAGTTTAAAAGAGTCTGGGAACATGTTAAAATATAAAACATACTTAGTTCATGAGTTTCTTTGTCTACTCACTGGCAGAGCCACCACGAACAGCTGTGCATGTTGCATACTGCAGAACTCCAGGGAGTGCCATTCATCTAGACTATAACGTGAATAGTTCCCCTGGAGTTGTATAATGAGGTGGCCCTTCTCACTCAAGTCCAAATCCTTGACTACCTTAACTTCTTTTTTGTAATTTTTTATTCATTTTTGAGAGAGAGACAGACAGACACAGAGCACAAGTGGGGACAGGACAGAGAGAAGGAGACACAGAAACCGAAGCAGGCTCCAGGCTCTGAGCTGTCAGCACAGATCCCGATGCGGGGGTTGAACATACAACCCCTGAGATCATGACCTGAGCCGAAGTCAGATGCTTAACTGTCTGAGCCACCCAGGCGCCCCTCAACTTCTTTTTTATTCATTCAGCCTTCAACAATTGATCTGCAAGAGGGGGGACTTGGTCTAGATAATGTGACTGCCCCATTCCAGCACTATATATGAATTTAATTCTACTGGAAGAGTAGCAGCTGAACTCATGTCCAGAAGTCCTCTGCTCAGTGCAGTTGATTGGGTCTCCCACAGGGATTTTGTGATCTTAGGACTCACGGACAACATGGTATTTTGGATTATACTCAAAGGAGTCTCTCCTCATGATACATGGACTCTGTGGAATTTTCAACAAGCACAATGATTTAGGCCAATTAATATTTTCTCCAATTATTTCTTCACTTCTGATTTCAAATAAATCTGTAGGGAAGAATTAGACATAAGCCTTCATTGATCACTTCTAACATTGGCCACGTGCTCATTTTTGCCCATCCATCCATAAAAATCATTTCTAAGGTTCTCTTTGGGAGGTGGCTAAAGAGCAAAGGCTTTTGTTATCCATTTGTCATCAATATAAAGGACAGGTCATATAGCAGCTAAAAGAAGGTCTAGGCTCTGAAAGATGAGTACCTTCTTAGATTGTCCTTAAACTCAAGCTCAAGTCCTCTAGGTCTACATATTTCCACTGAGCTTCTGGGATCCCACTTATCTAAAAGCAGTGTCCTAACTAGCAAGGAGGGTCAATGATTCTTACCTTTCTGGACTATGGTAACCAGGCCTCCTATACCTGTTTGCTACATCAAGATGATCTACAGACCAGGAACACTGTTATCACCTGAGATGTTCTTAGAAATGCAGAATCTCAGGCCCACCCCAAACCAACTGAATCATTTGCTTTGAATGTGTTATAGTTGCCTATTGAAGCATTGTTATGATGGCTGCTTTAAAGTTCTTGTCCGCTAATTCCAACATCTGTGTCATTTCAGTGTTGGCATCTATTGATTATCTCTTCTCTTTCAAGTTGAAATTCTTCTGGTTTGTTCTAGGGCAAGTGATTTTTATTATATCCTGGACATCTGAGTTTTGTTATGAGACTTTGTATCTTATTTAAATCTTCTGTGTTAGTAGGACTCCCCAGAGAGTGCTCTGTTTAGTGAAGAGGATTACATTATTGCCAGGTAGGATTGGAAGTCTAGGTTCTCCACCTTGCCTCTGTTGACAGCAGGGAGTAGAGGTGGGAAATGTTGTGAGAGAACTGTTGTTGGATATTAAAATTGATGCAAGGGCAAGTAGGCAGTTTCGTTTGCACATCTGAAGAATCTACAGGAGACAGTATCCAGGCATGTCCCAAGCCCCATTCCAGCCACATTATATCCATGGTCCCCATTACTTCACGGGACAGTATCTTGTGTACCCTGGAGGTGGAATGGGGCTCCAAAAACTGTGTACATGGCCACGTGCTTCACTATAGCTCACAGCTGTGGTGAGGGATCAGGAAGTGTTTAATTTTCCAGGGAAGAATTTATTACTTTTTTTAAAATAGAAAAATAGTTGATATACAATATTATATTAGTTTCATGTGTGCAGTATAGTAATTCAAAAATTCTACACATTGGGGGGCGCCTGGGTGGCCCAGTTGGTTAGGCGTCCTACTCTTGATTTCAGCTCAGATCACGATCACACAGTTCATGAGATCAAGGCCTGCATCTGGCTCTGTGCTGACAACATGGAGCCTGCTTGGGATTCTCCTCTCCATCTCTCTCTCTCTGCCCCTCCCTCACTCTTGCGTGCTCTCTCTCCCAAAATAAAAAACATTTTAAAAATCTACACATTAAGCTTATGCTCACTACGATAAATATAGTTAACACCTATCACCATAAACATTACAATATTATTAACTATATTCCCTATGCTGTACTTTTCATCCTCGTGAATTATTCACTTTATAACTGGAAGTTTGTGCCTCTTAATCCCTTTCACCTATTTTGCCCATTTCCCCACCTTCCTTCCCTCTGGCAAACACCAGTTTGTTCTCTTTATTTATGAGTCTATTTCTGTTTTTTGTTTGTATATTTTACTGTTGATTTGTTTTGTTTTTTTAGATTCTACATATAAATGAAGTCATATGGTATTTGTCTTTCCTTGTTTGACTTTTCATTTAGCGTAATACCCTCTAAGTTTACCCATGTTGTCCAAAATGGCAAGATTTCATTCTTTTTTATGGCTGAGTAATATATCACATATTCTTTATCCATTTTTTTTTATTGATGGACGCTTGGGTTGCTTCCATATCTTAGCTATTATAAACAATGCTGCAATAAGCACAGGTGTACGTATACCTTTTTGAGTCAGTGTTTTTGTTTTCTTTGGGTAAATACCAAGTAGCGAAATTACTGGATCATATGGTATTTCTTGAGGATTCTCCACACTGTTTTCCACAGTGGTTGCATCAATTTACATTCCCACCAACAGTGCACTAGGGTTCCCTTATCTCCACATCCTTGCCAATACCTATTATCTCTTCTCTATGATATTAGCCATTCTGACAGGTGTAAGGGGATATCTCATGATGCTTTTGGTTTGCATTTCCCTGATGATTAATGATGTTGAGCAGCTTTTCATGTGTCTGTTAGCCACCTGTATGTCTTTGGGAATATGTCTATTCAGGTCCTCTGCCCATTTTTAATTGGATTATTTGTGGGATCATTTTGGTGTTGAGTTGTAGAAGTTCTTTACATATTTTGGGTATTAACGCCTCATTGTATATATCATTTGCAAATATCTTTTCCCATTTAGTAGGTTGCCTTTTGTTTTGTTGATGATTTCCTTCATTGTGCAAAAGCTTTTTATCTTGGTGTAGTCTCAATAGTTTAATTTTGCTTTTGTTTCCCTTGCCTAAGGAGACATATCTAGAAAAATTATTCTAAGGCTGATGTCCAAGAGATTACTGCCTATGTTTTTAAAGGCATTTTATGGTTTCTTGTCTGACATTTAGGTCTTTAATTCATTTTGAGTTTATTTTTGTGTATGATGTAAAAAAAAAGTGGTCTAGTTTTATTCTTTTGCATGTAGCTGTCCAGTTTTCTCAACACCATTTATTGAAAAGATTGTCTTTTCCTCATTGTATATTTTTGCCTCCTTGGTTGTAGATAAATTGACCTTATGAGTGTGGGTTTATTTCTGGACTCTATCCTGTTCTATTGATATGTGTGTCTATTTTTGTGCCAGTACCATACTGTTTTGATTACTACAGCTTTGTAGTATATCTTGAAACCTGGGATTGTGATACCTCCAGCTTTGTTCCTCTTTCTCAAGGATGCTTTGGCTGTTTGGAGTCTTTTGTGGTTCCACACAAATTTTAGGATTCTTTGTTTTAATACTTTTACTTTTTGATAGAGATTGCATTGGATCTGTAGATTGCTTTGGGTAGTAACAACATTTTGACAATATTAATTCTTCCAATCCATGGGCATGGTATATCTCTCCATTTGTTTAAGTCATTTTCAATTTCTTTCATCAATAATGGGAATTTATAAGAATTCCATCTTTTTAAATGATTTTAAACAATTTATAATGAGAATAATCTATTCCTTGAAAATTTTATCATTTTCAGAGTATAAGTTTTAAACCTCCTCGGTCAAATTTATTCCTGGTTATTTTATTCTTTTTGATGCAATTATAAATGGAATTGTTTTCTTAATTTCTCTTTCTGCTACTTTGTTATTAGTATATAGAAATGCGACAGATTTATGTATATGAATTTTGTATCCTGAAATTTTACTGAATTCATTTATAAGTTCCAATAATTTTCTGATGGAGTCTTTATGACTTTCTATATATAGTATCATGTCATCTGCAAATAGTGACAGTTTTACTTCTTGAGGTTGTCACTTTTTTATTACAAGAAAATATGTGTATAGCTTTAAACTATTAAATTTTAAAATTTTGTGAAAATTCTCTGAAATGAACAATTTTCTAGAAAATACCAGTGGACTAAAATTTACCCAAGAAGAAAGAATATTTAAATCACTAAGTCATGAAAGACAAAAAAATTATTTAAGAATTACTTCCTCAAGTGATACCTAAATAGGGGCATCTGGGTGGCTCACTCAGTTAAGCATCTGACTTCGGCTCAAGTCATGATCTCACAGTTCGTGAGTTTGAGCTCCACATCACGCTCTGTGCTGACAGCTCAGAGCCTGGAGCCTGCTTCAGATCTGTGCCTCCTTCCCTCTCTGCCCCTCCCCTGCTCATGCTTTCTCTTTCTGTCTCTCAAAAATAAATAAACAAAAAAAATTTTTTTAAGGATACCTCAAAATTTCAAGGAATAGATTATTCCCATTCTAAACTGTTTTAAACCATTGAAAAGATGGGATTATTACAAATTCACTTTACAAAGGTAACATAATCATGATAGCAAAAGCTGACAGGGAACCTCCAATTGGAAAACTAATATCAATCTCATTTTCTTCTTTTTTTGTTTAGAGACAGAGAGAGTGCATGAGCAGGGGAGAGGGGCAGAGAGAGAGAGAGAGAGAGAGAGAGAAAATCTAAAGCAGGCTCCATGCTAAGCATGGAGCCTGATGCAGGGCCCAATCCCACAACCCTGGGATCATGAAATTAAGAGTCAGATGCTCAACCAACTGAGCCACCCACGTGCCTCAATCTCATTTTCAATATAAATACAAAAATGATGGATGCATGGGTGGCTCAGTTGGTTAAGCATCTGACTTTGGCTCACATCATGATTTCACTGTTCGTGAGCTCCAGCCCCACATCAGGTGAACACGAGCCCTGCTTGACTTAAGCACCACTTCTCTCTCTCTCCCTCTCTCTCTCTGACCTTCGCTTACTTGCACCCTCTCTCTTTCTCTCTCCCTCAAAAGAAAGAATAAAATTGTATGTTTACAATTAAAAAATATTTTTATTAAAAAATACAAAAATGATAAATAATATACTAAATATAATGAAGTAATATACTAAAAGAATAATAAAGTAAGATCAAATTGTGTTTTTATCAGAAGTGTAAGAATGGCTTAATCCTGAGGAGAGGTAAATTTTATATATGTATAAAAAATATATATGTTTATATATATATTTATATTTATATACACACACATACTGACTGAGACACCCAGGCTCCCTTATTCCTATGTATTTTATTCTTTTTGGTGCAATTGTAAATGGGATTGTTTTCTTAGTTTCTCTTTCTGCTACTTCATTATTAGTATATAGAAATGCAACAGATTTCTGTATATTGATTTTGTATCCTAAAACTTTCCTGAATTCATTTATCAATCCTAGTAGTTTGTTGGTGGATTTTAGGGTTTTCTATATATAGTAACATATCATCTGCAAATGGTGACAGTTTTAATTCTTCCTTACCAATTTGGTTGCCTTTTATTTCTTTTTGTTGTCTGATTGCTGTGGCTGGAATTTCCAGTACTATGTTGAATAAAAGGGGTGAGAATAGGCATCCCTGTTTGGTTCCTGATCTTAGAGGAAAAACTCTCGGGTTTTCACCATTCAGTATGTTAGCTGTGCGTTTTTCCATATATGACCTTTATTATGTTGAAGTATGTTCCCTGTAACCCTACTTTGTTGACAGTTTTTATCATGAATGGATGTTGTACTTTGTAAAATGTTTTTCTGCAACTACTGAGATGATCATATGGTTTTTATTCCTTCTCTTGTTAATGTGATGTTAATGTGACATTGATTGATTTGCAAATATTGAACGTCCTTTGCATCCCTAGGATAAATCCCACTTGATCATGGTAAACGATTTTTTAAATGTATTGTTGAATTCATTATGCTAATATTTTATTAAGGACTTTCACATCTATATTCATCAGAGATATTGCCCTAGGTTTTGGGGGTTTTTTGGTAGTATCTTTATCTGGTTTTGGTATTAGGGTAATGCTAGCCTCATAGAATGAATTTGGAAACTTTTCTCCCTCTTCTATTGTTTTGAATTTTTTAACGTTTATTTATTATTGAGAGACAGCATGAGCAGGGGAGGGGCAGAGAGAGGGGGAGACACAGAATCTGAAGCAGGCTTCAGGCTCCGAGCTGTCAGCACAGAGCCTGATGCAGGGCTCGAACTCACGAACTGTGAGAACATGACCTAAGCTGAAGTCAGACACTTAACCAACTGAGCCACCCAGGTGCCCCTCTCTTCTATTGTTTTGGAATAGTTTGAGAAGAATAGGCATTAACTCCTCTTTTATTTGGGGGGTGGGGACTTTTTGTTTTGTTTCATTTTTTTGTTTTTATTTAAGTTTTTTGTGGCCATGCACTGAAGAAGAAGTTCTCAGACGCTAGACTGAGTGGACGTGCAGGGCTTGCCTCTGCGAGAGAGCAGCAACAGCCAGGGTCTGCACATAGCTTTTATTTTATGTTTCATCAGATATAAACATCAAAGAATTTCAAAGAATGGAAAGAAAACACAAAGAGTCTCCAGACATCAACCAGACACACATCTGTTGTTTACATGAAAGCATGCAGGGAATATGTGCAGTTTCAAGGACTGCCAGGCAATTACAGTGGATCTGTTTCTTAACTGTCCTCTGGGGGATCATGGGGCTCTGGATCTCATAATGCTATCACGTTCGACAGCCTTGAGACCAGAACATCGCTGACATTTCAGAGATTGCCCCATTCACTTTCCCAGGGCTTACAGTACATTCTCTAGAAATAACTCCACAGTTTTTATTTTAATTCTAATGTTAGTTAACATGCGCTGTTACATTAGTTTCAGGTGTACAATATAGTACAATATAGTAATTCAACAGTTCCATAAATCACCCTGTGCTTATCATGACAAGTGCATTCCTTATTCCCCATCACCAATTTAACCCATCCCCTCATGCTGCTCCCCTCTGGTAACCATCAGATTGTTCTCTATAACTAAGAGTCTGTGTCTCCTCTTTAACTATTTGGTAGAATTCACCTGTGAAGGCATCTGGTTCTGTACTTCTGTTTGTTAGGAATTTTTTGATTACCAATTTAATTTTATTACTGGTAATCAGTCTGTTCAAATTTTCTATTTCTCCCGATTCAATTTTGGGCGTTACATGTTCCTAGGAATTTATCCATTTATTTTAGGCTGCCCAATTTTTTGGCATATAGTTTTTCATAATATTCTCTTATAATCCTTGGTATTTATGTGGTGTTGGTTGTTGTTTCTCCTCCTTTGTTTCTAATTCTTTTTCATTAAGTCCTCTCTCTTTTTCTCTTGATGAGTTTGGCTAACAGTTTATCAGTTTTATTGATCTTTTTAATGAACAAGTTCCTAGTTTCATTGATTGGTCCTATTGGGGTTTTAGTCTCTATTTCATTTATTTCTGCTCTAATTTTTATTATTTCCTTTATTCTACTGGCTTTCAGTTTTGCTTGTTCTTTTTTATTCCCAGTTCCTTTGGGTGTAAATTGAAGTTGTTTGAGATTTTACTTCTTCCTTGAGGTAAGCCTGTAGAACATCTTTTGCTGCATCCCAAAGATTTTGGACTGTTGTGTTTTCATCTTCATTTGTCTCCATATACTTATTTATTTCCTCTTTAATTTCTTGGTTGACCCATTCATTGTTTAGTAGCATGTTATTTAGCCTCCATGTATTTGTGTTCTCTCCAGATTTTTTGCTTGTGATTGATTTTAGTTTCATACCATTGTGACTGGAAAAACTGCATGATATTTCAATCTTAATTTATTGAGACTTGTTTTGTGGCCTAACATGTGATCTATTCTGGAGAATGTTCCATGTGCTCTTGAAAAGAATGTGAATTCCACTGTTTTTGGATAGAATATTCTAAATATATGTATTAGGTCTACCTGGTCCAGTGTGCCCTTCAAAGCCACTGTTTCCTTGTTGGTTTTCTTCCATCAATTTTCCATTGATGTAAGTAGTGCGTTAAGTCCCCTACTATTATTGTATCACTGCCAACTTCTTCCTTATAGCTGTTAATAGTTGCTTTGTATATTTAAGTACTCCCATGTTGTGTGCATAAATATTTATAGCTGTTATATCCTATTGTATGGAACCACAAAAGCCAAGAAATCTTGAAAAAGAAATCTTGAGAAAAAAGAACAAAGCTGGAGGCATCACAATCCCAGATTTCAAGATATACTACAAAGCTGTAGTAATCAAAACAATATGGTACTGACATAAAAATAACACATAGATCAATAGAACAGAATAGAGAGTCCAGAAATAATCCACACTTATATGGTCAATTTATCTACAACAAAGGAGGCAAAAATACGCAATGGGGAAAAGACAATCTCTTCAACAAATGGCACTGGAAGAACTGGACAGTTATCTGCAAAAGAATGATACTGTACCACCTTCTTACACTATACACAAAAATAAACTTGAAATGGATTAAAGACCTAAATGTGATACCTGAAACCATAAAACTCATAGAAGAAAACATAGGCAGTAATTTCCTTGACATAAGCTGTGGAAACATTTTTATAGGTATGTCTCCTCAGGCAAGGGAAACAAAAGCAAAATCAAACTCTTGGGAGTACACAAAAATGAAAAGATTTTGCACAGCGAAGGAAACCATCAACAAAAGAAAAAGGCTTTTTCAGGACCTACTGAATGTCAGAAGATATTTCCAAGTGATATATCCAATAAGAGGTTAATATTCAAAATATATAAAGAACCTCTACAACTCAACACCAAAAAACCCACAAATAACCCAATTAAAAAATGGGCAGAGGAACTGAATAGACATTTTTCAAAGAATATGTATAGATGGCCAATAGACACATGAAAGGTGCTCAACATCATTAACCATGAGGGAAATGCAAATCAAAACCACAATGAGATATCACCTTACACATGTCAGAATGTCTAAAAGCAAAAATGCAAGAAATAACATGTGCTGACAAGGATGTGAAGGAAAAAGAACCCTAATGCACTGTTGATGGGAATGTAAATTAGTGAAGCCAGTGTGGAAAACTGTATGGAGGTTCCTCAAAAAATTAAAAATAGAATTACCATATGATCCACTGATTCCACTACTGGTTATTTACCCAAAGAAAATGAAAACACTAATTCAAAAAGATATATACAACCCTATGTTTATTGCAGCATTATTTACAATAGCCAAGATATGGAAGCAGCTCAATGTCCATCCCTAGATGAATGGATAAAGACGATGTGATATATATAGACAATGGAATATTACTTAGCCATAAAGAAGAATGAGTGAGATCTTGCCATTTGTGACAACATGGCTGGACCTAGAGGGTATGATGCTTAGTGAAATAAGTCAGTCAGAGAAAGAAAAATACCATATGATTTCACTCATATGTGGAATTTAAAAAACAAAACAAATAAAGAATAAAAGAGACAAACAAAAAAAAACAGGCTCTTAAATACTGAGAAGAAAATGGTGGTTTCCAAAGCAGAGATCGGTGGGAGGAGGGGTGAAAATGTAAATATCTTAAACACGCTAATTAAAGACAGAGATGTCAAAATATAAAGAACAAACTTAACCCAACTATATGCTATCTACAAAAACTCACTTCAAACATGATACACATATGTTAAATATTAAAGGATGGGAAAAATGTACCATGCAAACACTAACAAAAAGAAAGTTGAAATGACAGTTTTAATATCAGACAAAATGGACCAAAGAGCAAAGAAAATTACTAGGAATCAATTAAAGTATTACATAATAATAGAGATCAATTCGCCAAGAAGACACAATAATCCTAAAAGTATATGCACTTAACAACAGAGCTTCCAAGTACATGAAGCAAAACTAATAGAACTGAAAGGAGAAACAGACAAATTGTTAATATAGTTGGAGACTTCAATACTCCTCTCTCAGTAATGGGTAAAACTATCGGATAGAAAATAGGCATAGAAATAAAATAACTGAACAGCACCATTAAGCAACTTGTTCTAATTTATATTTATAGAATACTCTACCCAACAACAGAATATGCATTTTTTTCATGTACACATGAAGCATTCACAAGGATAGACCATATCCTGGGTCATAAGACAACTCTTAATGAATTTAAAAGAATTTAAGTAATATGAATCGGTTTTGAACTATAATGGAGTTAAAATAGAAATCAATAACAGAAAGATAACAGAAAAATCTTTACCTGGTCATCCCCTACTCACTTTTCATTCTCTAAAACACTTCTACTTGGGAAGGTCTTTCCTGACCCCTCTTAACATCAAACCCCTTGTTATATGTTCTCTTCGCACCCTATACTTCCCATGCCCTAATAGTTATCATACATAGCTATCATACATAGCTATCAGATCATAGTATCATAGCTATAATACTTAAAACTAATTGCTTAATGTCTGTCTTATCTGTAAGATAATAAAATCCGAGAGGACAGGCATCTAGTACTGGGCCAGGGCAAATTAGGCACTGAATGCATCATTGTTTGAGTTGACCCCTCTGGTCTACCCTCTTCATTTTACAGATGAAACTGGAGGCAAGTCCAAAGAAGTGAAATAATTCACTGAAGGCCACCAAAAATTGTTGCTTGCAAACAAGAATTAGAGTCCAGTTTTTCAAACTACCAGTCCAGGGTCCTTTCCACATCACTGTCTCCTTCCTAACACTGCTGCTACTTTAATTTCCCACACAACAGGCACTTACCCAGGATTACTTCTAGACAAGAAGTATAATTTAGTTTAGATTGTGTACTAATAATTCCTTGGCCCATACCTTCCCCATCCTGTGTGCAATTAAACAGGAATATTGCTCTCACTTTCTCTGTAGTCAGGCTGATATTCCTATTTTGACCTCATGTGGCCAAGCACATGGGTCATGTAGGAATACAAATTATCTTCACAGTCTTGTTCTGCGTTCTGAAAAAGGAAAGACCACATAACAACATTTATTTGGTGCACTTGTCCAATGACTCCTTCTCAGTCAGGGAACATCTCTCTGGGATCTGGGTGTGTTCTTGTCCATGAAGCATGCCTATGCATACAATGGAAATCATTAGAGAAACTCAAAGCCACCAACTAGCCAAGAGTCGAATCCACCATGTTAATTCTAATTTAACGATGAGAGGTAGCTGCGAAAAAAAAAAAAAAGAGAGAGATTAGAGAGAATAAGAGAGAGTGTCAACCTCATAAAAATATGCACAATAACCCCGGTGCTGTATATGTGTCACAACTGTAATAATAATTACCTCTTTCAGATGACTATAAATACTTTGGAAATCCTTCAGATAGTGAAAGAATCTGAAAATGGCATTTAAGAACCCATATTCTTGCATTGTAAGTTGCACACAGTAAAATCCACCATTGCTTTTGTTTTATTTGGCTGCAGATAAGGGGCTTATTATACTTGAGATATCTTTCAAGATAACTTTCAAGATTATTTCTTAGTAAAACAACTTAATACATGAGGCACAGAGAATGAATGTGGCTAGAGGTTTATAAATTTTATTGACTTAATTAAAGAACAAGCTTCTGGTTTCGTTGATTTTTCTTTTTTTCTTTCTGTTTTATTTGTTATTAGTTTCTTCTCCAATCTGTGTTATTTCCTATCTTTTGCTTATTCTGGGTGAGATTTGTTTTTTTTTAATTTTTAAATTGTTTTCATTTTTGAGAGAGAAAGAGAAAGAATGAGCAAGCACAAGCTGGGGAGAGGCACAGAGAGAGGAAGTCCCAAGTAGACTCCATATTCAGCTCAACACAGGTCTCAGTCCCACAATCATGAGATCATGACCTGAGCCAAAATCAAGAGATGCCTCACCAACTGAACCACCCAGGCACCCTAGATTTGTTCTTCTTTTACTAATTTCTTAATGTGGAAACTGAGGCAAGTTATTTGAGACCTTTCTTATTTTTCAATATTGGTGTTAACTGCTGGGAATTTCCTTTAAATAGTTCTTATAGCGGCATTTCACAAATTTTGATATGTTGTGTTTTCATTTTTATTCTATTCAAAATGCCACCACAGGGATTTTTCTTTGTCCTGCACCCTCTCCCAAGTTCCTGTTCTCCAACTCAGCTGGAGGCCCCCTTTGTGTGCCCAGACTCATACGTAGGTACAGAAGGACCCTTCATGTATGGAAATAGACCCTCCACATTAATGAACAGTGATTTTACATTGTGACTATTTCCCCCCTTCAGTGCATATACATGTGCTCTTAGTCCCAAGATATTTTTCCATTATTATTTCTTTACAGTTTGATAGGACTCCTTTTGTTTTGTTCAAGTTTTTTTATTTTAATTACATTTATTTGACATAATGTGCTATATTAGTTTTGGGGGTACAATATAGTAATTCAGCAGTTCCACACATCACCCTGTGCTCATCACAGGTGCACTCCTTAGTCTCCATCACCTATTTAACTCACCCCCTCAGCCCCCTCTCCTCTGGCAACCATCAGTTTGGTGATAGGATCCCTTTAATACATCATATAGAACGTGGATTTTTGGAATGAAAGTGAATTGCTTCCACCCCAGACCAACAGACACACAGCTTCTGTCCAAGACCTGTGGAGCAAGACGCTTGGAGTCACATATTGTCACACTTATGTTTACAGGATTTTGTTTATTTTTCTAGTTGTTTTCTTTCCCTTTTTATGATTTATGGTTCTGGATTATTCGCAGACACTTTTTACCTCCTAACTATGGTATATACAGACCCCTATCCTTATTATTTCTCTTTACATCCTTAGCCACTCTTTGACGTGACCTCCACTCATAAATACATTTTTTTTTGTTATTTGACTAAAGCACATGTTCAAAATGGGGTCAGGCTTTCTCAACGTTCTTTTGGTAACACCCAACTTCCATTTAAAGCAATTTATTATAATAGATCAGTTGGCTTTCAGAGTAATTGGACTCAACCACTGAGAGACTTTTTAGATGTCAAATACCACAATAGGACAAACCAAAATCTAAAATTCCTTATCCTACCTAGAAAAGGACATTCCTACCTTCACTGAAACAGTACTTGGGAATATTCTGTGGACTTTAACTTTTGTAACTGAACTTTCAACAAAATAGAATTGGGGAAGAATTGAGGAAAAGATGATGTATACGCAGAAGCTGTCTCACATTTACACACCTTACCCAAAAAAGGCATATTACGTAAGTGCAGCCCTAAGTTCTTTTAGTTTAAATCTACTTGATGGCCTCTATTACTAAAATTGTCAATTCTTGGCATCCGACCACACTTGCTAAATGGTATAAAACGTTACAGTAATATTTGACAACCCTCATTAGTTATTTTGACCAAAGCTAGATCACTCAGTGGCCCCTAATGGATTTGTATTGGATTTGTGACATAAACGCCTATTGACTTTTAACTGCAAATTACACTAGGACCTTTTATCCTGGTAAACTAATGCCTGCCTTCAGAATAGTCCTTGATATCACTCAGGGTCTCTTTTAGACCATTAAGTTTCCTTTTTAGAGGAAGAAATCTTTAGATAATCTGATTCAAGGAGAGAAACTAGACCTTGATTTGAGTTCAAAGATTTTAGCTACCTAAAAGGGATTTTGGACTGCCTTCTGCCACAATGCCTCTTCATTCTACACTTTATAAGAAGAAAGAAAAGTGGGAAAGATCCTACATGCTACTGTTCAGAGAATAGCAGAACTAAACAATGTCACTAAGACCATAGAATCTCTTGCCCGAGGTTATGAAATCAGAGAAACAGTGGTTAAGCATACAGCCACTCTAAATATATTGACCTCTCAGGGTGGAAGAATGTTGTACCTACATTCCAACAGACTCTCTGGAATCTTTAACATTACTAAAAACACCAGAGAAACAAACAAGCAAATCAATATATTTTGTATTTTTGCTAGTGCCCCAACATCTGATTCTGCATGGTCTTCAGATTAGAAGTGGGATCTGCAATTTTCATTTAACTTGAGTAAACTTGGTTCCTGACTTACAAGTGGACTACACATTCTTACTATACTCATTCTTCTAGTATTTATCTGTATTATAGTGTTCAAATATGGGGCTTCCAGAGTCTTGAAGGCTGCTATGCAGCCGCTATTCTGTTTGATGGTCCAACACTAAGCTGCCGTTGAAGAAATGTGAAGAATGTACATTTTATCCAACTACCGACTATGTTCTCCAAACCATCTTTAGATCAGGGGAAGCCGGACAATGGTTAAGATCTGAATTTCATAGAATAATGTTCTATGGTTGACCTCACCTGTCCTTGGCCAAAAGACTGAGTGAAAGAGTAAAACCCTGTCTGGGATAGAAAGAGTGAAAATCACCTCAGAGTTATAAAGAAAAACACAGCCTTGCTATTAATTGGGCTGAAGTGACACGCACAGATAAAGACAATTGCAAAGTTAACGAGAAATACTTTCTCCCAAAGTCATACAGCAGCTGTAAAGTACCAAAAAGACACCCTCTTTCTGTTACTACTGCTTTCTTACCAATGACTCCAGACCCACTTTGCTATTTTAATCTGTTACTGGGTATTTCCAACTGCCAAGATGCCCCTGCCGTTACATACGTAGGAGTGCATCCACATCCCCATCCTGCACACACTCTAGCTTCACTCCAGCTTTGGATTCCACTTGTGCGTCCCGCCTCTCCACCTTCCTTTGAAATCCACTGATTCCCGCCCCCCTTGCGGGGCACGCTCCCCATAGGATCCGCACAGAGCTCTCAGTCCTCATTGGTCTGTTTCTTCTCCTCCAGTCCCAACTCGCACACTAATCTAGAGTCCTCTGCCATCCTGTCCAATTCTATAAACCACGGCCCTTCTCCTCTCTCCGTTGGTCAGCTTGGTTCTACTCAGGTTCGCCCCATCCTTGGAGACGGTAAAGGCAGTGCTCAGCGGTACTGGAGCAGCGGGAGTCTCAGGCACGAGTCTATTCTGGGGACTAGGAAGGCTACACTTCGGCCCCCTACTCAGGTTGGACTAACCGAAACACGGTATATTTGCTCACACAAAAGTGAAGACTGAGTTACTTTTGACTATTCCAAAGCACTGACGCACAGCGTGTAGAAAGCGGGGCATGGAGTACATTCTACATGGAGGGCATGGCGTGGAGGGAGACCTACAAAGTGGGCGAGACTTATGGGACATTCTACGTGAAGGGCGGGGTGAGCGGGATATTTACATAAAAGGCGGTGTGTGGGGGACGGTCTACGTTATGAGCAGGGCAAGTGGAGAGGTCTACGTGGTGGGCGGGACAGGTAGGGTACGTAAAAGGGTGTGGGTCATTCTACGTGGAGGGCGGGGTATGTGGAGCCGGCAGAGCGAATGGGATGGGGCGGGGACAGGGCGAGATGAACGTTCTACGTGAAGGACGGGGCTGACAAGTTGGGAGGGGCTGTGAAGGCATTCTACGTGTGGGCGGGGCGTGTGGGTCACTCTACGTGCAGGGCGGGGTGCGGGGGGGGGGGGTTATTCTACGTGTGGGCGGAGCGAGCGGGACGTATACGTGGAGGCGGGGCTAGAGAGACGCTCTACGTGGAGGGCAGGGCAGGGGGCAGTCACCATAGTGGGTGGGGCACGTGAAGTCGTTCTATGTGTGAGCAGGGCGAGTGGCCCGCTCTACGTGGTGGGCGGGAAATGTAGGTTACGTAAAGGCGCATGTAGGGCGTGTTCTACGTGAGGGCGGGGCAGGCCGGGCGTGTGTTGCACTCCTCATGGTGGGCGGGGCATGTGGGTCATTCTACGTGAAGGGCGGGATGTGGGGGACGTACTACGTGGGGGCGGGACAAAAGGGTCATTCTACGTGGAAGGAGGGGCTAGGGCGCTCTAACGTAGTGGGCGGGGTATGTGAAGTCTATCTACGTGTGGGCGGGGCGAGTGGCGCGCTCTACGTGGTGGACGGGACATGTGGGTTTACGTGGAAGGCGCGTGTTGGTGTTCTACGTGAGGGCGGGCCAGGCGTGTGTCGCGCCCTAGGTGGTGGGCGGGACATATGGGTCGTTCTACGTGGAGGGCGGGGCTGGGGCGTTTTAAGGTGGTGGGCAGCGTACGCGAAATCGTTCTACGTGAGGGCGGGCGGGCAGGGCATGTGTCGCACTCTACGTGGTGGGCGGGGCATGCGGGTCATCTACGTAGAGAGCGGGATGTGGGGGACGTACTATTGGGGCGGGGCATGAGGGACGTTCTACGTGAAAGGCGGGGCTGGGGCGGTCTAACGTAGTGGGCGGGGTACACAAAGTGTATCTACGTGTGGGCGGGGCGTGTGTTGCGCTTTACGTGTTGGACGGGACATGCGGGTCGTTCTCCGTAAAGGGCGGGATATGGGGGACGTACTACGTAAGGGCAGGACAAGAGCGACGTTCTACGTGAAAGGAGGGGCTAGGGCGCTCAAACGTAGTGGGCGGGGTGTGTGAAGTCGATCTACGTGTGGGCGGGGCGAGTGGCGCGGTCTACGTGGTGGGAGGGACATGTGGCTTTACGTAGAAGGCGCGTATTGGTGTTCTACGTGAGGGCAGGCCGGGCGTGTGTCGCGCTCTACGTGGTGGGCGGGATATGTGGGTCGTATTACGTGGAGGGCGGGGCTGGGGCGTTTTAACGTGGTGGGCAGCATACGCGAAATCGTTCTACGTGAGGGCGGGGCGCTGCAGGGCATGTATCGCACTCGACGTGGTGGGCGGGACATGTGGGTCATTCTACGTGGAGGGCGGGATGTGGGGGCGTACTCTGTGTGGGCGTGGCAAGAGGGACGTTCTACGTGAAAGGTGGGGCTGGGGCGGTCTAACGTAGTGGGCAGTACGCGAAATCGTTCTGCGGGGGGGGGAGGGCCAGGCGTGTGACTCACTCTACGTGGTGGGTGGGGCATGTGCGTTGTTCTACGTGAAGGCCGGGATGTGCGGGGACGTTATACGTGGAAGTGGGGCTGGGGCGGTCTAACGTAGTGGGCGGGGCACGCAAAGTCGTTTACGTGTGGGCGGGCGAGTGGCGCGCTCTACGTGGTGGGAGGGACATGTAGGTTTACGTATGGGCACATGTAGGGGGCGTTCCACGTGAGGGCGCGGCGGGCTGGACATGTGTCATACTCTACGTGGTGGGTGGGATGTGGGAGACGTACTGCGTGGGGGAGGGGCTAGGAGGACGCTCTACGTGGAAGGCGGAGCTGTGATTCAGTCTAACGTAGTGGGCGGGGTAAGCGAGGTCGTTCTACGTATGGGCGGGGCGAGTGGCACGCTCTACGTGGTGGGCGGGACGTGGGTTTACGTGGAGGATTCGTGTGGTGGGCGGTGCATGTGGGTCGTTCTAAGTGGAGGGCAGGATGTAGGGGTGTATTACGTGGGGCGCAGCAAGAGGGACGTTCTACGTGGAAGGCTGGGTTGTAGGGTGTTTTAACGTAGTGGGCGGGGCATGCGAAGTCGTTCAACGTGTTGGTGGGGCGAGTGGCGCGCTCTACGTGGTGGGCAGGGCATTTGAGGCGCTCTGTGGGGCGGGGCGTGCCGGACGTTCTACGTGGAGGGCGGGGAATTCAGGAGCATTCTAACGGATGTGGCGTTTGTATAGCCCCCCCATACGCCCCGCCCGCCACGTTTCCGTCCGCCCACTAGGTGGGTACGGTGTTTCAAGAGCACCGCCGGTGGGGCTCCTGGGTGGCTCAGTCGGTTAAGCGTCCGACTTCGGCTCAGGTCATGATCTCACAGATCGTGAGTTCGAGCCCCGTGTCGGGCTCTGTGCTGACAGCTCGGAGCCTGGAGCCTGCTTCTGCGTCTCCCTCTCTCTCTGCCCCTTCCCTGCTCATGCTGTCTCTCTGTCTCAAAAATAAATAAACATTAAAAAAATAAATAAAAAAATAAATAAAAAGAGCACCACCCGAACTTGTGGGCTTTCTTGTGGGCGTGTCTTTCGGGGCTGGAGCTACGCGCGGTTGGGAGCTGGCAGCGGCGACCCCTAGCCTTTAGGAGCTCGAGCTGTGGACATACTGAGTCTCCGAAGTTTGTGGTCCGTGTAAACTTGGGCATTTTGTCCTTTTCTTATCCCTGCCTCAGTTTCTTCAATTACAACACTAAGATGAAGATGGTAGCTGTAGCTCCCTCATGACTGGTGCAGAGCGTTCTGAGCTAGGCTGTGAGCATACTGAAATGGAGTGATGGACTTTCTAGGGCGAGAAAGGGGCATCCTGATTAGGGGGAGATAGGTGCTAACAGAAGTAGTAACATCAGTTAACATTCAGGCCTTAGGTGCTAGCACTGTGCTAAGTGCTTTCCTTTCTTCAATTTCTTAAAAATATTCTAACAAGGTACGAAGTAAGTACTATCATCCCCATTTTATCAGTCCAAGGAGGGCAGTTCTTCCAGGTGCTGGGCCTCTCTCCTGAGCTCTGCCCCCTCATATGTCGCAGCCTCTTGCTTGTGAGTCCTCTGCCCTCCAGATGCTCTTAGGATGGCGGGTGCTCTCCCAAGGGGTGGACTTGTCTTGACACTACAGCAGTTCCTCCTGCGGCTGTGAAGGAGGTGTCCTGGCTGTGGGGACTGCATGAGAACAAGACCCACATGAATTACAAGGTCAACCAAACCTGGTGGTACTACCATCATACAGCAAGGCCACAATACAGACCCAATTCAGACCCACCACAGAGCACTGTGTGAACCTCCAACATTTAGATCTGTTAATTCATTTTCTGACTTCTGGACCCAGAAAATGGATGCACTGAGCACTCCCCCTAACATTGTGTCAATGATTCCATTTTCTTATTGATGCGGGGTCTTGCAACCCAACAGAAAAGAAAGAATTCTTGAGATGTTTTTTGGTGCAAAAAGGTTTTTTATTGTATAGCGCTGGGACAGGACCAGAGAGCAGAAAGAGGTACATTGTGATTGTGAGGAATGACTGATTATATACTTTTTAAGTTTGGGTACGGGGAGGGCAGAGATAACGTAAGCAGAGGGATTTGTGCATATTAAAGAAGAGTTACAGGATTCTAGAGGTCTGGCTATAGTCAAGATAAGGTTGCTTTTAGTCTCTAGCAAAGCATTAACATTAAGGCAGCTTGAGTTCCTTGAGAAATGTCACGTTCTGCACATCTCAGGTATTTATCAATGGGCTGGAACTTGTATGAAAATTGAATTTTGGCTATATTTCTCTTGCCTTTGTTCTCATCATTATCATATTTCCTATACCTAAACCTTCTATAATATCAATAGTGATTTCTACTCAATTATCTGGGATACACAAGGCAGCACTAGACTTCCCTAAAATTTATATCAGTTATGTCCTTTTCTTGACTCATTCCTTTTAGCTAAAAGCTTCAAAACACTATAAACGTCCTCTGGGTTCCTAAACCAATCCTTTGACTCCAGATTTGTATTGACGCCTAAGGCATCCCAGATCCACACAGGCCCAATAATCCAAAACTAGGAGCCTTCGATATTTATACCAATTATTATCTTCTGAAATCCATAGGCTCACCCTATGACATTCATAACCAACCTTGAGATCCCCTTCAGACCTGGGCTTTGAACTCTCAGCCCACACTGTATGCCCTGGTTGAAGAAAGTCATCCAAAGGCATGACTGCCAGTTGACCTGTGAGCTGGACCTGGGCAATAGAGTCTCCTCACTCCCTCCCCTGTTCTTGAAATATGGCTTCCACCTGCCTTTCCTACTTCCAGAAGCCGATCCAAGGACATTGCCTGAGATAGGGATGTGGTGTTGAAAACACCTGCATGGTATATATGACTGAACCTAGTTAAGGCCGCTGTATAAATTTTTAAGTTTTGGCAGGGAGGAGCAGAGATTCACTAGTCTTGCTGCTACCGAAGACATGGCCTCATATGTAAGCTCCCTTTGCTCATTAAAACTGCCACCTACCAACCTGGAGTGGGCTGCCTCTTTCTTTAGTCTCTCCCTGCCTTCTGCATTCAGGGACCAATTTCAGATTATATCCAGGAAGTTCCTGAGGAGGTTACAAACCAGTACCCCACAAAAAAGACCCTAAGATCCTTACACCTGTGCTCTATATCCTTTAGGGATGATACTAATGATGTTGCTTCCTTATTTAATTTTTAGCTCAAGCCTCCAAAGTAATATTAATGAAACTGCTGCACATATCCTCTGGAACTGCCTGAGCATCCCCGAGATCCTCCAGTTTTGTCGAGGATCACCAAATCAACTTCACAACTCCCATATATTTTTTTTTAATTTAAATTTTAGTTAACATACAGTGCAATATTGGTTTCAGGAGTAGAATTCAGTGATTTGTCACTTACATACAACACCCAGTGCTCATCCCAACAAGTGCCCTGCCATCACCCATCTAGTTCATCTCCCACCCACCTCCCTCCATCAACCCTCAGTTTGTTCTCTTGTTAAGAGTCTCTTGTGGTTTGTTTCCTTCTCTTCCCCTCCCTTCCCATATGTTCATCTGTTTTGTTTCTTAAATTCCACATATGAGTGAAATCATATGGTATTTGTCTTTGACTGACTTATTTTGCTTAGCATAATAGATTCTAGCTCCGTCCACATTGGTGCAAATGTCAAGGTTTCATTCTTTTTGATCACTGAGTAATGTATGTACACATACATACAATGGAATATTACTCAGTGATACACATACACATACACCACATCTTCTTTATCCATTTGTCAGTCGATGGACATTTGGGCTCTTTCCATAATTTGGCTATTGTTGATAGTGCTACTATAAACATTGATGTTCATGTGTCCCTTTAAATCAGCACTTTTATGTTCTTTGGATAAATACTTAGTAGTGCATTTGCTGGATCATAGGGTAGTTCTACTTTTAGTTTTTTGAGGAGCCTCCATACTGTTTTCCAGAGTGGCTGCACCAGTTTGCATTCCCACCAACAGTGCAAGAAGTTTCCCCTTCCCCTCCATTCTTCACCAACACCTGTTGTTTCTTGTGTTGTTTACTTTAGCCATTCTGACAGGTATGAGGTGATATCTCATTGTGGTTTTGATTTGCATTTCCCTAATGATGAGTGATGTTGCGCATCTTTTCATGTGTCTGTTAGCCATCTGGATGTCTTATTTGGAATAGTGTCTATTCGTGTCTTCCACCCATTTCTTAACTGGGTTGTTTATTTTTTGGGTGTTTGATAAGTTCTTCGTTTTTTAAAATATTGTTTTACAGTTTATTTAGAGAGAGAGAGCGAGACCGTGCACAAGAGTGGGGGAGGGGCAAAGAGGGAGAAAGAGCATCCCAAGCAGTCTTCATGCTGTCAGTGCAGAACCTGACACAGGGCTTGATCTCACAAACCATGAAATCATGACCTTAGCTGAATTCACGAGTCAGATGCTTAATCAATTGAGCCACCCAGGCACCCAGATAAGTTCTTTATAGATTTTGGATACTAACCCTTTATCAGATATGTAATTTGCAAATATCTTTTCCCATGCTGTAGACTGCCTTTTAGTTTTGCTGATTGTTTCCTTCACTGTGCAGAAGCTTTTTGTCTTGATAAAGCCCCCGTAGTTCAGGTTTGCTTTTGTTTCCCTTGCCTTTGGCTACATGTCTATTAAGTTGCTCCAGCTGAGGTCAAAGAGGTTGCCGCCCGTGTTCTCCTCTAGGATTTTGATGGTTTCCTGTCTCACATTTAGGTCTTTCATCCATTTGGAGTTTATTTTTTGTGTATGGTGGAAGAAATTGGTCCAGTTTCTGCTGCATGTTGCTGTCCAATTTTCCCAGCACCATTTGTTGAAGAGAAATTTTTCCATTGGATATTCTTTCCTGCTTTGTCAAAGATGAGTTGTGGGTCCATTTCTATTCTAGTCCATTGATCTATGTGTCTGTTTTTGTGTCAGTACCATTCTGTCTTGATAACTACAGCTTTGCAATATAGCTTGAAATCTGGAATCATGATGCCTCTAATTTTCTTTTTTTCTTTTTCATGATTGCTTTAGCTATTTGAGGTCCTTTGTGGTTCCATAGAAATTTTAGGATGGTTTGTTCTAGCTCTGCAAAAAAAAATTTTGATGGTATTTTGATAGGGATTGCATTAAATGTGTACATTGCTTTGGGTAGTATAGACATTTTAACAATGTTTGTTCTTCTAATCCATGAGCATGGAATCCTTTTCCATTGCTTTGTGTCCTCTTCAATTTCTTTCATAGGTGTCCTATAGTTTTCAGAGTATAGATCTTTTTTAATGTTAGTTTATTTTGAGAGAGAGAGCATGCATGCAAGAGGTGGGGATGGGTATAGAGAGAGGGAGAGAGAGAGAGAGAGAGAGAGAGAGAGAGAGAGAATCTTAAGCAGGCTCCACATTCATCATGGAGCCCAACACAGGGCTCAATCTCATGATCGTGATAGCATGACTTGAGTCAAAATCAAGAGTCGGGCACCCCTCAGAGTAGATATCTTTTAACTCTTTAGTTAAGTTTATTCCTAGGTATCTTACTGTTTTGGGTGCAATTGCAAATGGGATCGATTCCTTGATTTCTCTTTCTCCTGCTTCGTTATTGGTGTATAAAAACGCAGCAGTTTTCTGCACATTGATTTTATATCCTGAAACTGAATTCATGTATAAGTTCTATAACCCCCATATTAATACTAATTGTTTAGGGGCGCCTGGGTGGCTCAGTCGGTTAAGCGTCCAACTTCGGCTCAGGTCATGATCTCACCGTCCGTGAGTTCGAGCCCTGCGTTGGGCTCTGTGCTGACAGCTCAGAGCCTGGAGCCTGTTTCAGATTCTGCGTCTCCCTCTCTCTCTGCCCCTCCCCTGTTCATGCTCTGTCTCTCTCTGTCTCAAAAATAAATAAACGTTAAAAAAATTAAAAAAAAATACTAATTGTTTAATTTCTTGCCTTAATACCCTAGCTAAAACCACCAAAACTATATTATGTTCTCTCTTCACCCTGTCCCCTAGGCCCTAAGACAACCCTGGGTGCCTAGATTGGCCCTAAAATTTTCTAGAATTTAACATTCTTACTGTATTTCTTTATATAAAGATCTTTAAAACAGTAGTTTTAATTTTGACCTCTTATGGTCCCTTCCAGCTACCCCTCCCCCCACCATAAATCCTAAAGCATCCCTGAATAAGGCCTGAGACCGCCAACTAGCTCTGTAACAGTAAAAAGGTGAGGGTGAGTGAAATGCTATGAATGAGGGGGCGTGGAGGGAGAGACACGGAGGGTGGGGGAGGGAGAAGACCGCATCAGAAAGAAGAAAAAAATTGGCAGTGGGGAGACCTGGTGGAGGCTCCCCTGCAGGAGTGTGAGCCCCAGCCTGGGCACTCTAGTGGTAAGAGGAAGGTGGAAGGAGTAATCATAGAAGTCCTGTGGGAAGAAGGGGGAGGAAGGGGAGGGAGGGGTTGTGGACATAGAGGAGGGTCTGACCTGCCTCCCTCCTATGAAAGGAAGAGGACAGAAGGATAGAAGTTTTGTGAGAAGAGTGAATGGGAGGTGGGGCATGGGAGGGAGGGATGACAGGGTCGTGGAGAGGAGGCAATGGAAGGAATATTGTGAAGGAGGCACACAGAAGTCCTGGGTGAGGAACAGGTGGAAGGATGTTGTAGGGGAGGCACACAGAAGTCCTATAAGAGAAGGCAGTGGAGGAGGAGGGGAAGGACTAATAAGTAAGTAAATAAATAAATAAATAAATGAAAATCTCATTTACTTTCATCTCTTTCATATTATTTGAAATCACTTTGTTCTTTATATAACTTTTTGAGGATGCTTAGGTAATAAGTTTTAATCACATATTTGCAATATATTCATTTAAGATGAAAAACTTTGTATGTTCCTTTAAGCTGCATCCCACAATTTTTTTTCCACAAATCTTTTAACTGAAATGAAGCATCTATTTAGGGAAGCGTACATGTTTTAAGGGTAGAGCTCAATGAATTTTTAGAAAGTGAGCACAACCTCGTAACCACCACTGAGATCAAGAAATTGAACATTCCCAGTGACCCAGGAGTGGCTGTTTCGCGCCTCCCCTACCCCGTGGTGTGTACTTACACTGCTTTGGAAATGTGAAGAGGCATTTTCAGTTGTCACAATACTGGGCAGGACTGAAATCATTTGTCAGGTGGCATCAGAGAGAGAAAACATCCTGCAGGGTGTGGTAGAGCTCTGCCCAACACAGAACTGTCCCACCCAAAATGCAAGCAGCTTTCCCACTGACAAACATGGGAGCAGGAAAGCTCATCCTTGGGGCACCTGGGTGGCTTAGTTGGTTAAGCATCTGACTTCGGCTCTGGCCATGATCTCGCAGTTCATGAGTTCAAGCCCCACATCTGGCTCTCTGCTGTCAGCACAGAGCCTGCTTCACATCCTGTGTCTCCCCCTCTCTGCCCCTCCTCTGCTTGCTCTCCCTCTCTCTCTCTCTCTCTCTCTCTCTCTCTCTCTCTTTCTCTCTGTCTCAAAAATAAATAAACATAAAAAAAAACTCCTTCTTGGTCCCAGTCCGTGGTCTGTTACACCCTCCATTCCAGACTCCTCATTCCCTGGTGTTTGCAGTTACCTACCAGTACCTGTGCGTTGTCCCTCCTGATGTGTCTACCTGGAAATGCCCTTTCCCAATCAGCCTTAGGGACATGATGCAACTTTCAAAACAGCTCTTCCATAGCTTTACAGCTTGTTACGTGTCCACGCTTCCTGGCTATAAGCCCCTCGAGGACAGGAAACATGAATTCTGCATTTCTGTGCCCCCAAACACTCAGGAAAATCCCAGGTACAATAACAGGAGTTCAAAAAAGTTTTTTTTATATGGATACTCAGTGGTGTAGTGTTTGTTATGTTACTTTGTGGGGTGGGAGGAAGCTTTAATACAGTGGGTAATTTGCCATGAGCATCTGTTGTGCTGTTGGTCTTGCAAGTATAGCACTCATATATATAAGGGAATAAATAATAAGTGCATGGCATGATGAATTTAACAAATGAGAACATCCCTGTAACCATTATTCGTTTCAAGGAACAAAACGTTACCTGTGTCAAAGCCCGCCAGCCAAAGACCACCAGGGACACGCCTGTGGTTGAGCAAGTTGAATTTATTACTCAGTGCAGTGAAGGAGAATGCACACAGTGTGGTGTCTCAGTAAGGGGTGTTATAAAAGACTTACAGGATATGGGGGAGGATTGAAGAAGCCAGAAGCGGATCTAGAGCAGGTGCTGTCAGGAAGCAGGGGTATCTGAAATCTATATGGTGGAAGGAATGAAGAGAGACTAAAAGTAATTGGTAAAAAGTAGGAGTCGCTCATCTTGGCTGAGAAAGGGGGGGTGCTTGATCATTTTTGTGGTTTGGACAATGTTCATGTTTTTGTTTGTAGTCAGACATGATTACAGATGTTGTCTTGATCCATCACGGTCATAGAGTGACTTTGTTTTTCTTCTGTGAAATTGTTCCTGTTCAACAGGTGAACGCCAAGGCCAAACTCTGTCAGGCCAGCTCCCTGGCATCAGGGGCTGCCCCTTTCGCACCAGCATCCCAGAATTCCCCTCCTAGCTACTTCCAGGAACAGTCCCTGCAAAGGTAACCATCATCCTGACTTCTCTCAAGCTAGATTAGCTGTGTCTGTGTTTGAACTTTATCTAAATGGCATCACATGGTATGCCCTCTTTTAGGTCAGCCTTTCAGCCATCATTATCTTAGGAGATTCACCCACATTACTGCATCTACCTGTAGTTCATTTTCATTACTTTCTAGTATTCTGTTCTATAGATGTGCCACAGATCTTTTGTCCATTCTACTGCAGATTGACCTTTCTTCTTACTCGCGGTATAATTGACATAACATTATATTAGTTGCAGGTGTACAGCATAATGATGTGATCTTTGCATACATTGCAAAATGATCACAGTAAGTCTAGTTAACATCTGTTACCATACATAGTTACAAAAAATTCTTTTTCTTGTGATGACAACTTTTAAGATCTACTCTTTTAGCAACTTCCAAATATGAATTCTTTATGCACTTTGGACATTGGTCCCTTATCAAATATGTGATATGCAAATATTTTCTCCCATTCAGTAGGTTGCCTTTTCATTTTGTTAATAGTTTCCTTTGCTGTGCAAAAGATTTTAGTGTGATGTAGTTCCACTTGTTTATTTTTGCTTTTATTTTGGTAGCAGGCATGGGGGTGGCCACACTGAGTTCTGTTTGCTTGTGGGATGTTGCATACCTGTGAGATATGCTGACCTCCAGTCAATTTGGTGGTATGAAAATGGGGGCAGTTTCAAAGTTAACTGGATTCTTCCACCCTCCTTTATTCCAAAAAAAAAAAAGTTTTTTTGGTTGTGGCAGAGATCATTAAAGCAGAAGGTCCCCAATGGGGAAAGGCACATTTCAGGAGACAGAGTTCAGCTGCCTCTCCACACCAGGGAATTGTCCTTCCTAAGCTAAACCCCAAAGGTCCTAGGGTGTGAGAAGCCAAATTCCATCACAGATGGACTCCAAACAAAAATCAACTACTCTTTACAAACGGAAATCTAGAATTTTATTCTGTTTGTTCTAGAGAGCAATGGTTACTTGAGTCAAATGTATGGAGAAGTTATTTTATTTACATTTTTTAATGTTTATTTATTTTTGAGACAGAGAGAGACAGAGCATGAGCGGGGGAGGGGCAGAGAGAGAAGGAGACACAGAATCCAAAGCAGGCTCCAGGCTCTGAGCTGTCAGCACAGAGCCCGATGCGGGGCGCGAACTCACAGACTGTGAGATCATGACCTGAGCTGCAGTCGGACACCCAACCGGCTGAGCCACCCAGGCGCCCCTTATTTAAAGTTTTGATACCCAAAATCATGTTTCTAGTGTAATATAGGCTTGACAGAGACAGAAACCAAGGGCATACTATCAGTACCAGATACACCCTTTACAGCTAACATTAGCCATAGGTGGAGACTGGTGCAGTAGCCCTTAAAGGGGCCCAACCATGTCTATCCCACTCACATTAAAAAGCGAAAAGAAAAAGAGTAAGATTTTTTTTAGCTACACGACAGAACTATTCAAAGTACACAAGTAGTAACTTTTCATCTGTTCAGTGCCAACTTTGTCTCACACTATGTACGGACAGTGAGCTCCACATTGCCTTTCACTGAGTCAGAGTCTTACATTGCCTGCTCTCCCTCACCTACCCCTGGCATCTTGATGTGGGACAGGCCAGAGCGACAGCATTCCTGCTCTGTTCTGCTCTTCTTCACCTAGGCCAGTCTGGTTCTCAGCTAGAAAATGGAAATTTGTGTACAAGGTTACTACACCAAGGAAGAGTCACTGAAGCTTTCACTTACAAGAGACCGCCATTCTCTGTGCCAGTGTGGTTAACACAGCCAGAGGCCAGAGGGGCCCAGAAGAGCCTCTGCTCACAGTTAAGTCTTTGCTGTGCTGGACAGAGTGGCTGCAGCAAAAGTTATTGGTCCATTGGGTATAGGAGAGTAGTTAAAGTCGAAGAGGCAGGTCACCTGGGGGCAGATCCCAGTTCCTTCATCATCCAGCTGGGTGGCTCTTACCCAGACCCTGAGGCCCTCCCCAATTTCCCCTGTAAGTCAGGCCTGCTGCCAACCTCACAGAGGAGCTGTGAGGATTAAATGACAGCAAGTATGTAACTTCCGTGGCACTGTGTCTTCCCCTAGTGATTGATCATTAGACATTGGCTGTTCTCGTTCCAAGTCTTTTCAGAAGAACACGCAAGCCATTGACCAGTGTTCCAAGAAAAATGGATCTTCAGGTTTCACAGAGGAGACCAGGTAAAAAAAAAATCAATGATTTAAGGCAGAATATGATCAATGCATGACCTAGATAAAGATGAACCTAATGTCATGGAGTTCAGGTCATGTTATTTTGAGCTAATTCTTTAAAAATGGGAAGATTTAGTAGACTGACTTCAGAGAGGTGAAATTCCAGGAAGGAGGCTTCACATGGACAAGAAGAAGGAGATGTGAAAGTGTGGGATGTACTTACAGCCTGAAGCCCCATCTAAGATGATTCATGAGACTTAAGACAGGAAACCCAGGGTGGGGCCCCTTCACAGGGGTGGGAATCTTATTTGGAATACACAGGAGAGTCATTGAAGGGAGAATGTGCATATAACGATCCTAACTTGCTAGTAATCACAGAAATCGTAAGATGAGGTATGGAAAGTGGCCACAGAAATTAGGTGAAGTAACGAGAAATTTTTCAGGCCCAGGTAGGAAATTTCTTTCCTCTTCCACACATTCAGAAACCCAAATCTTAGCACACTTATGGTATGCTGGGATTATGCTAAGTGAAGAGATACGGAGTACTATAAAATGGAGTCTGCTCTGGAGGAGCTTTAAAATCTATCTGGAGGGGGCACCTGGGTGGCTCAGTCAGTTAAGCATCCAACTTCAGCTCAGGTCATGATCTCGCAGCTCGTGAGTTCGAGCCCCACATCGGGTTCTCTGCTGTCAGCGTGGAGCCCGCTTTCTGATCCTCTGTCTCCCTGTCCCTCTGCCCCTACCCTACTCACACATGCATGCTCTCTCTCTCAAAAATAAAAAATAAACGTTAAAAAATCTACCTGGAGGACACCCCCATAAATAGTGATTTTCACACAATGAGGAACCAAGAAGACAAATGTTGGGCTCTGGCTGGGAGGGTAGTGTGGCCCAAGGCTGCTAGCACTGAGATGGGGGAAGAATTAGGGTGGAAATGGAACTACTATAATGAAGATCCCTCAAAGTGCTTTGACTCAAACAGACAGAGGCTCATTTTCCCTCCCACAAGAGTCCAGGGTGATTGGTGGCCCTCTGTGGGTAGAGGGTAACAGGCCACACTGCTGTCCCCCAAAGCACTGCCCCTATCTGCTGCACGGTGAGACTTCTTGGGTCCCAGGCCACCAGGGGGAAGAGTATAGGTCCCATTGGCAGGGTGGTGACTGGAACTGGCTCCTGATACACTGGGAAACCATGTCACACAAGGTCTCTTGCAATGCAGCTTCTCAGTCCCCCAGGGGCACAGGCTGAACCCTAGTCCCTAATAGAGGATCCAGCACTTTGCTGACTGAGAAATGACTCCAAGAGTCAATGCACAACAGCATTTCAAAAGTACTATGCATCTGTCACCTGGGTGCTGCTCAAGGTGGGTTCCCAAGGAAGTGGGGGACTCGCTACAGTTGAGAAGGTGCAGAAAGGGCCCGGGGAGTGGGGATCTCAGCCACAATCTAAAGAAGTGTATTCCATTGCACGTGGACAGAAATGGTGGTGGGGCACACAGGAAGGGCTGAAGCAGAGCAGCTCCAGTGCTGGCTGGGGGTCACTCTTCCAAGAGGGTGTGAGCAGAGGTTTCCCAGACGGTGGGGACAGGGCTGGATGATCCCTCAGGAGGTAGGCCCCAAGAAGCCCACTGAGTGAAGGGAACAAAAGAGGGTGCTTCTCCACCCTCTGCAACAGAGAGAGGCTTGACAGGGACATGCAGGCCAGGTGGAAGCCTCCTGTTGGGGGCCAGCTGGACTCTTCCAGAGGAATCCTGAGCACGTCCCATCTTCCCAGCTCTCTGCCAGGCTGCCAGTGTGTTGAAGACTTTGGGCTCTGCCTCCCTTTGGAAAGGAGACAACGTGTGATGGGTGGGGTCTAGGGTCAGCATGATGGCCTTTTTGTTTGGGTGAGATGGAGGGAGGAGTTGATAAAAGGAAGTATTGAGTCATTGTCCTGTTCTGGGTGAGGATTGTTAGGGACTTGTGCTCTGTCTCACACAAAGCAAAGAGAGAGGTCTCAATATGTCATTAGGGAACAGGGAAATGCTTTGTAGTGCCCTGGATGAATTTCAGTGCAGTAGAATACATAAATATACTTCTAAAATACTCCTCAGGGCACGTGGGTGGCTCAGTTGGTTAAGCATCCAACTTTGGTTAGGTCATGATCTCCTGTTTCATGAGTTCAGGCCCCACATCAGTCTGTCTGCTGTCAGCACAGAACCTGCTTCAGATCCTCTGTCTTCCTCTCTCTGTCCCTCCCTTGATCTCTCTCTCGCTCACTCACTCTCTCTCACTCTCTCTCGCTTTCTCTCAAAAATAAATAAACACTTGGGGTGCCTGGGTGGCTCAGTCGGTTGAGCATCCGACTTCGGCTCAGGTCATGATCTCACAGTTCATGAGTTCGAGCCCCGTGTCGAGCTCTGTGCTGACAGCTCAGAGCCTGGAGCCTGCTTTGGATTCTGTGTCTCCCTCTGTCTCTGCCTCTCTCCTGCTCATACTCTGTTTCTCTGCCTCTCAAAAATAAGTAAACATTAAAACTTTTTCAAAATAGACATTAATTATATTATACATTTGGCAGTTTCTGTCCTTTTTTATCATGACTTTGCTGTGTTGCAGTAGAAGACCACATGCTCCATCACTTCTCTTCTAGGGGAAATTTTTCTAGGGCAGACTCAGAAGTTGCCCCATGGAAGAAGGTGATGTGACTACACCAAATTCCCTCCCAGGTTAGGCTTGCCTCTAACCTTTTCATTACAGCTTCTATCTCCTCTGTTGTGGGGTCTGTACATTTTTAAAGGATTCCCCCAGTAGAGTTACATTGGGTGACAGTTTCACCCAAATATTTCTGCAGCCTTATTAATGGCCTGGGTGGGCCCAGCAAATGTTATAATACCTGTGAGCAAGTAGTTGTGGTTTGGGTGGAAAGTAGTTGTGGATTTGGGTAGAGACACACCCATGCAGAGAGTGGTTAGATTTCTCCACGGGATGGGGCCCCTGGGTGGCTTAGTGGTTAAGCATCTGACTTTGGTTCAGGTCATGATGTCACAGTCCGTGAGTTCAAGTCCTGCATCAGGTGAGCACAAGCCTCACTTCAGGTGAGCTCAAGCGCCACATGGGCGAACATGAGCCCCTGTTTGGGTGAATATGAGGCCCTCTTTGAGTGAGCCCTGCTTCTCCCTCTGCCCCTCATGAGATTATCTTTCTTTCTTTCTCTCCCTGCCCCTTCCCCTTGCTCACTTGCTCTCTTTCTCTCTCTCTCTCTCTCTCAAAAAAAAAAAAAAAAAAAAAAAGATTTCTCCATGGGATCATATATGAGTTTTGTGAGAATTTTCCTTGCTGTAACACCTAAGAGCTCTGCTCGTTCACTGTGGCAGCCAGTGTTACAATTGTTGCAGAGCCTCCCTCCACTCTGAGTGTAAGGTCAACTTGCCCTTGGTGTTATGAGAGAACGTTAAAGAGGAATTCCCAAGCTGATTGAGAGAGAGAGAGAGAGAGAAAGTGGGAGAGGGGCAGAGAGAGAGAGGGAGGCACAGAATCTGAAGCAGGCTCCAGGCTCTGTGCTGACAGCTCAGAGGCTTGAACCCACGAACTGCAAGATCATGAACTGAGCCTAAGTCAAGACACTTAACCGATTGAGCCACCCAGACGCCCCCAAAGCTATGCTATTTTTAATTGAGGTATAATTGACATATAACGTTATATTAGTTTCAGGTGTATAACATAATGATTCAATATTGTTATATACCATGAAATGATCACCACAAAAGTCTAGCTAACATCCGTCACCATATATTGTCAAAAAATTTTTTTTCCTTGTTCTAAGGACTTAAAAAAATTTTTTTAATGTTTATTTAGTTTTGAGTGTGAGAGAGAGAGAGAGAGAGAGCACAAGCAGGGGACAGGCAGAGAGAGAGGGAGACATAGAATCCGAAGCAGGCTCCAGGCTCCGAGCTGTCAGCCCTGAGCCTGACATGGGGCTCGAACCCATAAACCGCGAGACCATAACCTGAGCCGAAATCAGATACCCAACCGACTGGGCCACCCAGGCACCCTACCTTGTGCTAAGGACTTTTAAGACTTGCTCTCTTAGAAACTTTCAAATATGCAATACAGTATTATTAGCTATAATTACCATGCTGGACATTACATCCCCAGGACTTATTTATTTTATAACTGTAAGTTTGTACCTTTTGACTCCTTTTACCCATTCGCCCACCTCACAACCCCTGACACTGACAGCCATCAATCTGTTCTCTGTATCTATGTGCTTGGTTTTAGTTTTTGGCTTTTTTAAGATTCCACATATAAGTGAGACCATATGGTATTTGTGTTTCCCTGTTTGACTTATTTCACTTAGAATAATGCTTTGGGGGCACCCGGCCAGATCAGTCAGTAGAGCATGTGACTTTTAATCTCAGGGTCATGAGTTCAAGCCCCACATTGGGCATAGAGCTTACTAAAATAAAATAAAATAATAGGATAATGCTCTGAAGGTCCATCCATGTTGTTGCAAATGGCAAGGTTTCATTTTTTTTAATGGCTGAATAATATTTCATTATATATGCCATATTTTTTAATCCATTCATTTATCAGTAGACACTTAGATTGTTTCCATATTCTGTATTATAAATAGTGTTGTAATGCACATGGGGATGCATATATCTTTTTACATTTTTTAATGATTAAATTGCTTTTATTGTATTGTTATTTTTGTTTTAATCTTTTTTCTTTTTTGATTTCAGTGTAGTTGACCCACAATGTTACAACTACTTTCAGGTGTACAACATAGTGATCCAACAAGTATATACATTATGCTAAGCTCATCTCAAGTGTAGCTACAATCTGTCACCACACAATGCTATTACAATACCACTGGCTATATTCCCTATGCTGTGCCCTTTATTCTTGGGATTTATTCATTCCATAACTGGAAGCCTGTATATTCCCCTCCCCTTTACCCATTTTGCCCAGCCCCCCACCCTACCCAGTTGGTAACCATCACTTTTTCCTCTGTATTTATAGATCTGATTCTGCCTTTTGTTTGTTTATTCATTTGCATATATCTTTTTGAATTCATATTTTTGTTTTCTTTGGATAAATATCCAGAAGTGAAATTCCTGGATTATATGTAGTTCTACTTTTACTTTTTTTTTGAGGAACCTCCACACTGTTTTCCACAGTAGCTGCACAAATTTACATTCCCACCAAGAGTGCACAAGTGTTATCTTTCCTCCACATCCTCACCAACACTTGTTATTTCTTATAACTGCCATTCTAACAGATGTGAGGTGATGTCTCATTGTGATTTTGATTTGAATTTCCCTGATGATTAATGATGTTGAGCATCTTTTCTGTGTCTGTTGGCCATCTGTATGTCTCCTTTGGGAAAATGTCTATTCATGTTCTCTGTCCATTTTTTAACAGGATTGTTTTTTTGATGTTGAGTTATATATGTTCTTTATATATTTTGGATACTAACCCTTTATCAGATATATCATTTGCAAACATCTTCTCCCATTCACTAGGTTGCCTTTTTTGTTTTGTCAATGGTTTGGGGTTTTGTTTTGTTTTGTTTTGCTGTGCAAAAGCTTTTTATTTTAGTGTAGTTCTAATTGTTTAATTTTGCTTTTGTTCCCTTTGCCTTAAGGGATATAGCTAGAAAAATGTTGCTACGGCCAATGTCAGAGAAATTACTGTCTATGTTACCTTCTAGGATTTTTTTATGGTTTCAAGTCTCATGTTTAGATCTTTAATCCATTTTGAATTTATTTTTGCATATGGTGTAAGAAAGTGGTCCAGTTTCATTCTTTTGCATGTTGCTGTCTAGTTTTCCCAGTGCAGCTAACATCCTACTCAGTGGTGAAAAATGGAGATATTTTCCTCTAAGATCAGAAACAGGACAAAGATGTCCACTCTCACCACTTTTATTCAACGTAGTACTGGAAGTCCTAGTCACAGCAGTCAGACAAGAAAATGATATGAGTCATTCATATTGATAAGGCAGAAATTAAACTGTCACTATTTTCAGATGACACAATACATATGCATAGAAAAACCTGAAGATTCCATCAAAACCCTACTAGAAGTAATAAATTCAGTAAAGTTTAAGGATACAAAATTAACACCCAGAAAATAATATTGTTTCTATACTCTAGCAACAAAGTAGCAGAAAGAGAAATTAAGAAAACGGTTGCATTTATTATTGTACCAAAAAGAATAAAATACCTAGGAATAAACTTAACCAAAAAGGCAAAAGTCCTGTACTTAGAAAACTATAAAACATTGATGAAAGAAATTGAAACTGACAAAAATGGAAAGATATACTTTGCTCATGTATTGGAAGAATTAATATTGTTAAAATGTCCATGCTACCCAAAGCAATCTATAGATTTGATGCAATTCGTATCAAAATACCAACAGAGGGATGCCTGGGTGGCTCAGTCAGTTAAGCATCCGACTTCGGCTCAGGTCATGATCTCCCAGTTCGTGAGTTCGAGCCCCGCGTCGGGCTCTGTGCTGACAGCTCGGAACCTGGAGCCTGCTTCGGATCCTGTGTCTCCCTCTCTCTCTGCCCCTCCCCACTTGTGCTCTGTCTCTGTCAAAAATAAATAAAATATAAAAAAGCAATAAAAAAACTTAAAAAAAACCCAAAAAACAAAATACCAACAGAATTTTTCACAGAGGTAGAAAAATGATACTAAAACTTCTATGGAACTACAAAATACCCAAAAGCCAAAGCAATCTTAAAAAAAAAAAATGAACAAGGCTGGAGGTATCACAATCCCAGATTTCAAGATATACTACAAACCTATAGTAATCAAAACAGTATGGTGGCAGCACAAACATAGACACATAGATCAGTATAACAGAATAGAGACCCCAGAAATAAACTCACACTTACTTAACAAAGGAGGCAGGAATATACAGTATGGAAAAGAGTCTCTTCATTAGATAGCATTTTCATTTTGTTGATGATTTCCTTTTTTTTTTTTTTGCATTAGCTTTTAACATTATATAGTCCCACTTATTTATTTTTGCTTTTGGAGTCAGATCAGATCCAAAAAATCATCACCAAGACAGATGTCACATAGCTTCCTGTCTATGTTTTCTTCTAGGAGTTTTATGGTTTCAGGTCTTAAATTCAGCTGTTTATTCCATTTTGAGTTGTTTTTTATGCATGGTGTAATATAGTCTAATGCTTTTGCATGTTGCTGTACAGTTTCAAGAGCCTTTATTGAAGAGACTGTCCTACTAGCATGTGATGCAGTCCCTAATGGCTTTGTTCTCTGCCATGACAGTTCCTCTATTAATGATCCATTTTCGGGGTGCCTGAATGACTCAGTCAGTTAAGTGACTGACTCTTGATTTCAGCTCAGGTCATGATCTCATGCTTCATGAGATTTAACCCCACATTGGGCTCTGTGCTAAGTGTAGAGTCTGCTTGAGATTCTCTCTCCCTCTCCCTCTGCCCTTCCCCCACTCATTCTTTCCATTCTCTCTCTCCCTTTCTTTCTCTCTCACTCAAAATAAATAAATAAAACATCTAAAAAGTTTTCTTCAGAGGAGAGGAAGATGGTGGCGGCATAGGAGGACCTTAGGCTTGTGTCATCCCACGAACACAAGATAACCATCAAATCATCCTAAATATGCCAGATATCAGCCTGAACACTGACAGAACACACTCCACAACTAAAGGGAGAGAAGAAGCCACACTGAAGAGGGTAGGAAGTACAGAGATGTGGTTTAGGGGAGAAACAGATTGTGGCTGGTGCAGAAAGGAGGGAACCATGGTCCTGGAGAAGGGTGAGAGAGAGAGAGGAACACACAACGGGAATGTTTCCCCAAAACTGTTGGCTTGGAAAAGAAGAGGGGCTGATTTTTGTGAGTTCTTACAACCAGTGGGGCCTGGAGTTTTAAGTTCAGCAGCGTTGGCTGAGATAGAGCCTGAAAGGCACTGCACTGCTCCTGGAGAGAAGGCAGGGAAACCATTCAGAGGCAGACAGTGTTGGAACAGTGATCTGAAGAGCTCCTGGGGCACATAGTGAGGGAGATTATTCATTCTTCTTGCAGTGGATCCCTGAGAGGCATATAATTTTTCCTAATGTTCTCTTATAATTATTTTTTATTTCTGTGGTGGTGTTTTTTATTTCTCCTCTTTAATTTGTGATTTTTAAAATTTATTTCGGTACTTTCTCTTTTCTTTTTGCTGAGTCTGGCTAGAGACTTTCTAGAGTATGGCTACTGCAGCTTTATTTTGACATTCATTATGTGATAAATGTTTCTCCATCCCCTCACTTTCAATCTGCAGGTGTCTTTAGGTCTAAAAGGAGTCTCTTGAAGGCAACATATAGATGGGTCTTTTTTTCAACCATTCTGACACCCTATGTCTTTTGATTGGAGCATTTAGTCCATTTACATTCAGAGTAATTATTGATAGATATGTATATTGTGCCATATTTTTACTTGTTTATGGACATTTCTCTGATCCTTTCTTGTCTTTATCACTTTTGTTCTCTCCTTTGTGCTCAAATTGTTCTCTTTTATATTTCTTACAGGCCTGGCTTAGTGGTCATGAACTCCTTTAGTTTTTGTTTATCTGGGAAACTCTTTATCTCTCCTTCTATTCTGAATGCAGCCTTGCCAAAAACAGTATCCTTGGCTGCAGATTTTTCCCACTCAGCACTTTGAATATATCATGCCACTCCCTTCTGGCTTGCCAAGTTTTTTTTGTGTTGTTTTTTGATAAATCTGCAGCTAGCCTTATGGGTCTTCCCTTGTAAGTTAAGAACTTATTATTATTATTAGTTTTTTTACCATGAATGCTTTTATTTAATCATTTTTGTTTACAACTGAAACTCTGGGAACTCAAAGTTAACATCCTTGCCCATGAGCTTCTTATAGATGCCAGAGAAAGTTTCAACCTTGTATTCCACATTGTTCTGCTGTGCTTTATTCCAATGTATCTTTATGAGCTGGCTGCCATCCAGTTTCACATGGATTCTCTTGCCTACAAACTCGCTTGAGAAAAGTAAGTCCTCCAGGATCACATCGTGCACGGCTATCAATGTGAGGCTCCTGGGATGCTTTTGCTTATTTTTTGTACAGCTTTTTCGAGTTGACTTAGAATTCTCCTCTGAGCAATAAAGACAACATGCTTCCCACTGAACTTACATGACAATCAGCACAGAGTCTCTATCTGCCCATCAATAAATTCATCATCTGTGTAAAATTTTATTTTTAAGTAATCTATACACCCAACCTGGGGCTTGAACCCACAACCCCAAGATCAAGACTTGCATATTCTACTACTGAGCCAGTCAGGCACCCCTAGCTAGGACTTGTTTTGTCCTGCTGCTTTTTAATTTAATTATAATATGTCTTGGTGTTGGCCTACTTTTGTTGATTTAGATGAGAGATCTCTGTGCCTCTTGGATTTGGATGTCTTTTTCCTTCCCCAGAATAGGATGTTTTCAGCTATTATTTCCTCAAATAAATTTTCTGCTCCCTTTTCCCTCTCTTCTTCTGGGACTACTATAATACAAATGTTATTACGTTTGATGGAGTCACAGAGTTCCCTAAGCCTATTCTTGTGTTGTGTAATTCTTGTTTCTCTTTTTTTGTCAGCTTCGTTATTTTTCATTAATTTGTCTTCTAATTCCTCTGCTTCTTCCAGCTTACTGTTCACTGTATGAAGCCTATTTCCAATCTCATTTATTGAATTCTTCCTCTCTAACTGATTCTTTTAAAACTCTTTTATCTCTGTGGTAAGGGTCTCATGAGTATCTTCCATTCTATGAGTATCCTTATGATTGTTGCTTTAAATTCTCCATCAGACTGGGTGGCTCAGTCAGTTAGGCTTCTGACTTCAGCTCAGGTCATGATCTCTCAGTCCATGAGTTCAAGCCCCACATCCGGCTCTGTGCTGACAGCTCAGAGCCTAGAGCCTGCTTTGGATTCTGTGTCTCCCCCTCTCTGCCCCTCCCCATATCACACTTGGTGTCTGTCTCTCTCGCTCTCAAAAATAAATAAACATTAAAAAAATAATAAATTCTCCATCAGGCATGTTACTTATATCTGTTTTTCTTAGATCTCTGGCCATGGCCTTTTCTTGTCCTTCATTTGGGATAAATTCCTCCATCTTGGCATTTTATCTAAGTCTCTTCCTTCTTCTCTGTGTTAGAATAGCCAGTCATGTTTCCTATTTCTGAGAATAATGGCTTTATAAAGAAGAGGTCATGTAGCACTCAGGGAATGTTTCTGGTATGTGCTTCATACACTCTGCTCTTGTATTCTAGCTGCTCTGTCCTTCAGACCAGGCATCTGCAGAAGCTCTCCTTGTTTCCTGTGGACACTGTTTGGTCCCTGGTCTAAATGTAGTCGGTATTGAGTAGATGTGCTCTGGTCTGCTTGTGAAATGAGACCTGACATCACTCCCGCCAGAACTGGGGCCTCCATCTCCTCAGCAGCTTTCTGATGCCCCCAAATATTGTCTTTTATCCACTTTTTTATTTGACCTCAGCAGGAAAGTTGGTCTGCTAAAAGCTTCTCTGTCATCACCAAAAGCAGAAGTTTCTCTAATTAGATTTTTGTTTCTCGTCCAACATGTAACGTAAACCAGGTTGAATGCAGGCATTCTTTTTGTGAACAGAGAAGATGTTCCCACAAAACGTTTCCTCATCATCCAGGGATGGCTACTTAGATGGAGTCATGTGTCATTACAAAATCAGTGATGTTTGAGGATGAGGAAGAAACTTAGCTTTCAAAACCTAAAAATAAAAGATACCGTGTAGTGTTGCATCCACACGACTCCTGAAACAGAATGCTACGGGCACCAGTGACAGTCACAACAAATTTTATTACAATGAGAGGCAAGGCCGACCGATCGGGACCAACACTCTTGATAAGAGTGCGGCCCCGAACAGCCGGGGTACAGAGTTTTTATAACCGATCACATCGTTTTATCATCACCTGGGAACAGAACAAAGAAACAATTTCCAGATGAGTTAGAAACAGTTGCCTAATGAGGTGTTTACTTTAGACTTTCTGCCTCTAAGTTGCAACCAGTGGATCTCCTTGACCCTGCCTCTGATGCTCTTTTCTTTGAACTTTTGCTTCCTTAATTGGTGAAGCCTAATTTACAAGAGTATGAGGCGTAATTTATAAGAGTAAAGCAAGGCTGTTATCTCTTAACCTTCAATGTCAACACAAAGCTGTTATTTTTCAAGCTAAGCATTAGCCCTACACTACAATTTAACCCTTACAGTAGGACACAATAATCATAAGTACCAAATTGTCTGGGGGAGCCTTCCTTGCCCCCAGAGACCAGGTGGCTGTAATTCTCCAATATCACATCTCCACACAGAGTTTTATGAGCAGGGCCCAGGTGCTGCCACTCTTGCCAGGTGAAGTCCTCAACCTTATCTTCAAATGTCATTTATCTTGTGATTGCTCCATCTGAAATGATCATCTGTTAGAGAAGGTCATCAAGAGGATGTAACCACCAGGTGGCCTGTGAGCTAGAACCAGGCTGTTGGAGGCTCCTCACCTCCTCTCCTGTCATGTCCTTGGAATGTATACTCTGCCCACCATTCCCAAGTGAGCGCTGTTTGCAAGGATGCAGCCTCAAGAGAGTGATGTGTTGTGGAGACTACTTGGATTGTATACATGACTAAACCCCCTTAAGGCCTCTCTATAAACTGTTAAAATTCTGGCAGGCAGACACGGAGATCTGATCATCTTATGACCACCTAAGACAAGCCTCATAAGTTCCCTTGCTTATTAAAGCTGTCACTTACCAATATGGAGTGGGTTGTCTCTTTCTTTGGTCTCTCATTGCACTCCATGAATGGGGGCCAGTTTGTGAAACAATAATTGGTGAGCCAAACAAAAGTCCAAACAAATGCATTGGTTTGCAACCCTCTTGGGAGCTCCCAGAGTACAATCTGAAACTGGCCACTGGTACTCAGAGGACAGGGAGAGAACAAAGGAAGAGGCAGGCCACTCCAGGTTAGTATGTAGCAGGTTTAATAAGCAAAGGAAACTTACATACAAGATTTGTCTTAGGCAGAAGCAAGATGAGTATATCCCTGCACCTACCCAGCAAATCTTAAAAATTTATATAGAGAGAAGCTTTAACTGTGTTTAGTCAAGTATACTATGCAGATGTTCTCAACACCACATCATTATCTCTGGACAGATTTGGATCTCTTTGGGGCCTATCTTTGGAGAAGCCTCTGGGAGTAGGAAAGGCAAGTGGAACCTGAACTTCAAGGAAAGGGTGGGGAGGAAGGGGCCTTCAATTGCCCTGGGTCCAGCTTACAGGTTAACTGTCAAATACTTCCTCTTGATGACTTTCTCCAACAAAATGGGCCTTGGGAAAAAGACATCCATAGGGGAAATCCCGAGGTGGCCATCAACCTCTCTGTGGGTAAGGGTGGCCCAGATATTAGATGCTTGTGGACTACTATGTGAGTAGGGGGATGCCCCATAACACTTGCTGGTTTGATGTGCTTGTTTGAGGAACAATGCAGAGTGTACTGCAGCAGAGAATGGAAAAAAAATGGCTGCCGCAGTGGGCTGACCACCTCTGTAAACAGTTCATTTGCCCAACTAGAGGCTGAAACTCAAGTTAGAAAGTTGGGAGAAGAGCTGAAATTAGAAAAGGACATGCAGTTGTCCACTACTTTGCTACCTTTGGGGCTGACAGACAAGGTGGAGGAACAGGATAATAAGTTGGAGACCTTAGCATGCCATTTTGCAAAGCTAGGAGGGTACAAACTGCTACAGATTAAGGTCTGAACACTTGTGGAAAAATCTGATTAGGATGCTGAGAGGTAGAATCCCTGGGAAAGTGAGGAGAGTGGAGAGGAGGGTATTGTGGTGATTGACAGTGGAAGAGACAAAGTGCCCCATGCTATATGACCCCTGATACAAAGGAAAATTTTAAATAGTAATTATCCTGACTTCTTTTTTTAATGTTTTATTTATTTTTGAGAGAGAGAGAGAGAGAGAGAGAAAGAGAGAGAGACAGACAGAGTGTGAGTGGAGGAGGGGCAGAGAGAGGGAGACACAGAATCTGAAGCAGGCTCCAGGCTCCGAGCTGTCAGCACAGAGCCTGATGCAGGGCTCGAACCCATGAACTGTGAGATCATGACCTGAGCTGAAGTTGGATGCTTAACCAACTAAACCACCCAGGTACCCCGCCCCCCCCCCCCCCCCCCCGACTTCTGGTAATAGAGAAATATATCCCAAACCCCCTAGGAAAAAAATTTGCATTCTTTCTCTGTCCCTTAAGATTGTAAATCTCATCCTGTCTTTGAAAAGTAAACACCCCAGGAGATAACTAAAACACTGCCCACGATTGCCTGAGACTGAAGAGAAAAAAAGGGGAAATAGGCTTTGAAAAATACTACTACAGAAGCTACCTTGCCCCAAATCCATCCCACAGTTTCCAGAAGGTTACTTGTTAAAGGCAAATACAAATCATAAGTCCCCACAAATGTTAATGAAAAGTTTTAGCCAGGTAAGTGGGTAACCTTAACTTGTTCCATCTGATAAGTTTTAATATCAATAGTGTGCTCATGTAAAACTAAAACTTAATTTTCTTTCATCTGCTAAAAGAACAAACTTTTCTTGTACTATTGACCTGTTCTTAATGAAGTCGTGAAAGGTTTTTCTTACCTTTTAAGTAATCTGCCTCAAAAACAAAGATTCTGTGTTTTATCAAAATAATTTCCTGTGTTCAATGTTGTCTTTATGTCTTTGATTACTTAAGAAAACAGTATTCTCTATTGAAACCACTAAGGTTTTGTAACGATGTAACTTTCTGTATTTGCTTTTGAAGTCTTTGTTACTGATTAAATGGACAACTAAGTATTGTTTCACAGTGATCTATGATTCTGTTTAATCAAGTATTTTAAATTATTTTGATATTTTTAGGGGCGCCTGGGTGGCTCAGTTGGTTAAGTGTCTGACTTAGGCTCAGGTCATGATCTCATGATTTGTGAGTTCAAGCCCACATTGGGCTCTGTGCTGACAGCTCAGAGCCTGGAGCCTGCTTCAGATTCTGTGTCTCCCCCTCTCTCTCTGCCCCTCCCCCACTCGTGCTCTGTCTCTCTCTCTCTCTCAGAAATAAATAAACATTGAAAAAAATTAAAAATTCTTTTGATATTTTTGACAAATGTCACAAATTCTGAAGTTTTTTTTACTTCAAACTAACTTTGGGATTTTCTAGACAATCCCTGGAACATCTCAAAAGATGTGTTCTCTCCTTATAAAAGGAAGATATTAAACTAATTAGGCTTATTTGATATGTTAAATTACAAGGGAAGCATTGTCAAATAAGAAGTGATGCTGAACTTTCATTAGGTTATATTTATATATGTTATATAAGTGCTCCAGAAATTGTATGAAATTTCTAAAACTCTGATATACCCTGGTATAATGTTATCAATCATAATTCTAGTTATTTTTTTTGTTTTATTTTATTTTTTATTTTTTAAAATTTACATCCAAATTAGCATATAGTGAAACAACGATTTCAGGAGTAGATTCCTTAATGCCCCTTACCCATTTAGCCCATCCCCCCTCCCACAACCCCTCCAGCAACCCTCAGTTTGTTGTCCATATTTATGATTCTCTTCTGTTTTGTCCCCCTCCCTGTTTTTATATTATTTTTGTTTCCCTTCCCTATGTTCATTCTAGTTATTTTTTAAAGGATGTCACAGAAATAGCAAACTTTCCCCCCAGATCTTTCTTACCACTTTTCTCAGACTCCTTCTCTCCCAGCAGAGCCTCAGGAAGCCTGTCACTCCCTGCCTTTATATAATTTAGAGTTGTTCTCTCAAAAAAAAGAAAGAAATAAAAAAAAGAAAAACTTTCCTTGTCAATTGGATTTTAATTAACTCTCATCAGATCTTTAATCATGACCATTTTTAAGTCTTTTGTCATCTACAGTTATTCTTTTTCTGTACTGCTTTTTCAAAAGTGTTACTGCAAAAGTGTTCCTACAAAAGTGTTTCACCTTCAAGGAGATTCGCGGAAAAGTCTCTAACAGGTACTGGTTTCTGGTAACTAAGAACTTGCCTTCATGTGGGAGGAACAACAATGGACCTTTCAAGTGCTTCCCTAAGGCTACTTGCACAGCCCCACAGTGTGTCCTGGGATGGTAGCCGGAGACCTGTCCCTGTTCTCTTTCCCCACATTGGGTAAAATGAGCCCATTACATTGATGATATAATGTTAACATGTGAAGATTTTCTTCTGCTGTAGGACACGCTACTGACTTTGCTGGAACATCTGTGAGTAAGAGGATGAGTCATTGAACCCACAGATAATTCAAGTCCCAGGCACAACAGTAGTTTTTGGAAGTTGTTTGGGTAAGATGCTCATTGTCTCAGACAATGAACTTGTGACAATGTCTTATGATTGATAAAATATAAGCCTATCCAACCCCTAAGAACATGAAAGAAATGCAAGCCTTTGTAGGAATTTTGGGTTTGGGGAGGACTTTTATTCTCCACTTGGCACAGTGCCTTCCTTCATCCCTTATACTGCCTGGGAAAGAAAGGGCAGGTGTGGGACTGAGGATCAAAACAGCAAGCCCCCTTTGAGAAGACAAAAATACTAATGAAGCAGATTAAAGCTATGGGAATCTCCCAAGCCTGTAGGGCTACCCATTGAGTTAGATGTGGCTCCAGGAGATATGGATTGGGTACTGTGGCAGAAGCAACAGGAGAGAGAACCCATAGGATTTTGGTCCCAGCTCTGGAAGGGGGCAGAAGCCCAACATACCCCCATAGAGTGACAGCTTCTAAAGGTATACACAGCACTCCTTCAGGTAGAGCCTCTCATGAAGAAAAACATATCATGGTAAGAACTTGCCTCCCTATCAAAGGGTAGGTTGAGAGTATGCTCCATCTACCCACCTCTGCCATGGTTCAAACCCCCACTTTGACTAAGTCACATGCCTATTTGCGACAGAAGAGTATCCCGTCTCTCAGCCCACTGGTTCTAGAAATGCAGGTGCTACTAGGCCCTTTAGAGTATGTAGATCCTCCAAATGCCCATGCGCCTACTCCTGTGGCAACTCTGCAGCCTGTAGAGTGGGAGTGTGGGGAATTCCTGTCGATGCCTGGTATACAGATGCCTAAAAACAGGACCAAGCCACAGAAGCCATAAGGCTGAACTCAGAGTAGTTTGGTGATTGCTCATGAGCTCCAGCTGTTAACCCTTGGCACTGACAGTTGGGCTGTTCTAAAGGGGTTAACCCTATGACTTGGACAATGGGAAGCCAAGTAGTGGATGATCATGAATAACCCTCTTGGGGTCAGGATAGGTGGAAAGGCATTTAGATTCACCTTTGAGAACCTGAGGCAGTCTTTTCAGTCTTCTACATCCTAGGTCATAAGGCACTGACACCCCCTGGCAATCAGGCAGCTGATGCCCCAGCTTGAGTACAAGCTCTAACAACAGAGTCTTCAATAGATATAACAGATTAGGTGCATAGCAAGAGTGGCCACCATAGCACCCATGTGGGGTGGCATATTGCCCTTGAAATGCAGTGACTTGGTCAATGCAATAGAGCATGTATGTTCTAAACAGTGCCCAAGGCAGCTGCTGATAAAAGTCTGAGAACATCCATGGGAGTTTTCAACTGGTGAGAGATTAGCAAATTGATTATATTGGTCTCCCTTCCTCTGAGTGAAGGTTCTAAATATGCCTTTGTATGGACGCTGCATCTGGCCTAAGATTTCCCCCATCACTGTGCAAACCAGGCTGCCACCATTAGGGGATTAGAAAAGCTGCATAAGTACAGATACCCTCATTGACTAGACAGTTATGGGGGTCACAGTCCAAAGGTCATAATGTGCAAGATTGGGCAAAAGAATGTGGCATTCAACAGAGGTTCCATCTCCCCTGTAACCCACAGCAGCAGGACTGATAGGAAGAATGCAATATTAAAGCAGCAGATTAAATTACTAACAAGTAGGGGTGTGCCTGGCTGTCTCAGTTGGTGGAACATGCAACTCTTGATCTTGGGGTCATGAGTTCAAGTCCCACATTGGGCATGAAACCTACTTTAAATTAAAAAGTTTTAAGTGAAATAAATTACTAACAGGTAAAACCACATTGGCCAGGTGAACTAAAGTACTGTTGTAGCCTTTAAAACATTAATGATCAACCAGTAGGGCCTGTTGCCCCCTATGCCAGTCAGGGGACAATTTCTGAGACACCCAACACTAATAAGGTATGGAAGTCATAGGAGACAGTCATTGCCCTAACTTTCACCATGGATCAGCATGCTATGCTGCTCAGAACACACCTAGGAAAGGCATTACCTACTGGAATTTGCAATGGGACATTTCACCAGGATGGTCAAGTTCCTAAAATTTCCAATCTACCTTTCCTCAAGGCCAGGTGGGCACATTATGTTTTCCACTAGTATGATCATCTGGCTACCATCCTCGTCCCCTCCATTGGCCTGGAGGGTGTTATAGCATGTATAGAAACCTTACTAAATTCACCCGACAAAATGATAGCAAAGTCTTCATTTTATTTAATACTGAAATGTCTCTAATGAAAAAACTGTCCTCCAGAAAAGGACATTATTACTGCTTTGCAAAGAGGCACCTGTGCCATTATCCAGTGTTGTGTGTTCATACCTGATGAGTCTGCTAATGTATCACCCTTATTAAATCACATGAGTGTACAAGTGAATGTCTTGAGTGACCCATCCCCAAGCCTATAGGAATTAATAACTCAGTGGTTTGGGTCATGGGGTTCTTGGTGGAAAAAACTTGAGGAATTATCTTAATCTGGGTTTCCTTTTGCATGTGCCCATACTGTTGCTGTGGGTGTCTGCCTACAATGCTGCCAGATAGCCTCCAAAGGAGCCTCTTCCATGCTAGTGATACCTCTTGCTGACTGATCAGGGCCCATTTCAGAAGAGGGGCATGTGTAAGATTATAAGAGCCAGTCACAAGGGCTGGAATGTTGGAGGAGGTCATCAAGAGGACATGACTTCCAGTTGATTCGTGAGCTGGACCCAGGCAATGAGAGGCTCCTCACCTCTCCTGTCCTTGGAATGTACACTCTGTCCACCATTCTCACAGTGGGAGCCATTTTCAAGGATGCAGAATTCAGAGTAGTGTGTCAATATATGGCTGGTATATGTGACTGAACCTAGTTAAGACCTCTGTAAACTTAAGATCCTGGCTGGCAGGTGTGGAGATCTACTCATCTTGCAGTCACCCAAGACAAGCCTCATAGGTAATTTCCCTTGCTTATTAAACTTACCACCTACCAATCAGAAATAGTCTGCCTCTTTCTTTGGTCTCTCCTTGCCCTCTGTGTACAGGGGCCAGTTAGCAAACCAAAATCATCCCTAGGTGATGAAAATATATATGGGACCTTCTTGCCTGTAAAGTGCTGAAAATGTTCAGGGGTGAAAAGGTCCTGATCCCTTTTGGACACTGGAGGTGCTTGTTCTCTCACCTCCCAAGAGAAATGGCTAGACTTCACCAGGATATATATAATTGGGCAGCTTTATTATGTAGTCCATGAGTCTACCCCTTTCTCAGTATTCAGAGGCCCCCAAGTCCAAGCAGGTGCCGTAAATTCTGAATCATGTCCTCTTACAATTGATCAAGTTACCAAACCAGACCTCATCTTCACATTTGAGAAAGAAGAGCCTTGGATGGCAGAAAAACCTAAAGTTGCATAGGTGAGAACTAGGAAGACTAGGGATGGTGCATGGAAGGTTCCAGCTGGTGAGGGAGGTTTCTTCGACATGCCATCAACATACCTTTGGTCTTCCTTAAAGGAGAGGAGGTAGGCTTCCAATGATTGTAGGACGTGGGTGTGAACCCCTCACAGATTAAATGACCTTTCCACATCCATCCCCACCCCCACCCCATATTCTTTACTTAGCTTTGAGAAAGAACCATGCCTGCCTTCTTTGTCCTCAAAATCTTGTAGCTGCCTCTTTCAGCTGGAACAAGCCCTTCTAGGTCATACTCCCTTTCCCTGGCCTTTTCATTTTCTAACCCTCCAGTTATCACCTGTCCCTTTTCTTATGCATTCCAGCATCTATATATCTGTCCTTCACTTTGTGACCTTTGTTTCTTCTTCCTTCTCTCACCCTTGTGAGAAGCCCCAAGCTGTTTTCTCCCTGTTTTACAATCAGATTCCACCCCACCGACATGTAAACTCCTTTCAAGGATCTCCATTACATGGCCCCATCTGTTAGTCTTCTGTTCCCCAAAATTGAAGCCATGGTGTTTTCTAGTTGATGGCAGTACAAAGAAAAACAGTTTCTGTGTTTGAGCTTATATTTAGCAGCCTTGCAAAATTCACTTAAGTCTATTTCTAGATGCTTTTGGGTTTTTCTGTGTGTGTGTGTCATCTGTAAAAATTGAGAGCTTTATTCCTTTCATGACTCCTCTCCTGTCTTGCTGTATTTCATGAAGGCCTCCACTACAGTACAGTGTTGAATAGAAGTGGGCACAAGAAGCCCCCTAGTCTCATTCCTAATCTCAGGGGAAAAATTTTTACTGTCACCATTAAGTTTTTGTTTTCTTAATACACCCTTTATCAGACTAAGCAAGTCCCTCCTATGCTAGTTTGCTAAGAATTTATATATGGATGGGTATTGAATCGTATGAGATCCCCTTTTCTGCATCTATAGAGATTACATGATTTTCTCCATGAATTACATTGACTAAATGATCTTCATTGGCATAAAGTTTTTTCATAATTTCCTAATTTTTTTAATGTTTATAAAATCTGTAGTGAAGTCCACTATATCATTCGTAATTTGAAAATTTGTGTTTTCCCATTTTTTTCTTGATCAGTCTAGGGTTTCTCACTTTTATTAATCTTTTCAAAGAATTCCCTTTGATTTTCGCTTATTGCTTGTCCTCTAGAGGACATGAAAAAAAGTATGATGGAGGAAACTCCTCAGTGTTAAGCATAGATAGGAAGCTAGAAGCTTGAGATATACCAAAACTCATAAGGTGTGAAGTATAAAGAATGAGTAAGCAAGCTGCTTTTGAAGCACAGGCAGAATTCATAAGATGTGTTAAATACAGTTGGCAAGTAAATTAGTAGGTGATAGGATACACTAAAGATAAATAGAATGGAATATATGATGGAACAAACAAGTGTTAAAGATAGTAAGGAATGCAAAGACTAGGTCATAAGGTATCCTAACACCTGAGCCAACAGCTAAGTTTTACTTAAATTCACCACTAGTTGGTGACGCTCAGTATTGTTCCATGGATCACAGATAAAACCCGGGACCGTGCGGGAAGCTATTGGTGAGTTACAGTGGAGGCAAACAGGGTATGTCATTGCCCCTGAGCATTTTCAGTCTGACCAGGCCCCTTGTTTCAACTTCAAACTCTGGTCCTCATAATCCAGGAGGCTGATGCAAGAGATAGGGAAACACAAAGGGAGAGCAAAGATAAGGTGTATGAACATTACATAACAAAGGATTCAGGAAATGTGGTCCTTCACCGTTTGTATCCTATTCTAAACTTACCCATCTCTTCTCCTTTGCTTCTTGGTGGGTTTTTAAATACATATATCTTAGTGTTTTTAAACTGACAATAAGCCACATGCCTTGAGCATTTTATTTTGGTCTGTGAGCCCTTCTATTCTAAGACCCCTGGGATAGCTTGCCTGGTAGTATATATTGGAGTCCATCACTGTATCAAGGGAATGTCTCATATTAACAATTCCCAAAGGATGAGGTGAGAAAAGATCATAATTCACAGTTTGTGGACAGTTTGTCTTATTTACTAAAGAAATAAGACAATATGAAGTAACTGGTTAAAATATTGGGGGCCCAATACTGATCTGGGTGGTTATAGGGCCAATCAAGGGTCACAGGACCGATCTTAGGGATTCCAGGGTAGTCTTGAGGGTCCTAGGAAACAAGTTGAAGAAACATCATTATGTATATCATTTTAGAGATTTTAGCTAAAGCAAGAAGACAAATAACTGGCATAAATAATGGGAGACAGGATTCAGGGCTGGCCTATGGGCACAGCAGAGCTGATTTGGGGGTGCTATCGGGGATACATTTGTGATAGGGCCTCTCCCTCTCCCAATGTATACAAATAAGAACAAGAACATAGAACATGGAAAGGACATTTGTTGAGCACTGCGTCCCAAGCATGGGCTGTTCCCATCCCGTATACCTGTAATCACCGTGGGGTCCTCAGGGCAGCGCCTCTTTGTACAGAAACCTGTGACCACCTCCTGCCTCCTCCACTCAGTCCTCACCAAACCCCTATCACCATCAGATCCCACGTCACTGAGACCCCAAAACCCTACGGCCCAACACAAGTCCCCGTTACGACAGATCCAGTGGTCTGTCCCTCGCTGATACCCATATTCTTCCTCTTCACACTTGCTAATGGTCTGCCATATTTTGCCGCTCGTCTGACTGCTCTTTACTCTGCCCCGTTCACCATCATTCCCACTAGGTTTTCTATCCCAACTTACTCCACTCTATCCACATTTTCAACCCACTTTCTGCCCATTCACTCAAACTACTCACTCCCACTCTTCCCAGCATTACTCATATTGACTTATATTCTACTCTTCTCCAGTAACTCACCCCACTGGCTATTTATACAATTTTCTCCTACTCTTCCCTGTTTGCCCCCACTCTGCCCCCTCATTACTCCATTCCTTCACACCTGGCCCTTCCTTACCCTCTTCTATTTTCCCCTAATTCCAACCCACTTATCCACATCCTGCTGTTCACCCCCACCCTTTCCCCCTAGGTCCATGCCCCATTCACTTCGACTCACACACATGGCCCATTCGTTTGCCATCTGTGCCCCAGGAAGCAGGAGTTCATAATCAACCTGGAATGGTAAGATCTGACCCCTATCCACGCCCCACTTCAGGATGACCTGAAACCCCAGGAATATTCTTTATTTAGTGGGAAGATGAAATGCTTCATTTTTAGTGCCTTTGGGCATCATCCTCTCAGCAGACTGTACCAGAAGCAATAAGTCAGTCCCACATTTCTTCCAAGCTCTTTCTCCCTGGAAAGGCACTAAATGTGACATATCTGATTCACATAGCTCATAAAAAGTGAGTCCATGCTTCATTTTCTTGCAGGATAATTTAGGGGAAAAAACAAGGCTTGGAAGGGCACAGGCATGGTCCCAGAGGTCTGATTCATTCACCTGTTTTGTTAAATCCAAACACTGACCATGCCCAGTTTTACATAGCTTGGGTTACCCAGTTCCACCAGAGATAGCCCCAGTGAAAAGCCACAGAATCATGAGGGCCACAAATATGGTCACACAGTTGGACCTCTTCTTCTGGAGCAGACATACTGTTACCTGGTCTTTGGCTGTGTCCATTCGGACCATGGTTCTCAATATGTCACCAGCAGCAGTCTGACCTAGGGGCAAGCTACCCAATTTCCTTGTGTACTCATGATTTTATCACTTATAATACAAATACGCAAACACAAATGAAATCTGTATCATTGTGGTAAGATATGGAAAGACAATGGTGGGCTTTGTTACAGAATATTTTCAGATGTCTCTGTGCACACTAAATAAGAACGTATTCCAGTCTTGGGGTGCCAGAGTGGCTCAGTCAGTTGCATGTCCGACAACTGACTTCGGCTCAGGTCATGATCTCATGGTTTATGAGTTCAAGCCCCACACCGGGCTCTGTGCTGACAGCACGGAGCCTGCTTAGGATTTCAGTCTCAATTATTTCAGGTTTACATGATGTGGTCCCAGCTGACCTAAGAATCACCTTATTGGACCCCCTCAGGAAAGTAATGTCTGTGTACCTTTGGAACTGGCTAGATATCGGTTTTTCTGGCAGATTATTCACTCAAAAAATGTAACTCCACATTGAACATATATGTATTAAATGCTATGAAATCCTGGGGTGCTTGGGTGGCTCAGCTAGTTGAATGTCCAACTTCGGCTCAGGTCATGATCTCATGGTTTGTGAGCTCGAGCCCCGCATAGGGCTTGCTGCTGTCAGCACAGAACCCGCTTCAGATCTTCTGCCCACCCCCGGCCCCTTCCTCGTTGGTTCTCTCTCAAAATAAATAAACTTCTTTAAAAAATGTTATGAAATCCTATATTTAGAATATAACTTCATTATCACAGCTGTGGAACAAAATATGCATTTTAAAAAGTTTTATTTATTGAAAAGGTAGTACATCCACATAGCACGATTTTCAAAAATTATGAAAGGACATACACAGTTGTCTCCCTCCCAACTCCATTCCCCCAGCCACCCATTTCCCCTTCCCTTTCCCAGAGGTAATAGGGTTCCCAGCTTCTCATGTATCTTCCCAGAGATAGTTTATGCATATATGCTCAATTATGTACTTGCCATTTGTTCTTTTTATGTATGAATGGTAGCATATTATATTCACTGTCTTGCACCCTGCTTTTTGCACCTAATGAAGTATGTTGGAGATCTTCCACATCACTGCCCAAATGATGCCCAGGTTCTCTTTCTACATTTATTCATTTTGTCTACCTGGGAGTTTGTTATATAAGCATGCTGAGATTCCAGGATCCAGACCCGTCATCTGGACAGCTTCCAACCTCTTGTTTTCACAAACAGTGCACCAGCGAGTATCTGTTGTGTTCATCATTTTGTACATGCATGAGTATATACATTCCTAGAAGTGGAACTGCTGGCTCAAAGCCATTGCATTTGTGGTTTTCATTACTTTGGAATCATTTTTGTTTGAATAAGAGTTTTTCCTGGATGTGCTGTTTGATAAGAAGCCAGGGCCACGTTCTAGGCAGGTAAGAGTTTTTCTTACAATTGGGATGATTTTTTTTTTCTCCATTTGCTATTTCTTTTAGAGTTGATTTCTCCAGTCAGTAAACAGGTGCAGCCGAAGGGTTCTTCACAAGGAACACTCCCTTCTCTTGCCCCAGCCCCTGCCAAGTGCTCCTCTCAGGAGTACAGACTACTTTCTACAAATATGGCTTGTCTGAGCGATTCCTTGTCGAGGCCTCTGTCTCTCCTCAGACCCCAAGTGGGTCTAGGAAACATCCTATCTCCCACCTGCCCACGCCCTCTGCTACTCTTGTGGATGTATGTGGTCTTACACTCAGAGTATATCCTAAACCTCAACTAAGAGTCCTTCCCAGTGCTGTCTCACATCTGCAGCCTTGAGTGTTCTCTCTAAAATCTGCTGCACCATCGCTTGCTTCCCTCTGCCTCTGGCAGCACTCCCATCAAGGTTTTAGCTATCTCCTCATTTTGTTAGATACAGAGATTATACTTCTGCTTTTTATCCTGGTAGTTTCTGGGTGAAGAATGAGATGAAAAAAAGAGAGGCTGGCTTTATTCCCCATATTTAAACCAGAAGTCCAAACATACTTTTAAAATGTTAACTAAATTGACAAAAACTTCCTTCAGTGAACATTAACATTTAACAGGCACCACTGATATACTCTCTAATGTGCAATGAGCTTTGACTTCCGGCTGTGGCCTTTTCCGTGGGCTTTCTTTCCCGTATGTGTTCTCTGATGTACGATAAGGTTTGATTTTTGGGTAAAGGCTTTCCCACATTCTGTACACTTGTAGGGTTTCTCTCCAGTATGAGTTCGCTGGTGTACAGTGAATGTGGATTTTTCTCTGAAGGCTTTGCCACACTCAGAACATGCATAGGGTTTCTCTCCTGTGTGTGTTCGCTGATGTATTATGAGCTGTGACTTTTGACTAAAAGCTTTCCAACATACGGGACATTCGTAAGGTTTCTCTCCTGTATGAATTCTCTGATGTATAATGAGCTTGGACTTTTCTCGGAAGGCTTTGCCACATTCATTACATTTATATGGTTTTTCTTCTGTATGAGTTCTTTGATGTATAATGAGGTATGATTTCTGGGAAAATGCTTTTTCACATTCACTGCATTCATAGGGCTTCTCTCCTGTGTGACCCCTCTGGTGCAGCATAAGATAGGATTTCTGAGAGAATGCTTTCTCACATTCATTACATTCAAAAGGTTTCTCTCCTGAATGGGTTCTCTGATGTACACCAAGGTTTGATTTTTGGGTGAAGGTTTTCCCACACACATCACACTCATAGGGTTTTTCTCCTGTATGAGTTCTCTGATGCACGATGAGGGTTGACTTCTCATTGAAAGACTTCCCACATTCGGTACATTTATGAGGTTTCTCTCCTGTATGAGTTCTTTGATGTATAATGAGAGTTGACTTATCACTGAAAGTTTTCTTACACTCATTACATTCATGTGGTTTCTTTCCTGTATGAGTACTATGATGTATAATTAGATCAAGCTTCTGTATGAAAGACTCCCCACATTTAGTGCATTCATAAGTTTTCTCTCCTGTATGGGTTTTCTGATGGACAATGAGGTTTGACTTCTGTGTGAAGGCTTTTCCACATTCGTTACATTCATAAGGCTTCTCTCCTGTATGAGTCCTGTAATGTATGATGACAGTTGACTTTTCTCTGAAGGCTTTTCCACATTCTGGACACTCAAAGGGTCGCTCTCCTGTATGACTTCTCAAATGTATAATGAGCTGAGATTTTTGGCTAAAGGCTTTTCCACATTCAGTACATCCAAAGGGTTTCTCTCCTGTGTGAGTTCTCCAATGTACAATGAGGTGTGACTTCTTGCTGAATGTTTTCCTACATGCAGTGCATTCAAAGGGTTTCTCTCCATTTTTAATTCTCTCTTGTAGACTAAGACCTTTCTTTCGCCTCAGGGCCTTCCCACATTCTTTATATCCATGGGGTTTTACTCCAGGAGTTGTTTTCTCATACTCAGTGTGGAAGAATAATTTTGCACATCCATTATCATGTTTCTTTCCTACAGAACTTCTGGTAAATAGGTCTAAATTATCTACCATATTATTTCCAAATGACTCATGTTTATGGGATCTTTGTATTGAAGCCACAAAGTTTGTACTAAGATGAAGTACATTTCCAAATTCATTATAGTCAGGGCCAGTCCTGGTGATAATTGTTGTCTTGTCAGGGAATCCAATTTGCATCAACAAATACCTATCTTGGTCATCCTGGTGCTGTCTCTCAATCTGTTCATCAACTTGATAGGCTTCTAGAAGGAAGTACAATAAACCATTTTTGTAACTTAACATTATGTAATGGAACTTCTTTAAAAATCCCCTACCATATAAAAGCCAATACTATTTTTGTTTGGGTGCAAAAACGTGATTTTATTAAAGCATGGGGAGAGCTGGTATAATTATCTCATTTTATGAGTTCCTAGAGAGAATTTTGATGGTCAAATCCTGTTCTTTTACTAAACTCCCACCTCCTAGTCTTTTTGTTACCAAAAACAATCTTACCTTGATATCTCAGTCTTTCTTACCTCTACTTTTACATCATCTCTGATTTCCATCAATTCTGGGGACTTTATCACCCTTCATTTATCATATGAACTCTTAACTGTACCGACTTACACTATTTCTAACTAGGTAGAAATACAACAGTGTGATTAGTGGACTCAAATTTTACAATCCTGAATCCACATTCTTAGTGAATAGGATAAAGATCTAGAAAGATTAGCCTTACAAAAACAAAGATCACCTTAAAGATCTCTGCCCAATCTGGAGTCATCCAAGCTTGCAGTTTGTCAACACCACCTTCTGCTCCTATCTACATTCTTTTCACTAAAAACCCTTCCTCATGTTCTATCACTCACATAGCCCAGTCTTCCATATTTTGCTATGATCAGAATATCGATAACTTTCAAGGAGCAATTCAGTCTTTTCACAAAAGCTTACTCTGATCTTCCTATATAATTTTTGTTAATTTCTAAAGTAGTCATCTGTACCACTCATTTAGACAGTTAAAGTTGCAAAGCCTTGCCTTAAATATACCATGTTTCACCAATTGCAAGATGCATATTATTTCACATTTTAACATCTCTGAATCCAGATGTACCTTATAATCAATGACATCTCATAAATTAATTGGTGGCAATTTTTCTTAGTGGTATGTATTAAATTTAATTGGATCTTGGGGCACCTGGGTGGCTCAGTCAGTTGAGTGGCTGGCCAACTCTTGATGTGGGCTCAGGTCATGATCCCAGGGTTGTGGGATCAAGCCTCGTGTTGGGCTCTGCACTGAGCATGGAGCCCACTCAAGATTCTCTCCCTCCCTCTGCCCCTCTCCCTCACTCACACACTCTCTAAAATTAAATTTAAAAAAATCAACTGGATCTTGAAGTCAATAAAATATGCTAAATACTTTTTGCATATATACTGAATTTTAATCATTTTTGTAGTTTAATTTTTTCCTACCTTCTCCTAAAATTCTGTATGAAAATTATCAAATGTACAAAAAAGATGAAAGAGTAAAAAAAGACTCATTACCATTTAGATTTAACAATGATAACACTTACAATAGTAATACTGAAGTTTAAAATGGATCATGTTCCTATGACATCCTTAATTATATTAGCAAAGCACTAGTTCTTAACCAGGCATGAACATCAGAATCACAGGAAAAGCTTTTACAAAATACATCTGATGGGACCCAAGCTCCACCAAGCATCTACTGAATCTGGACCTCATTAGGTGGTAAGAAGCAGCATAGTTAGGGTCATAAGCTCTCTAGCCCAGGATCAAATCCTGGCTCAACCATTCACTTGCTCTGTGACCTGAGCAACTTACCTAATCTATTTGTATTTTATTTCCCATCTGGAAACAGGAGTTGTAATAGTGCTTACTCAAATGTTGATAGGATTAACCTGCTTATAACAGGGCATGCATGGCACATAGGAAGTACTTTCAACTGTTTGCTAGAACAACTGATGCTACTACTACAATAACAACTACTATTATGATTAAGAGCCACTATACTCCTATAAGAAGAAATAAGGAATATGTCAATATATTCAACATGTTCTTGACCATTAAGTGAAAAAAAGGTGAATAAAACTGTACATAATAGGCTACCATTTTTCTAAAGAAAGAAATATATAAATATATATTTATATGGGCTCATCATATAAACAATGGAAGACTATACCTTTAAATTTTAATAAATGATTACTTACAGGAAAAAGGAAGGAAGAGAATGAGATGGAGGGAAAGCAGCTGAACTTCTTTAAATATACCTTGTTTTCTAGATTTGACTTTGGAACCAAGGCAATATTTTATATAATCATAAGCAAAACTGAATTTAAAAGGCTTCCATAATAATAATTATACCCTCATCTGTATTTCCAAACAACCATGCTGAAAAGTCTTGATTCTTAATGGCACCAACATGATTACCTCAATTAATTGAAACCACTATAGACATTTAGCAGTTTCAGAATAATACTAACAATATTACCATCAGATGTTAAGATTAACAAAGTAAAAACCTTTAAGCAGAGAATTTGATTTGGAAATACCAATTTGAACAGATGATATACTTTCTCTTTAAAATCTTTTTTTTTAAAACATAGTTCCTAGCTTTGTCAATAAAAAGGCCTAGAAACAATTCCATAATGTCTAAATTGTGGTCTGAAAACACTATTTACCCCTAAAAAACCAGGGATCCTTAGAGAAATGGCTGATTCCAGGCCGGAGATGGAAAATATATAAAATGAGCTTGGAACATCTTGTAACAGAAAGCAAGGAAGCAAAGACTCAGGAGCCAACTTGAAAGGGTTTCCACTGGCCAGAGACAGGGCAGTTTGATTCACAGTAAGAATAAGGCAGTGGATTAAAAAATAAAATATGGATCCTCAAAAAGGACATATTAGTCACCTTTTGAATGATTCTACAAAACCAACTCATTTTTTAAAACTGGTAAATATATGGAAAAACATATGCAACTCATATGGAACTCATGGAACTAACATGTAACCAAATAATAGATGAAGGGCAATCCTCTTTATAGAAATATTCCAGCTAATCAACAAAGAAGGAATGATAGAATATCACCACTTTGCAAACATTAATGAATTAATAGATCTGAGCAATAATCACCGATAACTCATCATTACAATAGACAACCATGCCTCCTGATGGAAGGATGTTACACCAGCTAGGAAGTAAACTTGCTAAAACATAAAACCCTGAATCTGATCAAATTTCAAAATCTAACCACCAATTTACAAGAAAAACAAGGGACAGAGGAGTATGTTAAATACCACCATAGGGGACTTAGCAAAGTCCAGAATGTGGGAAACTAAAAGACAACCAGTTACTTTATAAAAATAAAAGAGGAGGGGCGCCTGAGGTGGCTCAATTGGTTAAGCATCCAACTCTTGGTTTTGGCTCAAGTCATGATCTCATGGTTCATGGGATCAAGCCTCACATCATGCTGTGCGCTGATAGCACAGAGCCTGCTCGGGATTCATTCATATTCTTTCTTTCTCAGTTCACACTGTACTTTCCCTGTTTCAGACCTAGAATCAGCAGCTTCTCCAAGGATGTTCGATTCCTTTTTAGTGGGGAATGGTACTGAGAAATCAGAATCTAGGTGCTGGGTGTGCTTATAGCTACTTGGATTCTTGTTTCTTATAACCTACAAATGATTCCTGTCCATCTTTTTTTCCCTTTTATTTCTTTAAAGTTTACTTATTTACTTTTGAGGTATAGAAGAGATAGTGCGCCACATTTTGTATGGTTCCATTTATATGAAATTTCCAGAATAGGAAAAACCATAGAGGCAGAAAGTAGATCAGTAAGTGCCAGGGGCTGGGGGAAGGAAGAAATGGAGACTGACTGATAAGGGGTAAGGGTTTCTTTTTGGGGTGATGATAATGTTCTAGAATTAGATAGTGGTGATAGTCTCATAACTGGGTGAATATCCTAAAAATCACTGAATCTGCAGACTTCAAAAGAGTGAATTTTATGGTCTGTGCATTATATCTCAATAAAGCTATTTTTTAAAAAAGATAATCAAGATTTTCTAGGAGAGCAAATGTGATAGGAATATCTAAAATGAGTGGAATCAGGTAATCCAATATGGAATTAGAGCCTTTGTTCCTAGGCCTGTGACTAATGTGGGTCTGGCTTTAGATAAGGCAGCAAGGGAAATGAGAATGGGAGAAGTGGCAGGGCTTAGGGGCAGGGACATGCAGCTAAGACACTTCCATGCTGGGAAAAGGAGCTGTGCAGAAATCTGTGGGTGAGCACCAACTTAAGGGGAGTGGTCTGATGAGTATGGGACAGGGGTGAGGATGTCAGTCTTATGTCTGAGATATTCATGTCCCTAACTAACAACATCAAATGGTCACAACCTTTCTCAAGACATTCCTGAAAGCCCTTTCAGAGGTCCTTACTCCTGGGTGACAAGGTGGCACTTAGTGTCACCATCGTCTGAGTCAATCCCGCTTACCTGGAAAGTCCCAAATTGAGATTTTTGTCTCTGCCAGGCATGGCTCTTCTACCTCCAATTTGAGGATGAGGTCTGGTTTGGTAACCTGCTGCCCTGCTAATGAGAAATGACAGTGACACCTCCTTGGTCTTCAGAGCCTCTGAGAAAGAAGAAGGTGGAGTGTGGGGCAGCACAAGAGACCTATCAATTGACATAATGGTCAAGTCAAACCACTTCACCTGGGTTTTGAGTTCACAAACACCCTGTCAGGAAAGCAAAGGGGGGAAAAGGAACTTTGATCCCCAGAATTCAATATCAAACTTCTCAAGCAGTTCAGAGGTCTTACAAGATTTCAAAATTGAGAAAGGATACACCCTCTGTCAGAGACAATCACAAACAGCAAAGTTACCTGAGGAAGCCATTCTTACCCACAGAGACCAGGTTGCTATAGGTCTCTAGCATCACTTCTCTGTACAGAGACTTCTGTGAAGGGTTCAGGTACTGCCACTCCTCGTGGGTGAAATCCACAGCCACATCCTCAAATGTCACGAGTCCCTGTAATTGTACATTCCTTTTATTCTAAAATACTGATCACCGGGTGAGGAGGATGAAAGGAACTTCTGATTGGGTTCCCAGTTCATGATGATGACTTAATACAAGAGGCCTACATTGTTGGAAAATCACAAATCATGGTAGAAAAACTACTCCATCAAATATATGGAATATTCTCTAAGTATATCGAATATACAAAAGAGAATGTGGTATTCGCACAAGGATAGACAAATAGTCCAGTAGAACTAAAAATAGAATCCAGGGGCACCTGGGTGGCTCAGTCGGTTAAGCGTCCAACTTTGGCTCAGGTCATGATCTCATGGTTCTTGAGTTCGAGCCCGATTCAAGTTCTATGCTGACAGCTCAGAGCCTGGAACCTGCTTCAGGTTCTTTGTCTCCTCTCTCTCTGTCCGCCCCCCTCCAAAATAAATAAACATTAAAGAATTTTTAAAGAATCCAAATGTGTATGGATACCTGAGTTATGAAAAAGTTGGCCCTACAGAGCAGTGGGGAGAGGATGAGCTTTTCAAATAAATGTGGATGGATTACTGGATTATCTACATGGGGGGAAAAAACCACACTTAGCCACTAACTCACTATACACAAAAATCAACTACAGATAAATTGTAAATCTAATGTGAAAGATAATACAATAAGGTGGCTAGAAAACAATAAAGGAAAATGTTTTCATAGTCCTGGGGTAGGGAAAGAATTCTAAAACAAGATGTGAAAAGAGCTACTCATAAAGAAAAGGCTTTAAAATGTCACAAGATTAATAGCACCGCAGTCAGGGAAATACAAATCAAAACCACAATGAGATATCACCTCACGCCTGTCAGAATGGCTAAAATTAACAACACAAGAAACAACAGGTGTTGGCAAGGATATGGGGCAAGGGTGGTAGGAATGTAAACTGGTGCAGCCACTCTGGAAAACAGTAGGGAGGGTCCTCAAAAAGCTAAAAATAGAACTACTCTATGATCCAGCAATTGCACTACTAGGTATTTACCCAAACAATACAAAAATACTAACTTGAAAGGGATACATGCACCTCAATGTTTATACCAGGATTATTTACAATAGCCAAATTATGGAAAGAGCCCAAATGTCCACTGACTCATGAATGGATAAGGAAGAAGTGGTATATATATACGACAGAATATCACTCAGCCATAAAAAAGGATGAAATCTTGTCATTTACAACATGGATGGAACTAGAATTATGCTAAGTGAAATAAGTCAGAGAAAGATAAATACCATATGATTTTACTCATACATGGAATTTAGAAAACAAAATGAATGAGGAAAGGAGAAAACAAAAGAGGGAAAGAGGCAAGCCAAGAAAGACTTTTGACTATAGAGACCAAACTGACGGTTATCAGAGGGGAGGTGGGTGCAGGGATGGATGAAATGGGTGATGGGTATTTAAGGAGTGCACTTGTGATGAGCACTGGATGTTGTATTTAAGTGTTGAATCACTAAATTGTACACCTGAAACTAATATTACACTGTATGTTACCTAACTGGAATTTACATTTTAAAAAGGTACAGGGCACCTGGGTGGCTCAGTTGGTTAAGCATCCGACTTTGATTCAAGTCATGATCTCATGGTTTGTGGGTTCGAGCCCTGCATTGGGCTCTGTGCTGACATCTCAGAACCTGGAGCCTGTTTCAGATTCTGTCTCCCTCTCTCTCTGCCCCTCCCCTGCTTGCACTCTCTCTCTCTCTCTCTCTCTCTCTCTCAAAAATAAAGAAACATTAAAAAAAATGTTTTTTAAGTACAAAAGTAAAAAGGCAAGCTTTAAATGGGAAGACTATCTGCTACACTCAAAAGTGATAAAGGGGGCGCCTGGGTGGCTCAGTCAGTTAAGCATCCGACTTCAGCTTAGGTCATGATCTCACGGTTCATGAGTTTGAGCCCCACGTCGGGCTCTGTGCTGACAGCTCAGAGCCTGGAGCCCACTTGGATTCTATGTCTCCCCCTCTCTCTCTGTCCCTCCCACACTCTCTGTCTCTCACTCAAAAATAAACAAACATTAAAAAGTGATAAAGGGGGGCGCCTGGGTGGCGCAGTCGGTTAAGCGTCCGACTTCAGCCAGGTCACGATCTCGCGGACCGTGAGTTCGAGCCCCGCGTCAGGCTCTGGGCTGATGGCTCGGAGCCTGGAGCCTGTTTCCGATTCTGTGTCTCCCTCTCTCTCTGCCCCTCCCCCGTTCATGCTCTGTCTCTCTCTGTCCCAAAAATAAATTAAAAAAAACGTTGAAAAAAAAAAAGAAAAAAAAAAAAAAGAAAAAAAAAAGTGATAAAGGGATCTTATCTGGAACATAACAAAAGTCCTACAAATCAATAAGAAACACACAACACAAAAAACCAGAGAAGAGATGTGAATATGTACTTCACTAAAAAGAAAACCTCAATGACCTATGAACATAAGAAAACGTACTCAACCCCATTAGCACTCAGGCAACCACTTAAATGTACTCAATGCAATTAGCACCCACATAAATGAAGTTTTAAGCCATGCTGAGACACTACTATGCCCCCACTAGAAAGGTTATAATTAGGGGCACCTGGGTGGCTCAGTCAGTTAAGCGTCCGACTTCGGCTCAGGTCATGATCTCGCGGTTTGTGAGTTCAAGCCCCGCGTCGGGCTCTGTGCTGACAGCTCAGAGCCTGGAGCCTGTTTCAGATTCTGTGTCTCCCTCTCTCTCTCTAGACCCTCCCCCATCCATGCTCTGTCTCTCTCTGTCTCAAAAATAAATAAACGTTAAAAAAATTTTTTTTTAAAAAAGAAAGGTTATAATTAAGCAGACTAAAATATTGTAAGATTGTGTTGAAATGAGAACTCTCACATACTTAGTAGGAATATAAACTGGCAGAGTTGCTTGGGGAAACAGTTTGACACTGTTTACTAAAGTTAACAATTTCCATATGTTATGACCCAGCAATAGAATTTACTTCTAGGTACACGGCTTAAAGAAAATCATGCACATATGCTCTAGAAAACAAGTACAGGGATGTTCACACAAGCACTACTTCTAAAACGAAAACTGTGGAAAAAAATCAAATGTCCCTCAATACACAACGGGTAAATTGTGGCACAGTCACTTAACGGGATCCTGGGTGGTAATGAAAATAAATGAACTACAACTACACATCCAACACAGATGAATCTTGCAGATGTACTGATGAACAAAAGAATCCAGACACAAGAGTACATGCTGCATGATTCTATTTAAAAATAGTAAGAGAACAGGCAGGGCCAATCCATGATGCTAAAAATCAGGAGTGACTGATTATCTTTGTGGGTGGTACTGATTGGGAGAAGGCATGAGTGTGGATTGAGGTCCTCGTTATGTTCTAATCTTGACCTGGAGGGTGACTACACGGTGTGTTCACTTTGTGATAATGCATCAAGTTGTTCACATATAAACTGCATTTCACATATAATTAAATGTACTTTATCTCTTTATACTTAAACATTATTTCTGACAAAAGTGCAAAGGTAGGGGCGTCTGGGTGGCTCAGTCAGTTGAGTGTCCAACTCCTGATGTCGGCTCAGGTCATGATCGCACAGTTTGAGGGTTTGAGCCCTTCCCTGGATTCCATGCTGACAGTGCAGAGCCTATTTAGGATCCTCTCCCTCCCTCTCTCCCTGCCCCTCCCCAGTTCCCGTTCTCTCTCTCTCTCAAAAATAAATAAATAAACTTTAGAAAAAGTGCAAAGGCAATTCAATGGAAAATGGGAGTTCCCATTTCAACAAATGGTGCTGGAACAACTGGATATAAATACGCAGAAAAAACCTCCAGTAAATACCTCCAATATATATAAAACTTAGACTCAAAATAGATCACAGACCTAATGCAAAATCTAAACCTATAAAATTTCGAGAAGAAAATATAGGAGAAAACCTTTTTAACATTAGGGTAGCCAAATATTTCTTAGGTGGGACAGTAAAATTCAAAGACACTGTTAAGAGAAGAAAAAGCCACAGAATGAAACAAAATATTTACAAATCACATTCTGGCCAAAAAAAAAAAAAAAAAGTTATATTGAGAATACATAAAGAACTCTCAAAACTAAAAAAACGCAAAAGATATTAAGCCAAAACAGATATACAAATTACAAATAAGTACATATAAAGATACTTAACAGCAGGAAACTGCAAAATAAAACCACAATGAGAGAGGAGTTCAAGATGGCCCTGTGGGAAGACCATGAAATCACCTCCTCCCATGGACACAACAAACTTCCAGCTATATGTGGAATAATTTTCCTCTAAAAAGGACCTGAGAACTAGATGAACAGCACATCCATAACAAAAGACAAGGAGACACACTGAGAAGGGCAGGAGAGGCAATGACAGAGCCTTGCCTGGGAACCCACCCACCCCAGACGTGGTGACCCCACAATCAGAAGGGATCCCAAAAATATGGAACTCTACTCAAAGAGTAAAGGGATTGTGCCCCACTTCAGCAACCCCCAACCCTGGGGGCCAGCATCAGAAAAATAAGACCCCAACATGTCTAGTTTTGAAAACCAATGGGGATTAAGATCAGGAGAATCATAGAACTACAGGGAACATATAGATCCCACTCAAAGCAGCTGTCACAGAGGCAGGAACTTACAAGGACTTTATCTGGGGATGGAAGCACTGGACAATGGCATTTTAGCAATCTCATCCTAATTTGATGGTGATGAAACCAACAGGCATCATTTTTGGTGCTTACTAGCACCAGAGGCCATGCTCTGCCCACCCCATGCCATAACTGGGCTGGATTAGCACCCCACGCACCCTGCATAGTGCCCAACCCACAACAGGGCTGGGCTAGCACCCCAAGCACCATGCAACCTTTGCAGATACCAAGCCACAGGAATGACAGGTGAAGCATCCCAAGCCCCATTCTCCCTGCTCAGTGGCCAAGATGCAAACAGGCCAGGTCAGTGACCCATCCCCACCTTCCCACATAGTGGCTAAGCTGTGAATGGATAGGGTGAGTGCCATGAGCCCTGTCCTCCCCATGCAGAGACCAAGCCACAATGGATGGGCTAACAGCTTGAATCCCACTCTCCCCCATGAAGCAGTCCAGTCACAACAAAGCCAGGCAAGTGCCCTGAGTCCTGACCTCCCCACACAGCAGCTAAGGCCGGCCCTATCAGAGCCAGCATGCACATGCAGCCCACACAAGAGACACCCACAGAGTGCCAGACTCTGGTGGCCAAGGGAGAATTCTGGGCCACATGGAACATTTCCTACACAAGACTGCTCCTTCAAGGCTGAGGGAGGTAGCTGTTTTACCTAATATATACAGACAAACGCAGAGAGACATGCAAAACGAGGAGACAGAGGAATATGTTCCAAACCAAAGAAGAAGGCAAATCCTCAGAAAAAGACCTTAATGAAATAGAGATTAGCAACCTACCCAATAAAGAATTCTAAGTGATGGTCATAAAGATACTCACTGATCTCAGGAGAAGAATGGATGAACACAGTAAGAACTTCAACAAAAAGAAAAAAATATATAAGTACCAAACAGAAGTTATAACTAAACTGAAAAATACACTAGAGGGGTTCAAAAGTTGAATGAATGAAATGGAAGCACAAATCAGAGGACCATAAGACAAAGCAATGGAAAACAGTCAGAAAGAGCAGCAAGGTAAAAAAAGAACTAAAAGTAAGGATATCTTAAAGGACCACAGGCACAACATTAAGCAGAATAATATTTGCATTGTAAGAGTTCCAGAAGGAGAAGAGAAAAAGGATCGTAAATTTCTTGAAGATATAGTGGCTGAAAACTTCCCTAACCCGGGGAAGGATACAGACATTCAAGTTCAAGAAGCCCAGAGAGTTCAAATTAAGATGAACCCAAAGAAAAACACACCAAGACACATTATAATTATAATGGTAGAAGTTAAGGATAGTGAGAAAATATTTTTTTTAGGTTTATTTATTTATTTAGAGAGAGAGAGAGAGAGAGAGAGAGAGAGAGTGCATGCATGTGCACGAGCCAGGAAGGGGCAGAGAGAGAAGGAGAAAGAGAGAATCCCAAGCAGGCTCTACACTGTCAGCACAGAGCCCGATGTGGGGCTCAAACCCACAAACCATGAGATCATGACCCAAGCCAAAACAAGAGTCAAAGGCTCAACCGACTGAGCCACCCAGGCACCCCAAGGATAACAAGAAAATCTTAAAAGCAGTAAGAGAAAAGCAACAATACTATGTACAGAGGAGACCCCATAAGGTTTTTAGACTTTTCAGCAGAAACTTTGCAAACCAAAAAGGAGTGGGGTGACATATTTAAAGTACTAAAAGGGGGAAAAGTGCCAACCAGGAATTCTCTACCCATCAAGGTTATCATTCAGAATTGAAGGAGAGATTAAGAGTTTTCCAGATAAGCAAAATCTAACAGTTCATCACCACTAAACTGGCCTTACAAGAAATGTTAAAGGGACTTCTCTAAGCTAAGAAGAAAAGGCACTAATTAATTTTAAAATACATACGAAAGTGAAAATAGAAAAGGTAGGTAAAAATTAAAGATAGTAGATCAACCACTTATAAAGCAAGTATGAAGGGTAAAAGACAGAAGTAGTAAAATTAATTGAAAATAAAACAGTTAAGGGATACATAAAATAAAAAGTAAACTGTATCATCAAAAATCCAAAATGTAGGAGGGGGGAGTAAAAATTTAAAGCTTTGGAATGTGTTCAAAATTAATATACTGTCAATTCAAAAATGAGTTACATACATGTTATATGTGAACCGAACAGTAACCACAAAGAAAAAAATTACAGAAATACATAGAAAGGAATCTAAACATAACACTATAGAAGACAAACCAGATGGGAAGAAAGAGAAGAAGAAACAGAGGGGAACTACAACAGCCAGAAAACAATTAACAAAATGGCAATAAGTACATATCTATCAATAATTAAATGTAAATGGACTAAACGCTCCAATCAAAAAACAAAGGGTGGACAGATGGGAAAAAAGCCCTTTTATAGGCTACGCACAAGAGACTCACTTCAAACCTAAGGACACACACAGACTAAAAGTAGAGGGGCACCTGGGTGGCTCAGTTGGTTAAGCTTCCAACTTCGGCCCAAGTCATGATCTCGCAGTTCATGAATTCAAGCCCCGTGTGAGGCTCCATACTGACAACTCAGAGCCTGGAGCCTGCTTCAGATTCTATGTATCCCCCTCTCTCTCTGCCCCTACCCTGTTCGTGCTCACTTGCTCTCTCTCTCAAAAATAAACATTAAAATTAAAAAAAAAGAAAGTAAAGGGATAGAAAAGGATATATCATGTAAGTGGAAATGAAAAGAGAGCTGGGATAGGAATACTTGTATCAGAAAAATTAGACTTTAAAACAAAGACCATAACAAAAGACAAAGAAGGGTACTACATAATGATAAAGGGGTTGATCTAACAAGATGATATGACATTTGTAAATATGTATGAACTGAATATAGGAGCACCTAAATATATAAAGCAAATATTAACAGCAATAAAGAGATAAATAGACAGCAATACAATAATAGTAGGGGATTTTAACGCCTCACTTAAATCAATGGATAGATCATCCAGACAAAAAAATCAAAAAGAAAACATTGGCCTTAAACAACACACTAGACCAGAGGGACCTAATAGATATATACAGAACACCCCATCCAAAAACAGGAGATGGGACGCCTGGGTGGCTCAGTCGGTTATGCATCCTACTTCAGCTCAGGTCATGATCTCACAGTTCGTGGTTTCAAGCCCCACGTCAGGCTCTGTGCTGACAGTTCAGAGACTCAAGCCTGCTTCGGATCCATCCTGTGTTCATTCTCTTTCTCTCTCTCTCTCTTTCTGTCTCTCTCTCAAAAATAAATAAACATTAAAAAAACAGGAGAATACACATTTTTCTTGAGTGCACAGGGAACATTCTCCAGGATGGACTACGTGTTAGATCACAAAACAAGTCAATAAATTTAACAAGACTGAAATCATATCAAGCATCTTTTCCACAACTGTATGAAACTAAAAATCAATTACAAGAAACAACTGGAAAAACACAAACATGGAGACTAAACAACATGCTATTAACCAATGAATGAATCAAAAAGAAATCAAAAGATAACATGAGACAAATGAAAATGGAAACACAATGTTCCAAAATCTTTGGGACACAGCAAAAGCAGTTCTGAGAGAAGTTCATAGCAATACAGGTCTACCACAGGAAACAAGAAAAACATCAAATAAACAATCTGTCTTAACACTTAAGGAAATAAAGAAAGAACAAAGCCCAAAGTTAGTATTAGAAAGGAAAGAATAAAGATCAGAATGGAAATAAATGAAATAGACACTAAAAAAAAAAAAATAGAAGGATGAATGAAAGTAAGAGATGGTTCTTTGAAAAGGTAAACAAAATGAACAAACTTTTAGCCAGACTCAAGAAAAGAGAGCCCAAATAATAAAATCAGAAACAAATGAGAAATTAAAACTGATACCACAGAAATACAAAGGAAAAGAGAACACAATAAAGTTATATACTACCAATTAGACAACCTAGAAAAAATGGACAAATTCCTAGAAACATATAATCTTCTAAGACTAAATCATGAAGAAATAGAAAATCTCAGTAGACCAATTATTAACAATGAAATTGAATCAGTAATCAAAAACTCCCAATAAACAAAAGTCCAGGTCAAGTTGGCTTCCTCAAATTATTCCAACTCTTGAAGAGGAAGGAACATTTTCAAACTCACTTTACAAGGCCAGCATTACCCTGATACCAAAACCAAAGACACTACAAAAAAATTACAGGCCAATATCCCTGCTGAACATAGATGCAAAAGTCCTCAACTAAATATTAGCAAACCGAATTCAATGTCAATAATAACATGTAAAGGATCACATCCCATGACCAAGTGGGATTCATTCCAGGCATACAAGAATGGTTCAACATCCAAAAATCAATGAGATACACCAAAAAAAGCATGTGACAAATTTCAACATCCATTTATGATAAAAACCCCCAACAAAGTGGATATGCAGAGAAGGTATCTCAACACAATAAAGGCTATATATGACAAGCCCACACCTAATTTCATACTCAACAGTGAAAAGCTGAAAGCCTTTACTCTAAGATCAGAAACAACCCAAGGATGTCTACTCACCACTTTTATTCAAAAGAATACTGGAAGGCCTAGCCACAGTAATCAACACAGAAAAAAAAAGAAATAAAAGGCATCTAAATAGGAAGAAGTAAAACTGTCACTATTTGCAAATGACATGCTATTACATTAAAAACCCTAAAGACACCACCAAATAACTACTCAAATAAATTCAGTAAAGTTGTAGGACACAAAATTAATAATCAGAAATCTGTTGTGTTTCTATACACTAAAAACAAACTATCAGAAAGCCATATTAAGAAAACCAGATTTACAAGTGCATCAAAAGGAACAAAATACCTAGGAATAAACAAGGTAAGGCCATGGCCAGAGATTTAAGCAAAACAGATATAAGTAACATGCCTGATGGATAATTTAAAGAACAATCAGATGGGGGTGCCTGGGTGGCTTGGTTGGTTAGGCGTCTGACTTCAGCTCAGGTCATGATCTCACGGTCTGTGAGTTTGAGCCCTGCGTCAGGCTCTGTGCTGACAGCTCAGAGCCTGGAGCCTGTTTCAGATTCTGTGTCTCCCTCTCTCTTTGCCCCTCTCCTGTTCATGCTCTGTCTCTCTCTGTCTCAAAAATAAATAAACGTTAAAAAAAAAAAAAAAAGAACAATCATATGGATACTCACTGGGCTTGAGAAAAAAATAGAAGACATCAGTGAGATGCTTACCAAAGAGATAAAAGAGTGAAAAACAAATCAATCAGAGATGAAGAATGCAATAAATGAGATCAGAAACACACCTGGTGCAATGAACAGCAGGTTAGAAGAAACAGAAAAACAAATTAGTGACCGAGAGGACAAACTAATGGAAAATAATAGAGCTGAAGAAAAGAAAGAGAAGAATTATGCAACACGAGAAATAGACTTAGGGATCTCGGTGACTCCATCAAACATAACATTCGTATTATAGGAGTCCCAGAAGAGGAAGAAAGAGAAAAGGGGGCAGAAAACTTATTTGAAGAAATAAGAGCCGAAAACTTCCCTAACCTGGGGAAGGAAACAGACATCCAGATCCACAAGGAACAGAGATCTCCGATCAAAATCAACAAAGGTGGGCCAACAGCAAGACATATTGTGATTAAATGTGCAAAATATAGTGATGAAGAAAAAATCTTAAAAGCGGCAAGACAAAGTCTTAAGGGGTGCCTGGCTGGCTCAGTCAGTACAGCATGTGACTCTTGATCTTGGGGTTGTGGGTTTGAGCCCCAGGTTGGGTGTAGAGATTAGTCAAGAAATAAAATCATAAAAAAATAGTCCTTAACTTATAAGGGAAGACCCATAAGGCTACCTGCAGATTTATCAACAGAAACTTGGCAAGCCAGGAGGGAGTGGCATAATATATTCAAATTGCTGAATGGAAAAATCTGTTGCCAAGAATACTCTATCCAGCAAGGCTATCCTTCAGAATAGAGAGAAAAATAATTTCCTGAACAAACAAAAACTAAAGGAGCATGTGACCACTAAACCAGCCCTGCAAGAAATATTAAGGGGGAGTCTTTGAGTGGAAAGGAGAGACAAAAGTGACAGTACAGGGGTGCCTTGGTGGCTCAGTTAATCATTCGACTTTTTAATGTTTTTATTTATGTTTTAGAAAGACAAAGCGTGAGCGGGGGAGGGGCAGAGACAGAGGGAGACACAGAATCCAAAGGAGGCTCCAGGCTCTGAGCTGTCAGCACAGAACCTGACATGGGGCTCAAACTCACGAACCATGAGATCATGACCTGAGCCGAAGTTGGCCGCTTAACTGACTGAGCCACCCAGGCGCCCCAATCGTCCGACTCTTGATTTCAGCTCAGGTCATGCATGATCTTGCAGTTCCTGAGATTGAGCCCCACGTCAGGCTCTGCGCTGACAGCACAGAGCCTGCTTTAGTTTCTCTCTCTCCCTCTCTGCCTCCCCCTTCCTGGTGCATGCGCTCACTTTCTCTCAAAATAAATTAAAAAAAAAAAACTTAAAAGGGGTGCCTGGGTGGCTCAGTCAGTTAAGTGTCCAACTTCGGCTCAGGTCATGATCTCACTGTTCATGAGTTTGAGCGCCACATCTGGCTCTGTGCTGACGGCTCAGAGCCCGGAGCCTGCTTCAGATTCTGTGTCTTCCTCTCTCTTTGCCCCTTGCCCACTCACGCTTGGACTCTCTCTCAAAAATAAACATTAACAAAATTAAATAAACAAAAAAATTCAAAAGTGACAGTATAAAGGCAGGAAATACAAAAGCAGTAAAAAATATTTCTGCATATTTCTGCAAAATCAGATCATTTCTGTAAAAATCAGTGAAGGAACTCAGACAAAAAAAGGATATAAAATATAACATACCTAAAATGTGGGGAGGAGAAAAGAATGGGTTCAAACTGGAATGACCATCAATATACATTGCTATTTGCAGAAGATGTTATACACAAACCTAATGGTGACCATCTATCAAAAACCACTAATAACCATGAAAAGAATAAAAAGAAATCCAAATATATCACTAAAAGACAATGAGCAAAATGGGGGGGCTGGGTGCCTCAGTTGGTTAAGCATCCAACTTCAGCTCAGGTCAGGATCTCACGGCTCATGAGTTCGAGCCCTGCTTTGGGCTCTGTGCTGACAGCTCAGAGCCTGGAGCCCACTTCAGATTCTCTATCTCTCTCTCTGCCCCTCCCCTCCTCACACTCTGTCTCTCTCTCCTTCAAAATAAATAAACATTAAAAAAAAATTATTAAAGAAAATTAGCAAAACATGAGAGAAAGACAAGAAAGGACCAGAGAAAATCTCCAGAAACAACCACAAAACAAGCAATACAAATAAAATACGTATCTACCAATAATTACTCTGAATGTAAATGGACCAGAAGGGAGTGGCATGATATATTCACAGTGCTGAATGGGAAAGATCTGCAGCCAAGAATATACTCTATCCAGCAAAGCTATCATTCAGAACAGAAGGAGAGATAAAGAGTTTTCCAGACAAACAAATATTAAAGACTTTGTGACCAGTAAACATGCCCTGCAAGAAATACTAAAGGAGACACTTTGAGTGGAATGGAAAGGCCAAAAGTGACAAAGACCAGAAAGGAACAGAGAAAATCTCCAGAAATGATGACAAAACAAGAAATAAAATGGCAACAAATACATATCTATTAATAATTGCTCTGAATGTAAATGGACTAAAAACTCCAATCACAAAAATAGGGTGTCAGAATGGATTAAAAAACAAGACCACCTATATGTTGCCTACAAGAGACTCATTTTATTTTTCACTTTTTGAAGATTTTATTTTCTCAGTAATCTCTACATCCAATGTGGGGCTTTAACTCACAACCCCAAGATCAAGAGTCACATGCTCTACCCACTGAGCCATCCAGGCACCCAATACAAGAGACTCATTTTATTTATTTTTTTAATCTTATTTTTGAGAGACAGAAAGACAGAGTGCAAGCAGGGGAGGAACAGAGGGAGAGGGAGACACAGAATCTGAAGCAGGCTCCAGGCTCTGAGCTGTCAGCACAAAGCCCAACATGGGGCTCAAACTCATGAACCGCGAGATCATGACCTGAGCCAAAGTTGGATGCTTAACCAACTGCTTACAGGAATTAATTGATAATAATACAAAATAGTAGGGAACTTTACCATCCCACTTACATCAAGGGACAGATCATCTAAATGGAAAATAAATAAGGAAACAATGGCTTTGAATGACACACTGGACCAGATGGACTTAATGGATATACTCAGAACATACTATTCTAAAACAGCAGAATACACATTACTTTCAAGGGCACATGGGACATTCTCCAGAATAGATCACATATTAGGTCACAACACAGACCTCAACAAATACAAAAAGACTGAAATCATACCATTCATACTATGTGGTTCTCTGAACCACAACACCATGAAACTTGAAGTTAACCACTAGAAAAAATCTGGAAAGACCATAAATATATGGAGGTTAAACAATATGCTACCAAACAACGAATGGGTCAACAAGAAAATCAAAGAAAAAATTAAAAAATACATAAAACAAATGAAAATTAAAACACACTTCTCCAAAGCCTTTGGGATGCAGCAAAAGCTGTCCTAAGAAGAAAGTATGCAGAAATACAGGCCTACCTCAAGAAGCAAGAAAACTCTCAAATAAACAACCTACCCTTACACATAAAGGAGCTAGAAAAAGAACAAATGAAGCCTATCACCAGCAGAGGGAAGGAAATAATAGAGATTAGAACAGAAATAAATGATACAGAAACTTAAAAAATAATAGAACAGGGGAACCTGGGCAACTCAGTCAGTTAAGCATCCAACATTGGCTCAGGTCGTGATCTCAGTTTGTGAGTTCAAGCCCTGAGTTGGTCTCTGTGCTAACAGCTCAAAGCCTAGAGCTTCAGATGCTGTGTCTCCCTCTCTCTGCCCCTCCCCTGCTCACACTGTCTCTCTCTCCTTCAAAAATAAATAAACATTAAAAAAAATTTATCCAAGGGATACAGGTATGCTGTTTTGAAGGGGCACATGCACCCCAATGTTTATAGCAGCACTATCAACAATAGCCAAAGTATGGAAAGAGCCCAAATGTCCACTGATGGATGAATGGATAAAGAAGATGTGGTGTATATATATACAATGGAGTATCACTCGGCAATCAAAAAGAATGAAATCTTGCCATTTGCAACTACGTGGATGGAACTGAAGGGTATTATGCTGAGTGAAATTAGTCAGAGAAAGATAAAAATCATATGACTTCACTCATATGAGGACTTTAAGAGACAAAACAGATGAACACAAGGGAAGGGTAACAAAAATAATATAAAAACAGGGAGGGGGACAAAACAGAAGAGACTCATAAATATGAACAAACTGAGGGTTACTGGAGGGGTTGTGTGAGGGAGGATGGGCTAAATGGGTAAAGGGGAACTAAGGAATCTACAGCTGAAATCAGTGTTGTAGTATATGCTAACTAATTTGGATATAAATTTTAAAAAATAAATAATTAAATTTAAAAAAAACAGAACAAATCACTGAAACCAGGAACTATTTCTTTGAAAAAAATTAATAAAATTGATAAACCTCTAGCCAGACTTATCAAAAAGAAAACAGAAAGGACACAAATAAATAAAATCACAAATGAGAGACAACACAGAACAACCAACATCACAGAAATACAAGTAATTATAAGAGAGTACTATGAAAAACTATATGCCAACTAACTGGACATCCTGGAAGAAACAGATAAATTCCTACAAACATATAAGCTACCAAAACCAAAACAGGAAGAAATAGAAAACTTGAACAGACTGATAACCAGCAAACAAACTGAATCAGTAATCAAAAAACTCCCAACAAACAAAAGTCCAGGGCCAGACAGCTTCATAGGCTAATTCTACCAAATATTTAGAGGCTTTTTAAAAAATTGCCTAATTAAAGCTTATTTATTTATTTATTTATTTGGAGAAATGGAGAGAGAGTGAGTGAGAGAAAGCACAAGTGGCGGAGGGACAGAGAGCAAGGGGGAGAGAGAGAATCCCAAGCAGGCTCCACATTATCAGTGTGCAGCCACACACAGGGCTTGAACTCATGAACCATGAGATCATGACCTGAGCCAAAATCAAGAGTAAGATGCTTAAGTGACTGAGCCACCCAGGCTCCCCTATTTCCACCAAACATTTAAAGAAGTGTTTATACCTATTCTTCTCAAACTATTCCAAAAAACAGAAAAGGAAGGAAACTTCCAAATTCATCCTATGAAGCCAGCATTACCCTGACACCAAAACCAGATAAGACACCACTAAAAAAGAACTACAGGCCAGGGGCACCTGGGTGGTTCAGTCGGTTAAGCATCTGACTGCGGCTCAGGTCATGATCTCACAGTTTGTGAGTTCAAGCCTTGCATCGGGTTCTGTGCTGACAGCTCAGAGCCTGAAGCCTGCTTCAGATTCTGTGTCTCCCTCTCTCTCCCCCGCCCCTGCTCATTCTCCCTCTCTCTCTCAAAAATAAATAAACATAAAGAAAAAAATGTAAAAATAAAATGAAATAAAAAATAAAAATAAATAAAAAAGAGTACAGGCCAACATTCCTGATGAACATGGAGGCAAAAATTATCAATAAAATACTACAAAACCAAATCTAAAAATACATGAAAAATATCATTCACCACAATCAAGTGGAATTTATTCCTGAGTTGCAATATTTGCAAATCAATCTACATGTTACAGCACATTAAGAAAAGAAAGGTTAAGGGGCATCTGGGTGGCTCAGTTGGTTAAGTGTCTGACTTCATCTCAGGTCATGATCTTGCAGTTCGTGGGTTTGGGCCCCACGTCTGGCTCTGTGATGATGGCTTGGAGTCTGGAGCCTGCTTTGGATTCTGTGTCTCCCTCTCTCTCTGCCCCTCCCCCAACTCATGCTCTGTCTCTCAAAAATAAATAAATGTTAAACATTTTTTAAAGAAAAGAAAAGAAAGGTTAAGAACCATATGATCATTTCAATAGATGCAGAAAGAGCATTTGACAAAATAGAACATCCATTCATGATGAAAACTCTCAGGAAAGTAGGTTTAGAGGGAACATACCTCAACATTATAAAGGCCATATATGAAAACCCCAAAGCTAACATCATACTCAATGGGGAAAGACTGAGATCTTTTCCTCTACAGTCAGGAACAAGACAGGGATGTCCACTCTCACCACTTTTATTCAACACAGTACTGGAAGTCCTAGCCACAGTAATCAGACAACAAAAAGAAATAAAAGGCATCCAAATCAGCAAGGAAGAAGTAAAATGTTCACTGTTTGCAGATGACAATATACCATACATAGAAAACCCAAAAGACTCCACCAAAAAATTGCTGGAACTGATAAGCAAGTTTAGTAAAGTTGCAGGATATAAAATCAACATACAGAAATCTGTTGCATTTATATATTCCAATAATGAAGCAGAACAGAAATTGAGCAATCAGTCCCATGTACAACTGCACCAAAAACAATAAGATATTTAGGAATAAAAACCTAACCAAAGAGGTGAAAATATCTGTACTCTGAAAACTATAAAACACTGATAAACTAAAGATGACACAAAGAAATGGAAAGACAATCTGTACTCACAGATTGGAAGAACAAATATTGTTAAAATGTCTATTATCCAAAGGACAATCTACATGTTTAATGCAATCTGTATCAAAATACTAACGGCATTTTTCACAGAGCTAGAACAAACAATCCTAACATTTGTATGAAACCACAAAAGCCCCTAAACAGCCAAAGCAACCTTGAAAAAGAAAAGCAAAGCTGGAGGCATCACAATTCCAGACTTCAAGTTATATTACAAAGTGATCAAAACTGTGTGGTACTGGCACAAAAAGAGACACACAGATCAATAGAACAGAATAGAACCCACAACTATATGGTCAATTAATCCTGGAGAAAGCAGGAAAGAATATCCAATAGGAAAAATAGTACCTCTTCAACAAATGGTGTTGGGAAAACTGGACAGCAATATGCAGAGGAATGACACCGGACCATTTTCTTACACCATACACAAAAATAAATTCAAAATGGATAAAAGACCAACTATAAGACCTGAAACCATATAAATCCTGGAAGTGAACACAGGCAGTAACTTCTCTGACATCTGCCACAGCAACTTCTTGCTAGATATGTCTCTGTGCCCAGGGAACAAAAGCAAAAATAAGCCCCTGGGACTATACCAATATAAAAAGCTTCTGCACAGCAAAGAAAACAATCAACAAAACTAAGAGGCAACCTAGAGAATGGAAGAAGATATTTGCAAATGACATATCCAATAAAGGGTTATTGTCCAAAACATATAAAGAACTTATAAAACTCAACATCCAAAAACCAAATAATCCAATTAAAAATGGGCAGAAGAAATGAATCGACATTTTTCCAAAGAAGACATCCAGATGGCAGACACATGAAAAGAGGCTCAACATCACTCCTCAAATCAAAACTACAATGAGGTTTCACCTCACACCTGCCATTATGGCTAAAATCAACAACACACGAAACAACAGGTGTTAGCCAGGAAGTGGAGAGAGGGGAACCCTCTTGCACTATTGGTGGGAATGCAAACAGGTGCAGCCACTTTGGAAAACAGCTATGGAGGCTCCTCAAAAGTTAAAAATAAAACTACCCTATGATCCAGCAATCGCACTATTAGGTATTTACGCAAAGAATACAAAAATACTAATTCAAAAGGAAACATGCACCCTGATGTTTATAGCAGCATTACCTGCAAAAGCCAAATGATGGAAGCAGCTCAAGTGTCCATCAACTGATTAATAGAAAATGTGGTGTATACAATGGAGTACTACGTGGCAATGAGAAAGAATGAAATATGGCCCTTTGTAGCAACATGGATGGAACTGGAGAGTGTGATGCTAAGTGAAATAAGCCATACAGAGAAAGACAGATACCATATGGTTTCACTCTTATGAGGATCCTGAGAAACTTAACAGAAACCCATGGGGGAGGGGAAGGAAAAAAAAAAAAAAAAAAGAGGTTAGAGTGGGAGAGAGCCAAAGCATAAGAGACTGTTAAAAACTGAGAACAAACTGAGGGTTGATGGGGGGTGGGAGGGAGGGCAGGGTGGGTGATGGGTATTGAGGAGGGCACCTTTTGGGATGAGCACTGGGTGTTATATGGAAACCAATTTGACAATAAACTTCATAAAAAATAAATAAATAAATAAACAAACAAATAAATAAATAAATAAATACTTAAAAAAAAAAAAAAAAAGAAAATGTGGTGTATACATATACAATGGAATTTTACCCAGCCATTTAAAAGAATGAAATCTTGCCATTTGCAACGACATGGATGGAGCTAGAGTATTATGCTAAGTGAAGTAAGTCAGAGAAAGACAAATACCATATGATTTCACTTATGTGGAATTTAAAACACAAAACAAACAAGCAAAGGGGAAAAAGAGAGAGTCAAGTCAAGAAACAGACTCTGAACTATTGAGAACAAACTGATGGTTACCAGATGGGAGGTGGGTGGAGGGACGGGTTAAACAGGTGATGGAGATTAAGGAGGGTACTGGTTGGGATGAGCACAGGGTGTTGTATAGAAGTGTTGAAATACTATATTGTATACATGAAACTAACATTACACTGTATGTTAACTAACTGGAATTTGAATAAAAACTTTAAAAAAGTGTGGTACTGGCAGAGGGTTAGATCTATAAATCAACAGAACAGAGTCCAGAAACAGATCCACAAACACAGCCCATTTATTTATGACAAAACTGCAAACGCAATTCAAAAGAGAAAAATTATACTTTCAACAAATGGGGTTAGAACAAATGGAATTCCATATGCAAAATAATGACCCTCAACTTAATCCTTACACCTTATATAAAATTTAACACAAAAGAGATCACAGATCTAAATGGAAAACCAGTAACTATGAAACTTATAGAAGAAACAGGAAAAAATCTTCATGACTTAGGATCCAACAAAGAATTATTTTTTAATGTTTATTTATTTATTTTGAGACAGACAGAGAGAGCAAGAAGGGGAGGGGCAGAGAGAGAATCCCAAGCAGGCTCTGCACTGTCAGCGCAGAACCCAATGCAGGGCTTGAACCCACAAACCCTGAGATCATGACCTGAGCCAAAATCAAGAGTCAGATGCTCAACCCAATGAGACACCCAGGCACCCCAGACCCAGCAAAGAATTCTTAAACGTGATGTTGAAATAACCGTGCGTGAAGGAAATAATTCATATATTGGCCATTTTCAAAATTAAAAATTCTTGCTCTGTGAATAACACTAAGCAAATGAAAAGACGTGGCTTGAAGAAATATAGACAAAATATTTACAAACGTATCTGACAAAGGACTTGTGTCTGACAAAGGACTTGTAAACAATATACATAAATAACTCTCCCCAATTTCAAGAGCGAGAAAACAATCCAATTTTAAAATGGGCAGATGACTTGATTGAACACTTCGCCAAAGAGGATATACAAAAAGTAAAGAAACATAGAGGTCTTAAACATCATCAGCTATTAGTGAAACACAAATTAAAGGCATGATGAAACAATAACTATACTACTAGAATGACTAAAATTAAAAATACTAACAATACCAGGGCGCCTGGATGGCTCAGTTGGCTACGTGTCCAACCCTTGATTTCAGCTCAGGTCACGATCAGCCTGCTTGGGATTCTCTCTCTCCCTCTCTCTGCCCCTCCCTTGCTCACGCTCATGCTCTCTCAAAATAAATAAATAAACATTAAAAAATACTGACAATACCAAGTGCTGGCAAAAATGTGAAGCAACTGGAATTCTTATACATTGCTGGTGAAAATGAAAAATGATTCAACTATTCTGGAAAACAATTTGGCAGATTCTTAAAACGTTAAGCATACAGTTACCATAAGACCCAGAAATCCAATATTTATTCTAGAGAAATGAAAACATATGTGCACACAAAAACCTGTGTATGAATATTAAAGTGGCTTTACTCGTAATTGCCAAAACTGGAAATAATCCAAATGATTTTCAACAGGAGAATGGATAAATAAGCTACGGTACATCTATACCATGGAATACCACCCAGCAATAAAAAAGGAAAGAACTGACAAGTTGTCTGAATCTCCAGGGAATTATGATGAGTAAAAATTTCCTCCGACTTAGGCTCAGGTCATGATATCACAGTTTGTGGGTTCAAGCCCCGCATCAGACTCTGTGCTGACAGCTCGGAGCCTGGAGCCTGCTTCAGATTCTGTGTCTTCTCTCTCTGCCCCTCCACTACTCACTCTTTCTCTCTCTCTCTCAAAAATAAACATTTAAAATTTTTTTAAAATTTTTTAAGTGAAAGAAAAACATTGGTTGGCTGTGAGCACCTGTAGGACTTTGTCTCTTGGCTAAATGAGAATCCAAAGTCTGACCGATAAAATTACTTCAGAAAAACGATCTCAAGAAAAGCAAGTTCCCTGACATATTTCATTCCCAAAGGATACTCTGACACCATGTCTCCAGCTCAGTGAGAAATGCTGTAAGAAATATCTGCAGGAGGGGCGCCTGGGTGGCTCAGTCGGTTAAGCATCCAACTTCAGCTCAGGTCATGATCTCACTGCTTATGGGTTTGAGCCCTGTGTCAGGCTCTGTGCTGACAGCTCGGAGCCTGGAGCCTGCTTCAGATTCTGTCTCTGTCTCTCTGCCCCTCCCCTGCTCGCACTCTCTCTCTAATATAAATAAAAAATAAACATTAAAAAATTAAAAAAAAAGAAATATCTGTAGGAAACCAGTGACTGCATTTATCGCTAGGCTGTGGTTGAAGACAATTCCACCAACCACATGAAGACTCAGAAAAGAAATGCCTTGGAAGGCAAACACAGGAAACCTTTACTTCCCTGAGAACTCAGTGCACTCTCTCCTGAGGAGTAAGGTGAACCAGGTTCCTGGTTACGTTTCCCTCTGGCTGCCAGAAGCTCAAAGAGAAATCTGTTAAGTCAATGTTAGTATCTGTCACACCCTAATGTCTACATTCTAACTTGGCCTTGCTGTCTCTCATTTTCCCTGATCCTAATGCTTATTTACAAATAATTTCCTATTAGGTCAGAGATTCCTAAGTCGCTCATCACGTCCATGGTTTAAAAAAAAAAAAAAAGGGGGGGGGGGGGAAGAAACAGCATACTTACCTGGGGTTTGGCCATTTCCTGCTTTTCTTGGGAAAAGGCAGAGATGTGTGAAAGCTGAGCTGGAAGAATGGAAAAGTGTACAGCATATGAGAGAACCCATAAGGTTTATATGCCCAGAATTATCTGCCTAGAAATTCCCCTCACACTAGCGGGGCATGAGGCCATTCTGTGGAAGTTTGGGCAACCATGTAGTTTTCAACAACCACCTGTGTATTCTTGACTCTCTTCCTTACATGAGCATCTAACACAAAAGGGTTTTTTTTCTATATATACTTGTGTACTGACCCAGAAATTGTAATTCTAGGCATTCTACCTAATGAAATAATGTATTCTAATGCATCACAACTTCTCTGTAAGTACCTTCACCTCAGCACTGACTTTCTGAATGCCGAAGTTAATCCTGTGACTCATAATAAGCGATCAGTAAGGAAATACAAGGAGTGAAATGTTACAGACCTATTAAAAATGTTGTATGGAACTGTATGCTTTAGTATTTGTATATTTCTCTGTACGTATATCTAAATTAAGTTTTTTAAATGTTAGAGAATAAATTTTTAAGCTGAATCACAGTAAACTTCTAAATGAAAATAAGGTAGGTTATAAAATTGCAGGAACCCATTTCAAACTGTTAAAAGTTTAAAAACGCATACCCCGAATACCCACTAAAAACTTGCTAAGAATGGACCGGACATTTAAATGCAGGGGGATAAAAATCAATTCCTTTTGATTTTCTTTTCTTCTATTTTTAATTAATCTGTAATTCAAATGTGTTAGTATTTATCATACACCAAGTAAAATGAACTTTTAAAAACTATCATCCCCATGACGTTTTAAAGCCCCATGATCCCCCCAGACCCCGCGACACCAGGCCTCGCCCACCCCAACCCCCATGCCCCGAAGTGAGTCCACTCAGGTACCTCTTCCTTCTCCTCCTCACCTCACTGGGGCCGGCTTGCCCAGGAGCCAGAAGGAAGCCTTCGGGTGCAGATTCACTTCGGCTGGAGCATTCACACCAGGCCCCTACGCTGGGGTGTGGGAGAGGGGAGAGGAAAAGGTGGGGCGCGCCTAAGGAGGCGCCTGATGAGGAGTGCGCAAGAACCCTTAGCGCAAGTCACTGTGCCGGAAAACGTGTTAAAGTCAACGTTTAATAAGCCCCATTCAACCCTGACTAGTCCCGTAACTTTGTCCACCATCATGCCCCAGAGACCTTCATTCAGTCTCCCATCACCCCACAACTCCCCGCATCAATGATCCTCCCAAATCCCCCTTCCTTCGTTCCTCCAGAACTCCCCATCACTTGGCCCATCACCCCTAGCACTCGCCCTCTCAACCCATCCCCCCTCCTCTTTCTCACCCTCTCGACAATAGATTTTCTGCTCACTACAGAGCAGACCATTAGAAGAACTGGCCCTGAGCAACACTTCCGCTTCGGGACCGACACGGGCTCCGCAGCCTACAGGGCTGCAGCAGGCTGGTGTGCGCACGCTCAGCGGGGTCTTTGAGCCCGCGTCAGCCAATAGTCACCACCAGGCCCCCTCCCGCCGGCGGGACGCGAAAGAGATGGGGCTGGGGCGCGTGCGCCTGCGTCTGCGCCTGCGCCTCGCCTGCGCCTGCGCCTGCGCCTGCGCGAAGAGAAGATGGCTGCGCCCGCGCGGCTGCTTTGAGGTGGCCGTGTCCACCGTGTCTCTTCACCTCGCTGGCTGCCATCACCTATGGAGCAGGTGTTTATTTTGTTCTGCAGAGGCCGTCATTCCTGAGATTTCAAAAACCATTTTCCTTATGGCGAGGAGGGGAATTGCCCAATTAAGAAAAATTCTGGCAGGCAGGAATTTGGTGTCTTGAACCCGAAGGGCAGCATCGGGTTTACAGGTGTAATTGAACACGAAGACGGGATGCGTGGCAGCATTGCCCAGCGTGCACAAAGGCTGGGAGGTAAGGAAAGGTCACACTGACTCCATCCAGTGGCTAGAGCTGGGGGTTTGAAGGACAGTATACAAACAAACTAAAGATAAATAAACGGCCACCTAGAACACACCCACCCCGGGGTGTAAGGAATGTGTTAAGTAGTGACTGACGAAAGGATGCTTTCTTTGGATGGGCAGGATCGAACTCCTTTCGTTGGAGGTGACAGATACGCTGACCAAAAGGAGCCGGCCACACGAATAGCTGAAGCAAAGAGCTTTCTGGTGGAGGGCACGGCAGTTCCAAAAGCCCGGAAGTGAAACCTAAATTGGTGTGTTAGAGGAACGGAAACCGTGGCAGCTTGTTGGGAGTGTAGGAGGTGTGAGGGTGGGAGAGGTGGGTGGGGCCAGATGCTGTAGGGCCTCCTCTGGCAGGAACAGAGCTCATGCTTCATTCTAGACATAATGGGAAGCCATAAGAAGGGAAAGATTTTTAAAAGACCCCTCAGAAGTAATCAAGAATTCTTGTTGATCGTGAGTCTTGCACCGCTAGAACATGAGCTTCACAGGGATGTGCTTAAGCACCTCCTGAATGACACATAGTATTCTAGACGTTGGGAATATAGCAAGGGAAGAAGACAGAACTAACCAAACAAACATTTATGGAGACAGTCTGGTTTCAAACACCCACCTACCAGCTTTGTAACCTAGGGCAGAACTCCTCTGTGCTGTTTCCTTATCTATAAAATGGGGACAATGACAAATGAATTGATACTTATCAAGGGTTTAGAACAAGACTTGGCACATAGTAAGTACTGCATGTTTTATTATTATTTAAATAAAAATAGAAATGTATATGCATAAAAGTTTTTTTAATAAGAAGGAAAAAATGGGGCACCTGGGAGGCTCAGTCGGTTAAGCCTCCGACTTCAGCTCAGGTCATGATCTCACAGTCCGTGGGTTCGAGCCCCACCTCGGGCTCTGTGCTGACGGCTCGGAGCCTGGAGCTTGCTTCGGATTCTGTGTCTCCCTCTCTGCCCCTCCCCTGCTCATGCTCTGTCTCTGTCTCAAAAATAAATAAAAACATAAAAAAAATAAGAAGGAAAAAATTAAAAGATAATCTACAGGCTACTTTGGAGAACAGGCCACAGAGGGCAAGGGCAAAAGCAGGAAAAACACTGTGGCTCCTGCCAACAAGCCCAGCAAGTGATAATGGGACTCAGACCTAGCTCAGTATCTCCTGAGTGCCACACACTGTGTGAAGCATATGACGTGACCTGCCTCAGATAGTTCCCACCATCTGTGAACACTCCCATGGCCCCCACTTGTCAGATGAGGAAACTGAGTCCCAGAGAGACTCAGTAACTTGCCCAAGGTCACAGAGTTTCCCAGGGTTGGATTCTTAACTTCTACCCAATAATATTTTTTCTTTTGTTTATTCAATATCCCCCAGAACTTTTGGAAAGTATCTGAGGGTCCTCATCCCAGAACCATTAAAACTAACCAAGGAACATTTTTACCAGAAATATAGGTGGAGCAGAGTGCTTGGGTGGTTCAGTAAGTTAAGTATCTGACTCTTGATTTTGGCTCAAGTCATGATCTCACGGGTTTGTGAGTTTGAACCCTGCATCAGGCTCTGTGCTGATGGTGCGGAGCCTGCTTGGGATATTCTCTCTCTCTCTCTCTCTCTCTCTCTCAAAATAAAATAAACTTAAAAAAATGTAGGGGGGGAGGGTGCCTGGGTGGCTCAGTCAGTTGAGCATCTGACTCTTGATTTCGTCTCGGGTCATGATCTCTCAGTTCGTGAGATGGAGCCCCCAGTCGGGCTCTGCTCTGACAGCGCAGAGCCTGCTTGAGATTCTCTCCCTCTCTGCTCCTCCCTCCATCTCAAAATAAATAAATAAGCACTAAAAAAAAAAGGGAATATAGATGGAGCTCCCTAGCAGACAAAGAGAAAAAACAGAGGAGTAACTCCTATCTCTTGCTCCCTGAAGGATCAGCACTTATCAGGTACAAACATGTCAGCTCTCTAAATGCATTAGAAGGTGGGAAGTTGGAAGGGCTGGACCTGTAGGTCCCATCCCATCCCAACCTAGCCTCTTCCATCTTAGAAGCCCCATTCCCCACCACCTTGTACACACACACCCCCGTGTTTAGGGAGAATCCTTTGGGTTGGTGGGTATTGGGGTACAGTGATTGCCAGCTCCAGAAATGTCCCTAAGGCAGTGATACAGCCCCTCAAAACTGTTTCAGAGTTCATAGTGCACATCCATAAGCTATGTGAGACCAGCTTTTCTGCGCTGAAGAGCTCAGACTCCCACTCTTTCCTGAGCATCCTCTGCCATCAGTCCCTGCAGATGCAACCTCCTCATACAGTGGTCTAAGCAGCAGGTAGCAAGGTGAAAGGGTGTGGAAAGCTAACAGGAACTGGTCCCACCACAGAGTCTGTACAATGTGATGCTCCCACCCACAGGCCCCCCACCTCACCAGTTAGACATCATTACAATTGCTCTCAATACACATTTTATCAAGGGGTGCCTGGTTGGCTCAGTTGGTAGCAGGTGACTCTTGGTCCCAGGGTCATGAGTTCAAGCCCCACATTGGGTGTAGGGCTTACCTTTAAAAAAAACATTTCATCGGGGCGCCTGGGTGGCTCAGTCGGTTGAACATCCGACTTCAGCTCAGGTCATGATCTCACTGTTTGTGAGTTTGAGCCCCGCGTTGGGATCTGTGCTGACAGCGCGGAGCCTGGAGCCTGCTTCAGATTCTGTGTCTCCCTCTCTCTGCCCCTTCCCCGCTCATGCTCTGTCTCTCTTTGTCTCTCAAAAATGAATACACATTTAAAAAAATAAAAAAATTTTCATCAAAACTATGGAAGTGTGGCTAATTGTGAGCAACCATTTTGGACCATAAGGTGGCAAATGAGTTTGTCAGAGAAACAGCACAGGAGCCAGTTTTCTGGTGATCTTGAAGCTGCCATGCTAGCTCTGAACTACCTGAGGGGAAGAGGAATCCCCTTCCATCCTTTTGAAGCCACTGGTATTTGTAGTATATACCATCACTGGTAATATGAATCCTGAACAATAGATCAGTCTTTTCTGTCTTGGCCAATCTGAGTGTCATTAAATGGGAGACCTATGGGACTGGTTGGGGGTGGGGGTGGATAATGGTGAATGAAGGACAAATTGGGAGTGAATGGTAGCAAGGAGAGACAAAGGGTGATGGGAGGGAAGTGAACGAGTAGAGTGGAGTGAAAAGTGGGCAGCGTGGAGCAGCATGAGGAAATGACTATGCATTAGATTTTGAATTAATTTGAGATTATGGATGAGACTGAGTAAATGATGGGAAAATGAGGCATGGTCTAAGGTGACAGAAAGTGAAAGTGGAAGCAGACTGAGTGACTGCAGCAATTCAAGGCAGTGAATGTGAATGGAGTTGATAAAGCAGTAGAGTGCAAGTTGTTTTGAGTACTAAGGATCAAAGTGTGAATAAATGATGGTTTATGGAGCACGTAAGAGTGAGAGAGGTGGATTCAGGAGGAGAGTGGGAGTGAATGGAGGTAACGTGAGGCATAGAAGGAAGAATGGAGAGCACGAGGGACAGAATAAGAGGGACTGAAGATGTATATGTGGTAGAATGTGAATATATGAATCAGATAGATTTGAGTGGTGACACTATGAGGGAGAAGGGGAATGGCTAGAGGTGAATGAGGGGCAGACTGGGACTAGGTAGGGGTGATTTGGGGCTCCAGGAATGTCCAGGGATCCCAGTTTCAATCAGCCCAGGTGAATGAGCTGATGCATGTGCATGAATGGAGCTAATGTTGGGCAGAATGAGAGGGAATAGAAGCAAAAAACAGAAGATGAGTAACTGTGGTTATTATAAGCCAAAGAGAAAGATGAAGGTCACATGGCCCCAAGTGAATGAAGTCGGGGGGCGATGGATGAATGGGGCCCAGTATTAGCAAAAAGTGGTGAATTCAAAGGCAGAGTGTGACTGAATGAAGGTACTATGGGGCAGAATGGAAACAACTAGCCATGAAATCATGAGCCAAACAGGAGTGATAAGTGGGAATGGGGTTACATTGGAAATGAGTTTAAATGAATGAGAGGCAGAGTAAGAGTCAATGGAGTCAATGAAGAGAAAATGAGGAATGGGGGTGACCAAGCACAGAATGAGTATATATGGGTAATGTGAGCTAGTGTTTGGGAGTATTACAGGGCAGAGTTCCAGGAAACGGGGGTAACAAGGGAATAGTATTTGAGAGAATAGAGGTGAAGAAGGGGCAGAGAGTGAATGAGAGAAAGAATGAGGCCCAGAGTCAATTAACAAAGCTGAAGGATGGGCCATGTGAGAATGAATGGGTGTCATTTCATGCACTGTCAAGAAGTGGAGGAGAAAGTAGAAAATGAGAGCCTGAGAGTGAATTGAGGTGAAGGAATATGATGTGAGAGAACTGAGGTAATATAAGGAGAAGGTTAAGAAATTGTGATAATATGAGGCATAGTGTGAATGAATGTAAGTGGATGAGAGACAGTATAAGTGAATGGGGCAATAAAAGAACAAGAATGGAGGTGGAAAATTAGTAGAGTGTGCATATATATGTAATGTGTCATGTGTAATACATAATGCAGGGCAGAGTGTGATTGAATGGGGGTAATGTGGGACAGATTCCAGTAAATTAGGATGGAACAATGCATAAAAGTAAAGGAGGAGCCAAGAATGGGTAAATGGAGGTAATGAGGGTCAGAAGATGAGGGCATGGTGGCCATATTGCGCAGAGCATGAGAAATCGAGGTGGTAGTAGACACGATGTAGTGAACAGAGCTGACTGCTGAGCGGAGTAGGAGGAATGGAGGCGATGAGGGGCAGAGTGAGTGGATATGGAGGTAATCAAGTGGTACAGCATGATTAATGACAGCAGAGTGTAACAGTGTTAAGGAATGTGGGGGGATGTAGGCTGATAGTGAGTCCCAGTGCCTGAGTCCTATCTGTCCTTTGTGTCACCAGTTCCTCTCTTCCTGCGTCTCTTTGTGACATCTCAGGGTTTCTCCCTGTTTTTGTCTCCTCCCATCTTTATGCATATGTCAGTATCTTTCTCTTTTCTTGTGTGTATGTCTCTAACAGAAATGGCACTGGGAAAGGTGGTGAGGTGTCTAACCCTCTGGCTTCTCTGTTCCAGAATCTATTGCATAGCCATTTGCTCATACAGCCCAGAGTTCCAGAATGCCCTTATTTCTGGACATAGCAGGGTGAGTCTGGAGCAAAGAGTTGGCCAGGAGGGCCTGTGGGTGTTATAATGAAGGGTTTTGTTACTGTGAAGGTCACCTTAGCCATGCTTATGGCTGCTATTGTGGATGCCAAGATCTATGAACGCTGTGAACTGGCACTGAAGCTGGAGAGGGCAGGCCTCAACAGCTTCAAGGGCTACACCGTTGGAGACTGTGAGACCCCAGCTGCCCCAAGTCCCACCTACACCCCGAGCTGCCCACCACATTCAGACCCAGTCCCCCCTTTGTCATTTATCACCTCCCCAGCCCAGGGCATGATCCTCTCGGTCACCCCATGACTGACTGTGATGGCTGGTTTAACTTACTCTAATGTCATTACTATCATTGCCTTCACAACAATCATCCTCATCTCCACCATCAATACCATCACTACCATCAAAGTCATCACACATACTATCACCACTGCCATCACTGATATCTCACCAGAATCACCAACATCAAAACCACCACACCAAACCAAGATCCTCACTCCCACAACTGAGATGACAATGATCACTGTCCCCTCTCCCTCATTCTACCATCCCCTATTTCCAGGACCCATGCCTACCTGATACCTATTCCTTATTTGACCCAGGGATGTGCATGGCACACTATGAGAGTGGTTTTGACACTTCCTTCGTGGACCACAATCCTGACGGCAGCAGTGAATACGGCATTTTCCAGCTGAACTCTGCCTGGTGGTGTGACAATGGGATTACACCCACCCAGAACCTCTGTCACATGGATTGTCATGGTAAGGCAGCACTGGGGACACCCTGAAGCCCTGCCTGCCCCACTGCCCAACACACCAGAATTCAAGGCTGTTAAACCATGATCTCTAGTAACAAGCAGAAAAATGACAGGGAAAGGAGCAGAGTTGCCTGGGCTGTTAAAAGACACCATCCTGTATCCTTACCAACTACATTTAGATGTTGTCCAGGTCAGGAGGGCTCAGAACTCCTATACCTCACCCAGAATGGAGGCTGCAGTTTTCTGTGACTCAGGAGATAGGAAACGTAGCTCCATGCAGAATGGAGGGGGAGATGTTCCTGATTTGTGGATGAGGTTGTTCAGGCCCTGGGGGAAGAAGCAAATATCTGGCTGTAGGAACATAAATAAGTTACCTTCATGCAGAAAGGAGAGAACTTTCCAGACAAGAGTGTGGTGTTATTGAGGACAAAATTTAATAGCAATAGTTGTTCAGGGTTGGCCAAAATGGTGCTTGAGGTCATCCAAGACAGTCCAAAATGGAGACTGAGGTTACTGAGGGCCAGACCAAATGGAGGTTGAAGCAGCCCAAGTCCTGCTACAGTAACATGTGAGGTAACCCCAACAGGATTGGCCAGCTTGAAGGTTGAGGTTGTCTAACACTGGCCACCATAGAGGTTGACGTTATCTAGGACAGGGTAACATGAATAGTAAGGCTTTTCAAGACTAGCTAAAATAAAGGTTAAGGTTCACTTTGAGTCAACATGGAAGTTGAAGTAGTCCAGGATCAGCTATAATGGAAGTTGAGGTCCTAGACTGGTTAACATGGAAGTTGGAATTATTTATAACCAGTCAAAATAGCAATTGAGGCTGTTCAGGACTGGTTAACACTGTGGTTGAGATCATTAACCTGTCAGAATGGCAGTAAAGGTCACCCTGGTTGAGCAGTTGAGAACATCTGGACCATGATGGCTGAGGTTGAATGGAACTAGTCAACATGGAGATTGAGGTCATTTGTAACTAGTCAAATGGGAGTTGAGGTTATCCAGGATCTGACAACATAGTGTTTGAAATCACCAAAATTGACCAAGCTTGCAGTTTAGTAGCTTTCCAACCAGCCAAGATGGTGGTTAAGGTGATGTCAGACCAGCTGCCATTGCAGTTGAGATCATCCATAACCACACATAATTACAGCTGAAGTCATCCAGACCTGGCCAACAAGGAGTTTGAGGTCATTAGGACCAGCCAGTATGGTGGCTGAGGATATTCATAACCAGTCAATATGACAGTCAAGTTCATCCAGGATCAGTCAACATGAGTTAAGGTTCTACAGAAACAGCCAACATAGTAGTTGAGGTCATTCATAACCAGCTGACAAGTGAATCAAGGACAGTGAGAATCAGCCAATGTAGTGATTGAAGTTATTCAAGCTCCCTGGGCCCACCATACACTGTCACCCTGTCCCCAGTGCACCAGATCACTATATCCCTCTCTTCTTCCCCTCCTCCCTACCAGACCTGCTCAACCGCCATCTTCTAGATGATATCTTGTGTGCCAGGCAGGTGGTGTCCTCACAGAATGGTATGACTGCTTGGTAAGTTCATGGAGGTGTCTTGGACCCTGGGGAGCTGGGATAATGGCACTGCCACCGCACAAGCCTGTCCACTTCATCCTCCCTCCCTCTCTTCATTTCCCAGGGATTCTTGGATCCGGCACTGCTACGGGCATGATTTATCTGAATGGCTCAAGGGATGTAATATGCATGCAAAACATGACTCAAAGAAAATTAATTCATGACTCATTCCAAGAGATAGAAATTTTATTTTCTCCTTTCTTTCTTCTGTGGATTTAATAGTGCTATCTAGATTTAATAGTGCTATCTATAAACAACATAAGAGGCCTCGGATGCCCAGCTCTTCATTTTCCCAATGGAGGTGTCCCCATTTAATCACTTCCTCCAGATCACTTGAGGTGAAGGTAATAGCATAGCTTCTCCTGGGTTCAAATACCATCTTTACCACTTACTAGCTGTGTTGCCTTGCGCAAGGCATTTAATTTCTCTGTGCCTCAGTTTCCTCATGTGCAAAATGAGGATGATAATGGTAGTAACTATTTCATGGGATTATTGGGAGCATTAAGTGAATTAATGTTTGTAAAGCTCATAAAGTGCTTCGTACACAAGGCAGTTACAGGTCTGGAGATAGAAGGGTGGCATGAGGGGCTATGAAAAGTGGCTTCCCTTAAAAAAGCATCATCAGGTGCCTCGTTAGCGCAGTAGGTAGCGCGTCAGTCTCATAAAAAAGCATCACCCGGGGGCGCCTGGGTGGCTCAGTCAGTTGAGCGTCCAACTTTGGCTCAGGTCATGATCTCACGGTCCGTGAGTTCGAGCCCCTCGTCAGGCTCTGTGCTGACGGCTCAGAGCCTGGAGCCTGTTTCCGATTCTGTGTCTCCCTCTCTCTCTGCCCCTCCCCTGTTCATGCTCTGTCTCTCTCCGTCTCAAAAATAAATAAACGTTAAAAAAAAAAAAAACCAAAAACAAAAAAAAAACACATCACCCGGGGCACTTGGATGGCTCAGTCAGTTAAGTGTCCAACTCTTGATTTCAGCCCAGATCATGATCTCACAGTAGTGGGATTGAACTCCCACATCAGGCTCCGTGCTGGGTGTGGAGCCTGCTTAAGATTCTCTCTCTCTCTCTCTCTCTCTCTCTCTCTCTCTCTCTCTCTCTCCCTCTACTCCTCCCCCACTTGCTCTCGCTCACTCTCTCTCTCTCTCAAAAAAGCATCACTCTCACTCGAAGTCACTACAGGGTCTTCAATTAAGGTAGATACAACTTCTCCAGGGAAAATAAGATTGGTTCCATTTTACATGGGAAGATCAGTGGGAATCAGTTGAAAGTATTCATACTGTCCTGCATCTTCCCATTCTACACTCAGCCCCCTACTCCCTCTTTGACCATAAGTACCCTAAATTTCAAATGATAGACTGGGAATTTAGGCCAGGAATTCAATGGATGCCCAAAGTAATAATTTCTTTTGACAGAATGCCTGGATTTTGGTCTGTGTCTTGGGCGGAGAATTTTAGGATTTAAACTTGCCATTCTTTCTCTTTGTACCAGCCCCATAAGAAGCAGCCACTCCTGGTCAGGGAGCGGGGGGTGGGGGGAAGCAGTCCCTTATGTCTTTTGTACTCTTTGGTTGGGGGTGGATACTCAGCTACCCAAAGCCTTGTTTTCAGTGTTTACTTTATCCAAGGTAAGCAGATGATCATTAAAGCAGATATCCACCAATGTAAGAATGACCAAGCCCCCTTCCTTAATGCCAACTTGATTTCCCCTGCCTTTGGCCCCAATCAGATGACCAAATTTCGCATTTCCCTGGGGATCCATCCATAAAAGGTGCCGTCACGCTGGGTACCAATTTTTGTATTCATTAAAAGCAGCAGAAATAAACTCTGGTAGACTTAAGTAAAAAGCAGATCTCCTAAAAGCGTATCAGGTAGTTCCATAGTATTTCTGGAAAGACTGAATGCATGACCAAGCCCAGAATGGGGCAGGGGGGGAGGAGGTCCACACATAGAAATAAAGCCAGAATCTTGACTGTAGAACAGGCTGGAACAGAAATACTGGCATTATCAACTGTTACTACTTCTGGAACCTGGATTTGATGCCCTAGTGTTGTTTTCTTTACATTATTCTGATTATGCATCCTTTCTAATAACTTATAACATTTATAGTATATTTATAATCACTGTTTCTTTAGTGGTTATCTTTAAATCTGTAACTTTGGTTACAGATATCACTTGGTAAACCCTTTTTTTCTTGTGGATGGCACTTATTCCCTATCATAGGAGTCGTCAAAATAGCTATTCTTAATAGATTTTATAGGGGTGCCTGGGGCTCAGTCTGACTTCATCTCAGGTCATGATATCATGGTTCATGGGTTCAAGCCACGCATTGGGCTCTGTGCTGAGAGCTCAGAGCCTGGATCCTGCTTCAGATTATGTATCTCCTTCTCTCTCTGTCCCTTCCCCATTTTCATGCTCTCTCTCAAAAATAAACATTCAAAAAAATTTTTAAATAGATTTTATTATTTTTTTTCTATGAGAGTTTGGTATTAAATTTGGAATATTTCCCTCATATCAGTCTCAGGGCACTATGTTTATTGAAATTAACTAAATTGGGTTCCTCTTGATATCTGTGCCCAAATTTACAGTGAGGTTTGGCTTCCAGCTGAAGCCTCTCATATATTCAAGGCCCTGTAAACTTAAAAGACCTCTCTGATGTAAAGTAGTCATTCAACATACACCCATGATAGCAAGTACAGAGGGCAAATTTTTTGCATCAAGATCTTGGCTCATGCTATTCCTTCCCCCTAGAATATTCTTACCCCTAGTATGGCTGGCACCTCATTTTCAGATCTAAACTCAAATGTCACCTCCTCAGAAAGACCTTCCCTGACCATCTTAGCTAAATCAGGATCCCCTCCCAACCTGCCTTTTTCTTTTCATTTGACTTTATGAAGGATTTCCCATGTTCAGTTCTGTCCCAAAGTTTCTCTTCTTTCTGAGATCTTTAATCCATGATGACCTTTAACCTCTAGAAGAAAGTTTTTCTCCTATTCAAGAGGAGTCAGAGGGTTTCTCTCCTCTGTGGGTTCTCTGGTGTACAGTGAGTTTTGACTTCTCTCTGAGGGCTCTCTGAAACTTATCACACGTATAGGGTTTCTCTCCTGTATGAATTCTTTGATGTATAATAAAATATGATTTCTGGGAGAAAGCTTTCTCACATACATTACACTCATAGGGCTTCTCTCCTATGTGAATAATGAGATGTGATTTCTGTAAGAATACTTTATCACATTCATTGAATTCATAAGATTTCTCAAATTTCTCTCCTATATGAGCTCTCTGATGCAATGTGAGATAGGACTTCCAGGAGAGGACTTTTCCACATATAGTACATCCATCAGTTTTTTTTTCTCCTGCATGGATTCTTTGACGTACACTAAGACTCATCTTAAGGGTGAAGGCTCTTCCACAGTCTGAACACACATAAAGTTTCTCTCCTGTATGAATTATTTGATGTCTACACAGTGTTGATTTGTCTCTGAAGGCTTTGCCACATTCACTACATTCATATGGTTTCTCTCCAGTGTGTGTTCTCTTATGTCCACTGAGGTGTGCCTTTTGATTGAAGGTTTTCCCACATTCAGAACATTCATAGGGTTTCTGTCCTGTGTGAGTTTTCTGATGTATGATGAGTTTTGCCTTTTCTAGGAAGGTTTTGCCACACTCCTTACATTCATAAGATTTCTCTCCAGCATGAATTCTTTGATGTCTATGCAGTGTTGATTTCTCTCTGAAGGACTTGCCACATTACCTTCAAAAGGTTTGTCTCCTGAATGCGTTCTCTGATGTACATGGAGAAGTGCCTTCCTTTTTTAAATTTTTTTTAATGTTTATTTATTTTTGAGAGATAGTGTGTGTGTGAGTGTGTGTGTGTGTGCGCACGCACAGGGAAGGAGAGAGAGAGGAGACAGAGAATCCCGAGCAGGCTTCACACTGTCAGCACAAAGCCAAACACAGGACTCAAACCCACGAACTGTGAGATCATGACCTGAGCTGAAGTCGGACGCTCAACAGACTGAGCCACCTAGGTGCCCCACAGAGATGTGCATTCTTGGTGAAGGTTTTTATGCCTTCTTTACATTCATAGGGTATCTCTCCTGCATGTGCGATCTGATGAAGCAATAAAGAGTGAATTCTTGCTGAGAGTTTTTCTACATTCAGGAAATTCATAGGTTTTCTCACCAACTTGTGTTACATTATGCTGAACAAAGGCTGGGTTATGATTAGACCTTTCCCACCCACATTATAGTCAGGGGGTTTCATTCCATTATTTTTTCTCATGCCTGCCATGAATTAATAATTTCCCACATCCATTACATTCATAATATCTCTGTGTTGCAAAGCCTCTATTGTGACTGATTAAGCCTAAATTATCTTTAAAACTTTTCCCATAGGAGATACATGTGCATATATATATATATATATGTACATATATATATATAATTTCATGACCTTGCTCCTTAGTCACCTTTTTCTCTTTAATGGCTATAGCTTGCCTCAGGTGTCTGCTCCAGTTTTTCTGGTGCCTCTTCAGCTGGTCAACATGCCCGACTTCTAGAAAGAAGAATAAACCATACCCTGTAAATATACCTTTTTTTTAGAAGGATAACTCTGATAAGGTTGACTTGTTTTCTTTTAGGTACAGATACCAGGCAGAAAGAAATTCCAAATACATGTCTCCTATACTCTGAGCTTGAGGGAAAGAAGGCACACATTGCTCTAACAGAAATTGGAACAAGAAAGGAACAATAAATATAAGTGACTCTGTTTAAGAAAAATGCCTTCAAATTGAGGAAAGACTGTGAAAATAGGTTTAGAGAGCCATAAATAAGAAAAGGGATTTTGAAAAGGAGCAGATCCAGGAGTTTGAGGGAGGGGACTCAAATAGAATGGGAAGAATCTTTCAGGAAGGCTGAAAGCAATGAATGTGACCAAGAGAATGAGCAGAAGTACAAGGCAGATTGTAGTCTGGTTCCTCACCACTTCATTCCAAGATTACCATGAAACAGCAACCCACAAGACTAACAATTTGGAGTTAACAGAAAAAGTTCATATGCTTAAGGAAGATATTTCCCAGCTTTTAAAGATGTCTATCCCTCACTGACCCACTGGGGTCTTACTCATCATCTCCATCTGTCCCTTTCTTATTTATCTGTATAACTCAAGCTTGGAATTTCTCTCTTTATGATCCAGAGTCCTACCTTCTCCAAACAGGTAATCACATCTGGTTTGGTAACAGGATACCCTGCTATGGAAATGATATATGATTTGGGCACACCCATGTGGGCTTGAGGGCCTCAGAGTAATTAAGAAGTACCTGTTGATAAGCATAAATTTCACATGAGAGATGAAAATACACTCTGTTCAGTATAAGAGGGATTAGGAATCTTTAATCCCTGGAACTTGAGGTCAAAGTATTGAAACACTTCAGAGATGTAATGTTATCCTATTTGGTACACTGTAAATTACTCAGGGAAGCCATTCTCACACACAGTGACCACATGACTATAGTTCTATGGCATCACATCTCTGTAAAGTGTCCACTGAGAGGAGTCCAGATGATTCCACTCCTCCTGCGTGAAGTCCACAGCCACATCCTCAAATGACACCAATCCCTGGAGTTGCATACTTCTGTTCAATAAGTTTGATAGAAATTTAAATGATAATATATTTTAAGATAAAAGGAATATTCTTCAGAGAGAGGCTACTGTTTAATAATTTCAAAAAAGTATTCTCTGAGATGTTTGCAATACCTATCGCTAGTGAAGGGCTTTTATATTCTAGAAACCATAAAGAACTCCTACAAATCAAGATGATAAATACAAGCAATCCAATAGAAAAACCAGAAAAATATGTGAACAAATACTTCACAAAAGATGATGTCCAATTGGCCAATAAATATATGAAAAGGTGCTCAACAGCTTTAGTCATCAGGGAAATGCAAATTTAAACCACAATGAAAAAGTTAGAGAGGGAGAGAGCCAAACCATAAGAGACTCTTAAAAACTGAGAATAAACTGAGGGTTGATGGGGGGTGGGAGGGAGGGAAGGGAGGGTGATGGGCATTGAGGAGGGCACCTGTTGGGATGAGCACTGGGTGTTGTATGGAAACCAATTTGACAATAAGTTTCATATTTTAAAAAAACACAATGAGATACAACTGTATGCCAAGAGAATGGCTAAAATTAAGACCAAAAACCCAAATGTTGGCAAGGGTGTGGAGCAGCCAGACTCTCATATATTGCTGGTGACAGTAAAATGTAAAGTAGTATAGCCACCTTGGAAAACATTTTAGCTGAAACTACTAATGCTGAACATACATCTAACCTGGGACCCAGCAATCCCACTCCTAGGTATATATCCAATGGAAATGAACACATATCAAGACATGTACCAGAATATCCATACAAGTATTATTTGAAATAGCCAAAATGGATAATCAGCTGTAGAATGGGTAAACTGTGATATATGTATACCATAGAACAGTACACAGTAATGGAAAGAACAAACTAATGGTACATAAAATAACAAGGATGAATCTCAAAAACATTATGATAAGTGAAAAAAGCCAGACACAAAAGAATAAATGTATGGTTCCATCTATATGACATTCAAGAACAGGCAAAAATAATCTATGATTATAGCTATCAGAAAGAGGTTACCCATGAGTCAGGGGTTAGTGATTGGAAGTGGCATGAAGGAGGCTTCTGAGCGGCTTCTCACTTTCTGTTTTCTTAACGTTTATTTATTTTTGAGACAGAGAAAGATAGAGCATGAACGGGGGAGGGCCAGAGAGAGAGGGAGACACAGAATCTGAAATAGGCTCCAGGCTCTGAGCTGTCAGCACAAGCCCGACGCGGGGCTCGAACTCACGGACCACGAGATCATGACCTGAGCCCAAGTCAGCCGCTTAACCGACTGAGCCACCCAGGCGCCCCTCTGTTTTCTTGATTCAGGTACTGGTTACACAAGTATTTCCAATTTGCAGTTCATGAAACTATACACATTATACACTTTTCTCTGTATGCTATGCATCAATAAAATGTCTACCAATGTCTACTTCCAAAATTTTTATCTAATATTTCCACAAAAGTTTTAAAAATAGTAAGACAAAGATTTAAGAAACATGCAACTCTTGATCTCGGGGTTGTGGGTTCAAGCCTCATCTTGGGGCTTAAAATTTTTTTAATTAAAAAAATAAACCACAGGAAAAAGACCAATGTATGTAAAAGAACAATTCACAAAAAAAGGGAAGAATATGAAAAGCTGCTCCACCTCACTGCTAACTAAATAAGCACAAACAAAAGAGATATCTTCAACTAGCAAATGGCAAGGATTAAAAACATGACAAAAGGATTAGAAAGAGTATTTTCATTCAGAGATAGAGCTAGAGTATTATGGTAAATGAAATAAGTCAGTGAGTCAAAGACAAATACCATATGATCTCACTCATATGGAGAATTTAAGAAACAAAACAAAAGAAAAAGGAAAAAAGAGAGCCAAACCAAAAAACAGACTCTTAACTATAGAGAACAAACTGATGATCACCACAGGGAGGTGGACAGGGCAATGGGAGAAATAGGGGATGGGAATTAAAGAGTACACTTCTCGTGGTGAAAAAAAGAAAACAGAATAAAATAAAATAAAATAAAATGGAAAAAATAAAATAAAATGAAAAAAATTAAAAATAAATAAAAGTATTGAAAGCAAAATATAATGAAGAAAACAAAAAATAAATAAAAAATAAAATGTCTCTTTCCTCCAAAAATAAATAACATAGAATAAAATAAAAACATGACAATAGGATTAGAAAGGGTATTTTTATTCATTATTAGTGGGAGTATAAACTTGCACTAACTTTTCCAAAGGCAATTTGGCAATGTCTTTGAAAGTTCAAATATATGCCCACCTTTTGAACCAAAAATTCTAGAAATGCTCATCACAGTATAAAAAGACAGGACAAGAAAGGTTACTGCCATGCCATGCATCGTGGCACATACATACAAGGGAAAAACATGCAGCTGTCAAAAACATCTGTCTTGATAGTGAAATATCTTCTATCAACAAGTATTCATGGAGCAAGGACTATCCCAGCTAAGCAGGTAACCAGCTCTGCAACCCCATGCCACTTGCTTATCCACTCTGGGACTCAGTTTCCTCATCAGATGTGGATAATAAAGGTACCCACTTCTTAGGGTGGCTGTGAGGATTAAGGTGGTCATGTGTATAAAGTACTTGGTAGAGTGCCAGTGCAATGCAAGTTCTTTACGTGTTAGCTCCTGTTACTACCACTAATATTATCATCCTCCTCCTCATCTGTAGTATCATGACCATTACTCCTACTACCTTCACCAATATTATTATGTAAAGGAAAGACAGGGAGTTGCAAACAGTTTGTATATCATGAGCAAATCTTAGCAAAGCAAGGTTTATATCAACTATATATTTTCATGTGTATGTAATATAAAGAACAAGGGACAGAGAGAGGTGTATAGATGGAAATTAAATTCACCATAGAATTGGTTATCTGGAATGAGTGATGATAGGAAATCTTGAGATATTTTGCTTGTACATTCCTAAAAGAGTTTGAATTTTTGGTGCCACTTCTTTGGTAGCGAGAGGAAAAAAGACAAAACAATATAGACATTTGTTTAAAAGGGCAAAAGGTAAAGAACTGAATATAGTCAGGGACATCATGAATTCTCAGCCTGAAAAGGAAAAGGGCAGACCTTTGGATTGCTCAGGCTGTACTGAAATCCCAGATGAGGAAAATATATATATTGGAGGGGAGGTGGGCTGGGGGAGGGGGGGTGGCGGATGGGTGAAATAGAGAAAGGGGATTAAGAGATACAAACACCCAGTTATAAAATAAAGAAGTCAAGGAGATGAAAAGTACACCATAGCTAATATAGTCAATAATATTGTAATAACGTTGTTTGGGGACAGATGGTGACCACACTCACTTTGGTGAGCGTTGCGTAATGTATAGAATTGTCAAATCACTAGGTTGTACATCTGAAACTAATATAACATTGTATGTTAAATTATACTTCAATTAAAAAAAATTGGAAAATAATTTGAAGGGCATGGGGTTTATTGGTTCTTTCCTGACCATCAAGGTTTTATCCCTGTATTGAGCCAGAACATAAGACAGCTGCTTGTGCTGACATGGCTTTGGTTTCCTGAAGAGTCATATCCCCTTAGTTCTGCCCCGTCAGGACACCTTTGGCTGATATGAAGACATATTTTAAGTCACATTTATATTTTAAGTCGTATCCCTGCAGTTATCACAAGATTACTGATGAGGACATGGCTGACCCATTAGATAAATATCTTGAAACTTCAACATCAGAAATCTCTGCTGCTGAGGAAGTGGCTTACTTTTGTTCTATGGGTAACATAAATAAAACAAGTGAGTGTTTCTCCCCTTTATGTCATGGCTTCCAGGAAGCTCAGAAAAATAACTGTAGCTCCACATAATTATGTAGGATCCTATGACCTACATATACACATTTCAACCTTGCTTTGGTATTGCTCTTCTTCTCTAATCCTAACTTTCTATGTGTTTATACGTGTACATTTTATGGTATAAATAATAGTGTCAAACCAATATATAAAGCTTATTCTGTGTGTACCAGGCATTGTTCTAAACACTTAATATTAACTCAATTGATCTTCACAACAACCATAAAGGCATAGGTATCATCATCACCATCATCACCATCACCATCATCATCATCATCATCATCATCATCATTTTTACAGATGGGGAAACTGGGGCCTGGAGAAGTTAGAGAATGCCTAAGCTCACAAAGCTATTATGAGCATTTTGGCCCCAGAGCTGTTAACTGCTACACATTACTGCTTCTTTGCTTCTAAGTGTTTTAACATAGATCTGGAAGAGAGGAGCAAATAACAATCTACCTGGAAATTAGCCATGTCTGACTTGTGGAGACAGGGCAGTGACCTAAAAAAGCAAAGCTGTTGAGAGAGGGGCGAAGAAAAGAGAAGAGTTTGCAATGACATGGAAAACCCAAATGGACAGTTCACCAAATCATCAGGCTAGCAATCCATAAATGCCAACTGGTTAAATGACCATGTTGTAGCCAAGAAAAATGGGAAAGAACATTTGTTTACCCCCAACAGAGCCCCATCATTCAACAACAATGCTTTATCACTGACTTCACGGACTTCCCAACACTCACCCTCACCCATCCCTCACTCTAGACACCACCCTATCACCCCAAATACGACCATTATTCTCCCCACGGACCGCATCACTCACCTCTCAGATCCCACCATCACTGACTCCAGAGACCTCCCATCACACCCTACAGACCTTATCTCTCACTCCACAGACCCAGTCCTTGACTTCCACAGACCCCATCACTCAGCTTAGAGTCCCCCCATCACATACCCCCAGGTACTGTCATTAACCATCTCAGAGCCCCCCTCCAAGTACTCACCCAGCAAATTTGCTTCTTTACAAAATCCACACTCGAACATGTCGCTCTGCCCACAGACCACCAGCTCTGTCTCACTTCTGCTCCAAGTGAACCCTCTGCCTTCCTTCATCCCCTACTCTCATGTTTCCACCAGGACGCTTATTCTGGCGAGGTCCACCTGGAGTTCCCAAATCAGTCACAACTTCCTCCGACAACCACTTTCTTGATCCTTTACCCCTACCGTCGGTACAGTTCGTCACCATTCCTCCTCACGCGCAGTTGCCCTCCCTGAAGCCATCCCAGTAACCAGTAGCATCGCTGTGCGTGTGGTTCTGTAACTGCCACGACCATATTGGGGGGCCAGAGAAATGGCCGCGCCAATAAACCGGTTTGTACGGGAGGAGACATCTTTCAAAGGTTCCCATTCCGTACAGCGGAGAAATGTGCCTCTTAAAGTTTAGAAGAGATGGGACTTCGGGAGGACTTTGAAAACCTGCGATGAGTAGGGCCCTTTGCCAAAGGCTAGTAATGGGCGAGTTATGCGCATGATTGGGGGTATGATACGAACTGATATAAACAAACGTAGAGCTGAGGACAAGACCACCCCCTCTATGGAGTTGTGGATGGGGAGACCGGGAATAGAACAAATATCCCTGAGAACTATTAGTGGGAAGAAAGGAGGCAAACTAGGAATGATACCTTCCTCTACAGATCAGTAATACTGGTTAGATGGGGATAAAGTGTAGGGATCTTAGTCCTCCAAGAAGGTAACACTGGGGAGACGGGTGGGGCGATCCTGGGGAGTACAGTCCTTGTGATAGATACTATTGGGCTATCTGTCCTCTGTGGGAGACACCACTAGCGCAGATAGGGGAAAGTCGGGGTGGTACAATTCGGCCCTCAGAGAAACAGATGTGTGAAGAAAATGGCAAAGGTAAACATAAGTACAAGGAGAGCCAGAGACAAAAGCTTGGGGAGACTGGGGCGACATGGAGGCCCTAAACAGAAACTAGATAAGAAACCGAAACTGATGGTGATCCGCCAGGCCCACATTCCATCCACCTTCTTAGGAATCTGCCCCAGAAAGTTGTGGGACGGTTGGTCCTTCCAGTTGCCAGGGTCAGAGTCCTACACCACAAGGTTCCAGGCCAATAGGCCTCAGTAATCTGGAGGAACAAATGGGATACAGTGGTCAGGTTCTGGACCTTAAGAACTCTACCCTATTAATCACACCCTACCACCTAGTCCTGTCAAAGGCAAAATGCACTAGATAATTAAGGAGACGATTTTTTTTTCAGGCTATTGCAATAGGGAAAACTCATTAATGAGGAACATCTCAAAGGCAAGGAAAGGGACCTGGGGTTTTATAGAGTGTTAAATAACAAAATTTAACCAAGTGAATTTGAAAATCTGATTGGTTTTATTAAACGGTTCATGAATTTACATTCCCAATATGTAAGGAATTGCACCTGAGATTGCACACCTAGCTTGGTTCTTCCCCAATGTCTCCTCTTGAAGCTGTACCTGATTTTATTACCAGCTTTCATTCAAACCCAGTGAGGAATAAGATAATAAGATAATAAGCAGAAGCTTATGTTTCTTGGGCAGGAATTGCTTGATCCTGAAAGTCTTGTGAGAAACCATGGTGAAGAACAAACCCAATCACACACACCACAATGCCAGAGAAAGGGAGAGATAATTAGCAACTTTTTTATTGTGGTAAAATACATATAACATGAAATTTATTACTTTAACCATTTTAAAGTGTACAATTCGTGGTAAAATACATATAACATGAAATTTATTGTTTTAACCATTTTAAAGTGTACAATTCAGTGTCATCTAGTACATTCACAATGGTGTGCAACCATTAACACTGTCTAGTTGCAGACTATCTTCATCACCCCAAAACAAAACTCTACTCATAAAGCAGTCATTCTCCATTCCCCCCTGCCCTCAGCCCCTGCTTAACACTAATCTGTTTTTTGTCTCTATGGATTTGCCTATTCGGGATATTCCATATAAATAGAATCAAACACTATGTGGTTTTTTGTGTCTGGCTTCCTTCACTGAACATAATATCTTCAAGATACGTCCATGTGGTGGGGTGCCCAGGTTGCTCAGTTGGATAAGCATTCCACTCTTGATCTCCACTCAGGTCATGATCTCATAGTTCGTGAGATCAAGTCCTGCATTAGGCTCAATGCTGACAGCACAGAGCCTGCTTGGGTTTCTCTCTCTCCCTGCCTCTCTGTCCCTCTCCAGATGGCTCTCTCTCACACACACACAATAAGTAAATAAATAAAAAGATACATCCATGTGGTATCACGCATTGGTATTCATTTCTTTTTATGGCTAAGTACTTTATTATAGGGATATACCACATTTGGTTTATCCATTCATCTGTTGGTAGACATTTAGGCTGCTTCCACCTTCTGACTATTGTGAATACTGCTGCTATGAACATTTGTGTACAAATTTTTACTTGAATACCTGTTTTCAACTTCATTGGGTATATACCTAGGAGTGGGATTGCTGGATCAGATGGTATATCTATGTTTATTTAAGGAACTACCAAACTGTTTTTCACTATGGCTGCACTATTTTACATTCCCACCAGCAGTAGAGGAGGGTTCCAATTGCTCCACATCCTGCCCAACACTTGTCGTTTTCTATGTCTTTTTATTACAACCATCTTTGTATGTATGAAGTGGTATCTCATTGTGGTTTTGATTTGCATTTCCTTTATGACTAATGATGGCCAGAATCTTTTCATGTGTTTATTGGCCATGTGTATATCTTCTTTGGAGAAATGTCCTTTCAAATCCTTTGCTCATTTTTTAAATGAATTTTTCTCTTTTTGTTAAGTTGTAAGAGTTGTTTATATATTCTGGATACCAAACCCTTTTCAGATATATATTAGTAACACTTTCTCCCATTCTCTAAGTTGTCTTTTTACTCTCCTGATAATGTCCTTTGATGCATAAAAGTTTTCAGTTTTGATGAAGTCCCGTTTGTCTATTTTCCTTTGTTACTTATGCTTTTGATGTCATATCTCAGAAACCACTGCTAAATCCAAGGTCATGAAAATTTACCCATATATTTTCTTAGAAGAATTTTATACTTTTAGTTCTTATATTTAGGTCTTTGATACATTTTGAGTTAGTTTTTATATGTGGTGTGAGGTCAAGATCTAACTTCCTTCTTTTGTATGTGGATATCCAGTTGTCCTAGCACATTGTTGAAGAGACTGTTCTTTCCCACATTTACTTATCTTGACACTCTTGTCAAAATCAATTGACCATACATGTATGGCTTTGTTTCAGGACTTTGAGTTTTATTCCACTAATACATATGTCTATCCTTGTTCCAGTACCACACCATTTCAATTATTGTAGCTTTGTAATAAGATTTGAAATCAGGAAGTGGGAGTTCTCCAATTTTGTTCTTTTTCAAGAATGTTTTGGCCATTTGGTACCCCTTGAAGCTCCATATAAATTTTAGGATCTGCTTTTCCATTTGAGGAAAAAAGGCCATTGGAATTTTGATAGGGATTGCATTAAGTATGTACATTGCTTTGGGGAGTATTGCCATCTTAACGATGTTAAGTCTTCCAATCCATGAACACTGGATGTCTTTCCAGTATGTAAGTCTCCTTTCATTTATTTTACTGATGTTTTGTACTTTTCAGCGCACAAGTCTTGCACCTCCTTGGTTAAATATATTCCCAAGTATTTTGTTATTTTTGATCCTGTTATAAATAGAACTGATTTCTTAATTTCCTTTTTGGTTTGCTAATTGCCAGTGTATAGAAATACAAGTGATTTTGTGTGCTGATCTTGTATTCTGCCACTTGGATGAATTTGGTGATGAACTCTAATAGTTTTTTGTGGATTCCCTAAGAATATATATATATATATATATATATATGATTCTATTATCTGGGAATAGAAATAGTTATATTTCTGTTCCAACTTGAGTACTTTTAAATTCTTTTTCTTGACTGAAAATTTCTCTGGCTAGAACTTTAGTACAATGTTTAATAGAAGTGGCAAAAATGGGCCTCCTTGTCTTGTTCCTGATGTTAGGGAAATGCTTTTGTTCATTCACTATTGAGTATGACGTTAATGGTGGGTTTCCCATAAATGCCCTTTATCAGGTTGAGGAAGTTCCCTTCTATTCCTAGTTTGTTGAGTGTTTTTATCAAGAAAGGATTTTGGATTTTTGTCAAATTTTTTTCTGCATCAGTGAGGTGACATATTTTCATTAACATGTGGTCCAAGACATTTTCTAATTTCTACTGTGATTTCTTCCTGATCCATGAGTTATTTACAAGTGTATGACTTATTTTCAAACACTTGAGGATTTTCTAGGTATTTGCTATAGATATATAATTTAATTCCATTGTGGTCAGAGACTATACACTGTAAAACTTCATCCTTTGAAATTTGTTGAGACTTTCTTTATATATCAGCATTAGATCTATTTGGGCACATGCTCTTTGTGTACCTGAAAAGAATGTGAATTCTTCGGTTTCTGGGTGTGGTGTTGTCTATGTACCAATTATATGAAATTTGTTAATTCTGTTGTTCAAATCTTTTATATCATTTCTGATTTTTTTTATGGTTGTTCTATCACCAAGAGAGGTATGTTACCGTCCCTATGTTTTGGATTTGTCTATTTCTCCTTTTAATTCTATCAAATTTCACTTTTTATATTTTTAACTTATGTTATTAGGTGATATACTAGGCAGAATAATGGACACCCAAAAATATCCTGTCCTAATTCCCAGAAACTGAATATGATAAGTTGCCATATACATGAATATGTTTTGTCACATGACAAAAGGGATTTTGCAGATTTAGTTAAAATTATTGATCAGTTTATCTTAATTTATCTTAATCCAGGGATTATCCTGGATTACCCATATAAACCTAGTGTAATTACATGAGCCCTTTAAAGATAATGTTGGGGAGTGGAGGCAGGAAGATGGCCACAGAATAGAAGGACCATAGGCTTGCCTCATCCCACAAACACGACTAGATAACAATCAAGTCATCCTAACTACCCCAGAAGACTGACACAACAAACTCCACAACTAAAGCAAGAGAAGAGGCCACATGGAAGAAGGTGGGAATTGCAGAGACCTGGTTGAGCAGAGAAACAGATCAAGGGTGCAGCAGAGGGGAGGAAGCCATGGTTGCAGAGAGACTAACATACAGGGGAACACTAAAGGTTTCCCCAAAGCCATTGGCTCAGAAAATGAGAGGGGCTGAATGTCATGAGTTCTTGCAACCAGTGGGGTTTAAAGTCTGGAATATTAAAGATCAGTGGGCTTTGTTGGGATAGAGCCCAGGGGGCACTGTACTGCTCCTGGAGAGAAGGCAAGCAAACATCCCGAGGGCAGACGGTGTGGAAACAGTGATCAGAAGAGCTTCTGGGGGACACGGTGGGGAGATTATTCACTTTGCTCAGAGGGCATCCTTGAGAGGCAGCATTCACAAACACTTATCTGGGAACAAAGAAGTTGGCTAGTGCTACTTCCCTTCCTCACCCCTCAACATAAACACAGAGCCACCTGTGGGAAGCAGCACAGTGCTGACACTGGCTGCCTAATTTGCTTTCACCAAGTCTCGCCACCCTGTGGAACTGCCTTTCTGAGTCACACTTGCCTCAGTCCCAATGAGTGGGTCCCTCCAAGAGAATACCAGAATAAACCCCTGCTCACATCATGTCTCCAAAACAGAGTTTTGCAAGGCCTCAATTCTGCTGGAGATGATGACAGGTCTCATTTCACAAGCAGACCAGAGCACACCTAGTTCAAACTCACTACATTCAGGCCAGGGACCAAACACTGCCTACAGCAGGCAATGAGAACCTCTGCAAGTGACTGGCTGAAGGATACAGCAGCCAGAATACAATAGCAGAGCAAATGCAGCACACACAGGAGACACTCCCTGAAGCACCAGGCCCTGGGCACTACATGACCTCTTCTTCATATGGCCATTACTTTCAGGAGCAGGAGATGTAACTGGCTTCTCTAACACACAGAAAAAGGCAGAGACTTAGACAAAATGGGAAGACAGAGGAATTTATCACAAATGAAAAAATAAGATAAGGCAATGGCCAGAGATCTAAATGAAATAGATATAAGTAGCATGCCTGGTGGACAATTTAAAGTAACAGTCATAAAGATACTCACTGGACTTGAGAAAAGAGTGAAAAACATCAGTGAGACCCTTACCACAGAGATAAAAGAGTTAAAAAAAAAAAGAATCAATGAGAGATGAAGAGTGCAATTAAACAAGATTAGAAACACGCTTGATGCAATGAATGACAGAGGAATGAATTAATGACCTAGAAGACATAATAATGGAAAGCAATGAAGCTGAACTAAAGAGAGAAAGAAGAAGTATGCAAAATGAGAATAGACTTAAGGAAGTCAGTGACTCCACCAAATGTAATAACATTTGTATTATGGAGTCCCAGAAGAAGAGAGAGAAAGGGGTGCAGAAAATTTGAAGAAATAATACCTGAAAACTTCCTTAATCTGGAGAAGGAAACAGACCTCCAGATCCAGGAAGCACAGAGAACTCCCATCAAAATCCAAAAAAATAAAGGCCCAAAACAAGACATTTTATAATCAAATTGATCAAATTGGCAAAATATAGTTGCAAAGAAAAAAAAATCTTAAAAGCAGCAAGACAAAAGAGGTCCTTAACTTACAAGGGAAAACCCATAACACTAGCTGGAGTTTATCAACAGAAACTTGGCAAGTCAGAAGGGAGTGGCAGGATATATTCAAAATGCTTAATGGGAAAAATCTGTTGTCAAGAATACTCTATCCAGCAAGGCTATCATTCAGGATGGAAGGAGAGATAGTTTCCCAGACAAACAAAAACTAAAGTACTTTGTGACCACTAAACCACTAAATGCAAGAAAAATTAAACCACTAGTGTGACCACTAAATGCAAGAAATATTAAAGGGGACTTTTTGAGTGGAAAGGAGAAACAAACAGTGACAGTAAAAAGGCAGGAAACACAAAAGCAGTAAAAATAAATATTTCTGTAAAAATCAATTAAGGAACTCACATTTACAAAGGACATAAAACATAATGAGGTGCCTGCCTGGCTCAGTAGACCCTGTGACTCTTGATCTCAGGGTTGTGAGTTCAAACCCCAAGTTGGGCATAGATCTTACTTAAAAATTTTAAAAAGGGGCACTTAAAAAAATAAATAAAAAAGGGGGGGCACTTGGGTGGCTCAGTAAGTCAAGCGTATGGCTCTTGATTTCAGCTCAGGCTGTGATCTTGCAGTTCATGGGAACAACTCCCAAGTCTGGCTCTATGCTGGGAACACAGAGCCTGCTTGGGATTCTCTCTCCCTCTCTCTCTGTCCTTCCCCCACTTGCACTTGCTCTCTCTCAAAGTAAATGAATAAACTTTAAATTTTTAAAATTTTTTAAGTTATAAAAAACTTTTAAAAATGGTATAAAATATAATGAAATATACCTAAATCTAAACTATGGGGAAGAGAGGAGGAAAAAATGGGTTCAAACTTCAATGACCATCAATGTAATATAGACGGCCATTTGCAGAAGAGGTTATATACAAACCTAATGGTAACCACATATCAAAAACCACTAATAAACATGCAAAGAATAAAGAGACAGAAATACAAATTTATCACTAAAGAAAATCAGCAAAACATGAAAGAGAGAAAGACAAGAAAGGATCAGAGAAATTGTCCAGAAACAATCAAAAAACAAGTAATAAAATGGCAATAAATACATATCTATCAATAATTACTTTAAATGTAATTGGACTATTTGCTCCAATCAAAAGACATAGAGTGTCAAAATGTATAAAAAACAAGACCATCTATATGCTGCCTACAAGATACTCATTTTAGACCGGAAGATTGAAAGATACCTGAAGATTGAAAATGAGGAGATGGAGAAACATCTATCATGCAAGTGGATGTCAAAAGAAAGCTGGAGTAGCAATACTTAAATTGGAAAAAATAGATTTTATTTTTTTTAATGTTTTAATGTTTAGTTTATTTTTGAGACAGAGAGAGACAGACCATGAGCAGGGGAGGGGCAGAGAGAGAGGGAGACAGAATCTGAAGCAGGATCCAGGCTCTGAGCTGTTAGCACAGGATGCAGGGCTCGAATTCATCAACCACGAGATCATGACCTGAGGCAAAGTCAGAAGCTCAACCGACTGAGCCACCCAGGCACCCCAGACAAAAATAGACTTTAAACCAAAGACTGTAACAAGGGATAAAGAAGGGTACTACATAATCATAAAGGGGACAATACACCAAGAATATCTAACAATTGTAAATATTTATGTACCCAACATGAGAACATTCAAATATATAAAGCAGTTAATAACAAACATAAAGGAACTAATTGGTAATAATACAATAATAGTAGGGGGCTTTAACATCCCACTTACATCAATGGACAGATCATCTAAACAGAAAACAAACAAGGAAACAATGGTTCTGAATGACACACTGGACCAGGTGGACTTATAGATATATTAAGAACATTCCATCCCAAAAGAGAAAAATACACATTCTTTTCAAATGCACATGGAATATTCTCCAGAATAGATCATATAGTAGGTCACAAAACAGGCTTCAACAAATACAAGAAGATTGAAGTCATACCATGCACCTTTTCTGACCACAATGCTATGACACTTGAAGTCAACCACAAGAAAAAATCTGGAAAGACCACAAATACATGGAGGCCAAACAACATGCTCCTTAGCAATGAATAGGTCAACCAGGAAATCAAAGAAGATATTTTAAAAATAAGTTGAAACAAATGAAAATGAAAACACATGGTCCAAAACCTTTAGGGTATAGTAAAAGCAATCCTGGGAGGAAAGAATGTAGTAATACAGGCCTACCTCAAGAATCAAGAAAAATCTCAAATCAGAACAGAATAGAGAACCCAGAAATGGACACACAAATCTTTGACAACTAATCTTTGACAAAGCAGGAATGAATATTCAGTGGAATAAAGCCAGTCTCTTCAGCAAGTGGTGCTGGGAAAACTGGATAGAGACATGCAGAAAAATGAACCTGGACCACTTTCTTACACCATACACAAAAATAAACTCAAAATGGATGAAAGACCTCAATGTAAGACAGGAAGCCATCAAAATCCTCCAGGAGAAAGCAGGCAAAAACCTCCTTGATCTTAGCTGCAGCAACTTCTTACTCAACACGTCTCCAGAGGCAAGGGAAACAAAAGCAAAAATAAACTATTGGAACCTCATCAAAATAAAAAGCTTCTGCACAGTGAAGAAAACAATCAGCAAAACTAAAAGGCAACCGATGGAATGGGAGAAGATATTTGCAAATGACATATCAGATAAAGGGTTAGTATCCAAAACCTATAAAGAACTTATCAAACTCAACACCCAAAAAACAAATAATCCAGTGAAGAAATGGGCAAAAGACATGAATAGACATTTCTTCAAAGAAGACATCCAGATGGCCAACTGACACATGAAAAAATGCTCAACATCACTCGCCATCAGGGAAATACAAATCAAAACCACAATGCGATACCACCTTACACCTGTCAGAATGGCTAACATTAACAACTCAGGCAACAACAGATGTTGGTGAGGATACAGAGAAAGAGGATCTCTTTTGCACTGTTGGTGGGAATGCAAGCTGGTGCAGCCACTCTGGAAAACAGTATAGAGGTTCCTCAAAAAATTAAAAATAGAACTACCCTATGACCCAATTGCACTACTAGGTATTTATCCAAGGGATACAGGTATGCTGTTTTGAAGGGGTACATGCACCCCAATGTTTAGAGCAGCACTATCAACAATAGCCAAAGTATGGAAAGAGCCCAAATGTCCATTGATGGATGGATGAATGGATAAGGAAGATATGGTATATATATATATATATATATATATATATATATATATATATATACACACACACACAATGGAGGATTCCTCGGCAATCAAAAAGAATGAAATCTTGCCATTTGCAACTACGTGGATGGAACTAGAGGGTATTAGGCTAAGCGAAATTAGTCAAAAAAAGACAAATATCATATGACTTCACTCATATGAGGACTTTAAGACACAGAACAGATTAACACAAGGGAAGAGAAGCAAAAATAAGATAAAAACAGGGAGGGGGACAAAACATATGAACCTCTTAAATACGGAGAACAGAGAGTTACTGGAGGGGTTGTGGGAGGGGGATGGGCTAAATGGGTAAGGGGCATTAAGGAATCTACCCCTGAAATCGTTGTTGCAGTACATGCTAACTAACTTGGATGTAAATTAAAAAATAAAAGAGAGAGAGAGACTGGAGAAAGATGGCGGTGTAGGAGGACGCTGGGCTCACTGCATCCTGCTGATCACTTAGATTCCACCCACATCTGCCTAAATAACCCAGAAAACCACCAGAAGACTAGCAGAACGGACTCTCTGGAGCCAAGCATAGACAAGAGGCCCAGGAAAGAGGGTAGGAAGGGCAGAGAGGCAGTGAACTCTACACGGACTGGCGGGAGGGAGCTGGGGCGGTGGAGGGGCAGCCCACCCCGCAAAGTGGAATCCCCAAGTTTCTCTGGCTTACAGAAGTAGAGGGGCCGGAGGGAGTGAGTTCTGACAGCCAGTGGGACTTAACATCTGGAATGTTATAAGTCAACAGCTCTGCTCAGAGCTGGAGGGCTAGAGGACAATGGGAGGGAGAGCTGTTGAGCCCCGGAAGACAGAGCTCAGCTCTGTGGAGAACAAAGGTGCTGGCCAGCGCCATCTCCCTCGCCCATCCCCCAGCCAAAATCCCAAAGGGAACCAGTTCCCCTCACGGAACTTGTTTGCACCGTGCAAACACCCAACGCTGTGCTTCTGTGGATCCATCCCTCCGACGGGTCTGCCTCCCTCCCGGTGCCACAGGGCCCCTCCCGCAGCCGACCACCAAAGGCAAAGTGAGCTGAGCCTGCCCCTCCCACCCCTGTGCACCTTGCAGATCCACCCTGGCTAATATGCCAGATCCCATAGAAGCACCACCACAAGCCTGGCAGTGTGCAAGTAGCCCAGACAGGGGCCACACCACTCCACAGTGAGTCCTGCCCCTGGGAGAGGGGAAGATAAGGTACACACCAGTCTGACTGTGGCCCCAGCGGTGGGCTGGGGACAGACATTGGGTCTGACTGCGGCCCCGCCCACCAACACAAGTTACTCCAGACAGCACAGGGGAAGAGCCCTGCAGTTCCACACCACTCCAGGGACTATCCAAAATGACAAAATGGAAGAATTCTCCTCAAAAGAAACTCCAGGAAGTAGCGACAGCTAGCGAATTGAACAAAAACGATTTAAGCAATATAATGGAACATGAATTTAAAATAAGAGTCATAAAATTAATTGCTGGGTTTGAAAAAAGTATAGAGGACAGCAAAGAATCTATTGTTACAGAGATCAAGGGACTAAGAAACAGTCAGGAGGAGCTAAAAAATGCTATAAATGAGGTGCAAAATAAAATGGAGGCAACCACAGCTCAGATTGAAGAGGAAGAGGAGAGAATAGGTGAATTAGAAGATAAAATTATGGAAAAAGAGGAAGCTGAGAAAAAGAGAGATCAAAAAAAAACCCCAAGAATATAAGGGGAGAATTAGAGAACTAAGTGATGCGACGCAACATAATAATATCCATATAATAGGGATTCCAGAGGAGGAAGAGAGAGAGAAAGGGGCTGAAGGAATACTTGAACAAATATTGGCTGAGAACTTCCCTGATCTGGGGAAGGAAAAAGGTATTGAAATTCAAAAGGCACAGAGAACTCCCTTCAGATGTAACTTGAATCAATCTTCTGCATGACATATCATAGTGAAACTGGCAAAATACAAGAATAAAGAGAAAATTCTGAAAGCAGCTAGGGATAAACACGCTCTAACATATAAAGGGAGACCGATAAGACTAGTGACGGATCTATCTACTGAGACTTGGCAGGCCAGAAAGGAATGGCAGGAAATCTTCAATGTGATGAACAGAAAAAAATATGCAGCCAAGAATCCTTTATCCAGCAAGTCTGTCATTTACAATAGAAGGAGAGATAAAGGTCTTCCCAAACAAACAAAAGCTGAAGGAATTCATCACCACTAAACCAGCCCTACAAGAGATCCTAAGGGGGATCCTGTGAGACAAAGTACCAGAGACATCAGTACAAGCATGAAACCTACAAACATCACAATGACTCTAAACCTATATCTTTCTATAACACTGAATGTAAATGGACTAAATGGTCCAACCAAAAGACATAGGGTATCAGAATGGATAAAAAACAAGACCATCTATTTGCTGTCTACAAGAGACTCATTTTAGACCTGAGGACACCTTCAGATTGAAAGTGAGGAGATGGAGAACTATCTATCATGCTACTGGAAGTCAAAAGAAAGCTGGAGTAGCCATACTTATATCAGACAAACTAGACTCTAAATTAAAGGCTGTAACAAGAGATGAAGAATGGCATTATATAATAATTACAGGGTCTATCCATCAAGAAGAGCTAACAATTATAAATGTCTATGAACCAAATACGGGAGCCCCCAAATATATAAAACAATTAATCAGAAACATAAGCAACCTTATTGATAAGAATGTGGTAATTGCAGGGGACTTTAATACTCCACTTACAACAATGGATAGATCATCTAGACACAGGATCAATAAAGAAACAAGTGCCCTGAATGATACACTCGATCAGATGGACTTGACAGATATATTTAGAACTCTGCATCCCAAAGCAACAGAATATACTTTCTTCTCGAGTGCACATGGAACATTCTCCAAGATAGAGCACATATTGGGTCACAAAACAGACCTTCATAAGTATAAAATAATTGAGATCATACCATGCATACTTTCAGACCACAATGCTATGAAGCTTGAAATCAACCACAGTAAAAAGTCTGGAAAACCTCCAAAAGCATGGAGGTTAAAGAACACTCTACTGAAGAATGAATGGGTCAACTAGGCAATTCGAGAAGGAATCTTAAAATATATGGAGGGCGCCTGGATGGCGCAGTCGGTTAAGCGTCCGACTTCAGCCAGGTCACGATCTCGCGGTCCATGAGTTCGAGCCCCGCGTCAGGCTCTGGGCTGATGGCTCGGAGCCTGGAGCCTGTTTCCGATTCTGTGTCTCCCTCTCTCTCTGCCCCTCCCCCGTTCATGCTCTGTCTCTCTCTGTCCCAAAAATAAATAAAAAACGTTGAAAAAAAATTAAAAAAAAAAAAATTTTAAAAAAAATTTAAATATATGGAAACAAATGAAAATGAAAATACAATAATCCAAATGCTTTGGGATACAGTGAAGGCAGTCCCGAGAGGAAAATACATTGCAATCCAGGCCTATCTGAAGAAACAAGAAAAATCCCAAATACAAAAATCTAACAGCACACCTAAAGGAACTAGAAGAAGAACAGCAAAGACACACCAAGCCCAGCAGAAGAAGAAAAATAATAAAGATCAGAGCAGAAATAAACAATATAGAATCTAAAAAAACTGTAGAGCAGATCAACGAAACCAAGAGTTGGTTTTTTGAAAAAATAAACAAAATTGATAAACCTCTAGCCAGGCTTCTCAAAAAGAAAAGGGAGATGACCCAAATAGATAAAATCATGAATGAAAATGGAATTATTACAACCAATCCCTCAGAAATACAATCAATTATCAGGGAATACTATGAAAAATTATATGCCAACAAACTGGAAAACCTGGAAAAAATGGACAAATTCCTAAGCACCCACACACTTCCAAAACTCAAACAAGAAGAAATAGAAAACTTGAACAGACCCATAACCAGCAAAGAAATTGAATCAGTTATCAAAAATCTCCTAACAAATAAGAGTCCCGGACCAGATGGCTTCCCAGGAGAATTCTATCACATTTAAAGCAGAGATAATACCTATCCTTCTCAAGCTATTCCAAAAAATAGAAAGGGAAGGAAAACTTCCAGACTCATTCTATGAAGCCAGCATTACTTTGATTCCTATACCAGACAGAGACCCAGTAAAAAAAGAGAACTACAGGCCGATATCCCTGATGAATAAGGATGCAAAACTTCTCAATAAGATACTAGCAAATCGAATTCAACAGCATATAAAAAGAATCATACACCATGATCAAGTGGGATTCATTCCTGGGCTTCAGGGGTGGTTCAACATTTTCAAATCAATCAATGTGATACATGACATTAATGAAAGAAAATATAAGAACCATATGATCCTGTCAATCAATGCAGAAAAAGCATTTGACAGAATTCAGCATCCTTTCTTAATAAAAACCCTCGAGAAAGTTGTGATAGAAGGAACATACTTAAACATCATAAAAGCCATTTATTAAAAGCCCACAGCTAACATCATCCTCAATGGGAAAAAACTGAGAGCTTTCTCCCTGAGATCAGGAACACGACAGGGATGTCCACTCTCACCACTGTTGTTTAACATAGTGTTGGAAGTTCTAGCATCAGCAATCAGACAACAAAAGGAAATCAAAGGCATCAAAATTGGCAAAGATGAAGTCAAGCTTTCACTCTTTGCAAATGACATGATATTATACATGGAAAATCCAATAGACTCCACCAAAAGTCTGCTAGAACTGATACATGAATTCAGCAAAGTCGCAGGATACAAAATCAATGTACAGAAATCAGTTGCATTCTTATACACTAATAATGAAACAACAGAAAAACAAATAAAGAAACTGATCCCATTCATAATTGCACCAAGAAGCATAAAATACCTAGGAATAAACCTAACCAAAGATGTAAAAGATCTGTATGCTGATAACTATAGAAAGCTTATGAAGGAAATTGAAGAAGATATAAAGAAATGGAAAAACATTCCGTGCTCATGGATTGGAAGAATAAATATTGTTAAAATGTCAATACTACCCAAAGCTATCTACACATTCAGTGTAATCCCAATCAAAATTGCAGCATTCTTCTCGAAGCTAGAACAAGCAATGCTAAAATTTGTATGGAACCACAAAAGGCCCTGAATAGCCAAAGTAATTTTGAAGAAGACCAAAGCAGGAGGCATCACAATCCCAGACTTTAGCCTCTACTACAGAGCTGTCATCATCCAGACAGCATGGTATTGGCACAAAAACAGACACATAGACCAATGGAATAGAATAGAAACCCCAGAACTAGACCCACAAAAGTATGGCCAACTAATCTTTGACAAAGCAGGAAAGAACATCCAATGGAAAAAAGACAGTCTCTTTAACAAATGGTGCTGGGAGAACTGGACAGCAACATGCAGAAGGATGAAACTAAACCACTTTCTTACACCATTCACAAAAACAAACTCAAAATGGATAAAGGACCTGAATGTGAGACAGGAAACCATCAAAACCCTAGAGGAGAAAGCAGGAAAAAAACCTCTCTGACCTCATCTGCAGCAATTTCTTACCTGACACATCCCCAAAGGCAAGGGAATTAAAAGCAAAAATGAACTTTGGGACCTCATGAAGATAAAAAGCTTCTGCACAGCAAAGGAAACAATCCACAAAACTAAAAGGCAACTGACGGAATGGGAAAAGATATTTGCAAATGACATATCAGACAAAGGGCTAGTATCCAAAATCTATAAAGAGCTCACCAAACTCCACACCCAAAAAACAAATAATCCAGTGAAGAAATGGGCAGAAAACATGAATAGACACTTCTCTAAAGAAGACATCCGGATGGCCAACAGTCACATGAAAAGATGCTCAACGTCGCTCCTCATCAGGGAAATACAAATCAAAACCACACTCAGATATCACCTCATGCCAGTCAGAGTGGCTAAAGTGAACAAATCAGGAGACTATAGATGCTGGAGAGGATGTGGAGAAACAGGAACCCTCTTGGACTGTTGGTGGGAATGCAAACTGGTGCACTGCTAGGAATTTACCCAAGGGATACAGGAGTGCTGATGCATAGGAGCACTTGTACCCCAATGTTTATAGCAGCATTTTCAGCAATAGCCAAATTATGGAAAGAGCCTAAATGTCCATCAACTGATGAATGGATAAAGAAATTGTGGTTTATATACACAATGGAATACTACTTGGCAATGAGAAAGAATGAAATATGGCCTTTTGTAGCAATGTGGATGGAACTGGAGAGTGTTACACTGTGAAATAAACCATACAGAGAAAGACAGATACCATATGGTTTCACTCTTATGTGGATCCTGAGAAACTTAACAGAAACCCATGGCGGGGGGGAGGAAAAAAAAAGAGGTTAGAGTGGGAGAGAGCCAAAGCATAAGAGACTGTTAAAAACTGAGAACAAACTGAGGGTTGATGGGGGGTGGGAGGGAGGGGAGAGTGGGTGATGGGTATTGAGGAGGGCACCTTTTGGGATGAGCACTGGGTGTTGTATGGAAACCAATTTGACAATAAATTTCATATTTTAAAAAAATAAAAGAAAAAAGAAAAAGAAAAGAAAAATCTCAAATAAACAACCTCATCTTACACCTATAGGAGCTAGATAAAGAACAACAAATGAAGCTTAAAGGCAGCAGAAGGAAGTAAATAATAAAGATTAGAGCAGAAATATATGATACAGAAATTTAAAAAACAATAGAACAAATCAATTAAACCAAGACTTAGTTATTTGAAAAAATTTTTAAAAATTGATAAACCTCTAGCCAGACTTATCAAAAAGAAAAGAAAAAGGTCCCAACTAAATAAAATCACCAGTAATATAGGAGAAAGAACAACCAACACCCCAGAAATACAACAATTAGAATGTTATGAAAAACTATATGCCAACTAATTGGACATCCTGGAAGAAATGTATAAGTTCTTACCAACATATAACTTACCAAAACTGAAATAGGAAGAAATAGAAAACTTGAACAGACTGATAACCAGCAAAGAAACTGAATCGATAATCAAAAAACTCCCAACAAACAAAAGTCCAGGGCCAGAGAGCTTCACAGGCTAATTCTACCAAACATTTAAAGAAGGGTTAATACCTATTCTTCTCAAACTATTCCAAAAAACAGAAAAGGAAGGAAAACTTCCAAATTCATTCTATGAAGCCAGAATTACCTTGATATCAAAACCAGATAAAGACACCACTGAAAAAGAGAACTACAGGCCAACATTCCTGATGAATATGGAGGCAAAAATTATCAGTAAAATATTACCAAACCAAATCCAAAAATACATGAAAAATATCATTCACCACGATCAAGTTGGATTTATTCCTGGGTTGCAATATTTGCAAACCAATCAACATGATACATCACATTAAGAAAAGAAAGGTTAAGAACCATATGATCATTTCAATAGATGCAGAAAAAGCATTTGACAAAGTACAGCATCCATTCATGATAAAAACTCTCAGGAAAGTAGATTTAGAGGGAACATACCTCACCATTACAAAGGCCATATATGAAAACCCCACAGCTAACATCATACTCACTGGGGAAAACCTGAGAGCTTCTCCTCTACTGTCAGGAGCAAGACAGGGATGTCCACTCTCACCACTTTTATTTAACATAGTACTGGAAGTCCTAGCCATAGCAGTCATACATACATACATACATACATACATACATACATACATAGGAAGGAAGGAAAGAAGGAAGTAAATGGTTTCCAAATTAACAAGGAAGAAGTAAAACTGTCACTATTTGCAGATGACATGACTATACATAGAAAACCCAAAAGACTCCACCAAAAAACTGCTAGAACTGATAAACGATTTTGATAATGTTGCAGGACACAAAACTGACATACAGAAATCTGTTGCATTTCTATATTCCAATAATGAAGCAGAAGAGAAATTGAGGAATCAATCCCATTTACAATTGCACCAAGAAACAATAAGATAACTAGGAATAAGCCTAACCAAAAAGGTGAAAGACCTGTACTCTTAAAATGCTTAAAACGATAAAACACTGACAAAAGAAATTGAAGATAACACAAAGAAATGGAAAGATATTCTGTGCTCAGGGATTGGAAGAACAAATATTGTTAAAACGTCTATACTACCCAAAGCACAGTCTACACATTTAATGCAACCCCTATCAAAATACCAACAGCATTTTTCACAGAATTAGAACAAACAATACTAACATTTGTATGGAACCACAAAAGACCGCAAATAGCCAAAGCAGCCTTGGAAAAGCAAAGCAAAGCGGAGGCACCACAATTCCAGATTTCAAGTATATTACAAAGCTGTAGTGATCAAAACCGTGTGGTACTGACACAAAAATAGACACATAGATCAACTGAACAGAATAGAAACCCCAGAAATGAAACCACAACTATATGGTCAATTAATCCTGGGCAAAGCAGGAAAGAATATCCAATGGGAAAAATAATGTCTCTTCAACAAATGGTGTTGGGAAAACTGGATAGCAATATGCAAAAGAATGAAACTGGACCACTTTCTTACACCATACACAAAAATAAATTCAAAATGGATAAAAGACCTAAATATGAGAGATGAAACCATAAAAATCCTAGAAAATAACAGAGGCAATAACTTATTTGACATCTGCCATAGCAACTCCCTTCGTGATATGTCTCCTGAGGCCAGGGAAGAAAAGAAAAAATTAACTCTTGGGACTATATAAATATAAAAAGCTTCTGCACAGGAAAGGAAACAATCAACAAAACTAAAAGGCAACCTACAGAATGGGAGAAGATATTTGCAAATGGCATATCTGATAAAGGGTTAGTATCCAAAATATATAAAGAACTTATAAAACTCAACATGAATGAATAACGCAATTTAAAAATGGGCAGAAGACATAAATAGACATGTTTCCAAAGAAGACATCCAGATGGCCAACAGACACATGCAAAGATGCTCAACATAACCGATCATCAGGGAAATGCAGGTCAAAACTACAATTAGTTATGACTTCATACGTGTCAGAATGGCTAAAATCAACGATACAAGAAACAACAGGTGTTGGTGAGGATGTGGAGAAAGAGGAACACTTTTCCACTATTGGTGGAAATTCAAACTGGTGTATCCACTTTGAAAATCAGTATGGAGGTGCCTCAAAAAGTTAAAAATAGAACTACCCTATGACCCAGAAATTGCACTACTAGGTATATACCCAAAGAATAGAACACTAAATCAAAGGGATATATGCATCCCAATGTTTATAACAGCTTAATCTACAACAGCCAAATTATGGAAGCAGCCCAAGCATCCACTGATTGATGAATACATAAAGAAAAAGTGGTATTTATATACAATGGAATATTATTCATAAAAAAGGAATGAAATCTTGCCATTTGCAATGACTTGGATGGATCTGGAGAGTATTATGCTAAGTGAAATAAGTCAGTCAGAGAAAGACAAATATGGGATTTAACTCATATGTGGAATTTTTTAAATTTTTTTTTTCAACGTTTTTTATTTATTTTTGGGACAGAGAGAGACAGAGCATGAACGGGGGAGGGGCAGAGAGAGAGGGAGACACAGAATCGGAAACAGGCTCCAGGCTCCGAGCCATCAGCCCAGAGCCTGACGCGGGGCTCGAACTCACGGACCGCGAGATCGTGACCTGGCTGAAGTCGGACGCTTAACCGACTGCGCCACCCAGGCGCCCCTCATATGTGGAATTTAAGGAAAAAAAAAAAAAAAACAGGGGCTCCTGGATAGCTCAGTCGGTTAAGCATCTGACTCTTGATTTCAGCTTAGGTCATGATCTCACAGATTGTGAGATTGAGCCCCACTCAGCTCTGCCATGACAGCACAGAGCCTGCTTGGGAATATCTTTCTCTCCTCTTTCTCTCTCTCTCTGTCCTTTCTCTCTCTGTCTCTCTGTCTCTCTGTCTCTCTCTGTCTCTCTGTCTCAAAATAAATAAAATAAACATTTTTTTAAAAAAAGAAACAAAACAAACGAGCAAAGGGGAAAAAAAAGAGAGGGAAGCAAACCAAGAAACAGATTCTTAACTATAGAGAACAAACTGATGGTTGCCAGAGGAGGAGTGGGTGGGAGGATGGGTGAAGTAGGCGATGGGGATTAAGGAGTGCACTTGTGATGAGCACCGGGTGATGTATGGAAGTGTTGAATCACTATATTTTATACCTGAAACTAATATTACTCTGTATCTTAACTAACTCGAGTTTAAAAGAAAACTGTATTTAAAAAAGTAGATGCTTGGGCACCTGGGTGGCTCAGTTGAGCATCCGACTTCAGCTCAGGTCATGATCTCACAGTTCATCAGTTCGAGCCCTGCAACGGGCTCTGTGCTGACAGCTCAGAGCCTGAACCTGCTTCAGATTCTGTCTCCCTCTCTCTCTGTCCCGCCCCCACCCCTGCTCTTGCTCTCTCTCTCTCTCTCTCTCTCAAAAATAAACATTAAAAAAAAAGCAGATGCTGGGGAATGGAAAAGGAAGGCAGAGGGAAAGTCAGAGATTTAAAGCACATAAAGAAGTTGCCGTGCTATTGTCAGCTTAAAGATAGAGGGGGGCATGTTAAAAAGAACTGAATTATCCCAACAAACTGAATGACTTTGGTAGTGGAGTCTTCCCCAGAACCTCCAGAAATGAACACAGCCTTGCCAGCACCATAATTTCAACCTTATGAGACCCTAAGAAGAGAACCCGGTTGAGCGGCATGTTGCTTGGACTTCTGCCCTATGGAAACTGTGAAGTAATAAATGAGTGTTGTTTTAAACTGCTAAAGTCGTGGTGATTTGTTAACAATAGCAACAAAAAATGAATAATACAGGTAGGTTAAAAATTTAGAATTGTTATATATTCCCTTAAATTTACCCTTTCATTATTACAAAATTTCCCTCATCTCTAGCAACACTTTTACTTTACAGCATACTTTTGTATAGCTACAACAGCTTTCTATTAGTGCTTTCATGGCATATCTTTTTCCATCCTTCTATGTTCAATCTTTCTATACCTCTTCATTCCTTTCTATAATTCTTGCTTCCATTTGGGGTCAGATTAAATAACTCCCTTTAGTATTTCTAGCAGTACAAGTCTACTGGTGATAAATTCTCTTAGCTTTGTATGTAGAAGGCTTTGTTTCACCTGATTTTTTTTTGACTACTGGTATAGAATTGGGTGTAAATTGGGTATAGAATTTTCAGTTGGCATATTTATTCCTTTCAGCAGGACAACAAGTTGTTAATATGAAGAGAAAACATTTTTACACCTTCCAATATAAAAATACCTGCCACTCTGGTCTCTGAATACTCTGTTCTTCCCCTTAGGTCCTTTCTAAACAGGAGTAGAAACTGATACAGTCCCTACTGAGATGTTTGGGTATTCATGTGCAGTAATGAATTTATAAGGCCTGGGCTTCCAAACCTGACCCATTCCAAATGTCTTCAGGACTGGCACTTAAGCAGCTCCTGAGAGATAACCTCTGAGTCCTTGGAATATCTTGCCTGATTAGAGTGTCTTTGTATACCTAAGACCTTGGGCCACACCAGATAGTTCATGCTAACAATCTGATTTATGGAGAATGTACATTTTTGTATGTCTGGGTCTTCAGGTCACACTCTATCGGTTTGGCCTCTGGAACGCAGGAAATAACTGAATCATGCAGGTGCTCCATGCCTGAGAATGACCCCCAGTAAAAACCCTGGCCTCAAGGCTCCAGTGAGTTTCCCTGGTTGGCAATACTTTATACATGTCATCACACATCATTGCTGGGAATATTAAGTGCTGTCCATGTAACTCCATTGGGAGAAGATAACTGGAAGCTAGCACCTGGTTTCTCCTGGCCTCTGCCTTATGTACCTTTTTCCTTTGCTGACTTTAATCTGTGTTCTTTTGCTGTAGTAAACCACAATCGTGCATACAATATGCACCTTTTTCCTTTGCTGACTTTAATCTGTGTTCTTTTGCTGTAGTAAACCACAATTGTGCATACGATATGCACCTTTTTCCTTTGCTGACTTTAATCTGTGTTCTTTTGCTGTAGTAAACCACAATCGTGCATACAATTATTTTTCTGAGTTCTCTGAGTCCTTCCATTGATTCATCAAATCTAAGAGTGATCCTGGAGACCACATATTTGGCGTCAGAAGTGACATTCACCAGAATGACCCTGGTTCACTGAAACAGGGCAAAGGTATTGTTTGAGAATAGGAAGGATGAGGCAGTGGGAGCTAATGAATCTTTGGATAGCTAGCTACCAAGTTACTCACGGTATACTGTGATCAGTTACTAGCGGTAAAAGTTACTAATGGAATCCAGTTGGCTCACTGGATGTATTAGTCAGGGTCCTCCAGAGAAACAGAATCAATTATATATATTTTTATTTTTATTTCTTTATAATTGCTTCTGTTCTATATTATTTTATATATTTCTAAAATATATATTTATATATAATATTTATTTCTATATATAAATATTTATTTATTTATATTTATAAATATACATGTATAAATTTATAAAAATATATATTTAATTTATATTTGTATATATAAAATATATATTTCTCTATATATAATATTTTATATATATATATATATATATATATATATATATATATAATGAGATTTATTATGGAGATTGGTTCATGCAATTATAGAGGCTAAGAAGTCCCACAATATATTGTCTATAAGCTAGAGATCCAGGAAAGGTGGCGGTATAAATTCTAGTCCAAGTGTGAAGGCCTGAAAACTAGAAGCATCAATGGTGTAAGTCCCAGTCCAAGGCCAGGAAAGAACCAATGTCTCAGCTCAAAAAGTCAGGCAAATTCCTTCCTCTGCCTTTTTGTTCTGTTGAGTCCCTCAATGGATTGGGTGATGACTGCCCATATTAGGGAGCACAATCTGCTTTACTCAATCTGCTATTTCAATACTAATCTCATCTGGAAAGACCCTCATAGATACAACTAGAAAAAATGTTTAGCCAAGTATCTGGGCACCCAATGATCCTGTCAAGCTGACACATCAATTAACCATCACTCTGGATATATAAGGAAATGAAAATAATAAGAAACAAGCTGAATATACAATCTCTTGGTTATTGTTATCTGTAATAACTAAAATGAAAATAAAGGAGAGTCTTGAGGTGGATCCTGACACTGTGCCAACCTTAGATTTTGGCTGGTCTGAGCTACAGTTGCTAGCCTCAGAGCCACTACCAAATGAGAAAAAAAATATGCTGGAGTACCAGATAGTACCTCTGGCCAGCAAGAAGGCAGCCCAGGTGGCAGGAGAACAAAAACAAGAAACTACTGAAGCCAGGAGTATAGGTGCAAAGGAGTGTCAAGAGCTTAGCTAAGCTACTCCATGGTATTGCTGCCTTGACATCTATTTTATGTGGCCAAGCAGCCTGCAAGGGCCTCAAACTGACACTGGCCACCTCATGCAAGAGCATGCACTGGATAAAAGTCCACAGAATCACAAGTAAATGTAAGTTCCTGATATGTCTTCCTCAATGGCCTTTGTGATAAACAAAGGATCTTCCCCTTGCATGCCCCTTATATAAGACCCTATGGAGCTTACCAAAACATCTTTCTGGTTTGAATTGACCAATCTGGCTTTAGCCCAGAATCCCCAAAGCAGTGTACCCAGGCCCTGCCTCTTTCTCTGCCTACACCATGCCTTGACTTCCCTGTGCGGTCCATCAAGGTGTGCCTCCTTCAGACCTGTGAATAATAAAACTAAACTCCCTATTTCCAATTTCCTTGTTGGACCTGGTTCACCATTCGGCTCCCCAGGGTTCTATTTAACAAATGTTAACTTAACAAAACCATAACAAGGAATTATCGCATTTTTCGGATCAATATCATCAACTTATTCTTATGGCTCTTATAGCTTCTCTACTGACACTAACACTTTTTGAGTTCCAAGACCTAATTTCAAAGTGGGGGAAGGGAGCTCCCCCCCCCCCACAGCAAGCAATTCTTGGATGCCAGCAGGGTGTCTGAGAATTCAACCCAATTCTGATACTACCTATTCAGAGATAGCATCAGATTCCACAGGTTAAGGGCTCAGTCTACAAAATTACCCCCACTCCCACCCCCCAAATGCAGACACCAGTCACAAGCCCCAGGCTGTTACCTGTGCTTCTGACCAACCAGCTACAGATTGGGAGGTTCCAACAACCTCCTCCTTGGACTTCAAATGTCAGTCACAAGTCCAGATTATTACTTGTACTTCTGACCAACTGGCTATAAATTAGAGGTTCCCAGAACCTTCTCCTTAGGTTCTTTTAATTTGTTAGAGCATCTCACATAATTCAGGGAAACACATTTACCAGTTTATTAAAGAATACAAATCAACAACCAGATGAAGCGATACATAGGGAAGGTATGGGGAAAGAGGTCCACTCCCGTCCTGTCTCCATGGGTTCACCAACCTGGAATCGCTGAATCCAGTCCTTCTGGGTTTTTATGGAGGCTTCATTGCATATTCATGATTGACTAAGTCATTGGCCATTGGATGATTCAACCTCCAGCCCCTTTCCTCTCCCCAGAAGTCAAGCAGTGGGGCTGAAAGTTACAAGCTTCTAATCACATGGTTAGTCCTCCTGACAACAAGCTCACCAAGGGTGGGATCCAGAAGTCACCTTCATCAGTAACAAGATACTCATGTCACCTTTGTGTTTCTGAAGCCTTCTTATGAACTGTGGCTAAAAACTAAATGTATCTGAGAAATATATTGTGGTCATCTGAATGACTGAATATATATTTCTTTTGAAAAAAGATTTTTTAAAGTTTATTTATTTATTTTTTGAGAGAGAGAGAGAGAGAGAGAGAGTGAGTGGGGGAGGGGGAGAGAGACAGAGAGAGAATCTCAAGCAGGCTTTGCATTGTCAGCACAGAGCCTGATTTGGGGCTCAAACCCACAAACTGTGAGATCATGACCTGAGCCAAAACCAAGAATCAGATGCTCAACCAACTGTGCTACCCAGGCACCCCCCAAATATATATTTATTATCAATTATTATATCATAGATGGCTAAGAAAATTAGAGTAACAAAAAGGAGAGTCAAGGGACTTGTCCAAACAGGGTGGAAATCTTTAAACAGCTATTGATTAATAAAGCAGATATTGGTGGAGTCAAAACCAAGGCATTGATGCAGCTCTATTAGAGGTTAGGTGGACTGATGGGACCCTCTGCTGGTCCATCAACATTGACATGCCCTAAACAAATCCACTCAATTCTCCCTAGTTTGGAGGAATTTTATTTTATTTTATTTTATTTTATTTTATTTCTGAGAGAGAGAGAGAGCAAGCAGGGGAGAAACAGGGGGGCAGGGGATGGAGACACAGAATCCCAAGCAGGCTCCAGGCTGTCAGCACAGAGCCTGACGCAGGACTCAAACCCACAAACTGAGAGATCATGACCTGAGCCAAAGTTGTATGCCTAACCGACTGAGCCACCCAGGCACCCCCTGAAGAATTCTAAGCCAGAAGGCAAAGATAACAATGGGAAAACTGACCTTGAGTTACTAGGGGTAATGGTTTGACAAATTAATAAGAATAAGGATGGATGAAGGAGCCACAAGTCCCTTGGGCAGATCCCTGGCCTGGGGACCCAAGTTTATATGAACTGTGTGGGTAAAATTGCCAGGGTAGGGAAAACCTTTCTAGGATCCCAACATGGATCCTAGATATGGATCTCAACACAGTTTTCCAAAACCTGTTGGTGAAGTCCTAACAGTGACTACAGTTAGATTGGGAGAAATATTGGGATGCAATAGTTGATGAGATTAAGATTAAAGTTTGGATGAAAATTGAAATGTGTGAATGGACTTTATGTGAAGTGGTTGCATCTCCCTTATCTGAATGTATTATTGGGATGATGTCTGACTGCAGAATACTTCTCCTACCTAGTATTGTAGAATAGAAGGCATATAAGTTTACCCTTCAGCCAGTATTAATTGAACATGCTAAATGGGAATACCTGGTGGACAAAAAGAAATAGACTGGAACTTATGGCAAAGTCCATGAGTGCCACCCAGTGGTGATCACTAGGACTTTGGACCAGAAAATTTCCAGATACAGCAAGTATAATAGACACTGGTTGAGAAACAGTTACTAGCTTGCTATTAGGCATTAATTGAAACTGTCCCCATGACTGAAGGTCATAAAATAATCTTGAAATATGAAATACCCATAATGTCTTGGATTATGTCAGAGAAACACTCCAGGAAGGACAGCAGCATGCAGAAGAGTTCCATAACAAAATGAAAATGGTTTATATAGGAACATGCTACCACAGGAATGCAAGAAATCATATTCACAAACAGATAGACTCTTTTTCTGAGGGCTGACTTTGGAATCACCTGAGGAGCTACCAAATCCTATTGCTATATGGGTGATGTCCTATGAACATCTCTCTATTGAACAATGAAAAGCTGCTTAGTCTAAAGATGGTAGTTCAAAGGTGGACAGATGACATCCTGTTTGGAAGGCCACCCCACTACAACTGACTGATGTGAAAACTTGTCAAAGAATGTGAAGACAATTCAATTCAGTGGGCTGAATTGCATGCTGTTTTCCTTTCAGTGACGGAAGAATTGAGCAAGGATAAGAACCACTATGTTTGAGTTTTTACTGACTAATGGGTAGTAGCCACTGGCCTAGCCATATGGTGAGGCAGATGGGCAATAGAAAATTGGACTATTGAAGAGGTCCCCATATGGGTCACAGCCTTATGAAAATCACTAGGGGAATATAAAAGGTAAGGTAAAGTAGAGCATGTCAATGCCCATCAGAAAAAAAAAAAAAAACTTTCTAGGATCCAAAGGAACTGGCAAGTGGATATCATGGTGTGCTTGCTTGAGGCAGCCATCTGGGTCTATGATATGAGTGGACATGGGAGAGATGCAGCAATGCAGACATGAGTTAATCATTGACATATTCCTCTAACACCCACTGAGACACAAAACATCAACAAGAACTGTCCTGTCTATCCACCAAAAAAACGCTTAGAACTGATGCATGAATTCAGCAAAGTCACAGGATATAAACTCAATGTACAGAAATCTGTGGCATTTCTATACACCAATAATGAAACAGCAGAAAGAGAAATCAAAGAATTGATCCCATTTACAATTTCACCAAAAACCATAAAATACCTAGGAATAAACTTAACCTAAAAGGTAAAAGATCTATATGCTGAAAACTATAGAAAGCTTACGAAAGAAATTGACGAAGACATAAAGAAATGGAAAAACATTCCATGCTCATGGATTGGAAGAACAAATATTAAAATGTCAATACTACTCCAGGCAACCTACATATTTAATGCAATCCCTCAGGAAACAACAGATGTTGGCGAGGATGCAGAGAAAGCAGAACACTTGCACTGCTGGTGGGAATGCAAACTGGTGCAGCCACTCTGGAAAACAGTATGCAGGTTCCTCAAAAAATTAAAAATAGAACTACCCTATGACCCAGCAACGTCCCTACTAGGTATTTATCCAAGGAATACAGGTGTGCTGTTTCGAAGGGACACATGCCCCCCCATGTTTATAGCAGTGGTATCAACAATAGCCAAAGTATGGAAACAGCCCAAATGTCCATTGACTGATGAATAGATAAAGAAGATGTGATACACACACACACACACACACACACACACACACACACACACACACTGGAATAGTACTCGGCGATCAAAAAGAATGAAATCTTACCATTTGCAACAATGTGGATGGAACTAGAGTGTATCAGGCTAAACGAAATAAGTGAGAGAAAGATGAATATCATATGATTTCACTCATATGTGGAATTTACAAAACAAAAACACATGAACATAGGGGAAGAGGAGGAAAAATAAGATAAAAACAGAGAGGGAGACAAACCATAAGAGAGTCTTAAATAAAGAGAACAAATTGAGTGTTGCTGGAGAGGTGTTGAGTGGGGGGGATGGACAAATGGGTGATGGGCATTAAGAAGGGCACTTATTGGGATGAGCACTGGGAGTTATATGTAGGTGATGAATCACTAATTCTATCCCTAAAATCATTATTACACTATATGTTAACTAACTTTGATTTAAATAAAATTTAAAAAGTAAAAAAATTAAAAATTAAATATCATGACAAAAAAAAAAAGAACTGTCTAACAACAAGAGAGACAGAGACCTCAGATGGCTATGGACAGATTCCTTTGGGGAAGGTCCCACACATAAACTGGCAAGTAAATTATGTCAGACTGCTGCCAGTAGTTCCAGGAGGCTGTAAAGGGGTCTTTGTTTTTTAATTGAGATACAATTGACATGTAACATTCTGTAACTTTAAGGCTGTACGTGGTGTTGATTTGGTACGTTTATAGCGCTCGCTTCGGCAGCACATATACTAAAAATTGGTACGTTTATATATTGCAATATGATTACCACTATAGCATTAGCTAACACCTCTATCATATCACATAATTATTATTATTTTTTTATAAATGGGCCTTGACAGGAATAGACACTGTACTGGGCTTTGCATACAAAGCTGCAAATAGAATGCTATTTTTAAAAGTGGAATAGAAGATACTATAGCAATTGGGACTGCTGAATTACATTTTTTTAGACCAAAGAACACACTTTACAGCTCATAGTCCAACAATGAACAAAGAGATAACACATCAAATGGATATATCATGTTGCATATCATACTCAGAGTGCTGGTTTGATAGAGAATTGGAACAGGCAATTGTCTAAAACGAGGGAGATAATGCCATGAAGAGCCAGTTTACACCCCTTCATGAATGTATGCTTGCATTTAACATGACAGGGACCAAAGGAGAATCTCCATTAGATTCTTCCAGTTTTCCGAGAGGTTTGAGGCTGAGAGGGTGGCGAAGACACTGGTAGTATTATACCATTCTTTCCCTACCTGACCTCAGCTTTTTTCTTTCCTACCTGATGCAATCATCAGGTAGGACCAGAGCTACAACTGCAGATGCCAGCAGCGGAAATGATCCCTAAATGAGAAATTGTAACTATACTTTAAATTTTTTTATGCTAGAATTCCTAAGGACCTAATAGGATGTATTACGCCTTTGTATGTTATATAAATGGGTCAAAGATGACCTCTGTGTATTGGTCCCTAGGTTGTTTGTTTCTTCACTGCATGCTGAGACCAAATAGCTCAAAAGCCTGCTGGTACCAAACTTAATTTTTACAAATCCAATTATTTTAGGGGCGCCAGGGTGGCTCAGTCGGTTGAGCGTCAGACTTCGACTCAGGTCATGATCCAGCGGGTTATGAGTTCAAGCTCTGTGTAGGGCTCTGTGCCAACAGCTCAGAGGCTGGAGCCTGGAGCCTGCTTCCGATTTTGTGTCTCCCTCTCTCTCTGCTCTTCCCCCACTCGTGCTCTCTCTCTCTGTCTCTCTCTCAAAAATAAACATTAAAAATAAAAAAACAAATCCAATTATTTTATAAATAGCCCAAACAAGCAGATTTTTCACCACTTAGAACCTACCTGCTTTGCATATCCCATGAAATATCACCCTACATCTGCTGGCAATAGGTAAGGTAAGTCCTGGGCTATAAAAGACCCAAGTTGCTACTTCCCTTCAGAGCTCCCTGATCCAGAGACTTCCCACTTTGTTCCTGAATGATATCACCTAGATACATAAGCCCCCCTCTGCTCCCCCTTCCCCCAGCAGTTCCCTTACCCTCTTCCCCTTCTTAGTGACCCTTGACGTTAGCCTCTGTACAGACTCTTACCTTTTTGATGTGTCACCCAATAAAGCTTCTGTGTGCTACTGTCACCCGTGGTCACATACTTTTCCTTAATCAGCTCCCACACACCTCAAACTCCTGCAAGTGGCGATGAGGAAGGGAGGATTTCTGGAGATAATTAGGAAATAGATATGGGGACCACCCAGTCAATAGGAAAACCAATTGGCAAAAATTCTGAACAGCTTCCAATAGCTGGGATTCAAAACTGGGAATACCATTGTGTCAGTTTGGCATGGCATTGCTCTGTGCTATATTACACATTTTTCATGGTCTCCCCAGTGCTTCATTACCTTAGCCAGGCAGTTATACCAATATTTGAGTTAATCCAAGCCATTGGAACTGACTTTTGAGGTCAGAGGCACTGAGCTGCCTGAGGAAGGAAGTCAGCTTGCCTGCCTATATGCCCCATTAAACAGGTGGTGAAGAATGTAAGACCTGAAGGCCTGAACAGAAAGGGGAGAGGGGTGCATGCCCCTAAACTGAGGGTGAACTACCCCTATCCCATAACAGGCTATGGTGGGAGGAACTCCCTGTCATTGACCAGTTCTCTCGAGAGGAGAGTTCATCCTTATCTCCAGGGACCACTAATGGCAGCTAAACAAGCCCATAAGGCAGAGACCTCAGGCCAAGGCTGGTCTCCTAAGTGCAGCTGGGAGAGGCACCTTTGCACACAGCTGGCTTGACTCTGATGTGTTGCACTCCAATCTGCTGTTGTAGATGGCATCATTCTAGTTCCTCCCTGGAGGGGTGTCCAGACCCCCCTTGGGTTGAGGTGGCTAAGGCATTAAAGTGACTAAAGATGAAGAAGTTTATATTCCTGGTCCTTCTGGGACTCCTGTGCAGGGAGTTGTCCTGCTGAACAGAGGCTCCAAACCAGGAGAGGCATGCTAGATCTTCCCCTTGGTGGCTTCTCACAAGGACAGGGAGACAAGATGGAGGGGAGGAGCTGGGAGAAGAGGACTGGTGCCCTTTAGAGGAACAGGCAGCATGATACCACCATGGTAGTGGAAAAGAAAATCTACCCTCTCCCCATGACCACCTACCTGCAAGGTAATATAGATACAAGAGACAAGAGGGGAGGGTTGAGAAAGAGAAGCTGGTTTTCATTTAAAGGAGGGGACTCCTCTTTCTCCTCCTCCTCCTCCCCCCACTCACTTGCTTGGAGTTGCACCTAAGGGGAGCTGAAATAGAAACAATAGACTACAGGACGCCTGGGTGGCTCAAATCAGTTGGGCGTCTGACTTGGGCTCAGGTCATGATCTCATGGCCTCATGGCTGGTGGGTTTGAGCCCTGCATTGGGCTCTGTGCTGACAGCTCAGAGCCTGGAGCCTACCTTGGATTCTGTGTCTCTGTGTCTCTCTCCCTCTGTCTCTCAAAAATAAATAAATAAACATTAAAAAAATAAAGCAGCCTTGCAAATAAAGACAAATATACTAAAAAACACACACGCTCATATATGCAGCATACCAGCAATGAAGGTAACACCTGCACTCATGTGGAAGTGTATCACCACAGATACAGATGTGTGCATTCATACACCCAGATGTACACTGGGAAATACACATGCATGGCCAAACCCCCTCTCTTGACCTCCTAGACACACACTTCTTTTTTCTCATATATGCTTATTTTCATATTCTGGGACACATGTAAGTGTAAAGCCAGTTTTATGTACAAACACATTCTCACATACACACAGGATCTGCTCACTGTCTTACACATACACATGGATACAGATAATGTAGCAAATATGCACATAGAAACTACTTCATTGCACTTATGCATTTATTAAAAAAAAAAAGTTGCTGCCATAGTACAGGATGGAAGGAAAAATGGAGTCCCTACTAAAGGCTCCCACACAACTGATGGGGAAAGTGGGAAGGACCCCCAGAGGAGGCTTTGGACCCCTGTTCACATCTACCTTGTTTTTTTAATGTTTATTTTTGAGAGAGAGAGAGAGAGAGAGAGCAAGCAGGGGAGGGGCAGAGAGAGAGGGAGACAGAGGATCCAAAGCAGGCTCTGCACTGTCAGTGCAGAGCCCCACAGGGGTTTCAATCTCAAGAACTGCATGCCCTGAGCTGAAGTCAGATGCTTAAGTGAGCCACCCAGGTGCCCCACATATACCTTGCTGATGTGGATTTTTATGGCTTAGAGGACCGCCCACCCTACATGAGGCTTTAGAGCCACCTGGGCAGACTGTCAATAGAAAATGCTAGCTGAGGCCAAAGATCTCTTCCATCAGCTGGGGATGCTGGAGTGGGCTTATCAGGTAACAGATGGTGTGCAGCATGACTTAACAAGTCAGAGGAGGCTGAATTGAATCCTGAGTCCACACAGTTGTTTCTCAGGGGGGACTCCTGACAAATATAAGTCCTCTTTACTGGTAATGATGGCTAATGCAGAAACAGTACAAAAAGCCATAGCTGCCCTGAATTTAATAGAAACTCATAAAAAAAAACTCAGTGTTTAAGCCACCTGACTAAATCAAAATTACTATCAACAGTGAAGCTTCCCCCCTCCTGAGCCAAACAAACCACCTACAGCCAGGCCTCTACTTAAGCGTGAACCCTAAGAAAACAAGACAGGTTATATATTAGTCAGGATTGTCCAGAGAAACAGAACTAATAGGATTTATACATATAGAAAGAGATTCGTTATGAGGAATTGGCTCCCATGGTTACAGACACTGGCAAGTCCTAAGATCTACAGTCCTCAAGCTGGAGCCCCAGGAGAGCCAACAGCATAGTTCCAGTCCAAAGACTTACTGGCTCAAGGCCTAGGAAAAGCCAGTGGTTCAGTTTGAGTCCAAAAGCAGAAAAAAACAAAGTCCCTGCTCAAGGGAGTCAGGCAGGAAGAAATTCCCTCCTACTCATGGGAGGGTCAGCCTTTTTATTCTATCCAAGCCTTTAACTGATTGCATGAGGGTCACCCACACCAGGAAGGACAACCTGCTGTACTCAGTCTACTGATTCAAATGTAATCTCATCCAGAAACACCCTCACAGACACCCCTAGAATAATGATTGACCAAATATCTTGGCACTCCATGGCCCAGTCAAGTTCGCACATAAACTTAACCACCACAGATTTTATTGAACCCTAGGGGACAAGAGGGTCTCAAATTGGATGTCCTCTAATAAATAAGTGGAGCAATTACCATACTAGGCTTAGATTACAAGCTATAGTAGGCTTCCCCTTCAGAGGCAGCCTCACCTTCAGTACCTGCCTCTGATCTCCATCGGTGCCCAGGACAGCCCCCACACAGAGATCCAGCTGCCACAGAAGTGAAGACCGTTCTAAAAGAAAATCGTCCTTGTATCATATTAACTGTAGTTTGGGCTCCAAAAAATAAATACACTGACTGGTCCTGTTGGACATGGGTGCTCAAACTTCCCTAATCACAGGGAGTACTCATGCTTCAAAGGGACCCTCCAAAGGAGGTGACAAGCTTGGGAGGAGAATTAATTAAAGGGAAAATTATAACAACTATCAAAATTGGCCCAGCGGGGTGTGAAACAAAATAAAAAATTAAATTGGCCCAGATTTGCCAAAAGATGTTTCTTCCCCAGCTGTTCCTTTGGAGACTACACTTGTTTCCATTATTGGAATGGACCATCTCAGTCTTCAGGTAACTGACCATAACTCAGTCTTATGGGTGCCAGCCAGGGGAATCAGTTAACATTCCCTATCAGTGTGGGTAGTAAATACACCACAGTAACAGCTTTGGCAAGGCACTGAAGGATGACATCTGTCATGGCCGATGTAGTTAAACAAGAGGTACCTACTGTCTCACCATTCATTTCTCCATTATGGCCTGTGCTTACAGACTCTACTAGTGATTGGAGGCTGATTATTGATTACAGAGGCTTAAACAAGGCTTTCCCCTTCATTAGAACTCCTCTATCATATATCACCTCATTAATGGAAAACATTCAAAATAACATGGGTAAATGGTCTGGGAGTTACAGACCTGGCTAACATGTTCCATTCAGTGAAAATATCATAGGAGATTGGACCACAATCTGCCTTCACATTTGAATGAAGGGTCAACCATAGACCTTTTTCTGGTTGCCCATGAGGGATTTCAATGGCCTTGCCGTTGCACGTGGGTTTTGAGGACAAGACCTAGATGCCTGCCCCCCATCCCACCAAAAACTTGGCTTTGGCATCATATTGATGCCATCCTCTTCACTGGACTTAGCCCATACTCTGTCTCATGGGCTGTCAAAACCCTGAATGAACACCTCACCGAGAGGGGATGGGCAATTGTCCTCCCATAAGATACAAGGGTCCTCCTGGTCTGTTAAATGCGAGGCTATATTTGCAACTGAGAAGGGCAACTATTTCCAGTCTGGTAAAAGAAAATCTCTAGTGTTCCAAACTCCCATATCAGTAAGGAGGCTCAACATTTGCTAGAAAAGTTCTGATTTTGGTGCCAACACATTCCTCACCTTAACTATTTGCTAGGCCCTATTATTGGGTAGTCCATAAGTCTTCGATACTCAGTGGGGAACTGAATAACAACATGCACTAGATAAACTAAAAGGGAATATCACTTCAGCTTTCCTACTAGTGCCCCAAGGGCAGGACATACATTAAAAGTTTCTGCCACCATAAAACTTACTTCCTGGGGCCTCTGGACCAAATGGACAGGCAAACTCCTACCCATGGGCTTTTGCAGTGAGCAGCTCTCAGTCTCAGCCCAAATGTATTTGCTACTAGAGAGGCAACTCCTGACAGTACACAAGGCACTCCTGTGCCGCATTAAGAAAAAAGTTTCCCATAAAAATCAGATCAGCAACAGAGGCCTCCTTATTAAAATGGAAATGGTATCTAAGGGTGCAGCTAAACCCAGCCCTACTGGAGTGTTATAAACTCTATGAGGAAATAGCTACATACCCTGCCAATGAAGCTAACTTTCTCAAATCCCGGGAACACCTCTGCCCCTGCTCAATGGAGACAACAGAGAGGATGGTCAACACTCTCAAAACAAGAAAAGCAGTGGTGTTCCTTTACCAATGGAGTAGGCATGAGATATAAAGGACCAGAAAATCGTTAGGTACAGCCTGTAACTCCTATTTCAGACATTTCAAAGTCCATATGGGGGACATACCAAACTGCCCAGTGGGCTGAACCATGCATAGTACCCCTAGCAAAAGAGTATGACTTTGACAAATGTGTTCCAAAAGTTTACATTTTTACTGACTCCTGGTCAGTGGCTAATGACCTACCTACTCAGTCAGGACTTTGGCAAAATCAGGGCTAAAACTACAAGCCAATGACATTTGGGATACAGAGGTATAAAGAAATCACATCAGCTCTCACTATCCCATCTGGGTACACCATACTGTTTATGCCAAACAGGTAACACAGGAGGCATGCTACAATGCCAAACCTTATGAATTAACAAAATCACCAAAGAAGGTACGGCTCCAGAAAGAGGGGGCGTCTCCAGACCTTTGGGAGGAACCACCGTACCCCTTTCATCAGTGGGCACATGAGAGGTCAGGGCATTTGGACATCATGTGGTTGTAAAAATGGATTGTTCTTTTTTTAATGGATTGTTAGTAGAGGAGCCTATGCAGCAAAAAGATATTTAAACAAAGCCATTAGGGACTACACCAGATGCCAGAAATCTAGACCCTGGACCTACTTTACAGGAGAAAGATTTACAAAGGAGGAGGGCTATATCTTAAATAGCAAATCAATTTCATCAGGCCTTTCCCTGAAGTGACAGGAAATACTATATATGATTTAACAATGGTGGATATTGACATGGACCTTCTATTGGCTTACCCATACAGGGCACCAACCTCTGCTAATGTTATCAAAGCGTTGACACAACAGCCTTACAGACTTTCAGAGTGCCATGAGTTATATAATCAGATAAAGGCTCATGTTTCACTGCAGAGAAAATGCAACAAGCATTATAAAATAACACCTACCTATAAAATAACACCTACTGTATTGCCCTACAGCAGCAGGTATCATAGGAAGACATAATGGTATTTTAAAATGAGGGCTCCTAAGAGAACATGGAGGACAATGGCCCCTCAGGTTCAAAAGTACTGCCCACAGTCCTGATTACATCAAATTCACACCCTGGTGGCATAACTGCACCATATTAAAATTTACAACAAATGAAGAGACCACCAATAGAGACGCTATGACCTCTGCTAATGTACACATCCACAAGTGGACACAACCTCATTAGCAGTTTTACCAGACATGAGGGCCCTGACATTGCCACCCACAGCAAAGCAATGTCCACTTGGCACTTTTCCTTTATCCCTCATAGAAAATACAGAGCCTAGCCACTTTCCCCTCCATCCTGACAGGGATCTACTATGGACCACTGATTCTGGGACCATCCTCTCAGCCTGCTTCTACTCCTCAGCGCTGTCTAGAGAGAGAGAAGTGTCCTCATCTGCTGCCCCACATACTCCACTAAAAACATCATGGAACAAACCTAGACCTGTTAAAAACAACCAAGAAGTGGAACTAATCACTCCTAGACTGGTAACACCATTTGGCTGATTCCAAAGGGGGACAATCAAATCTCTCTCTCTCATCCCTCCCACCACAGCTGCCCCCAGATGACCCTCAATTTTCACCTCTGCTATGAGGTGCTATGCCTCCTCCTTACCTGAGAATTTCCTACCTTCACCAGTGTGAACTACACACCCACTTATAGATCACCCTGCCCTGGAAATTTACACCCTCCAGCTGACACAGTCTGTCTGAAAATAACATGCCACAAGCACACCACAGGGTGACATGAAACACAGGTCAGGGTGGAGACCATAAGAACCACACCATTGGCTATTCAGGTCAGTCAGTGCTACTAACATGACCACAGACACCAACACTGAGGCTAGCACTCCTCCTCCTCCTATCTCTACTACTACCAACAACACCCATTCTGGCTCAGCTGGACTCTAAATATAGCTTTTGACTCACAGGTGTCTTCTAACCCTATGGGCCAACTTTTACTTCAGATATGTGGCTAGTCATGGTCTGAGCCCATAACCAATTGATTTGACCCAGGTGCTGAAAGTCATGGTCTGAGCCCATAACCAATTGATTTGACCCAGGTGCTGAATATGAGGTAGATAACACACAAACATCTGTTAACACCACCTGGGATTGCATTAAGCCACACAACTTGCCTTCACAGGAACACAGAATACAAGCAACAGAGGGAGCCTGGTGGACCTGTAAGGGAATGCCTTGCAAAGGGCTACCCTTTTACAAGCTTCCCCTTGTCCAACACTGGAAACTGGATTTGAGTCAAAATTCCAGTGGATTTTTCCTCAGCAGCAAACTCCCTTATAACTTGCCCTCAGCAACCACACTAGCCACAACTCTCCAACACTACAAATGAGTTTTCCAAATATTACCCTGATCACTAATTGGAATAGGGGGAAGCAATAAGAATAGCATATGTACAAGACACCACACATCAATGAGAAGAAACTCAGATAGCTGTGTCCTAGGAGTTATCCACACAAATTAAATAAATTGCCCAAGGACTGAAACTCTTGGCTGAATCTCACCATACTTTAGCAGCCATGGTGTTAGACAACAGCATAGCCCTAGATTACCTATTGGCTGCTGAAAGAGAAGTCTGGTCCCTTATTAATACATCTTGTTTCATGTTGGTTGTCAAAGAAAAACAAATCAGGATTTAGTAGGGGGAAACATTTTTTCCAAAAGGATTATTGCAAGGAAGGAAAGAGACTATTTCAGTGGTGGAGGTGGTTGGTTGGAAGAGAGCTGTGACCATAAGTTTACAAGGGTCTCAAAATAAGGGAGAAAAAAATTATTTTATAGGGTAAGGAGGAGGCAAGCAAAGATAAGCTGAATCTTTGGAGGAGAAGTTGGAAAAGAAAGAGAAAATGACAAGTGGTACCTGGCTTTTGTCAGTCAATTCCCAGGAGAAGTTGAGAAGAGGGTACATTCCACTTTTTTGCATGTTTGCTCAGGCTTGGAGACAAGCAGAGTTCAGGAATCTGTAGGAAAAAAGAAGCCTAACTAAAGTTGGGTCAAGACAAAGCAGAGGGCAAGCAATAGGTAATTTTGAACACCTAATCCCCCTGTTGTTTGATACAGACAAAGTCTGTCCTTTAGCACTACTAGGGGATGGAATAACAGTCATTGGGAAGTTTAGTGCAAATAGTTTCAAGAGGTGCTGGCCTTCATGTTCTTGTTCCTGAAGGACCGACAACTGTATCATCTGTTGATTGTGCTGTCAGGTGGCCACCTGTTGGAGAGTCTTAGCGATAAAGCAGTTAACAAGAGATATACCTAGGAATAAAATAAAATAATAGTTATTAAAGGTTAAATAAAGAAATAAGATCAAGATTTGAGATTTAGAGAGATGCAGTCAAGAAGACTCCTAAACATTGGGCCTGAAGCATATTCAGATAGTGGAGTGAGGATGACAGTGGCAATCTGAAGAATTTCCTGAAATGTCTGAATGGTTTTGGGGATGGCATAAACATCAGGGAGGCTTCAGGGAGTACATGCACAGTAGTACCTTCCAACCATTGAACAAGTGCCCTCTTGAAAAGCCAGGATCATGTCCAATGCTAGACAATTGTTAGAGTTCCTGTAGTTCTTTGGCAATCATACTGGTATTTTTGGTAAGATTGTTCACAGTCATGGTTATTTCCTGTAGCAGAGCATGGAAGATGCAGGAATTCTGGCGAACTTTGGAGTGGCCTACACAGCAGCAGCAGCTCTAAGTATGCAGGTTGCCCATACATGATTTGCTGCAGCAATTGTTTTTAGATTTACTCCCAGTCTCTTAGCCTCTTGTTCTAAGATTTCTTGAGAACATGATGAGAAGAGAAGGCCACAGCCTCCTTCTGGGGCTTGAAGTCTGCCTAAGCTTATAGATGTAACATGATTTTATAGACCTTTTGGCTCAGCTAGAGTCTGGAAAACTTAAATCAGAATTAATAGAGGGGTACCTGAGTGGCTCAGTTGGTTGAGCATCCAACTTCAGCTCAGGTCATGATCTCACAGTTTGTGAGTTAAAGCCCCACATTGGCCTTGCTGCCGTCAACACAGAGACTGCTTTGGATTATGTTCCCTTCTCTGCCCCTCCACTGCTTGTGCACTCTCTCTCTCTCAAAAATAAAGTTAAAAAAAGAGAGGGGCACCTGGGTGGCTCAGTCAGTTGGGCGTCTGACTTCAGCTCAGGTCATGATCTCATGGTTCATGGGTTTGAGTCCCACATCGGGCTCTGTGCTGACAGCTCAGAGCCTGGAGCCTGCATCAGATTCTGTGTCTGCCTCTCTTTCTGCCCCTTAACCTCTTGCTCTCTCTCTCTCTCTCTTTCTCTATCTCTCAAAAATAAACATTAAAAAAATTTTTAATAAAAAAAGAAGTAATAGAGTACTTAAGATGAAAAAAGAAAGCAATCTGGTTAAGCATAGATTGCCTTTTTTGAAAATTATTGAGGTATACTCAATAGATACTCCCTAGATATAAAGAGATTCCTTATCTAGGGAGAAAAGCTAAAGCACCCCTGAGTGATAGCACAAATGATGCCCTTAAATATGAACCAGCATAGGAATTTAGGGAAAACTGGAGGCTCCTGAAGAAAAGGTAAGGGAACACATAACCAGAAATGAAAAGTAAGATTGTGATACTGTTCTATGAGTTGAGTAAAGGAATGCCATAGATTCTGAGGGTCTTTGCAGGGATGGTGGAATTGTTAAAGGAAAGAATAGCTTGGGTGAAGGGAAAAAGAATATAATACAAATGAAGACTCATTATGGAAAACTGAGGTTGCAAAGGAGGGAGACATGTGAATAGCAAAGATTACCCTGAATGGGGAGAGAAAAAAGAGGATATTATGAAGAACAGTAAAAAATGGTGAGAATAGGAAGTATGCAAAAAAAATCCTACAATAGGGGCACCTGGGTTGCTCAGTCAGTTGAGCGTCTGGCTCTTGATTTTGGTGCAGGTCATGATCCCAGTGTTGTGGGATGAAGCCCCACATCTGGCTCTGCATTGAGAATAGAGCCTACCAAAGATTCTCTCTCCCTCTCTCTGCCTTCCTCTCCACCCTCTGCCCTTCTCCCCCTCTCATACACACTCTCTTTCTTTCCCTCTCTCTCAAATAAAAAGAAAAAAAAGAAAATCCTAGAGTCTTGTTCTGACATCTTGGGTGAAAGCTGACCACCTTGTGAGGTCATCTACTTGGTCTGAAGTTCTTGGGAAAGCAATCTACCTTGTGGCAATGTCTGCTTCTGGGGGCTTTTTAGAGACCCTCAGTATAAAGCCTCTAGTTGGGATGGACTTCCATCTAGAGTAGTTTTTAATATCTTTTCAGTTGAGAAACATCATTCCGGGGTTTGACCCCCTAGGGTTTGGCAGCAATGTTAGTGATGTAAAGAGGACAATGCAGGGACCCTTTTAACAGGGTTCAAGAGTAGTTTTCTTTCTTTCTTTTTTTTTTTTTTTGGCGATGTTGCCTTTAAAGAACTGTCTCTGGTTTCTATGTGGTTTGCATGGGAGAGCTGGGGAAAAACAGACACAATCTGTTGAAGATAAGTTTGGGTATAATTAATAAATCCCTTGCAGTATTTTAAAATGTCTGAATGAGCAGATTAGAATCTTCAAGAGTCAAGACAGAATAAGGAATTTTAAGGGCCAGTTATTTTGTATGGTGACAGTTCACGTGACCCAGCAAAAGAGAACTGGAGGGCAATGAGGGATAAGGGTAAAACCTTAAGCCATGGGAATTTGAGTTCTTCAATCAGTTTAGCAAGCTTTAATTTTAATAATCCATTAGCTCTATCATTCCAAATGAGTGGAGATGATAAAGACAATGTAATTTTTGTGATAAAGGAAGAACTCACTGGATTTCTTGGATGGATTTACTGGTGAAATTGGTCTCTCAGTCACTTGAAAGAATTCCAGTGGAATTCTCTGTATGCAGAACATTTGTCCTGATAAAAGTTTAGCAACCGTAATAACAGCAGCCTTTTTCCAAGGGGAAGTTTTAAGCCAGAGAGAGAATATACATATGACAATAAGAACATTTTTGTAACTATGAGATTTAGGAGCCAAAGAAAAGGTGCTAAACATCTGTATATTAATAAAACTGTGGGTAAGTGATGTAAATACCCAACCAGAAATCACTGCCTTTGAATATACTTAGGTTTTATCAAGAAAAATTGTGACCAGGTTAAGATTTTCTTAATAATTGAAATTATGACTGATAAAATTGTATTACTGCTGCTTAATATAAGGCAAAACAACATGTACTCTAATAAATGGAAACATCTCATGGTCAGTGAGGACAATGACAAGTCTCTAGGAACTTTGTATAATTTTTTGAAATATTTATATTAATAACATTTTACCCAAATAATTTTAATCTAAGGATGGATAAGTATTTTTTTTGACAACACTTCTCATACAATTTATATACTAATTTATACAATATTAACAGGGTGCCTGGGTGGCTCAGTCTGTTAGGCGTCTGACTTCGGCTCAGGTCATGATCTCACAGCTCATGAGTTCAAGCCCCGCATCAAGCTCTGTGCTGACAGCTCAGAGCCTGGGGCCTCCTTCAGATTCTGTGTCTTCCTCTCTCTTTCTGCCCCTCCCCTGCTCACATTCTGTCTCTCTCTCCTTCAAAAAAAATAATAAACATTAAAAAATTAATATTAAGTACACCTAATGATTTTTAGCACTTTATTTACAAAGTGAAAGAACAAATCCTTTGTGATTTTCCAGTGACCCTCTAGGAAATCCCAAAGTCAGTTTTAGGTGTAAAACATATAAATTAGAATTATATTTTGTGAAGCCAAAATATCAAGTGTTGTCAGGATATCTGAACAATTTGGTAAAACCATCTGAAGGCAGAAAAAAATCACACATATATAACATACAGGCAGATTCAAATAAAGATCTTATAGCCACAAAATTTCTAAAATTTTAGCCACAAGTCAGGCATAAACATAGAAATACAAAACTTCCTGATGTATATAACAGAGTTGGTCCTTGTCTTTGTTCCACTTTATATTTTTATCAGGATTGTGTTTCTGGCAGATGTACAAGTTGAGGTTACCTATTCAATAAGAAGGTTAAAGTTTCCCAACATCTTCTTTGACCTGATATGTAATCTTATGTAGGCTGTGGAATAAATTTGGGGTGAAGGACCAAAAAGACACCAAGAAGCCATCTGGGTGTCTCCAAAGACCAAGTATATAAAATATCCAGTCTGTTTCCAGTTAGCTTTTTCAGCTTCAGGTGGTTGCTTTTGGGGTTCTTGAGGCCCTTGAGAGTCCCCCAGTGGAGGCAAGAAGCCAAAAGCTCTAGTGACTATAGGAGGTTGAGAAGCTGGAGTGGGAACAGAGCAGTCTGGCAGGGATGTTGAAGGGGGACAGATCAAAGGAGTTAAGGGAGCTAAAGGGAAAATCAAAGGCAATAAAAGGAAGAAGAAGGAATGAAAGTAATAGGAAGTTACAGGTCCTAAATGAGTCAGTTTGGGAAGATCTCACGTTTTCCAGAGGTCATTGAAGTTCCAAATTGCCTTTGGTAAATTTTTCCTATTTATGAAGATATTAAACTGAGTAAGTGCAGTAGCAAGAAAGCATGTAGTAAACAAGGAAAAAGAGGAAGGAAGATACTTAAAAGAATGAATTACCCATGGGATTAACAGATAGTTAAACAAAACTTGGAGAGCTAAGGGAACTCTTCATGCAATCTCCAGGACATACAGCCAAGGGAACCCCCATGTGCGATTTCTGGGGAGAAGAGCCAAGTGAACCTCCACATTTAATCTCTAGGAATTAGGGAGCTAAGAGAATTCCCACACCAAATCCATGGGTTTGGGGAGCTGAGGCAATTCCCATGCATAATCCCAAGTTCAGGGAAGCCAAAGAAAATCAGAAGAGGCCTTACAGATGGGCAAAGAAACATGTATTTTCCAGAAAAAACTAACTCCTTACTACCATGCTACAACAGACAAATGTCCATATCACTGAACTAAATAAGGTGTGACTTATCACCATGGATGCCTGTTTTTCCAGTCAGAAAAGGACACAAAGTATCTAAGAAACCAGTATGAATACCTGGGTGTCAATACCAGCATGAATACCTAGAGGTCAAAATAGCCCACTAGTTCTGTACCCATGAAACCCTATCCTATGTGAATGCAAATGGACTGAGAAGTGAGGCATTGCTAGACTGGCACTGCTATTGGCAGTCTGAGCCAGCACACTGGATGACCTTAATATTTTTCCAAAGGTGGAAAAGTTTGGGTTAAAATCAATGACAAATGGAGAGGAGGAATGGTAGTAAGGGAAAAGGAATGAATAAATGGTTATGCAATGAATGGTTTATGCAATGAGGGAAATCAATATTACATTGATGCCTTGAGAAAGGCTTGGAGCAAAAGAATGATATTGTCTCTCTTTTAAAATATTTATTTTTGAGAGAGATAAAGAGAGAGACAGAGAAAGAGCATGAGCCGGGGAGGGGCAGAGGGAGCCGAAGCAGGCTCAATGTGGGGCCCAAACCCATGAACCGCAAGATCATGAACTGAACAGAAGTTGGACCCCCAACCGACCAGGCACCCCTATTGTCTCTTAACACAATTATACCAGATGCCTAAAAAGGTGAAGCTATATGTTTCTTAAGTCCACTCTTGCTTTGGGAACCTGAAAGGGTCAAATAGAAGTTTGCAACCAGAGTAATATCACTCTGGGATATGTTTTGGTCATACCATATCATGATGAAATGGACCAATTAATTGTTCACAACTGAATGGAACTCTAATGTGGCAGTCTCTTTTGACTCTAGTTCTCAAGGTACATATACTACAAAGTGTATCATTTGGGAAGGTATTTATGAGAACTACTGCCTACCAGGACATCAGAATGTGTTGTGTACAGCTCCTGGCAGACATATTTTTGTGTCGCTATGAACCTTTATGATAGAATGCTTATAAAGGTCCCTGATTATAATGGACAGAATACAGAAGCAGCATGCCTGCTATACCACAGTGTGTTATACACAAGTGTACATTGCTCTTGTTCTTATGGACAAAAAGCTACTAAACAGAATGGGGGGGGGGTGAGAGTGGGTTTCAGATAGGGAATAAAGCAGTAGGTATCACGTTGTGGGTCCAAATTCCCTGCAGGACAGTCCCTCTCTGAGATGAAGAAGCCTATTGGAGGCCTGATGGCATATTAAGACTAAATTACATCTAGATGTGCTTACCACTTATCTAATGCTAGTGGAGGTCCCAAAATTTTGGAGTAAAAAACATGTATCCTAACTAAAGTCAGGCCATTAGTACACAGTGGCAACAACGTGTATGGTGGATTTAAAGTAACATTGGCCCACAAAGTGAAAAAAAAGGCTTCAGGGAAAATAAGTGCTAGTGTAGGTATCATGGGACAAGCTGAATTCACTTTAAATTTTTTTAAATGTTTATTCATTTTTGAGAGAGAAAGAGAGATAGAGCAGGGGAGGGGCAGAGATAGAGGGAGACATAAAATCCGAAGTAGGGTCCAGGATCTGAGCTGTCAGCATAGAGCCCAAAGCAGGGCTTGAACCCATGAATTGTCGTGGCCTTACTTATTATGTCAGTCCAGACTTCCTGAGGTCCTGGAACCAAGTGCTGTTTATGTAGCCGTTCAGGGCACTGGAAATGAGAATGTCCTCAAAGGGGACAACCGAGGTCTAAATTGTGCAAGCCATGCTCCTTGTGCGGAGACAGTCACTGGAAAATACGAATTCCCTTGGGGACCTCAATCTGTGGGGTCTCAGATAACCAGTGTCCCTGAAAGGAATTGATGGGGCCTGGGGCTCTTTGGGGTGGCTCCCCTGAACCAACTATCTATTGGAAACCCAGAGCCTCAGGTAACTCTGGAAATAGAAGGAAAACTGGTTGATTTCCATCTTGACACAGGAGCCACCTTTTCTGTCCTCTTTTCCACTTCTGGCCAACTGTCCAAACACAGTGTAACAATTAGGGGCATCTTCAGAAAACTTATGATTAAATTTTTCTCTCAGCCACCAGGGTGCATATGGGGAGACTTTTTTTTCACATTCCTTTTTCATAATGCCAGAGAGCCCCTCTCCCTTGCTAGAAAGAGACATTATGACTAAATTAAGGACTATAGGGCTACTAGCTCCAGGACAGATAAACAATTGCCTAAACTTATAGTAATCTGGATATCGAAGATCAATCTTTCCTTGAGGTAAAATTAAACACATGTCATGGAGTTGTTCCTATGGAAACTGGAGGGCCAAAGGAATCTTTGCAGATTGAGAACCAAAAACTAGTTCAGGTGCTTAATTATTCTCACCAACAATATCACAAGGTCCCAATAAATATGGAAGGGAAGGAAAAACTACAGTTACATTAAAAAAAAATATGACCAGACACGTCAGGGACTTTTTGAATGGCTATAATGCATCTTTCCTTCCTCTCGTGTGACCTCCTCCCTAGGAGGCATTGCATTTAGAATAATAATGCTTGTTGGTCTAATATTCTTTTTATATGTCATTTGTAGAAGCCATCGCATATGCCAGAAAAAGAAGACATCCGAGAAAGTTTTTCTAGCCCAGACGTTCCAAATACCCTCCCATTACTTCGGACCTCTGGATCGGCCTCCGAACCTGCCCCAACTGCTGTACCCCTGTCATCACCCCCTTTCAGCAGGAAGCAGTTAAGATCAGTCATCATCCCAATTCCTAAGGGCAGTTAGGAGTCACGTGTTCAAAGCGGGGAATGTGATAGGATAAGATGGGATTCAGTAGGCAGGGAGGGAGAGGTTAGGACCTGAGGTCCCTGGGTGGGAAAAAAAAAAAAACATGTCTTGGAACAATGCTGGGAGCTTCTGACCACAACAAACCCCTTCGGGCATAAGGTTCCTCTTTAGAAACAAATGTCTGTGCCTTATGCCCAAAATAAGGGCATATTAGAAGATAAACCTGACTGTGAAGAGGAGAGTCAACACTTGTTGAACATGTTTGAGCGAGACCTCAAAAATAAAGGAAATATAAATGAAAATGGAATCAACTTAGAAAAGAAGAGGAGGAATTGTGAGAAGTAAGGGAGATGATTCATTTTCAGAAGTACCAATTAAAAGCTGTGCTGTCTAGTTAACAATAGATTTACAACCTACTGGAAAATGTATGAACCACCCCCCACCCCCAGCCCTGTCATAGAGTCCCAAACCCTTAGACCCTTAACTTCCTGGTTCTTCCCCTCTCTGTTTTACGGGCGTTATTTTTTCAGGCTTTGCAATGAGCATGGCCAAAGAACTGAAGTCTCTGCATCACCTCAGGAAATGAACATTTATTTCAATCAGACTACTTTTTGCCTTACCTAGGCAACTTTCCGGTAAGGCTGCAACCTCTGTAGTACTCAGCCAATGAGGAACCAGGGGAGGGACTTGCACGCTAGGAATTAAATTGTCTGCTGTAACTGCCCTGACTGTGCCTGTCCGTCAGACACCCGCTCTTACAAGAATGTTGATTAAAGCCTTGCCTCACTGTGCTCTGAGTCTCCTCGTCCCTCCTTTGATTGGGTCAGTGGGCTTATTTCTCACACTATCTATGTGACTGTATACTTGGAGAGAATAGCTAGAAGCTTGCTCCTGGTTTCTCCTAGACTCTTACCTATGGACCTTTTCCTTTGGCTGATTTTAATCTGTATCTTGTGCTGTAATAAACCACAACCATAAGTATAATAGCTTTTCTGAATCTTGTGAGTCCCTCTAGCAAATCATTGTAACTGAGTGCTCTTTGGGACCCCCAACATAGTATTCCCCACTTGTTTTTCCATACAACAAAATGGAGAAGGGCAAATAATTGAAAAATAGGATTAGAGAAATTTAGAGAGAATAAAGAGATGAATAGCTTGTATGTTCCTACTTCTATATAAACCATGCATTTGTCTGTTAGCTTCCTGGCAACCACAGTGAAAAAAAAGGCAAACATGATCAGGTATATGATATGCATTCTCCTCACAGAGAAAACAAATCAGCTCCTAAGGAAGTAAAAATTTCCAGGTACTTAAGCCTATGAAATTTTACTGTTATTTGTTCTTTCTAAAGGTTAGTGATTTTCAGCTCAGTATTCTCCCAATGAGGCTGTATTTAATAAAAATTTTCTAACAGATGCCTTCAGGGTAGGGGGTAGGCTTTCCTTTTTTTCCATGGCTTCTTTGCTGTCATCTCTGTGAGTTTATGCCCCAACTCAAGGCAAATCCTTCTTCTATGCTCTCCCACTTGGAAAACATTTTTTTTCTCCACAAACATAAACTATATATGAAGCAAAAATGTAAACAATATAAGTAAACATTAAGAAGGAAACATTTCTACAAAAGGAAAAGGAAAATCCTCCATAATATATTCCCTGACCTCCAACCCAACCTAACCATGATTATCTGGTCTAAAGAAACTCTGGCCAGATTTTGTTTAATATACATAGAAGCCCATCTATCTGTGTGTAGCTTTGTGTAAAGTGAGTGTGTTGCTCATTATATTCTGTATTTTCCTTGACAAAAAATATCTACTATATGTTCTGTCCTACTATTTGCTTTGTTTATGGTAGATTTTCACATAACTTGGAAAAAAACATGTTTATAGAGAAACACTTAACCAATATTTTCTTTTATACTATCTAGGTTTTATATAATGCTTTCTAAGGACTACTCCACTAAGAAATTATAAACAAAAATTCTCTTGATTCCCTTGTATTTCTCTTATTGTTTCTTTGTTTTATGGTTTCAATATTTTAGGTTTAAATTTTTGTCACATGTGTAATTAATTTTTTGTAAGGTGCGAGGTAAGATTCTGACTAGATTTTTCTTTCTCATGGCTACTTGGTTTTAAATAATCTAAAATCTTTTCTCCATGGATGCAGAATGCCACTTATATCATATTATTAAATTACCATTTGTGGTTGGGTCCCTTTTTGGACTCCATTTTGTTCCAGTAACTATTCTGCTGATGGCAGGATTTCACATCATTTCTCTTATAAAGTACAAGCAAAATCTAGGTGCACAGTAAACATTCTACACATTTTAATGTGGTAAAAATGATGAGAATTCTCTCTTCAAGATGAACAGGTATGTGTTGAACAGGGATCAGTAACATTTAAGGACATGACTATGGACTTCCAGGAGGAGTGGCAGAATGTGGGCTTTGTTCAGAAGGCCCTGAATAGGAAAGTGAAGCTATAGACTTACAACCACCTGGTCTCTGTGGGTAAGAATGACTACCCTCTGTGTTTAATTAACCTAATCCTTTTCTCTGTCCTTCAGAACTGGCAAGGCCAAGATCTTTATGTTTTTCCCTTAACAGGGTGTTTCTTCTTTTATTAATTTTATTAACTTTATGATTTCTGGGGTTTTTAAGTGTTTGTCTGTTTGTTACATATGGAATTTATTTTTGTGTATGGTGTGAGCTAGAGATCCAGTTTTGATGGGAGGCTAATGGGCAGCTTCATTATGATGTCCCTGAAACTGCTTCTTTTCTTCATGAAGTTTTGAACTGTCAAGGCAAAAACCTTTATGATCTTCCCTCTTTTTAAGTAGGCTTCATGCCCAGTGTGGAGCCCAACATGGGGCTTGAAATCATGACCCTGAGATCAAGACCTGAGCTGAGATCAAGAGCTGGACACTTAACTGACTGAGCCACCCAAGCGCCCCTTTGATTTTCCCTTAACAGCATTTCTTGTTTATTAATAGAAACATTTTGGGCTAATGAATTTAATTTGAGTACTACTTTAACTGTGATCCAATCCAATGGTATTCTGTTTTTTAATAACTAAATGTAGTCCTGTTTATTTATAGATCTAACAGATTCATTTAGCCTTATATGTGTTAGATATACCTTATTATATTAATTCTTCTCTAACTTTTTTTGTTTGTCCAATTGTCCTATTATAGAGCAATAGATAAAGTCTCCCATTTTTAAGATTTTTGAATTTTTTTAATTTATTGTAGTTTTTGTTTTTATTATAAATGTTGACGCTGTGCTATTTGGGACATATATATCTAGTTCTACTCAGATCTTAATTTTGACTTCATACTTTATAATTGAAAACTGTCAGAGTGCCTGGCTGGCTCAGTTGGTAAAGCATGAGACTCTTTTTTTTTTTTAAGTATTTCATTTTTTTTTAAGTTTATTTATTTTGAGAGAGAGAGAGCGAGAGAGCAGGGAGGGGCAGAGAGAGACAGGAAGGGAGAGAAGACCATGCAGGCTCCGTGCTGCCATCTGTGGAGCCCAACATGGAACTCAAACTCACAAACAATGAGATCATGACCTGAGCTGAAACCAGGAGTCTGTCGCTTAACCAACTGAGCCACCCAGGCGCCCTGTGTCTCTTGATCTCAGGGTTGTGAGTTTAAGCCCCACATTGGGTATAGAAGTTACTTAAAAGCAAAATCTTAAAAAATCTGTCTATATTTTCTCATTTGTTTCTTATTGCAAACTCAACATTTTCAAGTGTTAAAATTTTCTTCCCACTTCTTTTTGTTTGCAATTGTCAGGTATGATTTATTTGTCTGTCTATTTCTAATCTTTCTAAATTGTCTCTTATGTTTTCAGTTTTACTTTGTATTTCAAAGTGAATATATTTGGTCTTTTAGTAGACAATGTTACCCTGACTTTGTCTGTACCCATGACAGATATATTTGGTCTAAGGTTTCCCAGTATATTTCCTGTTGTTCACACTGTTTTCATTGCTTTTGTCTTTTAATATTTTGTCATGTGGTCCTGGTTTCCTTTATATTATTTTGCGCTTGTCCCTTCTATAATAAAAGGGGGACTCTTCTAAAGAGTTCGTAGGGAGCCAAAATAATTGTAACATACATATCTGAAAAATATGGACAAAAAAAGCAAGCTATAGATCAGCTTTATTTGTGAATATCAATGCAAAACTACTAATTAAAATACCAGAAAAATTTTGGCTGCTGCATACTGGTTCACAGCATGAACAAATGAAATTTATTCCACTAATGCAAGAAGGGTTTCATATAAGGACACTTATTAATATAATTTAATATACAATGGATCAAAATGAATAGTCTATGATCATCTCCATAGACACTGAAAATGTAATTTGATAAAATTCAACATCTATTCTTGATTCAAAAAATAACTCCAATAAAATAGGGGCAATGGATACTTCCTTATCATTATATATTATCTCTCTCTCAACTCAAAGCCTACATGTTTTGTGGGAAAACAATATATATGCTGACTCTCAACAATCTGAGAAGGCCAGGAAGAGCAAGTGCTCTTGTTTAATGTTGTTCTGAAAATACCTCACAATGCGTTTGGACTTTAAGTATGTGTCTTAAAATGGTGTATATCTGGCTAGATGTTATACAATCCGACAGTGTTGTCTTTTAACTGGTAAGTACAATTCATTCATATTTATTATGATTGGTGGTATATTTGTACTTATTTCTACTATCTTATTTTGTGCTCTTTATTTTTTTACAGGCCAATATCCCTCATGAACATGAATGCAAAAATTCTCAACAAGATACTAGCAAATCGAATCTAACAGTACATTAAATGAATTATTCACCATGATCAAGAGGGATTTATTCCTGGGCTACAGGGCTGGTTCAACATTTGCAAATCAATCAACATGATATACCACATTAATAAAAGAAAGGGTAAGAACCATATGATCATCTCAAAAGATGCAGAAGAAGCATTTGACAAAGTACAGAATTGATTCTTGATAAAAACCCTCAACAAAGATGTTGATGGAACATACCTCAACATACTAAAAACCATATACAATAGACCCACAGCTAATATCATCCTCAATGGGGAAAAACTGAGAGCTTTTCCTCTATGGTCAGGAACATTACAGGGATATCCACTCTCACCATTACTATTTAACATAGTACTGGAGGTCTTAGCCTCAGCAATCAGATAGCAAAAAGAAATAAAAGGTATCCAAATCAGCCAAGAAGAAGTCAAGCTTTCACTATTTGCAGATGACATAATACTCTCTGTAGAAAATCCAAAAGACTCCACCAAAAATTGATAGAACTAATATATGAGTTCAAAAAAGTCACAGGATATAAAAATCAATGTACACAAGTCTGTTGCGTTTTTATAAACAAATAATGAAACAGCAGAAAAAGAAATCAAGGTATCAACCCCATTTACAATTGCACCAAAAACAATAAGATACTTAGGAATAAGACTAACCAAAGTGGTATAAGATCTGTACTCTGAAAACTACAGAACACTTACGAAAGAATTTGAAGAAGACACAAAGAATGGGAAAAAAACATACACATAGATCAATGGAACAGAATGGAAAACTCAGAAATGGACCACAACCATATGGTCAACTAATATTTGACAAAGCAGGAAAGAACATCTGATGGAAGGGGAGCCTGGGTGGCTCAGTCTCTCCATCCGACTCTTGACTTTGGCTCAGTAATGATTTCACAGTTAGTTCAAGTACCACATTGCACTGGAGCCTGCTTGAGATTCTCTCTCTGCCTCTATCTCTCTCTCAAAATAAAGAAACTTTAAAAAAAAAAGAATATTTGATGGAAAAAAGACAGTCTCTTTAACAAATGGTGTTGGGAAAACTAGCAGCAACATGCAGAACAATGAACCTGGACCACTTTCTTACACCATACACAAAATAAATTCAGAATGGATGAAAGACCTAAATGTGAGACAGGAAACCATTGAAATCCTAGAGGAGAACACAGCAACCTCTTTAACCTCGGCTGTAGCAACTTCTTACTAGACACATCACTGGAGGCAAGGGAAACAAAAGCAAAAATGAATTATTGGGACTTCATCAAGATAAAAAGCTCCTGCACAATGAAAGAAACAATCAAAAAGACTAAAAGGCAGCCTATGGAATGGGAGAAGATATTTGCAAAAGACATATCTGATAAAGGGTTAGTATCCAAAATCCATATAGAATGTTTCAAATTCAACATCCAAACAATAGGTATTCCAGTTAATAAATGGACAGAAGACATGAATAGACATTTTTCCAAGAAAGACAACCAGATGGCTAAGAGACACATGAAAAGATGCTCAATATCACTCATCATCAGGGAAATACAAATCAAAACCACACTGAGATACCACTTCACACTTGTCAGAATGGCTAAAATTAACAACACAGGAAACAGCAGATGTTAGCAAGGATGCAGAAAAAGGGGAACCTCTTGCACTGCTGGTGGGAATGTAAACTGGTGCAGCCACTGTGAAAAACAGTATAAAATTTCCTCAAAAAGTTAAAAATAGAACTACCTTATGATCTGACAGTTGCATTTCTAGGTCTTTACACAAAGGATACAAAAATACAGATATGAAGGGGTACATCACCCCAATGTTTATAGAAGCATTATCAACAATAGCCAAATTATGGCAAGAGCCCAATTGTCCATTGACTGATAAATGGATAAAGAAGATGTGGTATATTCATACAATGAAATACAGCCATCAAAAAGAATGAAATCTTGCCTTTGCAACAATGTGGATGGAGCTAGAGCGTATTATGCTAAGCGAAATAAGTCAATGAGAGAAAGACAAATATCGTATGATTTCACTCATATGTGGGATTTAGGAAACAAAACAGTTGAACCCATGGGAAGAGGGGAAAAGGAGAGAGGGAAGCAAACCATAAAAGACTCTCAATAATAGAGAACAAACTGAAGGTTGATGGAGGGAGGTGGGATAAAGGGGTTATGGGTATTAAGTAGGACACTTGTTATGATGAACACTGGGTGTTATATGGAAGTGATGACTCACTAAATTCTACTCCTGAAACCAATATTACATTACATATTAACTAACTAGAACTTAAATAAAAATTTGGAAGAAGAAAATAAAAAGTAAAAGTTGAGGGGTGACTAGGTGGCTCAGTCGGTTAAGCATCCGACTTCAGCTCAGGTCATGATCTCATAGTTTGTGAGTTTGAGTCCGCATGGGGCTCTGTGCTGACAGTTCGGAGCCTGGAGCCTGCTTTGGATTCTGTGTCTCCCTCTCTCTCTGCCCCTCTCCCACTTGCACTCTGTGTCTTTCTCTCAAAAAAAAATAAACATTAAGAAATTTAAAAAAATAAAATAAAAGTTGAGAGGAGAAAGAGAGAGAAAAAAATTAGTATTAGTTTACCTAATTAGGGAAAAAGAAATCACAAATACACACTGTGAGAAATGATAGCGGAGAAATAACAATATATGTCGAGGAAATTAAATGAATCATAGGAGATCACTTTACTCAAAACTTCATAAATATATTTTTCTTTTTTCGAAATTTCACAAATCTATATTTCCTTGAGAAAATGGATGATTTTTATGAAAATTACAAGGATTCATATATCTATATCTATGTATTGATAGACATATCAACATAAATACATATATAATCTAAAGAGAGAAAATATGATGAAAGAAATAGAGAAAGATGACAATGAGATTGCTTTCAAATTATGCACCATACCCAAATAAATTCACGGAAAATGCTACAAAACCTTCAACACCAAATAACGCCAAAACTATGCCAATTATTCCAGATGTATGTATTCTGTGGGGGGGGGAATACTTTGAAGGTGAGCAAGTGCATTACATATTTACAGTGTTGAAAATATTCTGAGAGCCTGACCAGATCATCCTGTGGAGGAGTAATCAGAAATATGTAGGAATGTATGAATCTATTCCACAGTAAAGGAGGTGCCACATTTTTTTCATGTCCAATGTACCCAGAGGATTTCTGTTCAGTGTGAGTTTTTTCATCCATTGTGAGATCTGACTTCTGGGAAGACCTTCCCACAATCAGTACTTATATGAGGTTTCTCTCCTATGTTGGTTCTGATGTCCAGTGAAGTGTATGTGCTGGCAGAACACCTTCCCACAGTCACTGCAGTTGGAGGGTTTCTCTGCTGTGTGTGTTCTCTGATATGTGATCATCTGTGAATTTCGGGAAAAGGCCATACCATATTCAGCAGATTCAGTGGGTTTCTCCCTAGTATGAGTTCTTTGATGTAGAGCTAGTGGAGACGTCTCACATAAGGCCTTTCCAGATTCATTACGTTCATATGGTTTCTCTCCAGCATGAGCTCTCTGATGTATAATGAGATGTGACTTCAGGGAAAATGCCCTTCCACACTCAGTACACTCATAGGGTTTCTCCCCTGTATGAATTCTCTGATGAATAATGAGGGGTGATTTCTGGGAGAAGGTTTTGCCACAGTCACTACACTCATAGGGTTTCTCCCCTGTATGAATTCTCTGGTGTATAATAAGAGGTGATTTCTGAGAGAAGGCTCTTCCACACTCTGTACATATATAAGGTTTCTCTCCAGTGTGAAGCCTTTGATGTCCAGTAAGGTGGGACTTTTGGGAAAAGGCTTTTCCACAGTCATTACACACATAAGGTTTCTCTCCTGTATGAATTCTTTGATGCCCTATGAGGTGGGACTGCTGGCAAAAGGTTTTTCCACATTCACTACACTTATAGGGTTTCTCTCCAGTATGTGTTCTATAATGGATGATGAGTTGTGTTTTCCGAGGGAAGGTCTTCCCACATTCAGTACATTCATAGGGTCTCTCCCCAGTATGAGTTATCTGGTGTATAAAAAGGTGAGACTTCTCACAGAAGGCTTTCCCACATTCACTACATTCAAAGGGCTTCTCTCTAGTGTGAACTCGCTGGTGTATAATGAGATGTGACTTCTGAGAGAAGGCTTTTTGACACTCAGAACATTCATAGGGTTTCTCTCCAGTGTGGACTCTTTGATGAACAATGAAGGGTGACTTCTGGGAGAAGGCCCTCCCACACTTAGTACACTCATAGGGCTTCTCCCCAGTATGAATCCTCTGATGCACAATGAGGTGTGATTTCTCACTGAAGGCTTTTCCACAATCTCCACATACATACGGTTTTTCTCCAGTATGAATTCTTTGATGTATAATAAGCTGTGACTTCTTAATAAAGCCTTTCCCACACTCACCACAAACATTGGGTTTCTTACCAGCTTGACCTTTTTTATACTGGATATGGACTTGTTTATGACTGAGAAATTTTTCACATTGACCATGTCCACAAGGTTTCATGCCAGTGTAAATTTTCTCCGGTACAGAACAGGAATCACTAAAGCTAGGTGGGCTCCTGCATCCAAATCTCTCAATGGGGTTCTTTCTTGTATGGCTCCTATTGCATATCAGTGAGTCTAAATTAGATTCCAAGTTCTTTTCACATAAATCAAAATTATGGAGTTTTTTACTTGAAGTATCAAGGTTTATGCACCCACCAAAACTGTTTCCAAGTGTGTTATATTTGGGGCCTTTCTCCTTGGTCAATGTTTCATGGTTAATGACTGTGACTTGCTTCAAAACTCTGTCTTGGTTTCCCTGATATTTATGTGTCTGACCGTCAATACACCAAACTTTTAAAAGGTAGTACAATGAATTATCCTTTGGGGCTTTTTCCAATATCTCTTTTTGAAATGAAAGTTCTTCAGAAATGATCTGCTGGGAAGAGTCAAGGCTTTTCTCCCTGTCTGAAAGAAGAAAAAGATAAAATCAAATAGAAACCAAAAATAAAACAGCAATGAACAGAAGTGCTAAGAAGGTGCTCATGTGGGATGGATGTTATAAAGAAGGCCTGGTGAATTTTAAAGAATCAAAGAGGTTATTGATGTCAGAGAAGAAGAAAATACCCTCCCAGCCATCTACCCAATTCTCACTTACCTGAGTGGATCCACCTTGACAACTCACTCTTCATGATCCATGGGTCCTCTTCATGTTCCAACTTGAAGATTATACCTGGACTTATACCTGAACACCCTGTTAAGGGAAAATTATTCAGAAATTCATAAAGAGAAGAAGCAATCTCAGGGGCCTCCCAGGAAAGATGGATCCTTAACTCACAAAAATAAATTCCAGATATAACAAAAATATAAACATAAAAAAACTATAAAGACCCTATTAATGGAAAATCATAAAGGTCATGGTCTTGACAGTTTGAAGAATGGGGAGGACTTGATTCATTGTTATACAGAGAATTTGCCCTTACCCACAGAGACCAGATGGCTGTAGATCTCCAGCATCACATCTCTGTGTAGGATCTTTTGAGCAGGGTCCAGATGCTGCCACTCCTCCTGGGTGAAGTCCACAGCCACATCTTCATAGGTCACTAGTTCCTATAACAGCACATTATGTACAATCTTCTCATTCTGATCATTTTTACCACAGCAACACCTGTAGGATAACTACTTACCATTTTGTGTAGCATACTTAATGAGAAAAACTTTGTAAGTTCTGCCATTAGCAAGAATGGTTGGTGGAACAGAATAAACAGTCTAAAACTAGATGTGCAATGGAATATTACTCAACCACCAAAAAGAATGAAATCTTGGAGCACCCTGGGTGGCTCAGTCAGTGAAGCATCCGACTCTTGATTTCGGCTCAGGTCATGATCTCACAGTTCATGAGATTGAGCCTCGCTTTGGGCTCTGCATTGACAGCATGGAGCCTGCTTGAGGTTCTCTCTCTCCTTCTCTCTCTACCCCTCGCCTGCTCTCTCTCTATCTCTCGCTTTCTCTCTGTCAAAATAAATAAATAAACATTAAAAGAGAATGAAATCTTGCCATTTCAACAACATGGATGGAGCTACAACGTGTTATGCTAAGCAAAATAAGTCAGTCAGAGAAAGGCAAATACCATATGATTTGACTCATACGTGGAATTTAGGAAACAAGACAGATGAACATATGGGAAAGGAAAAAATGAGAACAGAGGGAAACAAACCACAAGAGACTCTTAACAATAGAGAAAAAAACTGAGGGCTGATGGAGGGAAGTGGTTGGGAGAAGGGTTAGATAGGTGATGGGTATAAAGGAGGGCACTTGTTGTAATGAGCACTGGGTATTGTAAGTGACGAATCACTGAATTCTACTCCTGAAACCAATATTGCACTCTATGTTAACTAAAATTTAAATTTAAAAAAAAGAAAAAAGAAAAAGAAATAAACAAATGAATTTTGAAAGTAAATAAATGCAGAAAAGACAGATTGTTCAAAACTGGGTAGTTATCAGAAAAATATAAAGTTAGACTCCTTATTTCATACTATACTCAAAAATAAATTTGAGATATAACAAAAATTTAAACAAAGAAAATCAGAAGACATAAAGACAGGAGAGATTCTAAAAATAATTTTAAAGTGGAGAAAACTCTTCTAAGTAGGCATGCTACAAGACCCAGATGTCACAAAGGAAAACACTGATAAATTTGATTACATTATGTATTTCATAGCAAAATATACCATAAACAAATTCAAAGGACAAGCAACTACCTGAGGAGTATATATATGCACAACACATAAGATGGACAAAGAACAAATTTGCTCAATTTATAGAGCTCCTACAAAGCAAAAAGAAAATGACCAACAACTTAACCTTTTAAAAAATAATCCAAGGACATTACTGTCAATTCAGAGAAAATAAAATGCAAATGGCTTCTAAACATGTAAAATGGTGTTCAACTTCATTCACATGAAGAGAAATGCAAATTAAATAAAAATATCATGTTTTTCTTACATAATATCAAAGTTTAGAGTTTGATAAGTCACTAAGATGGTGAAGATGTAAAAAAAAGGACCACTCAAATTGCGAGTATACACTGGTACAATATATTTTGAGGGCAATTAACTTACAATAATTTAACAATATCCATCAAAATCTTATTTTTAATATAATTGATTGTCAAATTGGTTTCCATACAACATCCAGTGCTCATCCCAACAGGTGCCCTCCTCAATGCCCATCACCCACTTTCTCCTCTCCCCAACCCCCTATCAACCCTCAGTTTGTTCTCAGTATTTAGGAGTCTCTTATGGTTTGCCTCCTTCCCTCTATGTAACTTTTCCCCCTTTCCCCTCCCCCCTGGTCTTCTGTTAAGTTTCTCAGGATCCACATATGAGTGAAAACATGATATCTATCTTTCTCTGCCTGACTTATTTCACTTAGCATAACACTCTCCAGTTCCATCCACGTTGCTACAAAAGGCCAGATTTCATTCTTTCTCATTACCAAGTAGTATTCCATTGTATATATAAATCACATCTTCTTTATCCATTCATCAGTTGATGGACATTTAGGCTTTTTCCACAATTTGGGTATTGTTGAGAGTGCTGCTATAAACATTGGGGTACAAGTACCCCTGTGCATCAGTACTCCTGTATCCCTTGGGTAAATTCCTAGCAGTGCTATTGCTGGGTCATAGGGTAGATCTACTTTTAATTTTTTGAGGAACCTCCACACTGTTTTCCAGAGTGGCTGCACCAGTTTGCATTCCCACCAACAGTGCAAGAGGGTTCCTGTTTCTCCACATCCTCTCTAGCATCTATAGTCATCTGACCAGCAATTCCATTTCTAGAAATTATTCAACACATATATGTAAGCAAAAGAACATGTGTGATGTTACTTCACTACAGTACTATTTATAATAGCAAAATAATGCAGACAACTTTATGGGGGATTGGATGAATTGTGCTTCAATCTGCATAAGAGAATTCCATATACAACCCTAAAAAGCAACAAGGATCGCTATGCAAAAATCTCTAAGGTATATTGTTAAGTGAAAAAAACATCCATCTATTCAGCAAGCAGTTATTGAGATCCCACTGAATACCAGGCATTGTTCTAGGAACTGAGGATACAGCAAAAAAGAAACCTGACAAAAATATCTTTCTTCAAGTATCTCATATTCTAGTGAGAGAAGACAGCCAACAAGGCTGAGTGAGAAAATGACATATAGCCAAAAAAAAGTTTTCAATGCGTACTTCAAAATTTGTATCACTCATATACAAAAAGCTCTTAGAAATCAATGAGCAAAAGACAAAGACAGAAAGGGAGTTTTACAGAGAAATTTTTAAATAGCAAATAAATATGTGAAAAAATGCCAAATTTCATTTAATGATTAATGAAAAGCAAATGAAAATAAGATAAAATGCTCAACCATAAAAATAGTAAGAATGAAAAACACTGAAGCTATCTGGTAGTAAGAAAAGTATTTGGAAATGGGCCTTTTTATAAGTGATTTGAAGCCACATGTAGAAGCTTATTACATAATATCAAAATGCAATTTGAAAAATACCCTTTAAATTTTAAACATGCTTGCTCTGTAACCTAGCACTCTCATGTCCAAGAATTTGGTCTACATAAATATTTGAGGAATATACAAAGATGTGTTAAGGTTGTTCCCTTATTTGTGACTTCACTACTTTAGAGTACTGGTGAGACTATGCACTACCCATGCCTCAGCTTTTTTTCTCTGAAGAATGGGGATAAATAATAGTATCTAACACAAAGTAATTCCATTATGTTTTATTATAATGGTGTCAGGCACACAGTAGGCATTCAATAAACGGTAGCTGTGATTATTCTTATTCTTTTTAAAAAAATTTTTTAATGTTTATTTTTGTGAGAGAGAGAGACAGAGTGCAAGTGGGAGAGGGGCAGAGAGAGAGGGAGCCGCAGAATCTGAAGCAGGCTCTAGGCTCTGAGCTGTCAGGATAGAGCCCGACATGGGGTTCAAACTCACGCCCGCAAGATCATAACCTGAGCCAAAGTAGGATGCTTCATGGACTGAACCACCCAGGCGTCCCTATTCTTATTATTTCCATTAGACATCAAAGAAAAAAAACAGAAACAATAAAAGAATCCACAACAAGGGGCTGGTATCCTGCAAACATTAAAAGAACAATAAAAAGATACTATGAACAAAGTGCCTGGGTGGCTCAGTCAGTTGAGTGCCAGATTCTTGATTTCAGCTCAGGCCATGAGCTCTGGGCTCATGACATCAAGCCTTGCATCGGGCTCTGTGCTGACAGCACAGAGCTTACCTGTGATTCTCTCTTTCTCCCTCTCTCTTTCTGCCCCTCCCCTGCTCACGCTTGCACACGTGCTCTCTCCCTCTCTCAAAATAAATAAATAAACATTAAAAAAGATACTATGAACAATTTTATTTATAAATAAAGTTTATTTACAATGCAGATTGCAGGACAGCAGAGTATGGTACGCATGCCAAATCTGGCCCACAAGCATAGGATGGTTTTTACACTTTTAACTGTTGAAGAAAAAAGTGAAAGGAGAATATTTTGTGGCATGTGAACATTGTATGAAATTCAATTTTCAGTGTCCATAAATAAAATTTTACTGGATTACAGCCATGTTCATTGGTTTACATATTGTCTACAGCTGTTTTCAACCTACAAAAGCAGAACTGAGTAGTTGCAACAGAGACCATATGGCCTACAAAAGCTTAAGTATTTCTATCTGGCCCTCTACAGAAAAAGTTTGCTGACCTCTAACTTAGACAAACTGGACAAATTACTTGGAAATCACAAGTTAACAAACCCAACATACATAGAAAAGCTGGATGGTATTGTATCTCTTAAATAAATCAAATTCATAATTAAAAACTTAACCACAAATAAAACTCTCCACCCTGATGACTTCACTGGAGAATTCTTCCTAATTTTTAAGAAGGAAATAATACTAGGGTGCCTGGGCGGCTGAGTCGGTTAGGCATCCGACTCTTGGTTTTGGCTCAGGTCATAATCTCATGGTTAGTGCGTTCGAGCCCCATATTGGGCTCTGGACTGTTGGCGTGGAGCCTGCTTGGGATTCTTTCTCTGCCCCTCCCCCAGTTGCTCTCTCTCTCAAAATAAATAAATAAACTTAAAAAATTAAAAAGAAGGAAATAATACTAATTTTACCCAAACTCTTTCAAAGAATACTTCCCAACTTGTTAAATAAAGCCAACATAACTGTGATGCCAAAACATGATAAGCACAATACAAAAAAAACACAACCATGTCTCATGAACATAGGAGTAAAAATTCTCAACAAAATATTAATAAAAGACTGACTCGATGATGATGATGATGATGACAGGAATGTTTGGAGGTTAACCATAGATAAAACAAGATTGGCCACTGGTTGATAATATTTGCAGCTGGGTGATAAGTACAAAGGGGTTCACAAAAATCAACTTTTGTGTATGTTCAAAACTGAAACTTCCCATAATAAAATATGTAAAGTTTGGATTTATTGGAAATGTTTTATCAATACACTTTTTTAAAGTTACAGAAGATATAGTTTGTGTAGTAAAAAACACATGAAAATAATAAAATCACTCACACACATTTACATATATACATCTACACACATAGGGATTATATGTATAAAGAGTGGAAAGCTCATCCCCAAACTACATAATACTAGTTATGCCAGGGAAGAAGGCAAAAATTAGATTTCAGACATATTTCCCTTTCTTCCTAAATTTTACTTTGCAATATTATGTACATTCTTTGCACCATGTATAGACTACCCTTGCAAAGAAAGGATAAAAAGGCATAAAATGGAAGAGTAGAGAAGGAACTGGCCTTGAGTTGGGGCATGATCCCACAAACTATGAGATGACAGTGAAGGAGCCCTGGAAAACTAGGCTCCAAGCCTCTGCCAGAAAATTTTAACTAAAAATAGCCTCTTTGAAACAACTATTGATGATACCACACTGTGCTGAAAACGGCTGGCCTTTAGGAAAATTCAACAATAACATTTCTTAAGCTAAAGTCTCAGAAATCTTGACTTGAGGAGATGGATTGATGAACTGCTTTATCTTGATGGGGAATGCAAATCATCTAAAGCACCCTGTTTGCCATTTTCACTGTGGCTGCCAGGAAGCTTGAAGATAAAATGTTTACCTCATTTTATATCAAATATGGCCAGATATCTTCACAGCAACTTCACCTGCCTCTTAATCTTCTATTCTGTCTAAATTTCTCTAATTCATGTGTTCAATGTATTGTCCTTTTTCATTTTATTGTGGGAAAACCAAGTGGGAAACAAACAACCTACCTGGGACTCCATCATTTTCTGTTTCTCTTTGGAAACCAATTGGGAGTGGGGTGGGGGTACAGAAGAGTCTTCAGAGACCAGGCTGTATTAATCACTCTTCAGTGGCTGAATATAAAATGCATTACTTGTTAATTCATTGGTAATTGTCTTTGTCATCTGACCAGCAATGCCACTTCTAGAACTTTTTCCTAAGGTAATAATCATGGATGTGTGCAGAGACTTACTGAAGGAAATTTCATCACAGAGTTGTCTTTAACACCATAATTTTGAAAATAATCAAAATGCCTAATCACTGAGGACTGAGAAAATAAGTTATGGAACCTCCAAGAGATGAAAAGGCAGGTGACCATTTAAAGTAACACTAGAGACAATTAAGAGGTTCACGAGATACAGAAACCAAATGTAAAGTATGGACCTTGTCTGGACCTTAATTTAAAAAGACAAAAAAATCTTTGAGATAATCATTAAATTTTGAGTCCTGACTAGATATTTGATGATATTAAGAAATTTAACCAATGATGATCGGAAGTTATTACTGTTATTTTATATTGAATATATAAAATTCAAGTATTGACCTTGAAGTCCTTATCTTTTGTATGAAATGATACATCTGGGCTTTGTTTCAAAATAATAACAACTATATATATAAAGATTAACTGAGCTATACATTTAATATTTGTGCATTTTATGTTATCAATAACAAAAAACAATCTGGAAGAGAGAAATAAATGGGTGGTCTAGATTAGGGGTTGGCAAACTTTCTCTGTAAAGAGACAGTAAATATTTCAGATTTGTGAAGCCTATGGTCTTTGTTGCAATTATTCAGTGACTGAAAGCAGCTATAGACAATGCATAAGCCAATTCTGTTTACTGGCTGTGTCCCAATAAAACATCACTTATGGACACTATAATTTGAATTTTATATCGTTTTCATATGTCACAAAATATTCTTCTGATTTTTTTCCAAACATTAAAAAATGTGAAAACCATTCATAGTTTACAGTTGTATAAAAACAGCAGCAGGCCATATTTGGCCCACTGCCTAGAGTTTTCCATCCCCTGGTCTAGGTGAAACAACAGTGGCCATGAGTTGATGATTGATGATACTGGGTGATGTGCATAATGGGGTTTATTATATAATTCCCTCTATTTTGCTGAATGTTTGACAATTTCCGTAGAAATATACTTAATAGTATATGGAAATAAAGTTAATAGCATGGAAATACACCTGCAAAATGAAGAAGAGGCAGACCACAAGATCACACTCCCAATTGTTTAATAACAACAAACATCTGTTCCCAAAGATATCACAGTGGTTTGTGGCCATCCAAAGTTCAACCCTACCTGACAAAATCTCATTTGTTGGTATCTAATTTCTTTCACTGGATTTTCTTGGGTATCACATGAGTAGAACTGACCTTGAATTCATGGAAGATCCATGAAATATATACAAGATCAGTGCTACAAAACCATAATGAATAGATAATAATCGGGTAATAACTCACTTAAATATCATCCCAAGCTTCAAAGGATAGACCCTGCTATTATCCTCATTTCACAGTGAAGAAACTGAGGCCTAAAGAGGTTTAGTGACTTATTCATGATCACACAGCCAGTGACTAGAGGGTGAAGTGGTGGGAAAACAAAAAGCAGAGAACTCCTCCTTAGCTGTCATGGCACCAAAGTTTTCAGAGATGCGACTCTGCTTCTGAATGCCCTAGAAATTAATTCTCCTCCTAAATTACAGAGGGCATTGTCTGGTTGTTAACTTGAGAATAACAAAACTCTAAATTTACGTTGTGCTTTACAGCTCAAAGTTAACTTAAAACCTTAATATTCAAAGCCACAACACGGAAGAGAGAAGCCAAAAATCAATGAAATATTTGCAAAACACATATCACTGATAAAGGAGTAGTATCAGAATATATAAAAACAAGTTCCACAAATCAATAAGGAAGAGGCAGACATTCAATAGAAAAAGGAGCAAAAGATCTGAACAGGTGCCTTACAAAAGAGGATCTAAGATATCAAAAATATATGAAAAAGCAGTCATCAAGGAAATACAAATTAAAGGCCCAATGTATGACTCCTCCATTGGAATGTTGATACCACAAGGGCAGGAATTTTTGTTTATTCTTGGATGTACTATCCATCTCAAAGAGCCACCCATCATGGACCTCACAGAATCTCAACATTGACCCTACACATTCTAATTCCTGTCTCCATGGACCCTCATCATTCACCCTAAAGACCACCCCATTGCTCACCCCAGATCCCCCATCATTCACCCAACAGACTCTCCATCACTCATCCCACAAGCCCCTTTCACTCACTCCCTTGAAACCCTACCATTCACCCTACAGACACTTTTGCTCACTGCACAGACTCCCCTATCGCTTCCATAAACCCCTCATCGAATATCCCACACAGTCTTACAGACGCCCCTCCCTATCACTGTTTTCCACATCATTCAGTCCAAAGGACCCCCTCATTAGTCCTTCCACATGTCCCCATCACTGACCACACAGACCCGCATCACTTAACGGGGCCCCTCACCCTGGCTCTGCTCTCAGGACCCCAAAGCTCCTTCTCAAGACGAACTTGGCTCCCTGCTTGCACAAATGGGCTCAACATCCCACGAAATTCCCTTTCCCCTCCAGCCCTCCTTGGTGGGTCTGGTTGACGCTTTAGCTTATCTTTCGCATGCCCAGAAACAGCCTCCAAGCCGAGCTCTACCAGTAACAAAAATGGCGTCATTCGGTCTGTGCCAGGAACAACGTCGCCGGCCAGGAAAACGGCCAAGGCCTCACACTGCCTCTTGAGGCTCCCATTCCAGCCAGAAGAGATACGCGTTTTGGAATCCAGGAAGTCCTCGTGATATTTCCGAGGCTGGGTATTCGGAATTGGTGCTTCGAAAGCAGTGTGAGGCTCCAATGTGTAGCGACTGTTCCGGGCGGGTAAATGGGCGTTCCCGGCCATCGGCAGAGGCACTGCCAGAGCAAAGGCGTGGCGACGTGCGGGTAGGGGTGTTCGGAGGGAACCCGGTCCTGGGAGCGGGGCGGGAGGGAGTGGTAAGGCCGGAGGGTAGAAACACCGCCTGGGAGATTGCTCTGCAGAAGCTTCATTTCTAAAACATCTGTAGAAAGTGAAGAGTCTTTTTACATAACGTATTCTCTTGTTAACACACCCGGCCCGCCTCTAGCGGCCTAGCGTTGTTGCCCTCCGGCCTTTCTATTGTTCCTTCGAAGGGGCAGCGCCCCCTCCCCTTGTGTCACTCAAGGCTCTGCCTCGCCGCGCTCCTAGTCTTCTATTGGCTCCTTCGAACACAGAAGGTCCTCCCTCTCTTGTCACTCACGGGCCAGACTTTCTGCCAGGGTCCCTTAAAGTGGGCAGATGTGGCCTTTTGCAGCCCAATATGAAAGCTAAAAGAGAGGGGGCACCTGGATAGCTCAGACCATTGAGCATCGGACTTCTGCTCAGGTCATGATCTCACAGGTTCGTGGGTTCCACAGCCCCGCTTTGGGCTCACTGCTGTCAGCACAGAACCCGCTTCAGAGGATCTCTCTCTCTCTCTCTCTCCTCCCCCCGCTTGCACTGCCTCTCTCAAAATAAATAAATACACTTTTTTAAAAAACTGAAAGAATTAAGAGAGGCAGAAGTTTAAGGTAAAACCTAAGGAACATTGACTTTAGAAAACTTAACAAAAGGCTATATTGGAGGCAAACCCTGAATGGGATTGAATAGTTAACAAAATCTCAGATTCTAGATCTACAACAAAGAGGAGTTCTGATGGTGAAATAGTTAAAGCCCTAGGATTCAAGACTTCTACCAGAGCACATGGATGGGGGGGGAGGGGGAAGCTAACAAAAATCTTACTTCTAAGTCAAACCAGAAAGGCACTGAAGGTGAAATTGTGGCCTAGTTACCAATTCTTTCCAGAGAGGCTTTGAAAATGTAAACATTAACTTCTCTGGTAGACTGGAGAAGCATCAATGGTGGCCTAATTAGCAAAGGCTCACAATTCACAAACTATACCAAAGGGGCAATGATGGCAGAAGAGTTAACCAAGACCTGACTTCAAGGTCAGACCAAATAGGCATTTATGATAAAAACATGAACAAAGGGCTGGAGTTGATGCACATAGAAGAAGGGGCAATAATGGCACAAGAGTTAGCATCGATTTGATTTTTCGGCACACACTAAAAGAAGACAGGTGGGGAGGATTTAACTAAGGCTGCAGTCAATGTACATAGCTGAAGGGTAACAGTGGGGGAAAGTTAACAATGTGAAAAAAGATTGACACATAAATTGCCCTGATAGTGGAGAAATGAACAGACATCCAAGCATAATACACAAACACAAAGGGACTGTTAACTTTCTACCCTTAAAGCTCTAGAATCTATATCTAGATCAAAACCCGTTAATGGTAGAATAGATAACTGATACCTGAGTTCAAGATAAAATCAGAGTTGATTTAGGTTGGAAAAGTTAATAGAGGTCCAGGTTGGAGGACATAGATAAGGGATTTTGATGGTGGAATGGCTAACAATGGCTGGGATTTGAGGTCACACAGAGGGGCGTGGGTGGTGGAAGAGTTAATAAGGACATGGTTTGAGTGTTGAGCAGATGGGCATCAATGGTGGAATTTTTCAAAGATGCCTGTATTAGTTTCCTATTGCTGCTCTAAAAAATTACCATAAACTTACAAGTTTAAAACAACACAAGTTTATTATGTTATAGTTCTGGAGGTCAGAAGTCCAAAGTGAGTTTCCCTGGGCTGAAATCAAGGTAGTAGCAGAATCATACTCCCTCTGGAGGCTCTAGGGAAGAATCCATTTCCTTGCTTTTTCTAGCTTCTAGAGGTCAACTGTATTCCTTGGCTTAAAACCCCTTCTTCCATCTTCAAAGCCAGCATTGTAGCATCTTCAAATCTCTTTATGACTGTGTCCTTCTGCTTCCATCATCACACCTCAATTTTTGACTCTGACCTTCCTCTTTCTTTCTTATAAGGACCCTTGTGATTACACTGGACTTATCTGGATAATCCATAATAATCTTCCCATCTCAAGATTTTTTAATTTACTCATATCTGCATAGTTCCTTTTTCCGTGTAAAAACATTCAGAGGGTCAATGGTGGTGGAAGATTTGGTTGGGGCACAAGGTATTAATAGAGAAAGACTAATGATAGTATATGAGGGTTGAGTTCAAACCAGATGGGAATCAATGAGGAGCCCAGTCTGTTATGTCAGAATTTTTTCAAAGACCTGAGTTCAAGGTCAAAAAAGGAAATTGATGGAAATCTGGGCCTTAGGTCATGATCGTAGGAGCACTGATGGTAGAAAAGTTAACTGAAGTCCAGATTTAAGATCTAGAGCAAAGCCACATTAATGGTGGCATACTTGATAGAGCCATGAGTTTAAAGTTAAAGTTAAAGGTCATTGATGAGGACAGCCTGAGTGGCTCAGTCAATTAAGCTTCTGACTATTGATCTCAGCTCAGGTCATGATCTCATGGTACATGAGATCCAGCCCCACAGTGAGGTCTGGGCTGACAGCTTGGAGCCTGCTTGGGATTCTCTCTCTCTTCCCCTCCCCCACTCACATGTGCACCAGCTCGCTCTCTCTCTCTCTCTCTCTCTCTCTCAAAAATAAATAAATAAATATTTAATAAATAAATAAACAAACATTTAAAAAGGAAAAAACCATCATTATTGATGAGGGACCATAAGGCAAGCTGAGGACCAAACACAAGCTTGCACACCTCCCACCCCTGGCAGGTGGGATATGTGTGATATTCCTCAGGCACTCCTGGCTTCCCAAGAATAGAGGAAAGGACAGAAAACAAATACTTAAACTGATAGAGTCTCCATCAATTTACAAATATCTTAGTACAATTACAAGAAAAGGGCAATCTTATCAATAGCTTAGTCTCCAGCAACTCCCTACAGTCCTAACCATAATGTTTTGCTAGGGGAAAAACAACTTTAGCTTGACAATAACTAGGCCTTTAGTAATCTGTGAATCTTCTTTAGCGTATGGAAATACCTGTAAGAAACTTCCTCTTGGAGTACCTGGGTGGCTCAGTCAGTTAAGCGTCCAACTTCAGCTCAGGTCATGATCTCGCAGTTCCTGAGTTCAAGCCTTGCATCAGGATTTGTGCTGACAGCTCAGAGCCTGGAGCCTACTTCAGATTCTGTGTCTCCTTCTCTCTCTCCCACCTCCTGCTCTCTCTCTCTCTCAAAAATAAGTAAACATTAAAAAAAAATTTTTTTAAAGAAACTTCCTCTTGACTTTATTTGCCCCAACTCCACAGTATATAAGCAGTCACTCTTCATGACCCCAATGCAGCTCTTTCTGCCCACAGGTCTTGTCCCCGTGCTTTAATAAAATCACCTTTTTGCACCAAAGATGTCTCAAGAATTCCTTCTTGGCTGTCAGCTCGAAACTCCCATCACTCCAAAACCCCATGAATTATGAAAACCTACAGCATGGGGAGAGGGAGACCTGAGCAGATGAGCCTTTTCCAGTGCAGGAGTCTTGGATAAAATGGGAAGAAGATGATGAGAGTTCATCTTCCCCTTGCTGCCTCCCTAGTGGTTGATGCCACATCTTTATAGGTGGTTTGCAGCAAATTGTTTCATTCAGGGCTGGGAGGGGACAATGCACTGGTGACCTGTGAGAGGTAAGGGAGATGATTCATTTTCAGAAATACCAAATAAAACTGTGCTGTCCAGTTAACAGTACATTTACAACCTATTGGATATATATATGAACCCACACACACAGACACACATAATGGAGTCCCAAACCCTTAGACACTTCATTTCCTGATTCTTCTTCCCCTCTTTGTTTCACGGGCTTCTTTTCATGGGCTTTACAATCAGCATGCACCAAAGAACAAAGGAGGGACTGAAAGTCTCTGCGTCACCTCAGGAAATGTACATTTGTTCCAATCAGACTACTTTTTGCTTCACATGGGCATAGGCAATGTCCGGGTAAGGCTGTAACCTCTTTAGTACTCAGCCAATGAGGAATCAGGAGAAACATGCATGATAGCAGATAAATTGCCTGTGACTGCCCTGAGTGTGCCTGTCCATCAGACACCTGCTCTTGCAGGAACATAGATTAAAGCCTCGCTTCACTGTGCTCTGATTTTGATTGGGTCAGCTGCCTTATTTCCCACATTTAGGGGCTAGTCCAGGATTCACCTTGACCCACAAGGTCCAGGTCCTCCTGCAAGAGGGGAGTCACATCCCACCCCAGTTTGGGTGGACTTTCCACAGGGGGACCCCTGGCCCCTCAGGGATCCATGGAACTCGAGACTTTTTGCCTTTGGAGACAAAAGAAGTGACACTATGAAAAGGGTAAAAGACAGGCACTGTGGTGTCCTGATAACTCCATGCATGGACAAAGATAGGAAAATTGGACAACAAGCATGGCCTTGGGGGTTGGGAAATCCTCAGAGGCTGAGTGTGTGTGACTGAGACATATCCTAGATACAAAGCAAATGCAGAGTCTCAATCCACAGACCTGTTTCCTCATGAGGGAAACAGCCAGAGACAGAAGAAGTGGGCTCTGGAGAGTGCAAGAAACCTCCATTAAGGGTGGATGAGGGCCCCAGTGAAACTCAGGAGCAGGAACTAGCTTGGTAGAGTATGGGGAACAAAAATTCTAGGACTAGGGGTAAGGAAGAATTACCCAGAAAGAGGCAGGGTCTCCTCAGATTCCCCTGGATAGTATGTTGGGGTGAATGTTACAGTACTGGGGATGCTAAGGCTATTTGGGTCTGTTGGTAAACATGCTTTGTGCTTAATAGATTCATAAATTTGCCATCTAAAGAATTCTGATATAACAGTTCACAATTGGTAACTACTTAGTTTTCACTGGAGACTAAGTTTTCTAAGAGTTAAAATTCTGCTAAATGCAGTTAAGAATGATAGAAATAAGGAAAGCATCTCTATATGTAAAAGTAGGTATGTAAAAATATTTTCAAAATGGATATACATTTTTGTTGAAGATAAAAGAAGATAATTTTGTCCTAAATGAGACTGGTTGTTTGGAGAGGAATGGCTTGGGACAAAATCTAAATGTAAGGGAAAGTTGTAGACAGTTCATGAAGGAAAGTCTTTGGAAAAGAATTTTATGTGTGGTCAGGATGGACTAAGGTTAAAATGAATAGGTTTTCAAGGGATATAGGAGTGTTGATACATAGTGGCACATGTACCCCTATGTTTATAGCAGCGCTTTCAACAATAGCCAAATTATGGAAAGAGCCTAAATGTCCATCAACTGATGAATTGATAAAGAAGATGTGGTTTATATATACAGTGGACTACTACTTGGCAATGAGAAAGAATTAAATCTTGCCATTTGCAATAACGTGGATGGAACTGGAGGGTATTATCCTAAGTGAAATAAGTCAGTCAGAGAAAGACAGATACATTTGTTTTCACTCATATTTGGATCTTGAGAAACTTAACAACAGACCACGGGGGAAGGGAAGGAGAAAAAATAGTTACAAACAGAGATGGAGGGAGACAAACCATAAGAGACTCATAAATACAGAGAACAAACTGAGGGTTGATGGGAGGTGGGGGAGAGGGGAAAGTGGTTGATGGGCATTGAGGAGGGCACTTGTTGGGATGAGCACTGGGTGATGTATGTAAGCCAATTTGACAATAAGTTATATTAAAAAAATAAAATAAGGTTAAGACTTAAAAAATTAATGTGTTTTAAAAGTACTCTGGTATAAGATTAAAATTCTGCTTTAGTCTCTGTTAAAAAGACAAAGTTTTCTTGGCTTGTGGATCTGCTTTTGAAAAACAACAAAAAAGGAAAGATTTCTTTCCTCTTTGCCCAAAAAGATGGAAAGAACTATGATTTTAACCAAATGGGCAGGACAGTGTGTCCTTTTGAGTTTTTTTTTAATTTTTCTTAACATTTATTCATTTTTGAGAGACAGAAAGAGACACAAGAGAGGCAGAGAGAGAGGGAGACACAGAATCCAAAGCAGGCTCAGAGCCCAATGTGGGGCTTGAACTCATGGACCGCAAGATCATGACCTGAGCCAAACTCCAATGCTCAACCAACTGAGCCACCCAGGTGCCCCATCCTTTTGAGCTGTTTTAATCAAAGCTTGGTTGCCCCTTCTTTGATCCAAAGGCAGAGGAGATGATGGCAATGTCCTCGCTGCTACTCTCCAAATGCTCCACATTTGTATTATTTCTGCAATGCAGAGAAATGGGTGCCTATGCTATATGAGGGCTGGATGACTATTCTATATAAAGGGCTTTTACCAGATTACATGGGAGCCATTTTGCTACACTGAGCCCAGTGTATGCTGATTTGTACCAATACAGTGACCTTAAAATGGACATCTATATGGCTGGAACATACTTATTTAGACATTGCCAAAAAAAAAAAAAAAAAAGGCAGGCCTTTTGACTTTGGCCCTTTTAGCTCCCCTCAATGGCCAATTTTACCCTTATAAAAAAAATGGTTTTCACCAGTCTTTTAAACTGTACTTGTAAAGACGAACAGTTTTGTTATGATTGATATGTAAATTACTGTTGGGCCAAAATAAAATCAATGCATCCCTCTACAACCAATGGAATCATGCTTGGTCACAGTCAATACCCGCAAAGTCAATACCCAGGTCAAGCCTGGGTAAGAGCAACTATTCCAAGCACCTCCTTAGATTGACAAGGCTTTTGGCTGTCAGTCGCATAGCCAGCCAAAACCCAGGACCAAGAGATGACGTTTCTCTTGGTCAGCTAAAAGGGATGACTTTTCTTCTTTTTCCTATAGATGGGCAATTCCCCAACCAAGGCCAATATTCTTTGGGATGCATTCTGAAAAATTGGGATGATTTTGATCCACAAACCCTAACCCTTAGTTATCAATTGCTTTTGCACTGAAGCTTGTCCCAAGTATAAATTGGAAGAGGAAATTTGGCCACCAGAGAGAAATATCAATTATAATACTATCCTACAATTGGACTTGTTTTGCAAACATGAGGAGAAACAGGGAGAAGTATCCTGTGTTCAGTGTTTTGGGGCCTTAAGAGATGATCAAGGTATGTATAAGGTGGATCCTGGCCTACTGGCAACCCTTTCCAAGGGTTCACAATGATGAAGCAAGGGAGCCAAGGGTCCCTTGCCTGTACCCAAAGAAGACCTAGAGAAGTAGGAAGGGAAGTCCTACACCTCAACTTCCTCCTCCTTGGGTCCTCAATCTATATATCCAGACTTAGAAATGTGCACTTCTTCTCCCTGATGACCACCTTATCCAGGCCCTCCCCATAATGTAACAGGCATGTTTCCCCTACAAGAAGCTAGAGTGCCAGAAGGAGAAACGCAGGGAGGCACCACTAGGATAAGATTACAAGTACCTTTTTCATTGCAGGACTTAAGACAGATAAAAGAATATCTAGGTAAATTTTCTGATGATCCGGATAAATAGATAGAGGTATTTCAGAATATTACGTATGTTTTTGAGTTGATCTGGAAAGATACAATGCTTTTGTTGAATCAGACTGTTAATGAGACAGAGAAGCATGGTGTCCTGACAGCAGCTGAGAGATATGGGGATGAGGAACTTCCTAATTATCATGGGACTAGAGGCCCTATAGGGAACTCCCAGTTCCCTACTGGGGTTCAGGCAGCTCTGCCCCAAGATCCTAATTGGGACTATGATAATCCTGTTGGGGAATGCTATCGCTGCCACTTCCAAGCTTGTGTTTTGGAAAAATTAAGGAGATTTAGGTTAAAGCCTTAAATTAGTCTAAATTGGCCACTACTTTACAAACACAGGACGAGAGCCTGGTGGCCTCCCTGGAAAGATTAAGGTTAAATACACGGCTATCTCCCTTGATACCCTTGAAGCTGAGACAATTCTAAAGGACAAATTTGCCGCCCAATCAGCCCCAGAATTTCCAAGGAAGCTGCAAAATTTGGCAGTTGGCCTGGAAGGGACCCTGGAGAAGCTCTTACAAGCTGCCAATTGAGTATATTACAACTGAGATCAAGAGGAGAATAAGGAACATGAAAAGAAGCTTTAAAAAAAAAACCTAAAGCCTTAGTCGTGGCCTTACTTATTATGTCAGTCCAGACTTCCCGAGGTCTTGGAACCAAGTGCCGTTCAGGGCACTGGAAACGAGAATGTCCTCGGAGGGGACAACAGAAGTCCAAACCCCGTAAGCCATGCCCTTATGTGGTGACGATCACTGGAAGATCTGAATGTCCTTGGGGACCTCAATCTGTGGGGTCTCAGATAACCAGTGTCCCTGAAAGGAATTGATGGGGCCTGGGGCTCTTTGGGGTGGCTCCCCTGAACCAACCATCTGTTGGAAACCCAGAGCCTCAGATAACTCTGAAAATAGAAGGAAAACTGGTTGATTTCCATCTTGACACAGGAGCCACATTTTCTGTCCTCTTTTCCACTTCTGGCCAACTGTCCAAACACGGTGTAACAATTAGGGGCATCTTCAGAAAACTTATGATTAAATTTTTCTCTCAGCCACCAGGGTGCATATGGGGAGACTTTTTTTTTCACATTCCTTTTTCATAATGCCAGAGAGCCCCTCTCCCTTGCTAGAAAGAGACATTATGACTAAATTAAGGACTATAGTGCTACTAGCTCCAGGACAGATAAACAATTGCCTAAACTTATAGTAATCTGGATATCGAAGATCAATCTTTCCTTGAGGTAAAATTAAACACGTGTCATGGAGTTGTTCCTATGGAAACTGGAGGGCCAAAGGAATCTTTGCAGATTGAGAACCAAAAACTAGTTCAGGTGCTTAATTATTCTCACCAACAATATCACAAGATCCCAATAAATATGGAAGGGAAGGAAAAACTACAGTTACATTTAAAAAAATATGACCAGACACGTCAGGGACTTTTTGAATGGCTATAATGCATCTTTCCTTCCTCTCGTGTGACCTCCTCCCTAGGAGGCATTGCATTTAGAATAATAATGCTTGTTGGTCTAATATTCTTTTTGTATGTCATTTATAGAAGCCCTTGCAGATGCCAGAAAAAAAGACATCCAAGAAAATTTTTCTAGCCCAGACGTTCCAAATACCCTCCCATTATTTCGGACCTCTGGATCGACCTCTGAACCTGCCCCAACTGTTGTACCTATGTCATCTCCCCCTTTCAGCAGGAAGCAGTTAAGATCAGTCATGGTCCCAATTCCTAAGGGCAGTTAGGAGTTACATGTTGAATGCCGGGGAATATGATAGGAAAAGATGGGATTCAGTAGGCAGAGAGGGAAAGGTTAGGACATGAGGTCCCTGGGTGGGAAAATAAAAAAACATATCTTGTAACAATGCTGGGAGCTTCTGACCACAGCAAACCCCCTCGGGCATAAGGTTTCTCTTTAGAAACAGATATCTGTGCCTTATGCCCCAAATAAGGACATATTGGAAGATAAACCTGACTGTGAAGAGGAGAGTCAACACTTGCTGAACATGTTTGAATGAGAGCTCAAAAATAAAGGAAATATAAATGAAAATGGAATCAACTTAGAAAAGAAGAGAAGGGATTGTGAGAAGTAAGGGAGATGATTCATTTTCAGAAGTACCAATTAAAAGCTGTGCTGTCTAGTTAACAGTAGGTTTACAATCTGTTGGAAATATATATTAACATCCCCCCTATAACGGAGTCCCAAACCCTCAGACACTTAACTTCTTGGTTCTTCCCCTCTCCGTTTTGAGGGCTTTGCAATGAGCATGCACTAAAGAACTGAAGTTCTGCGTCACCTCAGGAAACATACATTTGTTCCAGACTACTTTTTACCTTACATGGGCATAGGTGATGTCTGGGTAAGGCTGTAACCTCTGTAGTACTCAGCCAATGAGGAATCAGAGGAGGGTCTTGTGTGCTGGGAGATAAATCGCCTGCTGTGACTGCCCCGAATGTGCCTGTCCATCAGACACCTGCTCTTGCAAGAATGTTGATTAAAGCCTCATTTCACGGGCCTCTGAGTCTCTGCAGTCCTCCTTTGATTGAGTCAGTGGGCTTATTTCTCACATGACCTCAACAGGGTGTCAACACTGTCAGAGTCCCCCAGGATGTGACAGCAGCAGGTGCTTAAAGACAATGTCACTGGTCCTGTGTGTGGTTGTATTAGGGTTTGGACATCAGCTAGAGATGCTGCAGCCAACACCGTTAGAGGAGAGAAGAGCAAAAGAGGAAGAATGTGGAAGAAAGAGAGAGAAAGGCCTCTGAGAGGCTTTAAGAGAAAGAGAATGAAGAGAAGAAGATGAAGAGAGTCAGAAAGAGATAAGCAAATAAAACCAGAGACAAGTGGACAACTAACTTGGCGAGTCAGGTATGGAGGGTATCCTGCCCAAGGAACACCAACCCAACTCACAGGTAGAACTGAAGTGTACCAATGAGAATCTATGTCAAGGATCTGGCTACACCAGCCTCTCTCTGGTAGAACCCTTGCCCTGTTATCTGTCCAACTGGGTCCCCACTCCAGGATAAATTCACATGTCTAGTGAAACCTATGGAAAAAATTCCCAAGGGAAGGTTAGGAGCTAAGGACTGATGCCTTCCTCCCACTGAGGAGGCCTTGGAAGGGGCTTGTGAGGGACTAAAGGAAGCAGAGAAACTGCTCTATCCCTAGAAGCAGCCAGGGTATCCTTAGGGCAGGAGTGAGGAATCTATATCTGACACCCTTGGGATGGGGCTGCAGAAAGTGTCCTCTCTCTGTGCTGCCTGTGCCCCAATAGGTCATTTTGTCCAACCCTCTGCCTCCAGGTAGCCAGGTATCAGGACATACCAGTCGCACCAGTGGATTCAAAGGCCTCAGGAGAGGAGCCTGTGTCCCAGGTTTCTCAGCAGATGGCCCAAACTGCTTTGCTTTGCAGCTTTGCAGGTTGAAAGGAATTAAGGGCCAGGGGCCAGTGGAGCCATGGGAAATTCTGGGCCAGAGAAGGAAAAACAATTAATTACTCAGGATTTGATGAGCAGTGGCATCTGGATTTTAGCAGCTAGAGGCAGTGTGAATCTCAACATCCATCTGGAATGAGGTGCTAAGCTTGAACATCAGTGCCACCCTTCAAGGGTACTGTGTTTGGTGATCCAGCTTGCTTTGGCTACTGTTGTAGGAACCCAGGTTACACAGTCCCAGCTCCATTAACATATCAGTTCTGCTGGGTGATTCAGACCACAGGGCTGGTCCATCGTATGGACATTAAGCCTTCAGGAGCTGATGAAGCTGTTGCAGCAGGGAAAGGAGGGTCAAGGTCACTGCAAGTAGAGAGTATTTCAGCCCTGGATGCTTGTGAATTAGGGCCTATACTGAGCTTACCCTTCCCATCCTTCAGAGGCTTATCTCAGAAGCTCATCACTCTACTTCCATTCCTCCAGAGTTTCTAGACCAGTCCAGTTTCCCAGAAACATATCTCAAAATAAAGAATCTGATTCCACAGCATGAATTTGTTCTTTTTTAAAAATATATTATTTATTTGGGGCACCTGGGTGGTTCAGTCAGTTGAGCATCCAACTTCAGCTCAGGTCATGATCTTGCAGTGTGAGTTCGAGCCCCGCATTGGGCTCTGTGCTGACAGCTCGGAGCCTGGAGTCTGCTTCGGATTCTGCGTCTCCCTCTCTCTCAGCCCCTCCCCCACTCATGCTCTGTCTCTCTCTGTCAAAAATAAAAATAAACATTAAAAATTTTTTTTAAATAAATAAAATATTATTTATTTATTTTGAGAGAGAGACAGTGCGAGCAGGGGAGGGGAGAGAGAGAGAATCCCAAGCAGACTCCACACTGTCAGCATAGAGCCCGGTTTGGGGGCTTGAACTCATGAACCGTGAGATCATGACCTGAGCTGAAACCAAGAGTTGGACGCTTAACCGACTGAGCCACCGAGATGTCCCATAAATTTGGTCTAGCTTAATCAACTGCAGTGGCATTTGGATTTTAACAGCTAGAGGCAGTGCTCTTAAGCACCAGCAACAAACCTGCAGTCCAACAATGTCAAGTTTATTGACCCTTTTCAATGAGGGAAACTAGACATCAGAAGAACCATGGGACATCTCACCACATAAAAGAAAAGGTACAGTTTTTATAGGATTTGAGGAAAGGATAAACAAAATTTTAATGTTTATTTTTTAAAGAGAGAGACAGACAGACAGAGACAGAGCATGAGTGGAGGAGGGAGAGGGTCAGAGAGAGAGGGAGACACAGGATCCAAAGTAGGGTCCAGGCTCTGAGCTGTCAGCACAGAGCCCGATGGGGGGCTCGAACCCACGGACTAAGAGATCATGACCTGAGCCGAAGTCAGACACTCAACCGACTGAGCCACCCAGGCACCCTGGAAAGTACAAAATTTATATGAAATTTAAATGAGCCCTGCTAGGGGAACCTGGGTGGCTCAGTCGGTTGAGCGTCCAACTTCAGCTCAGGTCATGATCTAGCGGTTTGTGAGTTCGAGCCCCACGTCAGGCTCTGTGCTGACAGCTCAGAGGCTGGAGCCTGCTTCAGATCCTGTGTCTTCCTCTCTCTCTGCCCCTCCTCCACTCATATTCCTCTCTCTCTCTCTCTCTCTCTTTCTCCAAAATAAATAAAAACATTTAAAAAATAAATTTAAAAAATTAAATGAGCTACATCTGTCTACATTGTGTTGTCTGCATAAGTACACTTATTGTGAGGCTCATATCTGCATATTTACTTATTTCTAATGCAGAATTTCTCAACCTCAACAATATTGACATCTTGGGCTAGATAATTATTTGTTGTGGGAGGTTATCTTGTGCATTGTAGGATGTTTAGCATCATCTCTGGCCTCTATCCACTAGATGCCAGTGGCCCCCTCAACCCAATCATGACAAAATTTTGCAGACATTGCCAAATGTCCTTTGGGGAGCAAAATTACCCCTGGTTGAGAACCACTGTTCTAATCGTTTATTGATAGTGAATATGGTAGTGAATAGTCAGTAAAGAATTTTGTGGAATGACTTCTGTTCACTTTTCTATACATAATTTAGGGTGATACATTAAATGAAAGACACATTAAAATGACAAATCTGTTAAAAGCAAGCCCATTGGCTAAAAAGACAATGTCAGTGGGGTACCTGGGTGGCTCAGTTGGTTAAGGGATGGACTCCTGATTTTGGCTCAGGTCAAGATCTTATGGTTTGTGGGATCAAACCCTGCATGGGACTCTACACTGACAGCATGGAGCCTGCTTGGGATTCTCTCTTTCTCCCTCTCTCTATTCCTCTCCCACTCACATGCACACACTCTTTCTCTCTCTCTCTCTCTCAAAATAAATAAACATTAAAAAAAAGTAGCCCAATAGGGGCGCCTGGGTGGCGCAGTTAGTTGAGCATCTGACTTCAGCTCAGGTCATGATTCTGCGTTTCATGAGTTCGAGCCCCACATCCGGCTCTGTGCTGACAGCTCGAAGCCTGGCGCCTGCTTCAGATTCTCTCTCTCTCTGCCCCTCCCCCACTTGCACTTTGTCTCAAAATAAATAAACATTAAAAAATTTTAAGTAGCCCAATAAAAAATAGGCAATAGATTTGAGAAGATATACAGATGAGAAATAAATACATGAAAATATGCTCAGCATCATTGTCAATAAAGAAATATAAATTTAAAACATAAAAACCTGGGGCACCTGGGTGGCTCAGTCCAGTGAACGTCTGACTCTTGATTTCAGCTCAGGTTGTTATTCCAGGGTTGTGGGATCAAGCCCCATGCTTAGTGTGGAACCTGCTTGGGATTCTCTCTCTCCCCCTGCCCCTCTTCCCCACTCATGCTCTCTCTCTCTCTCTCTCTCTCTCTCTCTCTAAATTAAAAAAAAAATTAGGAGCACCTGGGTGGCTTAGTCTGTTAAGAGTCTGACCTCAGCTTAGGTTATGATCTCTCAGTTTGTGGGTTCGAACCTTGCATCGGGCTTCACGCTGATAGCTCAGAGCCTGGAGCCTGGTTCAGATTTCTGTGTCTCCCTCTCTCTCTGCCCCTCCCCTGCTTGTGCTGTCTCTTTCTCTCTCAAAAATACATACATAAAGGCATACCACTACACACCTAATAGAATGGCTAAAATTAAAATGACCATAATAAGTATTGGCATTTATGTGGAGGAGCTGGACCTCTCGTACACTGCTAATTTGGGAAACAGTTTGATAGTTTCTTTAAATTCTAACCATGCAACGGGGCACCTGGGTAGCTCAGCCAGTTAAGCATCTGACTCTTGATTTCAGCTCAGGGGATCAAGCCCCTCATTGGGCTCTGCACTGACAGCACAGAACATGCTTGGGATTCTTGCTCTCCCTCTCTCTTTGCCCCTCCCCTGCTCACTTTCTCTATCTCTCTCTCTCTCAAAATAAATAAATAAACATTTTTTAAAAATCTAACCATGTATCTGCCATATGATCCAGCTATCCCACTCTTAGTTGTTTTCCAAGAGAAAAGAAAATATATGTCTATACAAAGGCATGTACAATATTTGCATGGCAAATGTATTTGTAATAGTCAAAAACTGAAAATAACCTAAATTTCCATCAACAAATGAATGGATAAACAAATTAGAGTATATCCATATTACACAACATGGATGAATCTCAAAATAATACTGAGTGAAGGAAGTTATACGAATAAGGGTACTATTTATATAAAACTTTATAAAAATGCAAACTAAACTTTAGTGACAGGATCAGTGAATGTGTGAGAGTGGGGATGAGAGTGGGGAGAGTGATGAATACATTTAATATCTTGATTATGGTGAATATGTGTAATATATAAACTCATTAAATTGTACACTTTTAATATGTACAATTTATTGTATGCCAATTATATCTTGATAAAGTTTTTTTTCAAAAATTTTAATGCTTATTTATTTTTGAGAGAGAGAGACAGAACACAAGCAGAGGAGAGGCAGAGAGAAGGGGAGACACAGAATCCAAAGCAGATTCCAGGCTCTGAGCTGTCAGCACAGAGCCTGACGCAGGGCTCAAACCCATGAGCTGTGAGATCATCATGTTCTGAGCTGAAGTCACATGGTTAACCGACTGAGCCACCCATGCACCTCAATAAAGCTATTTTTAATGTCATAGGTAACAATAGTCTACATGGCCAATCATATCAGAAATACATGCAAGAAAGTCTAAGTTGTTGAACCATGAAACTGGTAGATATATTTTTCTGATATCATACTCAACAGCAGTGGTTTACCTTGAGGAAAATAATACCAACTCTTAAATCTTGAGTTCCCCTACCTATGTCAAATGATAGCTACAATTTGTGCAAGATTCCATCTTTATGTTACACTTAATATAAAGTTTAATTTTTAAGAAAAAAGATTGAAATATAGAGTGAAAAAAATCTTGGGCTCAATGAACAATATTCTTCAGGAATCATGGAAAACTCCCAGAGCCACATGATGCTGGCTTTTTCATCCATCCAGCCTGGAGTCAGAAGGTACACAGCATCCTGGCTCATGGTACAGGCTTTGCCCCCATACAGGGGTCTGTCACCACCACTGGGCAGAGAGTGTCTCTTGTTGTCTTTGTAGAAAATTACTGAGCACAGAGACCTCCACCATCCTGGTTTTTCACACCACAGTCTGCAGCCCTAAGAGTTGGCAAGTCTGTCCATACAACTGGCCATAGACTTTCCTGCTTGCAGACGTGTCCATCATTTACATACGCCCTCTGCATGTGCTGGGGTTTACAATCTCCTCCTAACATTATTTTGAAAGATCGGCCAGACATGGTCTTCGTCTATTCCTCTACTACTTGTTAACTGACTCTGGGCAAGTCCTGGCCTCTTGAAACTACATCTGTGATATGGGGCAATAAGGACATCTATATCATATCCTCCTTGGAGTGTATGTTATGATCTCTTGTGAAACCAGAAGAAAGTAAACACAGAACAAATGTATGATATTATTGCCACCATGTTCATGATTTAATAATAACAGCTAATATTTGTTGATCACTCACAATGTGCCTAGCCCTATGCTAAGTGCTTTACAAGTACAAGTTACAACAGCCCTGTGAGGGAGGAACAGTTACTACTTCATTTCACAGAGGGAGAAATGGAGAGTCAGAAAGGTTAAGTAACTTGCCCAAGGTCATCAGATGTTGAGGCTGGAAAGTGAATTCAGGTCTGTCTGACCACAGAGCCCACATCCCTCCCACCAGTCTCCACTGACTTCTGCCCATGTGGCCTCAGAAAGCTCTGGTCACTCCTTTCCAAACCCAGTGATCCTAGAACTTCAGAACAAGGTGTCTGATTTACTCCTTGTAGTAGGCTGAATAATGCCCCCCAAAGATATTAAGCCATAATCCATGGAACCTGTAAATGTTACCTTATTTGGAAAATGGTTCTTTGTAAATATGATTAAGTTAAGGCTGTTGAGATAGGGAGATTATCCTGGATTATCTCGGTGAGCCTTAAATGCAACCACATGTGTCCTTGTAAGAAAGAGGCAAGCCAAGATGTTACTGAGTGCCCAGGAGCTAGAGAAGCTAAAGAAGGGGAAGAGAGAAGCAGCCAAAGGTTGGACCCAGACCAGGAGACAAAGCCAGAGTTGGAATAAAAGCTGCTTTTGCTAAAGAAGCAGCAACTAAAAAAATTGAAAAGATGCCAGTTATCTTTGGACTGCTCACCTCCTTCCTTTCTTTCCAATATGTGATAGCTCCATCCATTAGGAAGTTCTTTGCTGCTCGGGTATGGAGAACAAACATGCAGCTTCCTAGGGAGATAGGGGTGATCACTGGAGCCAACATAGACATTAGCAAGGAGACAGAGAGGTTGGTAGCAGAGGAGCCCAACTATGCATTGCCTACCAAGATATACTTAAGGGGGATAATCTGCTGGCCAGTGAAATCTAGGCCAATACAAAGAACTCTCAGATGCTAATTCAGAAACTGGACCTGTCCAATACCAAATCCACCTGAGTCTTTGCTAAGGGCTTTCTGGCAGAGAAAAAGCAGCTCCATATTTTGACCAACAAAGCAAGAGTGATAATGTATCCATATTCCAAGATAGCTGGTGACTTTGAAACCCACCTAGGAGTCAACCACCTGGGCCACTTCTTTTGTGCCCACTTGCTCCTGGAGCTGCTGAAAACGTCTGTACCCTCACAGGTGATGAACCTGTCATCGGTAACTAACCATGCTGGCAAGATTCATTTCCACAAACTCTAGGGTAAGAAGCACTACAGCCAGGAGTTTTGCTCATTGCCACAGCTAGGTGGCCAATATATTTTTAATTGGGAACTGGCCAAGAGGCTCCAAGGCACAGGGGTCACCACCTATGCAGTGCACCCAGGCATCATCTACTCCCAACTGGTCTAGCACTACTTCTTGTTGTGCCTGCTCTAGAGGGTCTTCTCCCCCTTCATCAAGTCAACATGGTAGGGGGCACAGACCGGCCTCCACTGTGCCTTGGTTGAGAGCCTGAAGCCCTAGTGTGACAAGTACCTCAGTGACTGCAGGAGGACCTGGGTGCCCCAAGGGTCTGAAATAGCAAAACCATTGAGTGCCTGTAGAATGTCACTGTGAGCTTCTAAAAATCCAGGACCAGTCCGGCCACAATGAAAAGGGACAAAGGAGAAGGCCCACCCTGAAATATTGTCCTTCTGGTGGGGCTATTGTTGAAAATCTTGCCCTACTCTGATTCTCCTGACCCTTATAGAAACCTTTGCCTATCCAACACTCTTGTGAAGTTGGTTCATGGTACAAGACATTCACATCTGCAGAGTATTCTCCAAGACTTACAAGAATTAGCTGTTCTCTTGGGGCAGGAGGACGGGGCAGATCCCAAGTTGGTCATGGGGAAAGCAGAAGAACCTGGGAAATTGGGGCAATTTTTTCACTAATACCAGAAATGCCAGCCAGCATGCTCAGCTGAGGTAACAGGAGCATCAGTGTTTCATATTTCCAGGGACAGTAAGACTCAAACTTTTGACTGATTGCTTTCATCTTTGAAATACTAGTCACTCAGGAAATACTAGTCATTCAGGAAATAGGAAATTTTTGGTTAACTTTGGACAACTTTCATTTCTTCCTCTGAGCACATTGGAGCTATTGCATGAAGCTGGACCCTCCCAGTTTCTTTTTTTCAGTTTTTTTTTTTTGTATTAAGAAATTTTCCAGGCTTTATTGAGATATAATTGACACATAACATTGAGTAAGTTAAGAGCTACCCATTTTCAATCATGCAGATGGTTTCCTTTTCAAAAGAGTCCCCTTTACCTCAATTTTTAGAGAAAATAAAGACTGTGCATTGAAAAGACAAAAGAAATAAGAGATTTAAGAGATACACACAGAAGAAGGCAATGTAAAGATTAAACACAGAAAGATGTGAGGAGGTTAACCTTGAAGATTGTAGCAATGCCACCAAAAGTCAGGGAATAAAGACAGTGACAGGAACTGGAAGAGGTAAGGCATGATTCTCCCTAGAGCCTGTGGAGGGAACACAGCCCTCTGACAGCTTGATATTGACCGGTGATACTGATTTCAGACATATGGCCTACAGAACCATGAGAAAATAATTTTCTGTTGTTTGTGTCAACAAGTTTGTGGTAATTTGTTATAGCAGCCAGAGGAATCTAGTACAGATTTTGGTACCTGGAAGTGGAATGCTGCCATAACAAATACCTAAAAGTGTGAAAGTGAATTTGGAGTTGGATAATGGATAGAGGCTAGAAAAATGTTGAGAAGCTTGATGGAAAAATCCTAGGTTGAATTAAACAAATTGTTGTTAGAAATATTAACACTGAGTGTTACTCTGGTGAGATCTCAGAAGGAAGTGAAGAGCATGGAAGATAAAACATATATCATTTTAGAAAATACATGTATTGTCAAAAGTAAAATGCTAGAAATATGAATATTAAAGGTTATGCTGGTGATAAATAGGAAGGAAATGAGGAGCATGTTATTGGAAACTGGAGGAAAGGCAATCTTTGTTACACACTGACAAAACTTACCTGAATTACGTCCTACCATAATGTGGAAAGCAGAAATTATAGGTGACAAACTTGGATATTTAGCTGAGAGGATTTCTAAGCAAAGTGTTGAAGGTATGGCCTAATTTATTCCTGCTGCATTAGTTAAGTGTCAAAGGAAAGAGATAAATTGAGGAAAGAACTATTAAGCAAAATAGATCCAGGACTTGGTGATTTGGAAATTTTTCAGCATATCAACATTGTAAAATACACAAAATTAAGCTATTTACTCTCATGAAGGTGTGCTATGGTGAGAAAGTCAAGAATGTGGTTGTGTTTGCTAATACTGAAGAGAGTAAGTGTGTGACTCATGAATCTCTTCAACCATCTCAGCCATAGCTAGGAATAGAGATGGGATTATCTGGGAAGGATCTGTGCAAGACCCTATGGACTAATGGCATGAGTTGCTGTGACATATGGGAAATCTACAAGGTTTTTGAGAATATCATTAGAAAAATTGCCAGAATGGACTGAAAGAGGCAGAGGCAGAGGCAGGACAAACTGGAGGAAGACTGTTAGACTCCCAAAATGTTACAGACACAAAAAAAGGGTAATAAAACTGGAGATTTTTACCTCTTAGTCCCCTTTATCGATTTTTCCCATCCCCCTCATTTGGTGACCACAAGTTTGTTCTTTGTATTTATGACTGTTTTTGTTTTATTCTGTTTGTTCACTTATTTGGTTTTTTAGATTCCACATATAAATGAAATCATACAGTATTTGTCTTTCTCTGTCTGACTTATTTCACTTAGTATAACACTCTCTAGGTCCATCCATTTTGTTGCAAATGGTAAAGTTTGATTCTTTTTTGCATATATATTTATGGCATATATATATCACATATCCTTTATCCATTCATCTATAGATGGACACTTAGTTTGCTTTCCATAACTTGGCTGTTGTAAATAATGCAATAAACATAGGGGTGCATGTATATTTTTGAGCTAGTGTTTTCATTTTCTTTGAGTAAACACACAGAAGTGGAATTGTTGAATTGTATGGTATATCTATTTTAATTTTTTGAGGAACCTCCGCACTGTTTTCCACAGTGGCCATACCAATTTACACTCCCACCAACGGTACATGAAGATTCCCATTTTTCCACATCTTCACCAACACTTGTTGTATCTTATCTTTTTGATACTAGCCATTTGGACTGGTGTGAGGTGACATCTCATTGTAATTTTGATTTACATTTTCGTAATGTTTAGTGATGTTGAAGATCTTTTCATGTGTCTGTTACCCATCTCAGTGTCTTACTTGGAAAAAGGCCTATGCAGATCCTATGCCTATTTTTTAATCAGATTGTTCATTTTTATGGTTTTGAGTTGTATGTGCTCCTTATATATTTTGGATATTAACCCCCTATCAGATATGTCATTTGTGAATATCTTCTCCCATTCAGTAGGTAGGCTTTTTATTTGTTGATGGATTCCTTCACTGTGCAAAAGCTTTTTGGTTTGATATAGTGCCAATTGTTTATTTTTTATTTTGTTGCCCTTGCTTCAGGAGACAGATACAAAAACATATTGTTAAGACCAATGTCCAAGAGTTTACTACCTAATTTTTCCTTTAGGAGCTTTAAGGCTTCAGGTCTTACATTTGGGTCTCTAATTCATTTTGGTGTTATTTATGTATATGGTGTAAGAAAGTGGTCCAGTCATTCTTTAGCATGTAACTGTACAGTTTTCCCAACATCAACTTATTGAAGAGACTATCTTTTCCCCACGCTATAATCTTGCCTCCTTTGGCATAGGTTAATTAACCATATAAGCATGGGTTTATTTTTAGGTTATCTATTTGGTTCCATCAATCTATGTTATTGTCTATTTTTGTTCCAGTACCATAGGGTTTTGATTACTATAGCTTTGTATTATGGTTTGAAATCTATACTATACTAACTTTCTATGTTATAGTATGATACCTCCAGCTTTGTTCTTATTTCTCAAGATTGCTTTGGCTATTCAGGAACTTTTGTGATTCCATACAAGTTTTAGAATTGCTTGTTCTAGTCCTGTGAAAAAAGTTATTGGTATTTTGATAGGGATTACATTGAATCTGTAGATCACTTTGGATATTATGGACATTTTAACAATATTAATTCTTCCATTCCATGACCATGGTATATCTTTTAAATTATTTGTGTAATCTTCAATTTATTTCATTAATGTCATATCTTTCAGAATATGGGTCTTCCACCTCTGTAGTTAAATTTATTCCTAGGTGTTTTAGCCTTTTTGATGCACTTGTAAATAAGATTGTTTTATTAATTTATCTTTCTGATAATCTGTTATTAGTGTACAGAAATGCAACATATTTTTGTATATTAATTTTCTTTCCTGAAACTTTATTCAATTAAATTTATTAATTTTAATAGTTTTTCAGTGGGGTCTCTAGGGTTTTCCCATATATAGTATCATATCATCTGCAACTAATGACACTTTTACTTCTTTCTTACCAATTTGGATGTTTTTTATTTCTTTTTCTTGCCTAATTATTGTGACTAGAACTTTCAGCACTATGCTGAATAAAAGTTGTGAGTGAGCATTCTTATCTGGTTCCTGATCTTAGAGCAAAGGCTTTCAGCTTTTCACTATTGAGTATGATATTAGTTGTGGGTTTATCATATATGGCCTTTATTATATTGAGGTATGTTCCCCCATACCCACTTTGTTGAGTTTTTTTTTTAATATCATGAATGGATGTTGAATTTTGTCAAATGCTTTTTCTGCATCTATTGAGATGGCTATATAATTTCCATTTTTAATTTTGTTGTGGTGTATCACGTTGATTTGTGAATTTTTTTAAATTTTTGTAATATTTACTTATTTTTGAGAGAGAGAGAGAGAGACAGAGCGCAAGTGGGGAAGGGGCAGAGAGAGATGGAGACACAGAATCCAAAGCAGGCTCCAGCTTGTGATCTATCAGCACAGAACCTGATGCAGGGCTTGGACTCACGAACCATGAGATCATGACCTGAGCTGAAGTTGGACACTTAACCAACTGAGCCACCCAGATGCCCCTGAATTTTATTTATTTATTTATTTATTTGAGAATATCGAACCATCTTACATCTCTGGAATAAATACCACTTGATCTTCGTGAATGATCCTTTTTATGTATTATTGAATTAGGTTTTCTAATGTTTTGTTGAGGACTTTTGCATCTATATTCAACAGGGATATTGGACTGTAATTTTCTTTTTTTGTAGTGTCTTTATCTGGGTTTGGTATCAGGGTACTGCTGCCCTTGAATGAATTTGGAAGTGTTCTTTCTTCTTTGAGTTCTTGGAATAGTTTGATAAAGATACATATTAACTCTCCTTTAACTGTTTGGTAGACAGGGGCCTGGGTGATTCAGTCGGTTAAGCATCTGACTATTGATTCTGGCTCAGGCCATGATCTCATGGTTCATGAGATAGAGCCCCACATTCGACTTTGCACTGACAGTGTAGAGCCTGCTTGGGATTCTCCCTCCCTCTCTCTCTGCCCCTTCCCCATTGGGGCTCTCTCTCTCTGTCTCAAAATATTAAATGTATATTTGGTAGAATTCACCAGTAAAGCCATCTGTACTGGCGCTGGTGCTGGACTTTGTTTGTTGGGAGGTTTTTGTTTACTGAGTCAAAATCCTTTAGTAATCAGTCTAGTCAGACTTTCTATTTTTAAAAATATTTTTAATGTTTATTTATTTTTGAGAGAGAGAGAGAGACCGTGGGGGGAAGGGGAAAGAAGGAGAGAGAGCGGGGACAGGGGATCTGAAGTGGGCTCTGTGCTGACAACAGAGAGCCTGATACGGGGCTCATACTCATGAACCATGAAACCATGACCTGAGCCAAAGTCGGTCACTTAACCGATTGAGCCACCTAGGCACTCCTAGATTTTCTGTTTTTTATGATTCAGTCTTGGAAGATTGTAAATTCTAGGAAATTACCCATTTTTCTATGTTGTCCAATTTGTTATATAATTATTCATAATTCTCTTATAATCCTTTGTATTGCTGTAGTGTCCGTTTTCTTTCCTTCCTAATTTTATTTATTTGAGTCCTCTTTTTCTTAATGAGTCTGGCTAAAGGTTTATCAATTTTGTTTAAATTTTCAAAGAACCAGTTTTGCATTTCACTAATCTTCTTTATTGATTTTTGTCCCTATTTCATGTATTTCCATTCTGATCTTTATGATTTCCTTCCTTCCACTAACTTTGAGCTTTGTTCTTCTTTTTCTATTTCCTTTAGGTGTAAGCTTAGATTGTTTATTTGAATTTTTCTTTTTCTTTAGGTAGGCCCATATCAACATAAACACTCAGAACAGTTTTTGTTGTGTCCCAAAGATTTTGGAATGTTGGGTTTCCATTTTTATTTGTCTCAACGTATTTTTTTTATTTCCTCTTTGATTTTTTTATTGACCCATTAGTTGTTTAGTAGCATATTGCTTAATTTCCATTTATTTTTTCCAGTTTTTTCTTTGTAATTGATTTGTAGTTTCATACCATTATATAGTCAGAAAAGATGCCTGATATGATTTTAATAATGTTCAAATTATTGAGACTTGTTTTGTGGCCTAACATGTGATCTATTCTGCAGAATGTTCCATGTGCACTTGAAAAGAATATGTATTCTGCTGTTTGGGAATGGAATGCTCTGTATATATCTGTTAAGTACATCTCGTCTAATGTTTCATTCATACCCATCATTTACTTATTGATTTTCTTTTTTTAATGTTTATTTATTCATTTTGATGGGGGAGGGGGTAGAGGGAGAGAGAGACAATCCCAATCAGGCTCTGTGCTAACAGCACAGAGCCCAATGTGAGGCTTAATCCCACAAACCATGAGATCATGATCTGAGCTGAAATCAAGAATTGGATGCTTAACCAACTGAGCCACCCAGGAGCCCCTGCTTATTGATTTTCTATCTGGATGATTGAACCATTGATGTGAGTGGTGTGTCGAAGTCCCCACTATTATTGTATTATTATCAATTTCTCCCTTTATGTCTGTTAGTATTTGCATTATATATTTAGATGCTCCTATTTTGGTGCATAGATATTTACAATTTTTATACCCTCTTGTTATATTCCTCTTTACCATTATGTTATACCCTTCTTTATCTCTTGTTACAGGCTTTGTTTTAAAAGGTATTTTGTCTGATATAAGTATTGCTACCCCAGCTTTTTTCTCATTTCCATTTGCATGGAATATCTTCTTCCATCTCTTCACTTTCAGTCTGTATGTGTCTTTAGGTCTGAAGTGAGTCTGTTGCGGGCAGCATATAAATGGGTCTTGTTTTTTTTAATCCATTTAGTCGCCCTATGTCTTTTGATTGGATAATTTATTCCATTTACACTTAAAGTAATTGTTGACAGGTAAGTACTTATTGCCATTTTGTTAATTGTTTTCTGGTTGTTTTTGTAGTTCTTTTCTGCTTTCTTCTTCTCTTGCTCTCTTCCATTATGATTTGATTATTTTCTTTAGTGTTATGCTTGGATTCCTTTTTATTTTATTTTTGTGTGTGTGTGTGTGTATCTATTATAGGTTTGTGGTCTGTGGATACCATGAGGTTCATATGTAACAACCTATATAGATAGCAATCTTATTTAAATCTATAGTTGTTTAAGTTCAAACACATTCTAAGATCACTACATTTCTACTCCCTCCCCTCCTGAATGTTTCATGTATTTGATGTCATAATTTGCATTTCTATTTTGTGTATCACTTAACTACTTATTGTAGATATATTTGATTTTACTACTTTTGTTTTTTAATCTTCATACTAGCTTTATAAGTTATTAATCTACTACCTTTACTATATGCTTGCTTTTACCAATTTTTTATTTCTCAATTTTCTTACATCTAGTAATGACCTTCTTTTTTTCCATGTAAAGGAGTCTCTTTAACATTTCTTGAGAGCCTGATTTAGTGGTGATAAACTTCTTTAACTTTTGTTTGTATGGGAAACTCTTTATTTCCCCTTAAATTTTGAATGATAATCTTGCTGAAGTAGTTTTGATTGCAGGTTTCTTTATCCTTCATCACTTTATTTTTTTTTTAATTAGGTAATGTTTATTTTTGAGACAGAGAGAGAGCATGAGAGATAGAGAGAGACAGGGAGGGGCAGAGAGAGAGAGGAAGACACGGAATCTGAAGCTGGCTCCAGGCTCTGAACTATCAGCACAGAGCCCGACACAGGGCTTGAACTCGTGGACCGCAATATCATGACCTGAGCTGAAGTTGGACACGTAACTGATGGAGCCACCAAGGCACCCCTCCTTCATCACTTTAAATGTATCATGCCACTCCCTTCTGGCCTGCAAAGTTTCTGCTAGAATATCAGCTGATAGCCTTAAGGGTGTTCCCTTGTATGTAACTAATTATTTTTCTCTTGCTGCTTTTAAGATTCTCTCTTTATCTTTAATTTTTGACATTTTAACTATTATGTGTCTTAGTGTGTACCTTTTTGGGTTCATTTATTTGGGGACTTCTGTGATCCCTGGACCAGAATATCTGTTTCCTTCCCCACGCTAGAGAAGTTTTCAGCTACCATTTCTTCAAATACGTTTTCTGCCCCTTTCTCTCTCTCTTCTCCTCTGGGACACCTACAACATAAATATTAATATGCTTGATGTTGTCTGAGAGGTCCCTTAACCTATCCTCATATTTTAAATTCTTTTTTTTTTTAATTTTTGCTGTTTAGGTTGAATGATTTCCACTACACTGTCTTCCAGATAGTTTATCTGTTCTTCTGCATCCTCTAATCTTTTGTTGATTTCCTCTAGTATGTTTTTCGTTTCAGTTATTATATTCTTCAGCTCTGATTTGTTTTTATATATATTTTTTTCTCTCTTTGTTCACATTCTAAATGAGTTTATTCACTCCTTTCCCAAGTTCTGTGAGCATCTTTATGATGATCACTTTGAACTCTTTATCAGATAGACTGCTCATCTCCATTTCATTTAGTTCTTTTGCTAAGGTTTTGACTTATTCTTTCATTTGGAACATATTCCTCTGTCTCCTCATTTTATCTGATTCTCTGTGTTTGTTTCTGTGTATTAAGTAGGTCAGCTACATCTACTGGTCTTTAAGGTAGTGGCCTTAGTAGAAGGCATCTTATGGGACCCAGAAGCACAATCCCCTCTGATCACCAGAAGTGGGCACTCCAGGGTTGTCCCTCATGTAGGCTGCATGTGCCTTCCTATTGTGAATGGGCTACAACTGCTGTGAGAATGCTGGTGGGTGGGGCTGACCCCCAGCATGACTGCCTGAGAGGCCTGGTTGAAGCTGCTGTGGATTTGTTGGTAGGTAGAGTTATCCCCTGGTGTTACTGGCTGTGAGGCCTGTCCATGACTCTTACAGGCATGCTGGTGGAGGAAGCTGCACTTCCCTGTCACAGGAATCACTTTGCAGGGGCACTGGTCCCAAAGGAGGCTGTCCATAGAAAGTGGTGGGGCAGGAGCTGCTTTGAAGGGGTGCCTATTGAAGTGGGTGCATTGGTAGGGTAGGGCTGCAAGGAGTCAGACAGGATAAGTGGTACTATCAAGGTAGATGGACAGTGACAGAACTGATGCCTGCCAACATTGGGCCAGCTAGGCACCTGTCAACACTTCTGTTCCAGGAAAAATTTCCTACAGATCTCTACCCCTCCAGCACATGCCCTAAAATTAGCCAATAAATCTTCTTCATATATGGCCTAGCTGCTTTTCAAACTGCTGCCTCTGTGCTGGGTGTCAGAGCAAGTGAGATTGTGTAAGCCATTTAAAAACAGAGCCTTGGGGGGCACCTGGATGGCTCAGTTGGTTGGGCATCCGACTTCGGCTCAGGTCATGATCTCACTCACAGTTCGTGAGTTCAAGCCCCATGTCGGGCTCTGTGCTGACAGCTCAGAGCCTGGAGCTCATTTCAGATTCTGTGTCTCCCTCTCTCTCTGCCTGTCCCTCACTCACACTCTGTCTCTCTCTCTCTCTCTCAAGAATAAATAAACATTTAAAAAAATTTTTAATAAAAAATTATTAATTTTTTTATTAATAATTAATATTTAATAAAATATTAAATTTTTATAATAAATAAATATTTAATTTAATATTATTTAATTTAATATTTTATATTAAATAATAATAATTAATATTTAATAAAAATTATTTAAAAAAATTTTTTAAATACAGAGCCTTGGTTTCCTACAGTCCACCAGCTCTCCCAGAGTTAAGCCCCACTGATTTTTAAAGCCAAATGTTATGGAGGCTCATCTTCCTGGTGCATATCTTCAGGGCTGGGGGTACCCAATATGGGACTTGAACCCTTTGCTCCTCACAGAGGACCCCCATGTCTATCATATTCCTCCCACTTGTGGATTGTTACACCAGGGCTTTGGTTCCCAACCAGGTTTCATCTCTGCCTTTCTTACCCTTCTTGATAGGACTTTTTCTTCATATCTTTGGCTGTGGAAGAGATTTTCTGCTAGTCTTCAAGTCATTCTCAGAAAGAGTTGCTTTAAATGTAGTTACAACCTTGATGTGTCTCTGGGAGGAGGTGAGTTAAGGATATTTCTACTCTGCCATCTTTCCCTCTAATAATGATTTCTAGTGTCCAAGTCCAAAGAGGAATTTTAACCCAGGATGGATCATGCCAAGAGTTTCATCCATACTTATTTTAAGTGATGAGATTTGGTACTTTTGAGCTGATAATATTAAATGAGATTGTGGACTTGAGTTGATGTATTGAGAAATTTGGGTATTGGTGATGTAGTACATGTGTTTTGCATGTGGGATGGATGTGAATCTTCTGGGACCAGAGGTCAGATTATGGGAGACTGAATAATTTCACCTCTCCCACCAAAGATATTCTATTTCCTGGAATTTATGTGTGTTACCTACAATACCAAAAAAAAAAAAAAAAAAAAAAGACTTTGCCAGTGTGATTAAGTTAAAGATCATGATATAGGGGGATTATCCTAGATTATTTGGGTGGGTTCTAAATGCATCACAAGTGTTCTTATCAGAGGGAGGCACAGGGAATTTTGTCACCAACAGAAGATAAGAGGGGGATGTGACCATGGAGGTAGAGATTTGAATAATGCAGCCACAGCCAAGGAATGCTGGCAGCCACCAGAAGCTGGAAGAGCAGAGAGAAGATTCTCTCCTAGAGCATCTGGAAGGAGTACAGCCTTGCTGACACCCTCTTTTCAGCTTAGAGAAACTAATTTTAGACTCTGGGAAAATAAATTTCTCTTGTTTTATTCCACAAAACTTTTGGTAACTTGTTACAGCAGCCATAGGAAATTTGGGTGATCATTAGAGATTATGTAGATTATGTTGAAAGTCCCTTGTAATTTTAAGATGCATTCATTCATTCAACTAACCAACAAATATTGAAAGCCATATAAAACAGTAATTAAAAGCACAGACTTTGGACTCAATTCAACTTGGGAGTGAATTGTGTGACCTTGATCAGGCAGCCTAACTCTCTGAGCCCCAGTCTCCACATCTACACAATAGGGATAATAACAGTACTTAACTCAAGGTGAGGTTGTGAAAATTATATGGGATAATGCACACATATGGCTTTGTGCTGGGCACAAGGGTCATTGCCCTGTCCCTGTTCTAAGAGACCTATCATTCTGGGAGGAAAAACTTAGAGAGATCAAGACTTTGGACAGAAAGCACAGGAGGAATTGGGAACCTGTTGGAGGCACTGGTGGTAGGGGGTCGGAACAAATTCCTAGAGAAAGTATCTTCTGAGTCCCCTGAGGGACAGAGCAAGCTGTAATTATATGGATACTCTTTTTAATACTATTACTATTAAAATAGTACTATTAAGGAGGAAAACATTCCTGGTTATCGGGTCTTCTAGAAAAAGCACATCTTTCAAAAACACCTATCAAAAACAGTAAAAAAAAAAAAAAAAGTTTAAAATAATTCCTGTCCCTCACTGGGTTTGCACAGGGAGTCATGCAGGCCCCCACTGCCACCTTGGTTGCTGACACTGCTACCACCACCATCATTGCCTTGATCCTTTATCCCTCACCATGGCTGAGGACCTGTCTGCGGCCATGTCCTACACCAAAGATAATTTCTACTGCCCCACCTGTTAGGGGGGGCTCCAAACTGCCATGGGGCCATGGCCTATCAGCACATTCTATAAGAAATGTTTTCTGATTGGGGCACCTGGGTGGCTCAGTCAGTTGAGCATTGGAATTCGACTCAGGTCATGCTGACAGCTCACAGCCTGGAGCCTGCTTCCAATTCTGTGTCTCCCTCTCTCTCTTCCCCTCCCCCCACTATCTCTCTCTCTCTCTCTCTCTCTCTCTCTCTCAAATAAATAAACATTGAAAAATTTTTTTAAAGAAATGTTTTCTGATTTTAACAAGAGAGAGCAGAATACGTTGTCCCCTCTGTTATGGAAATGTGACTAGACTTAAGACAGAATGTCCCGAACAAGCCTTAGACCTTGAAACTGTCATGATGAAGTTTTCAGGTAGTTGTAGATGCTGTGCAAAACAGATTAAATCCTGTTACTTGAGATATCATTACAAATTTTATTAATAAGTATCAAGATGGGGGGGGCACCTGGTTGACTCAGTTGGTTGAGCATCCAACTCTTGATTTCAGCTCAGATCATAATCTTGCAGTTCGTGCGATCGAGCCCCCCATCAGGCTCTGTGCTGACAGTTCTGGGCCTGCTTGAGGTTCTCTCTCTCTCTCTCTCTCTGCTTCTCCCCTGCTCATACACTCTCTCTCCCTCAAAATAAATAAATAAATAAACTTAAAAAAAAGAAATATCAAGATAAGGACATCTGGGTGGCTCAGTCAGTTGAGCATCCAACTGTTGATTTTGGCTCAGGTCATGATCCCAGGATCATGACTTCAAACCCTGCATCAGGCTCTGCACTGAGCATGGAGCCTGCTTAAGATTCTTTCTTTCTCCCTCTGCCCCTCTCCCCTGCTCTCTCTCTCTCTCTCAAAAAGGAAAGTTTTCAAGATGAATATTGTGTTTCTTCTATCATTCCAAATTTTCAGATCTCTCAAGATTCAGTAGAGAACATTAATAGGAGTGAAACACTCACCTCTAACAACACAGAGATTTGTCAAGAGAATACAAGCTTTTCTGGGCATCCCATCATTAAGTGTCCCTTTTGTCAAGGATCAAATTTTACCTGACAGCGTTTATGGAATCACTGTAACAATGATCACATAGTTCCTATTTCAGACAGTACCGGTGATATGCCCTATTTGTGTGTCTCTTCCTTGGGGAGCTCCTAGCCAAATAACTATAAATTTTGTTAGTCATCTAATCAAAGACATCAGTTTGATTATGGATAATTTGTTAATCTTCATCTAGAATGAGGAAATCCAATATGAGACTGCTGTTGAAGGATTGACTTATAAAGACTGTAGACATCTCTGTAGCTTTGTACCTGCAAATGCTATCTTTAATGGGACAACTACATGAAGTCTCTGTTTCAATAACTTCATACATATATTAATGAAAGGAATTCAATCTTTTAAAAGTTTAAAATTCTGAAGTCACTAGAGTAGTTCTAGAAAAGACCCCCATACCTGAGGAAGTTGGAGATTGATAGCAAGGATTTGAGGTGATGGTTTCATATTTCGCATTTATTAAAACTAAACTACAAATGCACAGAACAGAGCAGTACGCTGAAGAAAAAGGGACCATCTGAGCATGCGCACTTAAGGGCCTACAGAACCTAGAGCGGCCAACTTTGGCAGAGCACAATCCTGCTTCAAGCGTGAAAATCAACCCACTGTGAAAAAACGGTGCTGTCCCTGGAGCTGGACTTACGAGACCCCGTGACTGACTCCCTTGCCTCGCCTACTTTCTTACCCCCTGATTGGCCAGTTCAAGTTCATTCACTGTTCTGATTGGTTGATTGTCCTTGGGCAGTAGAATTGTGGGATATCATCCGTTGGAGCGACTTTTCGCCTCCGCTTCGCCTCTGAGGGAAGCTTTCTTTTCGGACAGTTGCGGACCGGTCAAAGGTGGGCAGGTAAAAAAGTAACGAATCTCCACAGGGCACTCAAGTAGTTTAATTCTCGCTGGGCCTCCCAACATCCTCAATATCCCTAGGACTGAGAAGTGACTTAAAGCCTTTCAGGGCAATCCCCGTCAGGCAAAGATAAAACTAGTTTTTCGTCTGTGAGACTTTCTAATTGGCCTTCCTGAGGAAAGAACTCCCGTCAGCCTGAGAAACCCCCAAACCAGCTAGATGCCCCTAGATTTCTTTAACCAGAGATAATAGCCACTGCCTAAGTGACTCTTTTATTGACTTCTCTAGGATGGAGCAGAAACCTTCTTTGCCTTAGAGACCCCTGAATTTTCTCTCCCTAAGAGATTCCCAGTGTTGAGGAACACCAGATTGCTGCATTGAAACTCTCCACATTCTCAGCCTAAATGATGGCTGATCGAGTAGTCTTGGAGATTCTAGCTGTCTTCACACCAATAATTTTCAAATAACCTAATAATGGGCTCTAAATCCACTTTATGTTAGCAATCCTCATTTATTTTCAACAGAGCAAAACCCCACATCCCTCTGCCTGAAAACCTAAACCCATCTGTCAGAGACACCATATGGTCTCTGGGACTTACCTCCTCACTCTTTTGCCTCAAAACATGCCCCCTCCCCCCTCATAAAACTAGATGCTCACTTCACTTCTTGCCCAACAAGGTTGTCTTTATATCTTTCCTTCAGGATAAGCCAAACTTCAGGCAAACTACTATCAACAGTAACAAATCCCTTCTCAAAGTCTCAAGGATGCATTAATGCTTACAGAAAACCTGTCATTCCTAACCAGTACTTCTCCCAAAGGTCTCCAGCCAAAGATCTCATTTGACTCTGCCTCCCCCCCAACCCACACCCCCACAGCCATGTCCTTTTTCAGGGGCAGATAAGCCCAGGATGGAGAAAAGTAGAACCTAGAATTCTAGGTAACTGACGAAATGTAGCCTACCCTCAGTGCTATCTCCCTTCCTCAGGTCCTTTGGATACATGACTGGAGAGATTTAAGTTATGTCCCTTCAAGATCAAACCATCTCCAGTGCTATGAACAAAGGCAACTCCTTTGCAAAGAAGCCCAAAGAGGTTACCCAGAAATCAGAGAAGAAATGCAAGGTGAGGTGATCTGGAGGGGGTAGAGGAGTGGCCCAGGGGACACTGTAGAGTGACTAGATTTCTGAGGAGGTGAGGTAAGAGGTACTGGAGAAAAGGAGCAGGGTGTCAGGGGGAGATCCAGAGACTCAGGAGCTTCCCATCCTCACTCTCTCCTCACCCACCATCCCTGGAGACAACAGATCTGTGACTTTGCACTGCATTTGGTGACTCTCAGTCCATTCTGGAAGGTGAAAGAGCATGCTACCAGCATTAAGCATCTACTGCATGCCTGGGGAAAGGCTAGGGAATGTTACCCATGACATTAACTGCGAAGGATTATTATCCCCAGTTCACAGATCCAACATTGAGATCCTGTGGCAGAGGAAGAGACCCCAACTGAAGACCAGACATGTTTAGCTGAGTTGCTGTTAGGATTTACTTATTTTTCTTTCCTAGGAATTCGAGGCTATTTCCAAGTTCTTCTCTAAGGAAGAGTGGGCAAAACTTGGATACTCAGATAAAATCACCTATGTGTACATGAAGAGAAACTATGACATCATGACTGGTCTAGGTAACAGGAAGTTCTGGGTACAGACAAGCCTGGGAACACATCACTATCCCCTCAGTCCCTTTACATGCTACGGCTTCTTCCTAGGCTGCAAGTGTCCCACACCTGCCCTTTGTGCAGGGAGAAATCCTAGGGCAACTTCGGGGCATTCTTTTCTTTTTTTTCTTTTCTTTTCTTTCCTTTCCTTTCCTTTTTTTTTTTTTTTTTTTTTTTTAGTGTTTTATTTATTTCTGAGAGAGCTAGCATGAGCGGGGGAGGGGCAGAGAGACAAGGAGACAGAGAATCTGAAGCAGGCTCCACGCTGACACCAGCAAGCCTGATGCAGGGCTCGAGCTCACCAACTGTGAGATCGCAACCTGAGCTGAAGTTGGACGCTCAACCAACTGAGCCACCCAGGCGCCCCTCTGCTCTTTTCTATTCTGTGCAGGGCTGAGGGCCTGGGGTGGCCACAAAGATGTTCAAACATAGATCCCACATGTTTCTCTTCTGCTCACCCTTGTTGGGATTCCCCCAGCTGATGAACTTTACTTTTCCTGCTGCTTCCCAGGATCCCACCCCACATTCCTCTCCTCTCAGGTTGTCTCTTAAAGAACAAATATTTTGCTTCTTTCTAGGTCTCAAGACCACCCTCCCAGCCTTCATGTGTCCTAAAAAATGTGCCACAAAGTCCAGTGGGCATGATTCTGATGAAGACCAGGACTCCGGGAATGAGAGTAAGTGGACAGGAAGGGCCTGGAAAGGGTCTCCTAAAGCCCAACTGCTTTGGGTCCAGCTGCTTGGGAAGGATTCTCAGGAGTTTGCTCTCTCAAAAGTATCATGGCTGAGAAAAGTAGGACGTAGAAGGTTAAGTAGAGTCAGAGGCCACTCATATAAAATCCTAAAACATGCAAAATGAGAGTATATATTTTTATGGATAATAAGCAAATGGTAAATGTATAAAACCTGAATGAGAATAAAACCCATCAAATTCAGGAATGCAGAAAGAGGGAGGGCAGGGATCAGTGAGGACTGTACAGATGACTTCAGCTGTTACTTGTTTATTGTGTTTTGTTATATATATTTTTAAGTTTTATTTATTTATTTTGAGACAGTGTGTGTGTGAGAGAGAGCAGGGAAGGGGCAGAGAGTGAGAGAGAGTGAGAGAGAATCACAAGCAGGCTCTGCAGCGTCAGCATGGAGCCCGATGTGGGGCTCGAACTCACAAACCATGACATCATGACCTGAGCCAAAATCCAGTCAGACGCTTAACCGACTGAGTCACCCAGGTGCCCCATGTTTTCTTATATTTTGAATAAAGATCTCAGAACAATCTGAAGCAGTTGTGGGATAATGGTAATATCTGACTAGACTCAGTGATAGATGTTCACGTGTTTCCCATATTATTCTCCATAATTTTCTGTACATTTGAAACATTTCTTTTTTTTTAATGTGTTACTGTTCTTGCTCAACACAGTTAATGAATCACAGGACAATTAAGAAAAATATAATTAAAGTGTAAATCCATGTGGAGCACCTGGCTGGCTGTTGGTAGAGCATGTGACTCTTGACCTCGGTGTCATGAGTTTAGGCCCCACATTGGGCATAGAAATTACTTTTTTAGTATATGTGTTGCCAAAGCGAGCACAGAAGTTACTTTTTATTTTTTTTTATTTTTTTTTTATTTTTTAATATATGAAATTTACTGTCAAATTGATTTCCATACAACACCCAGTGCTCATCCCAAAAGGTGCCCTCCTCAATACCCATCACCCACCCTGCCCTCCCTCCCACCCCCCATCAACCCTCAGTTTGTTCTCAGTTTTTAACAGTCTCTAATGCTTTGGCTCTCTCCCACTCTAACCTCTTTTTTTTTTTTTTTTTTTTCCTTCCCCTCCCCCATGGGTTTCTGTTATGTTTCTCAGGATCCACATAAGAGTGAAACCATATGGTATCTGTCTTTCTCTGTATGGCTTATTTCACTTAGCATCACACTCTCCAGTTCCATCCATGTTGCTACAAAAGGCCATATTTCATTTTTTCTCATTGCCACGTAGTATTCCATTGTGTATATAAACCACAATTTCTTTATCCATTCATCAGTTGATGGACATTTAGGCTCTTTCCATAATTTGGCTATTGTTGAGAGTGCCGCTATAAACATTGGGGTACAGGTGCCCCTATGCATCAGTACTCCTGTATCCCTTGGATAAATTCCTAGCAGTGCTATTGCTGGGTCATAGGGTAGGTCTATTTTTAATTTTCTGAGGAACCTCCACACTGCTTTCCAGAGCGGCTGCACCAATTTGCATTCCCACCAACAGTGCAAGAGGGTTCCTGTTTCTCCACATCCTCTCCAGCATCTATAGTCTCCTGATTTCTTCATTTTGGCCACTCTGACTGGCGTGAGGTGGTATCTGAGTGTGGTTTTGATTTGTATTTCCCTGATAAGGAGCGACGTTGAACATCTTTTCATGTGCCTGTTGGCCATCCGGATGTCTTCTTTAGAGAAGTGTCTATTCATGTTTTCTGCCCATTTCTTCACTGGGTTATTTGTTTTTCGGGTGTGGAGTTTGATGAGCTCTTTATAGATTTTGGATACTAGCCCTTTGTCCGATGTGTCATTTGCAAATATCTTTTCCCATTCCATTGGTTGCCTTTTAGTTTTGTTGGTTGTTTCCTTTGCTGTGCAGAAGCTTTTTATCTTCATAAGGTCCCAGTAATTCACTTTTGCTTTTAATTCCCTTGCCTTTGGGGATGTGCCGAGTAAGAGATTGCTACGGCTGAGGTCAGAGAGGTCTTTTCCTGCTTTCTCCTCTAAGGTTTTGATGGTTTCCTGTCTCACATTCAGGTCCTTTATCCATTTTGAGTTTATTTTTGTGAATGGTGTGAGAAAGTGGTCTAGTTTCAACCTTCTGCATGTTGCTGTCCAGTTCTCCCAGCACCATTTGTTAAAGAGACTGTCTTTTTTCCATTGGATGTTCTTTCCTGCTTTGTCAAAGATGAGTTGGCCATACGTTTGTGGGTCTAGTTCTGGGGTTTCTATTCTATTCCATTGGTCTATGTGTCTGTTTTTATGCCAATACCATGCTGTCTTGATGATGACAGCTTTGTAGTAGAGGCTAAAGTCTGGGATTGTGATGGCTCCTGCTTTGGTCTTCTTCTTCAAAATTACTTTGGCTATTCGGGGCCGTTTGTGGTTCCATATGAATTTTAGGATTGCTTGTTCTAGTTTCGAGAAGAATGCTGGTGCAATTTTGATTGGGATTGCATTGAATGTGTAGATAGCTTTGGGTAGTATTGACATTTTGACAATATTTATTCTTCCAATCCATGAGCAGGGAATGTCTTTCCATTTCTTTATATCTTCTTCAATTACCTGCATAAGCTTTCTATAGTTTTCAGCATACAGATCTTTTACATCTTTGGTTAGATTTATTCCTAGGTATTTTATGCTTCTTGGTGCAATTGTGAATGGGATCAGTTTCTTCATTTGTCTTTCTGTTGCTTCATTGTTAGTGTATAAGAATGCAACTGATTTCTGCACATTGATTTTGTATCCTGCAACTTTGCTGAATTCATGTATCAGTTCTAGCAGACTTTTGGTGGAGTCTATCGGATTTTCCATGTATAATATCATGTCATCTGCAAAAAGCGAAAGCTTGACTTCATCTTTGCCAATTTTGATGCCTTTGATTTCCTTTTGTTGTCTGATTGCTGATGCTAGAACTTCCAGCACTATATTAAACAGCAGCGGTGACAGTGGGCATCCCTGTCGTGTTCCTGATCTCAGGGAAAAAGCTCTCAGTTTTTCCCCGTTGAGGATGATGTTAGCTGTGGGCTTTTCATAAATGGCCTTTATGATCTTTAAGTATGTTCCTTCTATCCCGACTTTCTCAAGGGTTTTTATTAAGAAAGGGTGCTGGATTTTGTCAAAGGCCTTTTCTGCATCGATTGACAGGATCATATGGTTCTTCTCTTTTTTTTTGTTAATGTGATGTATCACGTTGATCGATTTGCGAATGTTGAACCAGCCCTGCATCCCAGGAATGAATCCCACTTGATCATGGTGAATAATTCTTTTTATATGCTGTTGAATTCGATTTGCTAGTATCTTATTAAGAATTTTTGCATCCATATTCATCAGGGATATTGGCCTGTAGTTCTCTTTTTTTACTGGGTCTCTGTCTGGTTTAGGAATCAAAGTAATACTGGCTTCATAGAATGAGTCTGGAAGTTTTCCTTCCCTTTCTATTTCTTGGAATAGCTTGAGAAGGATAGGTATTATCTCTGCTTTAAATGTCTGGTAGAACTCCCCTGGGAAGCCATCTGGTCCTGGACTCTTATTTGTTGGGAGATTTTTGATAACCGATTCAATTTCTTCGCTGGTTATGGGTCTGTTCAAGCTTTCTATTTCCTCCTGATTGAGTTTTGGAAGAGTGTGGGTGTTTAGAAATTTGTCCATTTCTTCCAGGTTGTCCAATTTGCTGGCATATAATTTTTCATAGTATTCCCTGATAATTGTTTGTATCTCTGAGGGATTGGTTGTAATCATTCCATTTTCATTCATGATTTTATCTATTTGGGTCATCTCCCTTTTCTTTTTGAGAAGCCTGGCTAGAGGTTTGTCAATTTTGTTTATTTTTTCAAAAAACCAACTCTTGGTTTCGTTGATCTGCTCTACAGTTTTTTTAGATTCTATATTGTTTATTTCTGCTCTGATCTTTATTATTTCTCTTCTTCTGCTGGGTTTAGGCTGCCTTTGCTGTTCTGCTTCTATTTCCTTTAGGTGTGCTGTTAGATTTTGTATTTGGGATTTTTCTTGTTTCTTGAGATAGGCCTGGATTGCAATGTATTTTCCTCTCAGGACTGCCTTCGCTGCATCCCAGAGCGTTTGGATTGTTGTATTTTCATTTTCGTTTGTTTCCATATATGTTTTAATTTCTTCTCTAATTGCCTGGTTGACCCACTCATTCGTTAGTAGGGTGTTCTTTAACCTCCATGCTTTTGGAGGTTTTCCAGACTTTTTCCTGTGGTTGATTTCAAGCTTCATAGCATTGTGGTCTGAAAGTATGCATGGTATAATTTCAATTCTTGTAAACTTATGAAGGGCTGTTTTGTGACCCAGTATATGATCTATCTTGGAGAATGTTCCATGTGCACTCGAGAAGAAAGTATATTCTGTTGCTTTGGGATGCAGAGTTCTAAATATATCTGTCAAGTCCATCTGATCCAATGTATCATTCAGGGCCCTTGTTTCTTTATTGACTGTGTGTCTAGATGATCTATCCATTTCTGTAAGTGGGGTGTTAAAGTCCCCTGCAATGACCACATTCTTATCAATGAGGTTGCTTATGTTTATGAGTAATTGTTTTATATATCTGGGGGCTCGGGTATTTGGCGCATAGACATTTATAATAGTTAGCTCTTCCTGGTGGATAGACCCTGTGATTATTATATAATGCCCTTCTTCATCTCTTGTTACAGCCTTTAATTTAAAGTCTAGTTTGTCTGATATAAGTATGGCTACTCCAGCTTTCTTTTGGCTTCCAGGAGCATGATAAATAGTTCTCCATCCCCTCACTCTCAATCTAAAGGTGTCCTCAAATCTAAAATGAGTCTCTTGTAGACAGCAAATAGATGGGTCTTGTTTTTTTATCCATTCTGATACCCTATGTCTTTTAGTTGGCGCATTTAATCCATTTACATTCAGTGTTATTATAGAAAGATACGGGTTTAGAGTCATTGTGATGTCTGTATGTTTTATGCTTGTAGTGATGTCTCTGGTACTTTGTCTCACAGGATCCCCCTTAGGATCTCTTGTAGGGCTGGTTTCGTGGTGACAAATTCCTTCAGTTTTTGTTTGTTTGGGAAGACCTTTATCTCTCCTTCTATTCTAAATGACAGACTTGCTGGATAAAGGATTCTCGGCTGCATATTTTTTCTGTTTAGCACACTGTAGATATCGTGCCAAGCCTTTCTGGCCTGCCAAGTTTCAAAGGAGAGATCAGTCACGAGTCTTATAGGTCTCCCTTTATATGTGAGGGCACGTTTATCCCTTGCTGCTTTCAGAATTTTCTCTTTATCCTTGTATTTTGCCAGTTTCACTATGATATGTCGTGCAGAAGATCGATTCATGTTACGTCTGAAGGGAGTTCTCTGTGCCTCTTGGATTTCAATGCCTTTTTCCTTCCCCAGTTCAGGGAAGTTCTCAGCTATAATTTGTTCAAGTACCCCTTCAGCACCCTTCCCTCTCTCTTCCTCCTCTGGGATACCAATTATGCGTATATTATTTTTTTTTAGTGTATCACTTAGTTCTCTAATTTTCCCCTCATACTCCTGGATTTTTTTATCCCTCTTTCTTTCAGCTTCCTCTTTCTCCATAACTTTATCTTCTAGTTCACCTATTCTCTCCTCTGCCTCTTCAAGCCGAGCCATCGTGGATTCCATTTTGTTTTGCAATTCGTTTAAAGCGTTTTTCAACTCCTCGTGACTGTTCCTTAGTCCCTCGATCTTTGTGGCAAGAGATTCTCTGCTGTCCTGTATACTGTTTTCAAGCCCAGCGATTAATTTTATGACTATTATTCTAAATTCACTTTCTGTTATATTATTTAAATCCTTTTTGATCAGTTCATTAGCTGTTGTTATTTCCTGGAGATTCTTCTGAGGGGAATTCTTCCGTTTGGTCATTTTGGAGAGTCCCTGGCGTGGTGAGGACCTGCAGGGCACTTCCCCTGTGCTGTGGTGTATAACTGGAGTTAGTGGGCGGGGCCGCAGTCCGACCCGATGTCTGCCCCCAGCCCACTGCTGGGGCCACAGTCAGACTGGTGTGTGCCTTCTCTTCCCCTCTCCTAGGGGCGGGATTCACTGTGGGGTGGCGTGTCCCGTCTGGGCTACTTGCACACTGCCAGGCTTGTGTTGCTGGGGATCTGGCATATTAGCTGGGGTGGGTAGGCAAGGTGCACGGGGGCTGGAGGGGCAGGCTTAGCTCGCTTCTCCTTAGGTGATCCACTTCAGGAGGAGCCCCTCTTCCGTGGGCCTCTCGTCTGCGCTTGACTCCGGAGACTCCCTTCTGCTAATCCTCTGGCGGTTTTCTGGGTTCTTTAGGCAGGTGTAGGTGGAATCTAAGTGATCGGCAGGACGCGCTGTGAGCCCCGCGTCCTCCTACGCCGCCATCTTCCGGAACCAGAAGTTACTTTTTAAAAAAAAGTATAACTCCACAAAAAACTTCAAGAGTCAATTTCATAATAGGGCAGAGGTATTGGGTAAATATCTTAAGAGAGAGTGATTAATGCATTATATAATATACATATGTGTGTGTGTGTGTGTGTGTATAATGCATTATATGGATTATATAATGACATACAGCTATTTGGTGTTTTTACCCAAACCAAGTAGTCTTTTTGCTCCTAATCCAACCTGATTCTAGGTGTTGAGCTTGGGAGAGAGTTTGAGAGAGCGATTCTCCACACATCGAGCTTTTCTAGTTGTCAGCACAGGTAACACACAGTGAAAAAGGTAGCAGATTCTAGAAATCTGTGTGCATTTGAGCAGTGTGTGTACTCGCTGTAAAGAGGATGAGATATACTCACGTGGTCTCCGCTCTGACGGCACAGTTGTAAGCAGACAGAGTCAGAATGTTCAAACCATCTCCAACAGACCTGTGACTCTCCAGGAAGACAGACCAGATTCCACAAGTTCCCAAAACTACTGTAAGAGGGCTGAAAATCTAGTGCTTGAAAATCTACAAAATTTTTGACACTAAGGGAGTATCTTTTTATTATTATCATTTATTTATTTTTAGGGAGAGAGTGTGTGAATGGGGGAGGGACAGGGAGAATCCCAAGCAGGCCCCGCACCAGGACCACGACATGGGGCTCGAACCTACCAGCTGTGAGATCATGACCTGAGCCAAAACCAAGAGGTGGATGTTTAACTGACTGAGCCACCCAGGCACCCCTGACACTAAAGGAGTATCTTTTTACTGGAAACATTCCAGAACCACTGCTAAATCATCCATGGTTCATCATACACCTAATGACTTGGTTAAAGTATAACTGGCATATTATAAAATTCACCAGGTTTAAGTAGACAGTGATTTTAGTTGTCACACATCTTTAAATGAATGCAATCAATTTAGTTTAATTAATTCAGTTTAATTGGGGGGAGAAGCAAGAAATATGTAGTAGAATAGGATGAGGTAGTGATGGAGTTTAGTTCACATTTTACAAATCATCAGAAGGAAAATTATGAATTATGATGTCATGAATAAGTGTATAATCACAATTTAAAGATAATTCAGGGACACCTGGCTGGCTCAGTTGGTGAAGCGTCCACTTCGGCTCAGGTCATGATCTCATAGTTTGTGGGTTCAAGCTCCACGTCGGGTTCTGTGCTGACAGTGCAGAGTCTGGAGACTGCTTCGGATTCTGTGTCTCCCTGTCTCTGTCTTTCCCTGACCCACTTGTGCTCTGTCTCTTTCTCTCTCTCAAAAATAAATAAACATCAAAAAAAAATTTTAAGCCAGTCTCAAAATAACTCCTTGACAATGAGTGGATTCATAACCCTTTCCTCAGAATTCCCTGATACTACAGGAGTCTCTGGTGTTTGGGAATGTTTGTCAGCAGAGAAAAACTTCCACTTATCATTTCTTTTAGATGAACCTCTTCAGGAGGATTCTGATGTGCAACAGAGAAAACGCCTGAAGGTGAGTATTTCCCAAATCTAAAGAACCAGAGACTCTTTCTTCCTCCACAGATACGAATATCGGTAAGAGCGGGGGAATATTGAATATTGCCTGACCCTTGCTGCCTCCCTTTCATGATCTGTTTATCACAATTCCTGATGTAGCATCAATAACTTAATAATTAGAGATTGTGATAGCTGATACTTCTGTTGTTTTCATACTGATGTCAGATACTATTTTAAGCAATTCACAAGGATTAATTTCGTTAATCCTCAGAAAACCTCTATGATGTTTTCCTATCATTATTCTCAGATAATAATGAGGATATTAGTAATAAAAACTAATCATAAATATGAGGATGTTGTGGTGCAGATATGTTAAGTAATTTGCCTGAGACCACAGAGGTAGTGGTAGTAGTCTGTACATTTGAAACATTTCTTTTTTTAAAGGGGTGATTGTTCTTGCTAAACACTGTTAATGAATCACAGGACAATTAAGAAAAGCCCCCAAAGGATTTCCAAGCTCAAGAAACTTTTCATGTGTTTATGAAGTTCGAGGGTTTCCCCCAAAGCTTTACCCCACAGAAGCTGATCATGCTTCTGTTTAGACACCCACTCTCGCAAAATGAAATACCAGCGTCCCTCTGCTCTGTGGCAGGGACACTTTCATGTGGCTTGAGAATGGCCTGAGCTGTCAGCCCCTCCCTACTGTGATCTCCTTTGGGGCCTTGTCAGCATCTGAGGCATCTCTGAAGCCTCGATCCCAGCCCAGGGAGTCCCTCAGAGGTACCTGAATGTTCACTGAATAAGTGATTCCACAATTGTAGAATAAACTCTACTTTAGAGGGTAAAGGCATCTGGGACAGTTGAGACGGTTGGAGACAGTTGAGCGAATTCAAAGAAGGATCAAAAAAGAAAGTATTCATTTTCATTATTACCACATTAAAGTGTTTGCAAGCTCAGTACTTTCACTTAGCTTCTTTTACTTTTATTGTTCACTATTTCATAAACGAGGGAACTGAATGAAAGGTAACTTAAGATTGTTGGTCAGTGACACATCCTGATGCAGGCAGAACTGGTATGAGAGCCACCTTGCCTAATTCCACATTCAATGTTCTTGCCAGCATAGGATAGTAGGTGACATCTGGTGCTGCTTTCTTTGCTGTCTATATTAATTTCTGTGAACTATTCCTTTCCTCTCCCTTCCCTGTACTCCTCTCCTCTATACCTTTTTCCAGCAGTGTTTTGTCTCTGTGCATTTTTACATTTATTCTCCTTGCAGCTCTCTACTAGCTTCTATGCAAGAAAGGAGCCCCTCATGGGGATTCTTAGAATGCTATTCTACCCCAACTCTTCTGTCTACAACACTCCACTTACATGGAGCATTTTGCTGTTTGCAAGAAGGTGAAGACAAACGTTCTAGCCCTGGAGACATCCTCATTTAGGCCATTCCTTTTTGTTCTAATCTCCCAGGCTCTTCATAATTTAGGTACAGGTGATATAATGATCTTCCAGGGTTTTAAGACATTAATCAAAGTACTGCATGTGAAGACACTTTGTAAGCTCTAAAGCACTAGAGAAATGCTGTTGATACTGTTTATGTATGACCTTCACATTAAAAAGGTGATGCACAAGAAACCAAAGGAAAAAGATGATTCAGACCCAGTGCCAGTAGCACTTGGCTCTAAGCAGGTTCAGGAACAACAGTGCTGCCCAGGAAAAGCGAGTGCCCCTGGTAAAAAGAGTAAGAAGAAACCAGGTAAGAGGTAGCTATGTGGGAACGACTCCTCTGTTTCCTGGCTATGTTCAAGTATGTGGTCTAGGTATGGGGGATGGATCCTGGACAGGGTTGTAGCCAGACTGGACTGAGGAGCTCACCCAGCTCCAGCTGAGATGTTAGAACATGACTTCCAGGGTCATAGACCTGACTTGTCATTGATATAAAAGCTAAGTAACTAGGGGTGCCTGAGTGGCTCAGTTGGTTGTGTCTGACTCTTGATCTCAGCTCAGGTCATCTCAGGGTTGTGAGTTCAAACCCCATGTTGGGCTCCATGCTGAGTGTGGAGCCTACTTTAAAAAAATAAGAATTAGGGGCGCCTGGGTGGCGCAGTCGGTTAAGCGTCCGACTTCAGCCAGGTCACGATCTCGCGGTCCGTGAGTTCGAGCCCCGCATCAGGCTCTGGGCTGATGGCTCGGAGCCTGGAGCCTGTTTCCGATTCTGTGTCTCCCTCTCTCTCTGCCCCTCCCCCGTTCATGCTCTGTCTCTCTCTGTCCCAAAAATAAAATAAAAAACGTTGAAAAAAAAAAATTAAAAAAAAATAAAAAAAAAAATAAAAAATAAAAAATAAAAAAATAAGAATTAAAAATAAAAGCCAAGTGACTATAGGCAAGTCTTCTAAATTCTTTGAACTCCAGATTCTTAGTCCATAAAATGGAAATAAAGAATCATAGTTCACAAATTGTTCAAGGGCATTAAATCTAGAAAGCTTGACAATATGAAATGTGGTCAAGTAATTCCATCTGTGATAACCTGGGAATGCATCTTACAGTTGTATCCCCAGCCCTCAGCCTGACACACAATATGCCCTTAACACAAATATGCTGAATGAAAGAAGGTCTGAATGAATGTTCTGGTAAGTAAAGAGGTTGGAAATCTAAGTCTGACAATGGGAAGAGCCAGAAGCTAAAACTGTGGGCATTTGGTGTGTATTGGTCTAACGTCTCAACCTCTCTGAGCCAGAAGATGTGGAAAACAGACTATGTCGAATGCCTGTGGGCACTTGGGAGGGAGGAGGCATCTCCTTATCTGAAAAAAACAAAACAAAACAAAACAAAACAAAACAGAGACTTATACTCTCCAACCCAACCAACTCTCATTTACCAACTCTTCTCCACCATAGGATCCGAGAAAGGGAAGAATATTTGGGCCAATAGACTGCGCCAAAGAAAGAACCTGATAGCATATGAAGAGATCAGTGATCCCGAGGAAGATGACTAATCCTGTAAGTAACCCTTCAGTCCATACCCACAGCCCTGCAAAATGTACTTGTCTGTTGTAGAACTGGTATCCCATCTTGTCACTTATTCCCCAAACCATTCCTTTCTCCTAGTCCCTTGGGGGTGCAGCATTGAAGCTAAATGATGAGGTTTCCCATGCTCTTTCTGCTCCCTGCTCAGTATACCCAGGGATCCTCCCTACCTAGAATGATGTGGGCTCCCAAACCCCTGGTCAGCTCCTGATGTGTAGGCCACACTTTCCTGTAGTCTGGGAAAACTCACAAGACAGGTAAGGGGGTCACTATGGCATGAGCATAAGGTTCACTTTGAGGAGCAGTGGGAGATGCATGCAGATGATGAAGTAGGGTAGAATCAGAGTGCTCACGGCCAAGCAGGTGTGGATGAGGAGTTTGGTATTGATTTATCAGACAATAGGAGCTCACTGCCACTGATTCTCCTTCTCTTTCCTTGCCTCAACCTCAGGGATGTACAAGTGCCCATGATAAGAAGCAGAACCTGGTGGCCTTTCATGAACATGGGCATGGCTGTGAATTCCTAGCCATCAGGTGTATAGCAAGTAAAAGAAAGAGTTCACAATAGTGAAAAGTTAAGCATGATTTTTGTTACTGTGCGCCAAATATTCTGTTAGATATAAGAGTTTTGTTGATGAGTAAAACATATACCTAATACATATTTCTTTCTGTGTATCCATGCACTTATCTTAGAAAATAAGTATTGTATTCTCAGGTAATTCTCTGCATAGAACAGCACTACACTCCTCCCCAGATGTGCAGATGTGACTGCTGAGGGCAGTTTTGGGTGTTTGATTTCACATGTTTTCCTCTGCATTTACACACACACATACGGTACTACTATAAGCATTTCCCACATGCTTTTTCCCCACTACCAGCGTGTCCTGGACAAGTACCATTCATTTTGTTCCTGTTCAGCAGGTGCTCCGTGTTGTAAATCCCCATTATTAATTTACGTTGTATTAGTCATTGACAGTTAATAAACATGTACAAGCTTTTCTCAGTTGTTTGCTCCTTTCGTTCTTCTGCACAGAGCCTTGTGCATATGTGTGAGTGTTTCTTTAGCACGCAGTCTTAGAAGTGTAATTGTCGTGTCAAAGGGCTCATTCATTCAACAAACACCTATTGAACATGTACTGTGTACTGAACACTGCTCTAGGTGCTGGAAAGACATCAGGGAACAAGACAGACAAATGTCCCAGCCCAAATGGAGCTAACATTCTAATGGGTGATGTTTCCAGTTTTTATTTTGATGGACACTATACACCCCAAATTCTGGGGCAGGTGCTGGTTGGACACCTTGGCCTTTGCTCTCTGTAGGATCTCCTTAGTAAGGGGCTGGGATGGTCCATTTGGAAGTCTGTGAGAGGAGACAGAGATAAAACCATCAACTGGGGAATGTAGAAGAATAGAAAAAGGAGTGGTCCCCTGGAGAGCATATGGTACGCAGGAATGGAAGAGTCTGCTAGTCATGATGCAGGAGAGCAGCAGATGGAAAAATCCACTGGACAAAAGTATGAAATTGCCCATCAAGGGTCTCATGACCAAAGTTTTGAGGGCTGGGGAGGGGATGAAGAGTTGAGAATGGGAGAGTCTCCTCCTATACATACCATTGCAGACCACATAATCAGCTCTGGGAAAAGGAAGAGGGGAGTCTTTGGGGGAACAAACCATTGTGTGGTACATTAAGGGATATTAAGGTTGCCAACAGAGGTCACCAAGGTGACTTGCATTGGACATCAAATACCAGCCCCAGATGGAAGCAGGGTTGGTGCTATTTTAACCATCCACTGCCCATCACCTCAGCCTCCCAGCAACCACCCAGCCTTGGCAGGTCTCTACTCTTCCACTGAGGCTTCCATTTCCCCTACCTCTGCCTTTGTTACACCTCTGGACCTGTCTCCTCATCCCAATAGATTTGGATCCAAAGCAGGGAGAAGCCATAAAGCCACAGATGATTGGGTCCTGAGGAGACAGACAAGAATTAAAGGCTCTCCTGGGGGTCTGACTGATCATTATGACTCGAGGCTAAGTCCACATTTGCTGGGCCGGAGTTGGGTCTGCCCTCTCCCATGTACACACTATGACAGCTGCAGGGTTGCTGTCCTCACATCAGCCCTGGGGCTGGGTCTCCTAAAGCCCTGGGAGTTGGTGGACCCTACTCCGGAGGACTTTGCCCTGAGAGATTGAGAAAACCTCAAAGAATCACCATTCATTGGAGCTCTAGACAAGACAGACAGGTGAGGAATAAAGCATGGCCAAGGGTATAGACAGATAGGGATACATACATGAACTCTTTCTGACCAGCATGTTCCCCATGATACAGCCTTCTTCACAGGGGTGACCCTCCCCACAAAGTCAGCTCCTGGGGAATGTGTATTGAGGGCATCCTTGTTTACCTGCTTCTTTGAGAATATTATCCTGTCACTTGTCACACCTCTGGGTGGGACAAGTCCCAAATCCAGGACTTCACATCCCAGGACAAGAACACCATCTGCAGGAATGGGGGAGGTCTGGTTCACTGGGGTCTTCTCAGCCCACCTTCCATAATAACCATATAAAGTGCAATTAATATTCACCATGCATTTAATAGATGTTATATACAAATAGACAGAGATTATACACAGAGACACTGGCAGATGTCAGACTTCTTGCCAGAGTTCCTGTAAATTGCATGTGTGGGATGGATGGGCTTAGAACTCACTGAGACTTCAGACATTAAGGAGAATAGGTGTGGGGGTACCTGGTGGCTCAGTTGGTTAAGCTTCTGACTCTTGATTTAGGCTTAGGTCATAATCTCACCGTCTGTGGGATTGAGCCCCGCTTTGGGCTCCGCACTACTGACAACGCAAAGCCTGATTGGGATTCTCTCTCTCTCTCTCTCTCTCTCTCTTTCTCTGCCCCTCCCTGCCCTCTCTCTCAAAATAAATAAATAGGTAAACTTTTCAAAAAAGGAGAACAGGTGTGTATTGGAGGGGGAACATGAATAAGCTTCAGGTTCTGTCCCAAGTCTCAGAGTAGAGGACAACATGGATGGCCTTGAGGGGATAATGCTAACTGAAATAAGACAGAGGAAGACAAATAGCATGATTTTACTCATACACGGAATCTAAAACAAAACATAACAAAAAACAAACAACACAAAAACAACCTAATAGAGAACAGATTGATAGTTACCAGGGGGGGAAAGGTGTCGGAGGGTGGGCAAAATGAGTAAAGGAGCTCAATTGTATGGTGATGTATGGTAACTAGACTTTTGGTGGTGATCACTTTGTAGTGTATACAGATATTGAATCATAATATTGGTACACCAGAAACTTATGTGATGTTATATACTAATTTTACCTCAATAAAAAGATTTATTCTCCTTAGGGAGACACATGTACTTGTGGGAACAGTTTTTCAGCCAGTGAAATAGGCCAATGATGCCTTTGACAACATTTTATGTGTTTTACCGTTTTATCTAAATATTACTATCATAAAATGCATGAAAGTTTCATTGTAGGGTGCCTGGTTCAGACTCTCTGTAAGCAGGTAGGGCATGCTGAATATTCCTCTTTGCTTTGGCATGACTAGCCATGGAGCAGACAGACTAGAAATGGTCCCTTCTCACGGAATCTGGCTGGCTCAGCCAGTGGAGCACGAGACTCCTGACCTCAAGGTTGTGAATTCAAGCCCCACGTTAGGGGTAGAGATTACTTAAAAATAAAATTTTTAAAAATGGTTCCCTCTCTACAAATGCATTTCTCTCCTTCATTATTACTATGGAGGGCTGAAGGTACCCCAGGCTCTGATATGCTTCTTTCTCAGCATTCCCTACATGCATCCTAGGGGACTTTCCCATGTAGGAGGTAGGGAGTTCATGGTCATTAGTGTGCCATCTGCCCAGTGTAAGTAAGGGTGTTGAAGGTCCAACTAGCCGTTTAGCTGTGAGTGTAGTTCTTGATTTTTTATCCATTTTACCCTGTTTGAAGTTTCTCCGGATATATTCTTCTCTTCTTGGTTGTTTCCTCCTGCTCATTTTGGCTTCTGGCTCCCTTCCCCCTTGAAACTTTCATCTGAGCTACTTTCTGTTTTTAAGGAATCCTTCACAATTTCTGGTCCCCAAATGGCATCCTTTCTTGTTTCCTGGTACTCTATACAATTTTTTTCTGTTATTTCAGTGGAGAGGTAGACAAGTTTGCTCAAGCAGCCATCTTCAGAACATCTTTAAGGGTGTTTTTTAAACTTCCGAGTAGAAACCGTTGTTTTACTTTTATTGTGTTCAGAGAATGTCCCTTGCATTTTCTACATTTTGAGGGGCAGCTTCAAGATTTATTTGTGGCCTATTACATGGTCAAATGTATTAATGTTCATGGGTATTATACAGAAAGTTGGGCAGATTCCTGATTATTTACTTTCTTTAATGAACAGTTATTGGAGTTGCACCTTAGAGGCAGAAAGGGCTACTGCCAGCCAATCTATGTAAGTGTTGGAGGGGAATCTACCAATGAACTTTTCAATGAACTCACCTGATAATTATCCTAAGCCCCCCCCCCCCCCTGCTCTTTGTCCTTTTTGACTCTGAGTTTGGACTTTTTCGGAGGCTTTGTTACAAAGAACAGCTCTTGCCTCTGGTGATTTGAGGTGTGATCTTGTCTCCTTGGACTTCTCTCTCAGTCTGATCCCACCTTGTTTCTATCTTCCAGGAGTGTTTCAGCATTTCTGGTGGCCCACCAGCACCTTTTCCCTGTACTGTTAAGAATGTATCCTGGGACACCTGGGTGGCTCAGTTGGTTAAGCGTTTGACTCTTGATTTCAGCTCAAGTCATGATCTCATGGTTTGTGAGTTCAAGGCCCACATCAGGCCTGCTTGGGATTCTCTCTGTACCTCTGTCTCTGCCCCTCCCCTGCTTGCAGTCTCTTCCCTCTCTCTCTCTCTCTCTCTCTCTCTCTCTCAATTAATAAACTTAAAAAAATAATTTATCCCTGGCATGCCTGGCTGGTTCAGTCAGTAGAGCATGCAACCCTTGATCTAGGGCTCATGAGTTCAAGCCTTGCATTGACAGTGGAGTTTACTTTAAAAAAAAAAAAAGAATTTATCCTTAAAAACACTTCCCAAATCAATATAATGTTGGGTGGGATGGGAGAGAGACGTACAGGCTCTATTTGCCATCCTCCTCCGATCATCTGTTTGTAGATGTAATGAATTTTTGTCACTATATGAGTGTAATTTTCCTCCATTTTTTAAGGTTTCACACCCAGCATGGAGCCCAAAGCAGGGCTTACTTATGACCCTGAGATCAAGACCTGAGCTGAAATCAAGAGTCAGATACTTAACCAACTGAGCCACTCAGGCGCCCCAATTTTCCTCCATTTTATTCTCTAAATGGCATTTTATTCTCTAAATGGTTCTTGAAACCTATCAATTATTGTGTATAAGGGGCGCCTGTCTGACTTCATCAGTAGAGCACACAACTCTAAATCTCAGGGTTGTGAGTTCAAGCCCCACATTGGGTGTGGAGCCTACTTTAAAATTTTTTTTAAATTATTGTATATAATATTTTGTAACCTGGCTATGTGCAGGTTCCATTGGGGATATGCTTTTGGGTTGTTTTGTTTTGTTTTGTTTGGCTTATAACAGCAAACATTTTATATGCTCAGGATCTTATGGGTTAGCTCTTTGGGTTGGGCCAGGTGGTTCTTCTGCTGGTCTTGCCTGGGATCACTCATTCGACTGCAGTCAGTTTGCAGGTTGGTAGGGTGCTCAGCTAGCCTGAGTCTTTTTGCTTCCTGTGGTCTAATCCTCAAACAGGCCAGCCTGGGCTTCTTCACATGGCAGGCTTAGGTCCTCTGAGACCTGCTCCTTCCCCAGGCTCTGCTCTGCAGTCTCTCTTGCACCAATGCTAGCACAGGACTCAATGTGTTTTATTCCCCAAAGGAAAATTCATTTCACAAGGCAATATCATTATAAAAGGACAATTTATTGAAGATTTCATAGAGAAGACTAGTGGAGGTGAAGGAAGTATATATTTTACAGAGCTGAGCAGTTCATTGCAAAAATCACCTAAACTGCCTTCCTTACCCCCAAAAAAATCACCCTTAAAGGGTGCCTGGATGGCTCAGTCAGTTAAGTGCCCAACTTCAGCTCATGTCATGATCTCACAGTTTGTGGGTTCGAGCCCCACATCAGGCTCTGTGGAGCCTGGAGCCTGCTTCAGATTCTGTGTCTCCCCCTCCCTCTGCCCCTGCCCAGCTTGCATTCTGTCTCTATCTGTCTCAAAAATATATTAACATTAACTTTTTAAAACTTGCCTTTAAGCTATTCTACTACTGTTTCTGTAGCTGGGGTATTGTGGTACAAGAGTACCTGGCTCCAAGCATCCTAAACAGACCAGGTTCGGCCACTCGCCACTGACAAAACCCAATGCCTGAGAAACGAGTGGTAGTGGAACAAGAATGGAAATGATTTCAATGAAGCCAACACCGGGAAGACAGCAGACTAGTGTCTCAAAGACTGCCTCCAAAATGCCAGAAAGTTCCAAGTTATATAAAGAAAATGTGGGGTAAAGGCGAGTGGGTAAGTGCAGGTGGGCAATGAAGGTCAAACTGATCGTTGTCTTGGGGTCAGTCACATGGGGTCTTGCTGGCTCAGGGCAGTCCCTATTGCTTGGGGAGTGTACTTGCAGTTCCCATCAGGGAATGCTTTTGCCCTGGGGTCTTCCACCTGAGCTAAGAGACAAACAGGAAAGAACCCAACTAGAAAGCTCGAGGTCAAAATAGAGGCATCTAAAGTCCTCTTTCCATTCTTCTATTCCTTCTAAGACAGGGAAACTGAAGGGGCCCCATAATATACTGCTTTATTCCTGCCTCTGTTCTTGCTAGGACCTATACCCCCTCCTTACACACGCCTTATAGAAAACGGTGTATGTACTCCTTGTAAAGGTCATGGAGTTAATGATTTCTTTGGAGTCTTCCAGTACAGTACCTTTCCAGACCACTGACTCCAGGCCTCTGCCCCCAGGGCATAAGTGACTTATAGAGGACACCTGAGCACTTATCCCTGGGTTTTTTCGGTATTTTATTTTATTTTATTTATTTTATTTTATTTTGAGAGAGAGAAAGAGCACAAGCGGGGAAGGGACAGAGAGAGACAGAGGATTTGAAGCAGACCCTGGGCTGACAGCAGTGAGCCTGCTGTGGGGCTCCAACTCATGAACGGCAAGATCATGACCTGAGCCAAAGTCGGACACTCAGCTGACTGAGCCACCCAGGGGCCCCGCATTCATCCTTGTTTTGACTAGTTCCTGGATGCCTGAGAGGACAACGTACACCAGATCTCCATCCTCAATAAAAACCTCAGACCCCAGGGGCAACTGGCAGACTCAGTTGGTAAAGCATGCCAACTCTTGGCCTTGGGGTCATGAGTTTGAGCCCCACGTTGTGGGTAGAGCTTACTTTTAAAATAAAATAAGATCTCTTCCTTAAAAAAAACTGCAGACCCCAAGCAAAAATGAGACTCTCTCTCTTTTCCTTTCTAGTCTCCAGACATTCTACTGTACTCTATCACTTCTACTAATCAATAAACTCTGCCATCACTTCCTCTTCAGTTCTCCATTTCTATTCTTGTGTGAAGCCAAGGACCCTCTTGGCTGGTCCTGTGGGATCCCCTCTGGGTCCTCGGCCCCAGCCAGCATACATCACCTCCATCTATCCCGAATCCTCATATTTGCCCTTTTTCTCCTTTGGACAATTTTACTCTGCTCAGACTTGGGTTCTCCACAATCAACACTTAACATGGCCTTCACAAGTTCCAATGACCATTGTTTAAGGCCAGATTCCCAAAGAAACAGACTTTGGGCATATAGGATGTCTCCAGGCAGATTATACAAAGAAATGCAGCTCAGAACTTTGCATGAAGAGAGGGAGGAAGGAGAGACTTGATCTGCCCAGCTCACTCCCGGATCCTTTTCTTATTGGTCAAAATGCACCCCACAGGCATGAAGGCATGAACTCCCCACATTTCCAGATTGCACCACCTGACCCCTTTGACAGACGTTTGGGAAGCCAGATTACACACTTTTGAGACCCAGCATTTCATACAATCAGAAGTGATGGGAGGAGCCAAAAAGCCCAGGCGTGCAGCTCACTGGCCTGGCTTTAGAGCAGCATCCAAGGGTGAGCGCTAAGTACTCCCAGACAAGTCCTAAGTTCACCTGGTAGTTGTACTAGCCATCTGTGCTAGCTAATTGCCTTTATCCACTATCTCTATGATAAGCAGGTGCTTACAGCTTGGAGCCAAGCACCTAGGTGAAACTCCCAGGTGACAGGTAAATGGGAGGCTTATCTTCTTTGACAACCACATTTCAAAGAGATGGCTCAAATGCTCTTATTAAGAAAGGCATTCCTGGGTTATAGGCTGGCAACAGGCTTATTTAGCTCTTAAAAAGATGTACAGACATATCAAAGAGGCAGAGAAAGATTCAAAATCCTAGGTTTCTCAAGGAAATGCTTGAAGAAAAGTGAAGGAGGGGAAGTCTCTTTCCCTTTTTTGGCAACAGGGAAAATTCAGTTTTGTGTTTATTTACCCTAACAATGTTCCTCTTTGGTTATTCTTTTATAGTGACACTACCATTTTTATTTTTTAAAATGTATTGATTTATTTTGAGAGAGTGAGAAAGCACACAAGTCAGGGAGGGGGGGAGAGAGAGAGAGAGAGAGAGAGAGAGAGAAAGAGAACCAAGCAGGCTCCTCACTGTTAGCACAGAGCCCGATGCAGGGCTTGAACCCACGAGCTGTGAGATCATGACCTGAGCTGAAGTCCAACATTTAACCGACTGAGCCACCCAGGCGCCCCAACACTATTAAATGGAGATATTTAAAATATCTCCATTGCCATTTCTGCCTTTCTCGGGGAGTTTGTAGCCACCAAAATATTCAGTAAACCCATAGTAAGAGGCAAAGGAAAGCAACCATCATAATTACAATAGAATGAATTTAAAAGTTCAATAAATGGGGGTGCCTGGGTGGCTCAGTCAGTTGAGCATCCGACCTCAGCTCAGGTCATGATCTCACAGTCCATGAGTTCGGGCCCCGCATCGGGCTCTGCACTGATAGCTCAGAGCCTGGAGCCTGCTCGGATTCTGTGTCTCCCTCTCTCTTTGCCCCTCCCCCACTCGCGCTCTGTCTCTCTGTCCTTCTGTCTCTCTGTCTCTCTCTCTCTCTCTCTCTGCCTCTCAAAAATAATAAAAGAAAACTAATAAAAAATTTTTTCAAAGTTCAATAAATGTATTTAGCTAGTATATTGAAAGTGAAAAAAAATAAAATAAAAAATAAAAGTTCAATATAATACTCACCCTTGGTGATGGAAGGGAAACCTTTATGCCATACCAGTGATGAATGGTTAAAGCAGATTCTTGCTTAGTATTGTGCAAAAATTATCCTTCCTCGCACATTCATTTTACTGCTGTGTGGTTGCCTTTATTGCTTGGACTTTCTCTCTGTCTTTAAACTTCTGACAATCTGTATGCCTGAAACTGTCTCTATTCCACCTTATATAAAAGTTCCTTTCTTTCAACACTTTGGAGTTATTACACCCTAGTCTGCTTGCATCCGGTATGGTATTTGAGAAATCTGATGTCAGTTAAATTACTTTTGCTTTGTAAGTAAACTTCTATTTCTCTGTAGATGTTTTAAAAATCATTTTGGGGGGGCACCTGACTGGCTCAGTCAGTGGAGCACGTGACTATTGATCTCAGGGTTGTGAGTTTGAGCCCCATGCTGGGTGTAGAGATGACTTACAAATAAACTCTTTAATAAAATAAAATGAAAATAATTTTTGTTATCTTTCATAATCTGGAATTTTACTGTGTCTCGGGGAGTGTATATATGTGCATGTCTTTATCTATTCTGTTCAGCATACTATGATCCCTTTAAATCTGAAGTCATCTAAGTCTGAGATATTCTCACTCATTTTTTTAATTTAAGCATTCTGTCCTTACGAGGCTACTATTAGATGGGTCTTGACATGTATACATCTATCCTCCATATTAATTAGCATTTCTTTCATTTACTCCATCTCTATCCATTCCTCATCACGTTTCTTGCCTTTTCAAATGCATCTGTTTTAATATCCAACCTAGCCCACTGAATTATTTATTTGAGAAATTAATATCTAGTATTCCTAATAGTTCTGTAAGCAGAAAGAGCTGGGGTCCCCAGAAAAAGAAAAACAGACACAGCTTTCTTGACATAAGAAGTTATTTTAGGCCCCCAGTCGACTTGTAAAAGAATATAACAAACAGTCACTATCAGTCCAGGAGATAGTCTAATCCCACTCAAAAGTGAAGACTGACCAGATGCATGCTGAGTTATCTTTTCAGGATCTAAACCCCTTTAAGCACTCAGAGACTGGATGATCTGGAGCCAGAGAACTGATGATGCTGGCCCTTGCTGGCCCTTGTGACTTTGACCTGGACTCAGTCACCTTAAAATGACTTTTGCCCCAGTTCCGTGCTGTAATTCCCTATTGTGCAAGCCCCTTCATAAATATGTATGCACTCTTAGCTTAAAACTAACCTGGTTTTAGGGGCACCTGGGTGGCTCAGTCAGTTGAGCATCCGACTCTTGATTTTGGCTCAGGTCATGATCTCAAGGGTTCGTGAGTTCGAGCCCTGCATTGGGCTCTGTGCTGACAGCATGGAGCCTGGTTGGGATTCTCTGTCTCTGTCTCTCTTTCTCTCTCTCTCTCTCTGCCCCTCCCCCATACTCAAAATAAATAAATAAGCTTAAAAAAATTAACCTGGCTTTAGTTGTTGGAGGAGACACTGCTTTGGGAAATATCTCTGGTGTTCTCCTATACCTGTTGCAAGTAAAACCCTTCCTTTTCTTAATCTTTGGCTTAGTTTTGTCTTTTAGCTAGACACCTACCAAAAGGTGAACTCGGGTTCAGGTAAAAGTTCTATATAACCTTTTGGGAAGATATGTAGCCTGGACATTCCTTGTGGGTTTGAGGGTTTGGAGGTTGGTATGTCAGGGTAGAGAACTTCTAGAGTTGTCCTCTGGGCTCAGCTAATCCTTCTTTTCCCTCCCCAGCCTGTGACTCCCCAAAGAAACTTCCAGGACTTCTGCACCAAGTGAGGATGTAGAGGGGCTTCGGTGGGGGGGGGGGTGTTATTTGTTGTAGTTTCCTAGCCCAGAGGGTGAAGGGAAGAATGCCTGCCTATATACTGGCTAGCCTGACTGAACATTTTCTATGAGCTTTCCAACCCCACTCTGCCCCGATGTAACCATGCCTCCTCAGACTGGCACTGGGCCAGCCCTGCCACTTTTCTGCTTTGTGGTGCTTACAGGACAGGTAATGAGCCTTCCAAAAAATATAAGGAGACAAAAGGACACAGAGAGCTCCACCTCAGCTTATCCTCCATCGATGACCTCTGACCTTTTCCCACTCTGGGCCATCGCATCCCCGACTGGGGACCAAACCATCAAGAGTTTTGTGACTGGGAAGTATTCTGAAACCTGACCAGCTCCTTACCTCTTCTGTGGTATCTGCTTTTGCTTGTTCAACATCTTCATCTATAGCTACATTTACATTTTATTTATTTATTTGCTTACTTACTTATTTATGAGTTTGTTTATTTTGAGGGGGGAGGGGCAGAGAGAGAGGGACAGAGAGAATCCCAACCAGGCTCCATGCTGTCAGCACAGAGCCCGACACAGGGCTTGATCCCACACACTATGAGATCATGACCCGAGCCAAAATCAAGAGCCGGACACTCAACTGACTGAGTCACCCAGGTACCCTGCCTTTACATTTTAGCAGACATTTGAAGTCATTACTTAAGACAACAACAACAATAGCTGAAATAGATATACCAATTACCATGTGACAGGGGCTATTCTAAGTGCTTTACATATATTAACTCACGTAATCATCGTAACCATCCAGTGAGTTCAATAACTATCCCCAGTTTACTCTTGAGTAGACTGAGGCACAGAAAGATTCTGTGACTTACACAAGGTCACACTGCCAGTAAATTGAGAAGCCAGAATTTGACCATGTGCAGTTTGACTCCAGAGTTTACATTTTAAAAAGCAACTGTTCTACAATTCTACCATTAATTTGCATCTACAGTCATCCCTTAAACAACATAAGAACTCTCTTTTCTTTCCTCTTCCTCCCCTCATCTCCCATGTTTATATTACCTGGAATTTTAGTTCAAGATGGTGATCTTTAAATTTTACAATCAAAACTTATTTAGACTTTTCAATGAATGTTACTATTTTTCCCCTCACCATTGCTTACCAGAACCCCCTTCTGGCTCCTTAATCCAGTTTTCTTCTGCTGGATCACATACCCTAATAATCCTTTAAGAAGGGGTAGGTGTGTGATGAATTTTCTGAAATATTTTTGCTCTCATCTGGATTATCTTGTCTAGATACAGGTTTTTTGAAATATAGGTTCAAAGTTATTTTTCATCAGCTCTTTGAAGAACTCCTCCACTGTATTCTTTCTTCTCTCTTTTCTCCCTGGGGCCTTTCAGGATTTTGTTATCGTTTAGGATTTTATTTTTAACCTAGAAATTTTATTTCTATGGTGTGTGTGTGTGTGTGTGTGTGTGTGTGTGTGTGTGTGTGTAAATCATGCTTAGAATTTAGTGGCTCTTTTCAGTTTGATGATTGTCTTTTTTCAGCTCAGAAAATTCTAGAACATTATTTCTTCAAGTATTGCCTTCTCCCCACTGTCTATTTTCTGTGTCTGAAGCTCCTATTTGATGAATGTTGAAACTTCTGGGGCCTATCCTCCATTTCCTCTATTTCTTTCATACTATCTACTTCTTAATCCTTTGTGCTGTAATGTGAAGTAATGCCATTGCATGAACACATTTTTTTTTCATTGAGCTACTCCAGTTTCTCTTATTGATCTGCAAAAGCTTGTTTACACATTAGGGATAATTACTTTTAATTTGTCGCATATTGTAGGAGACCAGAATATGCCACCCCAAAACATGCCTCTTTGGCATAAGGATGGCTTTGAGCTGATCATTCTGAGAAACAGCAGATAGAGGTGCTGCTGTCAGGTCTGAGAAACAGACCTGAGATAAGCTCAGGTCATGATCTCGCAGTTTGTGGGTTCGAGTCCTGCGCCAGGCTCCATGCTGACAGTGTGGAGCCTGCTTGGGATTCTCTCTCTCTTCCTCTCTGCCCCTTCCTGACTCGCATTTTCTTTCTCTCTCAAAATAAGTGAATGAACTTTTTTAAAAAATAATAAATAAGCTTTTTAAAAAAGCCAGCTTGTTGAGCTTTAGTGTTGAGCCTAGTGGCAGTAAGGAATGAAGAGTGAAATAAGAAGGATACCATATTCAACTACAGTCAACTGCCCTATTTCTAAATATAGAGACGAGAAAGATTATTATCTGTGGTGGCTTGCACATGCATTAAAAATTATCTGGGAAGATAAACAAAAAGTCTCTTAAACATCCAGAAACTTCTCTCATAAAGAAACACATGCGAATTTTAACAGCAATACCATTTTCACCTAGTAGGTTGGCAAAAAATCCATGTCTCATGACTCAGGATGCTGGCAAGGCTGTGGTGAAATTGGCACTCATACACATTGCCAGTGGGAGAGCAAAATGGCCATGCTGGCTCCTGTTGGACCTGCCATGCTTGTTTCTACCTCAGGGCCTTTGCACTTGCTGGGGCCTCAGCCAAGAACACTTTGTCTAAATAAGCATGGGACTCACTCCTTCTTGCCAATCTAGGACTGACTCAGCTCCTTGTCTGCTCGACAGTGAGGCCTCCCTGACTACCTCCTCACTGCCCCCTGCACACCACACTCACATCACTTATTTTCCTCACAGTGTGCATCTTTTTTTAAGCTTATTTATTTATTTTGAGAGAGCCAGAGACAGCTTGAGAGGGGGAGGGATAGAGAGAGAGGGAGAGAGAATCCCAAGCAGGCTCTGCACTCCCAGCACAGAGCCTGACGTGGGGCTTGAAACCACGAAACTGTGAGATCATGACCTGAGCAGAAACCAAGAGTTGGACGCTTAACTGACTGAGCCACCCAGGCTCCCCTCTAAGATTTTATTTTTAAGTAATCTCTACACCTCACGTGAGGCTTGAACTCACAACCCTGAGATCAAGAGTCGCATGCGCCACTGATGGAGCCAGCCAGGAGTCCCTCATAGTGCTCATCTTTATCAGAAATAATTAATCTCTTTTCCTCTCTTCTGCTAGATCAGGGATCAGCAAATTTTTTTTTCTGAAAAGGGCCAGATAATAAATAGCTTAGGCTTTGTGGGCCATGTGGTCTCTGTTGCAACTCGTCAGCCCTGCTGTTGTAGCAATAAATAACCATAAACAATATGTAAGTGAGCAAGCATTATTGTGTTCCAATAAAAGATTTGCAGACACTGAAATTTAAATTTCATACTTGTTAGGTGTCACAAATTATTCCTCTTCTTATTTTTTTTTTCAAGCACTTAGAAATGTGCAAACTATTCTTGGCTCAGGCCATACAAAAAGAGGCAGCAGGCTGCTGAATTTGGCCTGTAGGTCATAGTTTGCCTACTCTTTTGCTAGAACACCAACTATAGGGATTACTGTCTGCTTGATTCAACCCCAGCACCTAGAACAGTGCTCTCAAGAGGCTCTCAAGAGGTTTCTTGAGTGAGGAAGTGAATGGAACAATGAGTTGAGGAGTAGCAAGTTTCTGAAGGAGTGGAGAAGTGAGTGAATACTTGAGAGCCAGTTCAGTCCTACTCTCAGGGCCTTAGTTTACCCCTGTCTGAACCTAGGCAGACTCCCCCAAGAAGACTTAGAAAGAGATGAGAAGGCTGAGACCAGAGTTGCAATGCAGCATCTTTATTCTTCCCCTTTAGCTCGAGGGTGATCCTGACAAACAGCTTCTGCCAAGAGAGGCAGAAAGGACTGGGCTGGGCAAGGATTCCCCAAAGACCTGGTCTCCTCCTCCTCCCATGGTGTTGGGCTTAGGGCCATGATCCAAGCTCAGCATCCCTGGGGAGGAGGGAAGTGGACCACTCTACAACCTCCGCAGCCCCCTACCTCCAACAGCCATGATAATGGGAACCAGCCACCTCCACACACCAGGCAGGAGGGACCCAGGAGAGGGGCCCCATCTTCCTCCACGTGCACAGGAGCATGCACACGGGGGCCCAGGGAGGAGCAGGGCATGGTCAGTGTCCAGACACAGGGCTCTGGACTGTGGCCCAGTTGGCAAACATAAAGCCTAGACTGATTGCCATGAAGAGGACCCCCAGGAGACCAAAACACAGAGCCTGTGGATGAGAGGGAGACAAGATGCAGTTGGTTGGGTCTCCACACCAGAGCTCCTCCTGAGAATGTCCCTCAAGCCCTCCATCCCCTCCAGAGTGCCCCCATGCATTCCAGACCCTCCTGCTCCCTCCCCTTCCTCAAAACCAGCCCCTTCCTAAGAATTCTTCTTTCATCCTTCTAGAACACTTCAGAGAGTACTCTCCTTTATCCTCATTGAAAGTGCTCCTGACCCTCTTCAAATAGTACTCCTTCTGTTGTCTGTAGAATGCTCCCTCTGTCTTTGCAGACCCTGCTGGTACTCTGTCTGCTCAGCCCCTTTCTAAGACAATCTCCTTCATTCTTCCAGACCACCTGCTCCCTTCCCCCCAGCCCCCTCTTGAAAATTTTCTTTTTATCTCTGGCCATCCAGGAGTGCTCTCTCCTCAGAATTCTCCCTCTTCCCCCAACCCTTTCCTGGAATGCTCACCTGGATCTTAGGCCAGGAGTAGAGGGGCTCCACCTCAGTTGGTACAATGCGGAGGTAGAAGATGCTAGGAAGGATGAAGATGAGGCTAGGGGCTGAAGTGGACCCTGAAGGACAAGCAGGAGGGACAGAAGCCAATGTAAGTTTGGGGTACCAGGCCCGTATTAGGTGGGGTCTGGGATTGGGGTTAGGGGTACTAACCAATAACCCCAAAGATATCCCGGATGGTTGGCACACAAATGACAAGAACATTGACCAAGACAAGCAGGATCAGGGCTATGGCCACGTGTCGTGGCCAGCTGAAGTCTCTGCTTGGGAAGAACAGCTGCTGCAGGGCCCGGCGGATCTGTGGTCAGAGTAGGGCAGGACACCAGTCAGGGCCCACGTGCTGCCTCCCCACTCCATGCGGTCATCTGACTTTAACTCCACCCTCCATCTGAGCACCCATCGTGCCTCCACCCTGTGTGAGATGCCTGATTCCCCCTCCATCTGACTATCTACATGTCCCCCTTGTCTGACCACCCATCGGTGCCTCCACCTTCTGAATGAGCATCCCGCCGCCCTTCTGACAATCCATGTGTCTTCCTTCTGTCTGATCACCCATCGATGCTTCTACCCACTATCTGAAATCTCTGCCTCCCTGTCTGACCACCCTCTTGTCCTTCCATTCTGTCTTAGATCCCTGCCTCTCTTTTGCCATCTGACTACCTCAGCCTCCCTCCTCTGTCTAGTCATCCCACCTCCCCATCTGAGAGCCTTGGCCCCCCTTATACCTCACTACTTCTGCCTCCACTCTTTTTCTGTCCATCCCTGTTTCTTCATTCTGAGTGTCCATCTCTATGCCTCTACCCTGTCTGAGTATTCCTGCCTCCCTCTTCTGTCTGGCCAGACATCTGTGCCCCCTCCCTCCAACTGACTACCCCTCTCCCTCTCATTCTCTCTGCCCTGACATCTATCCCCCATCTGTGTGACCATCTATTTTTGCGTTCTCTGTCCATCTGCCAACTTTGCCTTCCCTATCTGTCCATCCCTGCCTCCTCCATCCATAAATCCACTCCTATCTCCACCCCCCAGTCAGACATCCATGCCTATGCCTTCTACATCCATCCACATCCCTCCACTCCATGGGCCCACCCTCAACCCCACGCACAGGGAACAGCACAACTGGCACAGTGAGAGTCACGGCGAGCAGCACGGCCAGGCGCACACAAAGGATGAGCAGGTCCCGCTGGCTGTACATGTGCAGCATCTCCGCCTCCATGCTATCTGGGATGTGGGACATGGGACATGGGATGCAGGATGTAGTGGGAGCACTAGGACCAGTGTCCCAGAAACACAAACCCATACACACACACACACACACACACACACACACACACACACACATACACACACACACACACACACATACACACACACACACACACATACACACAACCAACAAAATCTACATGTGTGATGTGCACCCTCTGTTTGGAAACTGATGGGTCCAGGGCACGGAGGAAAAGCACTCAGGTTCCTGCCCCAGCAGTCTGCCCACTCCCCACTCCAGCCCCCACCCAACCCTGGCCCCAGCCCCACTTACTATAAAAGGTGAGGTATCCAAAGGTCGCAGTAAGCCCATACATGCAGAACATGGCCCCAATGGACACGTTGGCCACAGCCTGCATTCTGTGCTTGGAGGGCCTGAGTCATAGAGGTTATGGAACTGTCATGCCCAGACCCCTGGACTTGGTACAGGCGCTTCCAAAGTAGCCTGCACTCTCCAGAGTCCCCTTGTTCCTGAGCTGACGTTCAGCTGGTACATGCTGGGATGCCCATCTCTACCTCCCCTGTGTGATTAGCCAGGCCTCCCTCTGTCCAGCCATCTCACCCCATATGACCATCTTTGTCCATCTCCTCTGTCTGCCCATCTCTGCCTTTCCCTCACAACTGACCATCCATGCTGTGCCCCCATCTGATCATCCACACATCCCCCTACCATATAATCCCTGCTCCCTCTTTTGTTCACCCATCCCCCATTCTATCTCCCCATCCCCATCTCCTCATCCCCATCCACGCATGTTACACCCTCCTTCTGATCATTCCTGCCTCCCCACTCTGTCCATTCACACTTGTACAGGATGTTAAAAGTAGAATATTTAAGCCCTAATCAGTAAAAAGTCACCGCCCTGCATTCCCCAAGGCCACTTCAACCGCCCCCCACCACCGGCACCAACTAGCCACCATCAAGCTACAGTACAAGGACCACTTGAAGGGCTGTCAGACATTATGACTCTCCTACCAGTTGCTGGCCCATCACATATGCCCACTTGCCTGCCCACTCACCGGCAGAGCTCTGTGTAGATGGGCAGCACCTCAGGGTGACAGACGAAAGCAAAAGCCATAATGGGCACCGTGTAGAACATCTAGGGGAATGGCCCAAGTACATGAGGTTAGAGCCTACAGGGTTATATCCCCTCCTCATCCGCCTGACCCCACCATTGCACTCCATATAAGACACATGGAAGCCCCCCGATATCTGATGCCCAGCTCCACTGTGAACAGAGTGCACCATGTGACGGGACCAGAGGGCCTAAGTGTGGTGCAAGCTCCTAACACATGCCTGCACACCCACCTGTGAGTCAACTGTGAACATATGGGCCTCACAGCTTCTGTTGAGTCCCTGGATGGGAAGGGCCGTAGGGTTCTTGCTCTCCACTTCCGTCTCATTGAGACCTACAGGACAGTCAAGCTGGAACTTCTTATAGATGACCTGGGGGAGGGTGGGGAAGCGAGGTCATGGGGAAGGCTATGACCCAATGTTCCAAACTCTTGCTTCACTTTTTCATGTTCTTCTCTTTCAGACTCACCGAGATGAGAAAAAACAGCATACAGGTCAAAGAGAGACCACTGGTATATCCCAGGTAGCCTGCAAGAGGTAATATAGAGAGCCTCAGAAATCCAGGGACTCCCTACAGCAAATATCAAGCCCCAGTTTGGCCTTCAAGGCTACCTCACCCCAGTTAGGCCACATGTTGCACAAGCTTTTACTTCTTCCTGAACCAGCCTCCTCTCCACAGCAAACTCCTATTTATCTGTTAAAACCCACATCAAATAAGCTCACCCCTGGTATTCCATAGCCCTTGAAAATGGGGATTTTCTCAATCTGGCTCCCTTTTTCTGACTCCACTATCCAATGAACAACACAGGAAGCCTCTTACCCAAGTGTCTCATGAGGGCCAGTGGCAGGATGATTAACACACTGACAATGATGATGAGGAGGTTTCCCTTCAAGAACCAGCCCCTAGGGAGACAGGCAAACACAGTGACTAGCTGCCTGCCAAAGAAAACTGTCAGGCAGACAGTCATAAACGACAGCCGGACACACAGATTTCTACCTGCAGTCAGGGGAGGTGAGCTGACATCTCAGCTGTGAGAAGCCATTCAGGTGGTCACAGTGACAAATGGCACAATAGGATTGACAGAAACAACCAGACTGATTATCAGACTGTCAGTCAGACACTGTCAGAGGGACACAGCTAAGAAAGAACACACGCACAGCTGGACAAAACTGTGCCATCAGACTCGCCAGCAGACATACAACCAGATGGGCAGAAAATGCCCCAAATCAGTGAGACTCACACAGTCCAACACAGAGTACCAGACACAGAGTGAGTCATGACCCTGGTGTGTCTGACAGGCAGAACAACAGTCTGATGATCTGGTAGTCAGGCAATGATGCAAAGTCAGACAAGAGGTCAGGAACACACACATGTGGTTTTTTGAACAGGTCAAGGTTTGTCGAATATCTAAAAGTAGCCAGGCCAACTTGGCCATATAGCCAAAGACCGAACTAGAGACAAAATCAGCCAGCTGGCTATACTGTTGGAACCAAGTTCAAAAAAAGAGTGGAAACTGTACAGATATTGGAGGGAGGTACCCAGGTAAGACAGTTACACAAAATCAGGTGAAAAACTGCTCATTTGTTCAAAGGAATTTTATTAATTGCCTGCTATGTTCCAGGCATTCACACACTATCTCATACACACAGTTACACAGAAATAAACCAACAAAGCACCATTGGCCATATATATACAGTGGGAGATAATTATAATAATTAGACACACCTAGTCACACAGATTGTCAGATACCTAAATGGCTTCAGAATGAAACCAAAGATCTAACAGGATACACAGAGTCAGCCATTATATACAAACAACTGAACAGATTTAGCTAGCAGATGGATCCAAAATCAAACATACAGTCAACTAGACGCATACGTAGAACATCAGTCAAACACACACGGCTGGAACCATAGTACAGAGGACATCTGTACAGAGGATCTGTACAGAGGATCACACATACTCAGCCAGAGAGAATTTGCCAGAAAAAAATGGTTGCCAAATTAAACACACAGGTGGGATTCTACTGGAACATACAGTTGGAGCAAATCACATATACGTAGTTGGCACCACAGTTCGCTGCACACACACGGTTGCAGTTAGTGACCGTGCACTTCGAGCTAGACAGATTTCCGCCAGCCTGATGGACCTTGAATCAAACAGAATCTGCTGGACAGGGAAAGTCAGAGTAAGCAAATGTCAAACACACATGGTTGGGATCGCAGCATTCAGAACACAGCTGTAGTCAGTTGTCATACAGCTGGCCACAGAATCTGCCAGTACAGCAGTCCAGAACCAAATCCACAGAGTTTAGGTCTACTTGATATGTACAGTCGCCTGGTCAGTATCAGAGTGTACTGGACATATGGAGTCGGCTACCTGACAGAATCAGCCAGAACAAGTCACAAAAATCGTGCGGTCTGCTGTATAGTCAGATCAATGGTCACACTTTCTGTCGGCATCATAATATGTTAAGAATCACAGTCTGACCAGACTGGCCAGCCCAACAATCTCTGAACACCTAGAAGTCAGCTGAGCACAGAGTTGAAGATGGCAGCCAGACCGCACAGGTAGAGTCAGTGGCCTGCAGGCCAGAGCTAAGGGGTGTTTCTCACTCACCCCTCAGGGTCCATGTCCAAGAAGGTGCCGATAACCAGAGGGAGTTCGGATTTGATGATGAACAGGTAACTGGACATGGCTGGTGCAGGTGGGGGGAGGTATAAGCAGAAGGATTCCCTTCATCCTCCCAGCCCAGCCTGAGGAAGCCCACCCCACCTCACCCTCTTCCCCCAAGCTGATCCCCTCCATCCCAGAGTCCTCACCCCCAACATTGTGCAGACAGATCACCGCAGCCACCACTACTTTCCCTGCAGGCCCCAGCGCCCTCTGTCCCAGCTGCTCATAGGCTCGGATGCCTGGGGTAGGGAGACAGAAAGGAATGCACTGTGGGTCCAGGAAGCTAGGCAAGGGGTAAGGAACTGGGGGGGGGGGGGTGGAGGGAAGCAGCTGAGGGTCAGGGAGCTGAGGAACTGGGGCTTGGGGTAATTGGATCTGATTGATGGAAGCTGGAGATGAGGGTTAAGCAGTTAACTTGGGCTGGGCTTGCAGTGGAGCCTGGGAGGTGGGACTCTGTGACCAGAGAAAAGGTTGGGGACCAAATGTGGGTAGTGGGTCGTGGGATTCTTGGGTTGTGAAGCTGGCTTCCACAATTAGGGGGAGCTGGAGACTGAGGAATGGAGGTGAGAGGTGGAGTAATCTGGGTGTGGGGAGGGTCTGAGAAATGAGGTTTGACGCCAGACTGAGGGTGAGGGGTGAGGATTGAGAAGAGGAGATCTGGGAGCCCAGATAAGTTCTGAAGGCCAAGGTGCGGTTTGAGGTCTGGAGTCCAGGGAGTTAAGTATGGGGTCTGGGGTCCTGGGTCCAGGATCTGGGGTTCATGTGGTACTTTCAGAATCTAGGGTTTGGGTTAAGGTCTAGGGTCTCAGGTCAGTGGGGTAGATCCAGAGTCTGGGGTCCAAGATCTGCGTTGAGCTCTGGGCCTTACCTACAACACCGGCACAGGTCAGCAGGAGATGGATGGAATATGAAGATAGAAACGCAATGCATAGCAGCAGGGCCCTGTGGCAGATGGCACAGCTCAGACTTGGCCCCCAGGCCTCCTGCATGTCCCACACAGCACCCCTGCTCCCTGGCCCAGGCCACCCCGGCCGCCCAAGACTCACAAGAAGAAGAGGACCCCTGTGTGAGCCATGGCATAGGCCAGTCCCAGGATGCCACTGCCCATGATGGCGTTGCTGAGATTGAACACGGACATTCCAAACGATGTCTTCCCTTCGAACTGCGGGTAAGGGCCAGGCCGGGCACACATGGGGAAGGAGATCAGGTAACGGGACCAGCGCTGGGGCCCAGGAAAGACTAGAGGAGAAGTGACCAGGGCGGGGAGAAGCCCAGAAAGGACTATAGGATGGAAACTAGGAAGGAAAAAAAAAGTGGAAGCCAGGGAGAAGCTGGGGAAGCAAGAGCTAGGAAGGAAGAACTAGGAGGAACTTTGGAGGGGAGCAGCTGGAAATGGAGAGGAACAGGGGAGGAGGGCGGAGCAGCCACCAGAGGCAAAACAGCGAGGGAGGAAAGTGGCTGGGGGACCTGAGCGGCTGGGGACAGGAAATAGCCAGGCAGGGAACCCCTGGGAAGAGGGAACAGTAGGGGAAGAGATGAGCTGGGCAAGGTGAAGCCAGGACAGATCCTGTGAGGTCACTCACATCCATGAACTCGACTGGCTTCCTCCCAGGAGCAGGAGGATGGCTGGGCAGGAAGCCCTCGCGTTCCTGCCTGTAGCTGGAGAAGGCAGGGAAATTGGGGCTGGTGAGAGGGTAATCCTGACCTCTAACCTTTGTCCCCCTGGGCCCCCGACTCACCCCAGAGCATCCGCAGGGAGGGCTCCGTTCATCTTTGGGTCCTGAAGTTCCATCCTGTGGGCAGAGAAATGGGGGTGGGGATCAGAGATGGGGGAGCTACAAAGTAGGGAGAGCTAGAAGAATAGGGTAGGGGGTCAGACAGAGACAGATGGAGAAACAGAAACAGAGGTGAGGCAAGAGGAGCAGGAACAGAGGGATGAGAGAGACTGAGAGATAAATGGAGAGACTCGAAGACAACAGTGAGAGGACGACAGAAAGAGATGGGAGGCAGAGAAGGGAATCGGAGGGGGAGGGATGACAACAGTTACTCAGACAGGCAGAAAAAGAGGGCAGCGAGAGACAAATAGAGGGGGAGAGGGGCAGAGACTGAGAGAAAGAGAGAGAGACCGACCCCACAGCAGACGAGATGGCCATTTGGAGCTGGGATAGCCTGTCCTTCCAGAACCCACACTCACTCTGTTTCTCTTACTGTCTCTTTCCTTGCCACCTCCCCCAGCCGCCCCTTCCCTCCACCCTCACCGCTTGGCCAAGCCTCTTACTCCTTACAGGGACACGTGTCGGCCCAGCTGCCCCACCCCTCCTAACGCCCCCTACCCCGCCCCCTCCCGGCCTGGGCCCCGAGCCGGAGCCCAGAGCTGATGCAAGCTGTTGCAGGAGCTGGAGGTGGGGGGCCAACTTGGTGACCTTAACCCCCCACCCCCACCCCATGCTGCAAACTGCCCTCCGCCACAATTCTGAATATCCTCACTAGAGGCTAAAGACAATTCTCCAATCGGAGCCTCCTTCCAGGGATAGAAGTGACCCAGGGACCCCCACTTAATCCCCCTTTTAGAGATTAGATTAGCATTTTTCTCAGACCCCTGTCAAGTCCTAAACACTCGTTCTTCTGGCAGAAATAACTTTAGAGACACTTCCAGACTTAAGATCCTTCTTGGTCTTGGGGTGTCTCAGGAACCTGCTCTGAGCCCTAATTTCCCCCTCCTGACGATGAGCTATCTCAGAAACCTGCATCAAAAGCCCCATCCCAAGGCCTGATGTGTTTCCTGGGGTAGAGGTGCTCCAGGAGGGGCCCCTGTCTTCTGGATGGAGTGTCTCTGAAGATAACCCCTCACCCCGCGCGCGCGCGCGCCCAGAGCTCACTTCCTGGGAGTGCAGTATCTCAGAAACTCCCATTCAAGGTCCCCATCATTGCTAAAAGTGCCTCTGGGAAATCCCCTCCCCAAGCCCCTAATCCCCTTCCTGGGAAGGGGAGGGCTCTCAAGGAGTCCCATCCTCAGTCGCGAGCACTCTCTGGAGACTCTCAATCACTTCTGAATTCACTTCCTGGGAGCTAGGTACCATTCAATTCTCCACTAGGGCTAAAAATGTCTCCAGGGGAACCCCCCCTCCCCGCAGGTTCCCCCAGAGAACCTCTCCCAGGATCCCCACTCATGCCTCGGGGTCTCCGGAGCCCCAACCCGGCCAGTATCCCCTCCTCACCTCCCTGCTCCTCTCAGCTCCTGAAGCCACCGTAACTCACTAGGGCTCTGGGACCCCACGGCCCCGGCAAGGCTCCCCTTCAGCGGACCCTGCCCCCGCCCCGCCCCGTAGCCAATCAGCTCCTCCGCGCTTGCTAGGTGGCTAATCAGCGCAGCCCGCGCCGCATCTGGCCCGCGGATTATTTTTTTTTTCTAGGAAGAACTTTTAATTTTAATTCAGTTTCCTTCCATCTGGCTCTCGGCTGAGGACAGGGGGTGGGGGAGGAGGGCGCCCTCCTTCACCTGCACCCACGTGGAGAGAGACAGAGGTGTGTGGGGGCCTTGGGTAGGGGGAGGTGGACAGAAAGATTGAGGGGGTAGATCCACACTTAGAAGGACACGCAGGCAGAGGCAACTGACTCAGGGATCAGACACACGGAGGATGCAGAGAGGAGAGACAGACATCGTAAGGGAAACGATCACAAATAAAGGCGGGCAGGTGACACAACACAAGGACAGACAACAGAGAGGGCAGAAAGACAGCCATGTTGAGTGGTCGATAGGCAGAGGGGCAGCCATGGGGAGAAAGAGAGGTGCAGACAGACTCAGAAGCAGACGGGGGCCGGGGGGAGGCCTCCTCAGAAGCATCTGGAGGAAGGCGACAAGCAGTCAGGCCCAGTAATAAACAGGAGACGCAACTGGCAGACAGACAGGTGGACACAGCCAGACACATCCCCAGAGGCTGGGAACAGACACACCAGCAGAGAGAGACAAGGGGAAAGAGGGAGTGGTTGAGGTAGGGAGACACCTAGAGGGACAGATGACGACAGGCAGAGGGAGAGTCAGATTCAGGCAGAGGGACAGACAGGGTAGATGGACAGACCTGGGAGCGGCAGTGCGACAGGTGCAGGAAGACACAGCCAGGCCACTATGGGCTGACCTCAGAGAGAGAGCCTAGCTTAGGCAAAAAAAAGTGCTGGACCCCAGCCCAGGCATTGGGTGGGGATTGTCCACACCCTAACTGAGGAGCCCCACTGTCTGTCTGTCTGCCTTCTATGTGGGTCTGTCTGTTCACTCTCATCCAAGCATGTGACAGGCATGTCTGTCCCAGGCAAGGCATGTGTCTCCTGCACAGAGTCAGGCGGATCGGACTTGGGGTCCGGGCCCAACTCCACTGGGCTGCTTGAGGCCCTGGTAGACAAGAGGCCTCTGTCTGGGCCTCTTCACCCTCCTGCCCATCCCCCACAGGGAGCACAGAATTCCCGGAAAGGCCAGGGGCTGGCTGGGGCTTCAAAGCTAGCCTAGATGCCCCCACCCTACCCGCAGTCGGAGGAGGGTGAGGGATGGGGCGGTTACTTCCCCCACAGCAGGAGAAAACACTCAGGGGTCACAACCCCACCCAGGGGCTCAGAGGTAGAGGCCGCCTCACCCATCACCCACAGAAGTACAAACTTGCACGCAGACTCACAGCCACACACAGAGAATATGGGCTGACATAAGAGCACTCACAGACTGCGCATCGAGAGCCCAGGCCGTAGTACAGTCACACACTCAACAGCCATATCAAAAGACTCACTATTCCAGGTGTCATCACCCCCAGCCTCAGCGTCGGGTCCAGAGAACACAGACTGACACGCTATGGGCTCGTGCTGATTTACAGCCCCTCTAGACTCATGGACATCATCACCCAGGGACTCAACAGCCATACCCTAGGGAGCTGACAGGCAAATCGCGCACAGACTCACAGCTGCACACAGAGTACACAAATATGATTTCCTACAGCCGACAACATCATGCGTGGGCCCAGTGTCTCACAAATCAAATCAGAAGAAACACATATAGGGGTGCACAAACAGGGAAAGCAGGGAGGCAGAGAGTACACTTACTGTCATTACAAAGGGGGAAATCCAGAAAATACATCTCAAACTGCATGAAGAGGAAACAAAGGAACCAGAGAGTACACAAACAGCAGCACCAAAAGAAACACCCAGAGGGCACACACACCTACACTAGCTCACCACAGACAGACACAAACAGGGTGGCAGAGAAGAAAGGCACACAGACACAGGAGACACACGCCTACGGGCAAGACAAACACACTCAGCGCCCATCAGCATTACGAAGGAGACACGTAAACACCCAAGGAACATACACACGACCCCATAGAGACGAACTGCGTAAACAGACCACCGTTGCCATAGTGACACACCCAGTTGCCATAAAGGGAACACAGGAGTTGGACAGGCAGCCATAGTCACAAGATACACCCAGGCAAGTTGCATAGGAAGACACAAGTGGAGCTCACATACGTGTGTTTGTGGCTGAGAACATGTACAGGCAGATGAGATACATTGAGGGTATTCAAATACACACCCACACACCCACACAGATACACACCACAGAGTCTCCCCTTGTCTATCCCAGCCTACTCTGATGTCTCTCTCCTCTCATGGTCCTCCTCCCCCTAGAGCCATTACACATCTGTGCTAGAGGCTGGCCAGGGAAAGAGACACCTGTTGGCAGAGGCCTTGGCCTACATGGCTATGGTATGTGTGGCAGGTGGGGTTGTGGGGGGGGTGGGTGGAGGCTAGGCAGATGTCTAGATTTCAAGAGAAGTCTGAAGCGTCCTGCCCAAAAAAACTAGTGTACCTTGGACAACAAACACCACCTCCCAGCCCCAATGTCCTGCCCTGATCATTCCCTGGCCCTCCAACATTGCCCAGTGCAGGACCGCCAGGCACACAGCAGGTGCTCAATAAATGCCACTTATCAAGCGCCATATTATCATCATTCTTATTTTTATTTCTTCCAAGCGAACTCTTCTCCGGGAGGGACGAACCTGCACCCAGCTCCGCACCCTATAGTTTAGCTAAGTTTCAGGGCACTGAAAATGGCAAGTGTTCAACATATGCTGGTAGGAGGGAAAACAAAGGGAAAGGGAAATCTGGCTGCGGAGGGAGGGCAGCTTGCTTTAGAAGGAACAGATGTCTTTAAGCTTGACCGAGGCCTTGAGACTGTGCCAGGGATAAGAATGCTTTGTTAATTCACCGAAGTAAGGTCCTTTCTCGGGGTCATTTAAGGCTTTTGTTGGTTCAGTAAAGCAGACCCTTGTGTGACGTTTTGGATTCCTATCGAGTCTATTAAAAGTCGGCTTGGGTTCCTGTCGGTTCTTATAAGCAGATCCCTGCTTTTCATTAAAACAGGTCACTGCTCAGCAGCCTTCAGGGGAGGGAGCCACAGAGCAAAGCAGTTAACGGCAAGAGCTTTCCCCGCTCTGCCACTTACTAGCTGTGTGGCCTGGAGCATGTTCTGAAACCTCTCTGTCTCAGCTTCCCCCCGCGGCATAGTAACACCTAACTCTTAGGACCCCTGGGAAAACCCGAGTGAATTAACACAGGTAAAGCGCTGAGAACAATGCCTGACACACAGTAATTGCTCAATAACATATTTGTGAAAGGAATTAATGAATTCTTCTCCGCCTGTGAATGCAACCCCCTACTGGGCTGCATTTAGGATTCTAATCTCCCCTTTCAGGCAGGCTCCCCACTGAGAGACTCTTCCGTCCCTCAAAGCAGCCCCGGGGCAGCAAGGCTTTTTTGAGTCTGTGTCTAGTCCCCTGCACCTGGACCACCCCCGTCTTTCCCTCCCCCGGTTAGATGCCCTCCGGTACAGAACTGGCCTGGCAGCTCCCAGCTCCTTGACCTCTTCAGGAGGCTGAGGGGAGGACACCTTTACACTCAGTGGGGTGCCGGGTGGGAGCTGCAGGCCGACACCCTACTTCGGGAAAAGCCTGGGGAGTTCAGAGCCTGGATCCTGTCCCCCAATTCCCCCGGGCCCTGCTGGAGGAAGCAAGTTTCTTTGCAAAAAATTAAACATCCTCTTTGTGAGAGTCAAGAAAACAGGACGTGGGAAGCATCCCACAGGGTGAACATGGGCCCCCAATGCCTGGCACCCCCTCCTCTCTGTGGAGCAGAGGCCAGGTGGCTTGAACCCTTGCTTTCTCACACTTGCTCACCTCTGCAGGGGAGCCGTTGTTCCCACCGCCCCCACAAGGCCCTGGAGCGCTGCCACCAGCTCTTGCTTCCTCCCTGGCTCTCGGGAATCCTCCAGGAAGTGCTTTCTCCGTGTCTCTGCTTGTCTGTCCACAACTCCCAGGGCCTGGCATAAATGCAGAGCGCACCACTGAGGAAAGAATAAAGGACCAAAGCAACAAAAGCGTGGATTCAACAAACATCTACTGCATGCCACCTGTATGCCAGGCCCTGTTCCAGGGTCGGGAGGCAGCGGTGAAAGGGACAGAACAAAATTCCCACCTAGTGAAGCTCATATTTCTAAGGAATGATGAATCAATCGTTCAGTTCTTTGAATACTCACCAAGCTTGTTCTCACTTCAGGGTCTTTGCATTCGGTGTTGCCTGTGCCTGGAATGCTCTTCCTCCAAGTATTCCTAGGGTGCGTTTCCCTTTAGGTCTCAGCTCAAATGCCACCTCCTCAGAGAAGCCCTCCCTGACTATGCTGTCTAAAAGAAAAATTCGGGGCACCTGGGTGGCTCCGTCGGTTAAGCGTCCGACTGTTGGTTTCGGCTCAGGTCATGATCTCACAGTTCGTGAGTCTGAGCCCTCCATGGGGCTCTGTGCTGACAGTGCGGAGCCTGCTTGGGATTCTCTGTCTACCCCTCCCTCCGTCCCTCCCCTGCTTGCTGTCCATCTCCCTCTCAAAATAAATAAATAAACTTTAGAAAATAAATAAAATAAAAGAGCAACTCAAATCCTCTGCTACTCTCCATCGCTTTCACCCTACTTTATTATTCATCATGGATTTTATCACCACCTGACAAACATTATATATTTACATACACAATAGTATGTTTAATTTAGTACAGTTATTTTACTAAGTAAATGTATATAGATACCAGCATATTTATATATATCAGCATACACATTTACATATTATATGCATAAGATATGTGTATTATATGTACATGATACAAAATGCATAAATAGGTTATATATTTTCTTATATTTACATGTAACAGTATATTTATATTTATTATATTTCTTACTAACATATAACCTATATACTAGTGGATGTTATACGTCACTATATTTCTATATAATCACATACATATCAAGCAGCACATATGTTTATATACCTAATGTAATCTATATTCTCGCTATATATCTACAACCTGGGGATAATTACAGTAACTTCTTCATATGGTTGTTATAAGGATTAAAATGAGTTCAAGGAAAGAATTCAGCAGTGCACTGGAGCCAAGCACAGGTTTGCAGACTGCTTGTTCCATTTTCAGGAATCCTGTCAACCCGTTGGTAAAGAGCTATTGTTTAAAATGAAATAATATAAACTTACAATTAAATAAATTAGTTTTTTTAAAAGGTGATATTCAAAACTCGTCACTTCCTGATTATTTTACTACATTTCATTCTTTATGCTCTTGAGGAAATTTACCCCTATTTGAACTGTATGGTAGAAATATTACATAATGGTGCACTACCGCCATCTCTTCCGAACTCTGTGTTCCGTGACTACACTTTGGTAATTTAAAATCTGACAAGACGATACTATGGAAACCATGTAAACCTGGCAAATGTGAGAAATCAGGGCTTCCCCCCCCTTTCCCCCCGCCCAGAGAATCGCTTGTTAGCCATTTACCAGCACATCACTGAGAGCACTTTAGGTGCTTTGGCACATTGTAAACGCTATAATGAATGTTTCCATTATTCTATTTGCTTGTGCACTGGGTCGCATGATCTTTTTTTGTGGGTTGAAGTTCAAAACGTTTGAAGAACACAGAATTACAAAAGGACAGACGCTGTGCTAAAGTACACGCATTTAATCCTCCCAATAACTCTGTGAAGCCTATATTAGTGATCCCCATTTTACAGAGGGAGAAACTGAAGTTCTGAAAGGGTACAACTGAAGCAGCGCTATGAATTGGCTGACGTGGATTCGAATTTTGGCGCACAGCGGCTTCAGCGATTTCGCGCACTAAATTAACGCACTTTGCTCACTCTCACGTTTGCGACCCTAGCAGTAACTTCACCTCGCGCCACGCCTAAAAGGAATGGGTGCCGTCGTGCTCGTTGCATCTTGGGAAATGTAGTCCCCAGTGAACCCGATGGTCCAAAAACACGAGGGGCGGGGAGTAAAGCGATCTTAGCCTTGGAACACGAGAAGGGTCCGTTCTTGAGCCTCGCGACATTTCGGCTTCCCGGTGCGCGATTTCAGCGCTTGGGTCTTGCCCGTTGCATGCTGGGAACGGCAGTCCGCGAGACCGGCTACGTCGACACAAGATGACGGGGCTCACGTCGTACGTTCAGGTTGGCCCCGCGTCGCGCCGGAGCCTTCGCGTTCCGCGATGAGAGGCCCCCCACGCTGTGGGGGCCCTTAGGCATGCGCGACAGGCATTCGGGTTGACTGAGAACACAAATTGAATCAGCCTTGCGACTTCTGGCCGGTGTGCGCTCTCGCCGAGGCTCGGGCTGCTCACGGACCGGTCTCCTTCGTCCCCCTTCTCCCCACTCCGAAAGCTAAGGTAGGCCCTGGGGTGCGGAGGATGGGGGTCCAGGCCGAGACGGTTGAGGCACACCTGCTCTGTCCCGCCGACGAGGGAAGGAGAGAAGTTCGCCTTCCGTGCTGCAGCCGCGTAGTCTGGGCGCCTGGTGCCGGGTGGGCTCCAGACCCAAGGTTTGTCTTTAGAAGGGAACCGCTGTGCGGGGTGGACGGAGGGGTGAGGGTGGGGGCTCAGGGGTCCAGATATCGGCGGAGCCTCCTTGAGTGGCGTCCGGTGGTCCCAATGGGGACATGGACATTGAGGTAATGATGCGAGATCCGGAGTGTGGCCAGAGGACTGTTTAACGGAGGGGGCGGGTAGGTCGCATGAGAGTAATGAAGGTCTGATGGGCGTGTTACCGGGGAATCAGTGGGGGGCTAATAGGAGTGTTTTAGTCAACATGCTCACGGGGGCAGGGGTGTGTTCATTGATTAACGAAGGGATGGTAGAATGGACAACTAGAAAGAAATTGGGTAATTGGAGGTAGATGGGGTGTGATCTGTGATCCCTGAGGGATTGCTGGACGTGTGGTATTAAACAGGTTCATGAAGAGCGGCAGGCGATAGTAATCAAAAGGATAATGGTGAAGCAGTGGAGGGATAATAGAGGCCAGTGGGAGTCATGATCAAGGAACTAATGGGGTCAGTGATCAAAGAAAAGTGAATGAGAGGTTGAAGGTGGGTTGTAGTCACGGGCTTTAGGTAACCACGGCATGATAATTGTGGAATTAATGGGAACAGAGTGAGCAAAGGGAGGGTAATAGTAAGCTGCTGGGTGTGGTCATCAAGTGATGATTGATTGGGCGCTTGGGTGGCTCAGTTGGTTAAGCATCTGACTCTTAGTTTTGGCTCACATGATCTCACAGTTCATGGGTTCGGGCCCCACGACAGGTTCTTCACTGACAGCGGGGAGCCTGCTTGTGAATCTCTGTCTCCCTCCCTCTCTGACCCTCCCTGGCTTGTGCGCTCGCTCGCTCTCAAAAAAAGAAATAAAAATTTAAAACTTAAAAAAGTGATTATTTGAGGGGGCAAGGTGGGCATTGAGGGAGAATGGGGAACTGATGGATGGTCATCAGGGATTAACGTGGTAATGAAGGGATTACAGGTGACTAATGGTGTGATGTATGAGGGATCAATTGGAGGGCTGAGTTAATGGGAGCTGATAAATCATAGTCACCGAGAGCTTAATGGGGAGTTAATAGGCCATGATCCTCTATGTATTAATGGAGGTTGATAAAGATGTAGTAATAAAGGAGTTACTGGGGACCTAATCATTTTGGGATTAATGGGGAATGGTGTGGAGAGAGATTAAGGGGGTGAGGAGTATAAGGAGGTAGTATTAGGATAACGAGGGCGAAAGCAAGGGATTGACAGCGGGATGATAGGGCTGTGTGAATCTAGGGGCCATGAAGACAGCTGGGGAGATGGTCAGTGAGATGTTAATGGTGGGTGGAGAAGGGTTCAAAATGAGAGTTGTGGGGCTAAGTGTGTGCAGCATGGGTGGCAGCAGTGGGAGGTCAACAGGGTCAGTAATGGGTCATCTAGAAGTGTTGGGTTTGGGGGATCTGTGAGGTGAGTGGGGGGATCTTTGAGGGAGGAGTAGAGCCTTAGAATTCAGTGATGGGGTCCCTCGGGCCTTGTGAGGTCAGTGGGGTCAGTGACCGGGCTCCACTTTTCCCATCTGCTGAGTGATTTGTCATGGGGCTCATGGGGAGTTTGTGTGGTTCTCACTGCCCTGCAGAAATAGGTGGTAGCCCACTCACCCAGTTACTGATATAGGGTGGCATCAGCTTACTGTTGGCAGGTCCCTGGGCAAACAGCGTGTGAGATGGGACGGACATCAAAGGACAAGCGGGATGTCTACTACCGCCTGGCCAAGGAGAATGGCTGGCGTGCCCGCAGTGCCTTCAAGCTGCTACAACTTGATGAGGAATTCCAACTCTTCCAAGGTCCCCACCTGGCGGGCGAGTCACCGGGGGATGGGGTGGGCAAAGGGAATGGACAAGTGGGCCATGTCTGCAGAGCTTCCTGTGGTAGGTGGGCTGACGTGGAGAGTCTGTGGGACAGGGGACAGGTAGGAAGAGGGACAGGTGCTTGAAAGGAGTTGGGCATGGATAGAATGTGGGAGAGGGGTGAACTTTGCAGGGCTCGGGGTTGGGGAGGTGGGTGCAACTGACCACTACACCTTCCTATGTGTGCTCAGGCGTGACACGGGCAGTTGACCTGTGTGCAGCCCCGGGCAGCTGGAGCCAGGTGCTGAGCCAGAAAATTGGGTGAGTGTGGAGTCCCAGATGGGGTGGCCGGGAGGGGAGGGTAGGCCAGGTCAGGGATGAGCCAGGAGTGAAAACCGGGTTGACATGGGCCATGCTGTCTGCAGGGGTCAGGGCTCCGGCCATGTGGTGGCTGTGGACCTTCAGGCGATGGCTCCATTACCAGGTGTGTTACAGATCCAAGGGGACATCACCCAGGTAAGAGCATGGCTGGGGGTGTTGGGGTATATCTGGGGCGAGAGCCCCTCCAACCTGGGGGCTATGGAGAGTGGAAAAGAAAGAGCAAGAGAGCATAACCTGAGAGAACCCAGAGAGAGCGTAACAGTGGAGAAACAAGATCCGGCAGCTCGTCATCGCAGAGACAGCCAGAAATGACAGTACTAGGTCCCGAGAGATGGAGCCCAGTCTTAGACCGGCAAAGCCTGAGGGTCTGGCTGACCCAGGGTTGCTGGCTAGGGCCGTGGGCAGGTGGGGTAAGAGGGCTGCGGACAGGGGGCCTGGGACCACTCATCCTCCCTCTCTTCCATAGCTGTCCACTGCCAAGGAGATCATCCAGCACTTTGAGGGCTGCCCCGCGGACCTAGTGGTGTGCGACGGGGCTCCCGATGGTAAACAGCAGGGGTTGGGAGGCCAGGCGGGGGCCCTGTGTGTGTCCTCCTCTGTGGCTCCCACCTCTGTTGGCTTCTTCACTATTTCAGCTACTCCCTGCCTCTCCCCTCTGCTCTCAGCTGTTCCCTGCATCTAGTAATTTCTCCCTACCCCTGCTTCCTGGTCTCTGCCTCTCTCTCCACACCGTACCATTTTGGTTTTGTCTGTTATCTCCCCTTCCCTTTGCTCATCTCTCACCTGCAATTGTCTATTTCTATTGTACTATGTGTTCATTCATTTTTTTTTTCAATCAGCCATTCATTCAGTGCACATTTATTGAGCGCCCGTTGTGTGTCGGGCACTGTTCTACACGTGGGAAAAATATTTGTGAATAAAATTCTACTAATCTGATCTCATAGACCTGATGTTCTAGTGGAAGCAGATGGAAAACAAACAAATGATAGCCATGTAGCATGTGAAGAGGTGAGTGGTACCATGAGGAAATCAATGAAAAGGAGGAGGAGACAGGAAGTGCCTGTTGGAATTTTAAGTAAAGTGGATGGGAAGGCCCCCCCACCCTGACTTTAACACAGAGACCTAAAGGAGGTGAGAGTATGTCAAGGGCATATCTGGAGAAAGAACAATCTGGGCAAGAGGACCAGTCAGTGCAGAGTCCCCAAGGTAGGAGCGTGTTGGGCATGTATGAGGAATAGCAAGGATATCAGTGTGGTTGGATCAGAGTGAGGGGAGAGTGGTAGGAGGTGAGGTCAGAGAGGTGACGGAGGGCAAGATCCCGTGTGGGTCCTTGTGGGCCACAGTGAGGACTGTGGCTTTTTCACTGAGATGAGAGCTCGGAGGAAACCAGGAGAGGGTTGTGAGCAGAGGAGGGCCATGCCTGACTCAGGTTGTAACAGGATCCCTTTGGCTGCTGTGAACAGTGTAAGGGTCGAGGGTGCAAGGAGGAGGCCACAGCAGTAGTCCAGGGAAGCGATGACAGTGGTAGCGGTGGCGGAGACGGGAAGAGGGTTGATCCAGGAGATCTTTTGAAAGTACAGCCGACCAGACTTGCTAATATTTGAACGTGGATGTGAGGAGAGAATGGAAGGTGTATGGTACTAAGGCTTTTGGCTGGAACAGCTGGAAGGATTGGATGAGATGGGGAAGATGGTGTAAGGAGTGGAGTTTGAGCAGGCAGGTCAGGAGTCTGGTCTTGGACATGTTGAGTCTGATCTATAGTCAGGCGTTCAGGGGAGCAGTCTGGGTTGGAGGTAGAAGTGATGGTAATGGTACTCGTGTAGGAGTGCCTGGCTGGCTCAGGCAGTAGGGCGTGCGACTCTTGATCTCGGGGTTGTAAGTTCGAACCCCATGTTGGATGTGGAGATTACTTTAAAAAATAAAATCTTTGAAAACAAATTAATGATACTTATGTGTAAGGTTGTTTTGAAAATTAAAATGAGTAAGGGTTGGGAGGTCAAAATAAGCCTCCAATTGGCAGATATTACTTTGCAAGCAGAACCTTAGCAGTGAAAGAGCCTGGGATATGCTTTTAGCATTCTGACTTCTCTGGGACAGGAAGATGGCCAGAACTGGATGGCTCCCCCTAACACTGTTCCTCTTGCCGCAGTAACTGGCCTCCACGATGTTGATGAGTATATGCAGGCCCAGCTCCTCCTAGCTGTGAGTAACCTTGGCTGCCCCTGCCTCAGTTTGGACCCCTCATGCCCGTCTCCACCTCAGCCTTAGCCATTTGTCCCACCCACAGGCTCTGAACATTGCTACACACGTCTTGAAGCCAGGGGGCTGCTTTGTAGCCAAGGTAAGTCTCAGAGAACCTGGTGAGGGGTCAAGAGAGGTCCTCGAGGGCCGCCCTCGTGCCTTCATCTCTGCCTCCTCCCCCTACAGATCTTCCGAGGCCGGGATGTGACCCTGATCTACAGCCAGCTGCGTGTCTTCTTCTCCAGTGTGCTGTGTGCCAAGCCCAGGAGCAGCCGCAACTCCAGCATAGGTCAGTGGGGTGGAAAGGCCGGGCAGGTGTATTCGCGTCTTGGGGACACATCCTGTGCAGGGCAGAGGCAGCAGTCTCCCCTCACTCCACCTTCCACCCACAGAGGCCTTCGCTGTCTGTCAGGGTTATGACCCCCCTGCGGGCTTCCTTCCGGACCTGACAAAGCCCCTGCTGGACCACTCATACGGTGAGAGCCAGAGCCCTGGGCCTCTCCCGGGGGAGACTTCTGCCCCCTTATGGAATTTCTATCTCAGGAGGGCCCTCAGCCCCACCCCTTGGTGGAAACTTACCCTTTGTTGAAATTCTGTCCCAAGATGATCCTTAGCCCCACTGTGTGGTAGAAATTCCACCCCTGTATGGATGTTTTGTCCTAGGAGGACCTTCATCCTGGTCCTCTAAGGGTTACTCTCAGGTCTGGTGAACATTCTGTCCTGAGTCCTGCCCCAGTGGAGATTCCTCCTACCTCAGATTCTAGCCTAGGAAGACTCGGTCATGCCCACAGGTGGATACTGCACCCCTGCATAAGAATTTTGCCCCGAGAGAGTCTTTAGCCTGGTCCACAGTGGGAAAAGGCACAGAGTCTGCTCTTAACTTAAGCACACTTGAGTGAGACAGAGTTCAGGCAGCGTATGGTAGAATGGCAGGTGGATATAAGTGCAGTGTGAGGAAAGCAGGGGAAGGTGATATTTTAGAACAGGTGATCATGGAGGGCTTTCCTAAGGAGGTAATCTGAACCAAATGAAGTATTCCTGGTGAAGGAGTGTGAGAGTAGCTGGTAGATACGTGGGGAAGACTCCGTACCCTTGCTGCAGCCCAAGTCCTAACTGGTCCCAGGCATCCCAGCCCTGTCCTGTCTTATTTCTCCCTGCTTGTCAGATCCAGACTTCAACCAATTAGATGGACCCACTCGCATCATTGTGCCATTTGTGACCTGTGGGGACCTGAGCTCCTATGATTCAGACCGCAGTTACCCACTGGACGTGAGTGCCTGACCAACAGTAGGTGGATGGGGGCTCTGTCCTAGGTTCCCAGGTCCTCACTGTCCCCCCACCATGTGTCCCTGCAGCTGGAGGACGGCTCAGAGTACAAGTACACTCCACCCACGCAGCCCCCCATCTCACCACCGTACCAGGAGGCCTGCACGTTGAAGAAGAAAGGGCGGCTGGCCAAGGAGATCCGCCCCCAGGACTGCCCCATCAGCACTGTAGACTCGATGCCCCAGCCCCTGGCTGCTCCACAGCGCCACACCCTGCTGCCCTCTGAGGTCTGGAAACACGTGTCCCTGAGCCCAGTGACACCCCCCCCCCCCAGCTTTACCTGCACCTTGTTCTACGCCCAGATCACATGGTTTCTGGGGCCAAAACACTCCTCCCTGCCTCCTAAGAGCTATAAAAATCAGTGGGTAAGACCAAGTCTACTGAATGGAAAAGCTTGGGCAAGTATCTGAGTCCTTTTTCTTTTTCTTGGGTAGGTGGAAGACAATGGAATGAATTGTTCGCCTTAATACATTCAGGTAAATTTGCCTTTTTATCTAAGAGTTTGAGTAAAGGGCACCTTCAAGAAAAAGCTCAGTAAAATTTCACCTTTGAAATTTTTACTTCGATTGGTAAGATTTCAGTCAGCCAGCCTTTACAAAGTACCTGATGCTGTGTGCCAGGAACTGCTTTAAGCATTTTACATATTGAGGCATTGAGTAAACATTTATTAAGCACATGCTGTTTGCTGGGCATTGTTCCAGGTTGGGAGATAAAGCAGGGAACAAAACAGGCAAAACTCCTGGCCCTCGTGGATCTTCTAGATTGGGAAAGAGGTAATAAAAACAGCTTATGAGTGCAGGAGTTTCTACACATGCATACACATGGACACACCCACTACATACACACATATATACATACATACACATTTATAGCTCACATTTCCCTGTAGCTTGAATTGTAACATTGTATATATACACAGGTGTATTATACACACACACACACACACACACACACACACACACACACATATGAAGGTAATATGGGATATGAAATTTTTTTTAAGTTTTTTTATTTTGAGAGAGCATGAGCAGGGGAGAGGCAGAGAGAGGGAGAGAGAGAATCCCAAGCAGGCTCCACACTGTCAGCACAGAGCCCGACACGGGGTTTGAATGAGTCAGATGCTTATCCAACTGAGCCACCCAGGCACCCCTGAATATGTTTTTAAATAAAGTAGGGTAAAGAGAATCAGGAATTCTAGGAGTGCCAGTTTGCAGCTTTTAAAAGGGTTGCCACGGAAGGGCTCGCTGAGGTAATGTCTGAACAAAGACCTGAAGGAAGGTGAGGCAGGGGATCTGTGTGTTTATCTAGGGGAAGAGTGTTCCACGGAGAGGGAATAGCACATCCAAAGACCCTGAGGTGGAACCATGCCTGGTGTGTGAGGCAGCAGTGAGGGGCCAGTTTGCCTGTAGCAGAGTGGACTAAACCTGTCTGTGCTGGAGGACTTCTCATCCTCGGGAAGTCATGTTAGAGGAAGTCCCTTTCTGACACTGGCATAGCAGGTTTTTAGACCAAGTCTTCTGTTAAAAAAAAGAAATGAGAGGTGCCTGGGTGGCTCAGTCACTTAAGCGTCCAACTCTTGATTTCAGCTCAGGTCATGATCTCATGGTGCATGAGCTCGAGCCCCACCTCAGGCTCCGCACTAATGGGCTCTAATGACACAGAGCCTGCTTGGGATACTCATATTCTCTCTCTCTCTCTCTCTCTCTTTCTCTCTCTCTCTCTCAAAAATAAATAAATGAAATTTAGAATCCTTTTTTAAAAAAAGAAGCAAAAAGGATACCTTTTTAAAAATGAAACAGTGAATCACAGTGGGAAAACATTATTTACCATCCCTATATATAATATCCTCTATATTAAAAAGCTCCTATAGGGGCACCTGGGTGGCTCGGTGGCTTAAGCGTCTGACTTCAGCTTAGGTCATGATCTCACAGTTCACAAGTATAAGCCCCACATGGGGCTCTGTGCTGACAGCTCAGAGCCTGGAGCCTTCTTCGGATTCTGTGTCTCCCTCTCTCTCTGTCTCTCCCCCACTCACTCTCATAAAATTTCTCTGTCTCTCTTTCTCTCTCTCTCAAAAATAAAATATTTAAAAAAATTTTTTTGAAGAAAATAGAATAGCTAACAAGCACATCAAAAGCTGTCTCTCAGGGAAATGCAAGCTAAAACTAAGATGATTGGCAATACTAAGTGTCTGGAAGAACATGCAACAATGGAAACCCTCATATATACCAGTGGCAGCATAAAATGGTATGGCCACCATGGGAAATTGTTAGCCATTGTCTAAAGCTACATGTGTGCTAGTTCCACTCCTGAGAAATAAGTACTGGAATTCCTAGCGGGCACTATTTGTACCCCCAGACTAGATAGAGCCCAAACATCCATTGACTATAGAATGGATCATTAAATCATAGTATATTCAGGAGCCCCTGGGTGGCTCAGTCAGTTAAGCAGCTGACTTCAGCTCGGGTCATGATCTTGCGGCTCGTGAGTTGGAGCCCCACATCAGGCTCTGTGCTGACAGCTTGGAGACTGGAGCCTGCTTTGGATTCTGGGTCTCCCTCCCTCTCTGCCCCTCTCCCACTCACACTCTGTCTCTCTCTTTCAAAAATAAATAAACATTAAAAAAATAAATCATGGTATATTCACAGCAGAGAAGTACACAGCAATGAAAATGAACATTCTACAGCTATAAAAAAATAACACCATGTCACTCATTAAACTGAACGTATATAAAACATTTGTGTATTTGTTAAGGTTCACAATAGAAATGGGGGAAAAGTCACAAAACTGTTAGTACCTGCACGAACGATCATTACAGCAGAAGAAAGTGGGAAATGTACTTTTTAAAACTTTCTTTCTCCTTGGTTTTAGTTAGCTGGCAATCTGATATATAACTCGGAAGCTGTTTGCTGTCAGGAAAATGAGAACTGGCATTGATGAACTTGTTTTCAAAAATCTCATCATCGGGTCCTGAGCATCCGAGTGGGAACCTGCAACAACCACCATGAACACAGCAAGGAAAGAAACATCACGGAACGCCTGTCTGTGCTGCAGAGGGGATTCTTGAGCCAGGTCTTGCCTCCTCTCTCAGTCTTTCCAGGGGCATCCTGGTTACGTCCAGAATTCACCCCCAAAACAGGGATTCTTAACCCGGATAGAAATCAGGGGTATCTGTAAACATAACGGTGGAAAATATTACATCTTTATTTTCACTAATACTGAACTGAAATTTCACTAATATAACTGAAATGTAGCTTTACCCCCAAATACAAATGCTGGCAACAATTCACAATACTAAAAGCAGTGCCTGTACCTTCCCACCAATACAAATCAGTTCCTTTTTAATGTTGAGGTTTTTGCAGGCATCTTGAAATCCTGTTCACGTTTATCACTACTTTGAATTATAGAAGATCTTATAATTTGATGTTCTAATAAAAAAGTCAATATATTACTGTATCCCAGTATTGTTTCATTTGAATATATATAGTAATATTTTCCCATTGAGGTATAGTTGACAATAACATTATATAAATTTAAAGTATACAACTGAATTTGATACATACCTAACAGTAAGTTAACATGCATCACCTCATGGTTACAAATTATTTTCTTGTGATAGGAGCTTTTAAGATCTACTCTCTTAGTGGCCAAAATGAACAAATCAGGAGACTATAGATGCTGGAGAGGATGTGGAGAAACGGGAACCCTCTTGCACTGTTGGTGGGAATGCAAATTGGTGCAGCCGCTCTGGAAAGCAGTGTGGAGGTTCCTCAGAAAATTAAAAATAGACCTACCCTATGACCCAGCAATAGCACTGCTAGGAATTTATCCAAGGGATACAGGAGTACTGATGCATAGGGGCACTTGTACCCCAATGTTTATAGCAGCACTCTCAACAATAGCCAAATGATGGAAAGAGCCTAAATGTCCATCAACTGATGAGTGGATAAAGAAATTGTGGTTTATATACACAATGGAATACTACGTGGCAATGAGAAAGAATGAAATATGGCCCTTTGTAGCCACGCGGATGGAACTGAAGCATGTGATGCTAAGTGAAATAAGCCATACAGAGAAAGACAGATACCATATGTTTTCACTCTTATGTGGATCCTGAGAAACTTAACAGAAACCCATGGGGGAGGGGAAGGAAAAAAAAAAAGAAGAGGTTAGAGTGGGAGAGAGCCAAAGCATAAGAGACTGTTAAAAACTGAGAACAAACTGAGGGTTGATGGGGGGTGGGAGGGAGGGGAGGGTGGGTGATGGGTATTGAAGAGGGCACCTTTTGGGATGAGCACTGGGTGTTGTATGGAAACCAATTTGACAATAAATTTCATATATTGAAAAAATAAAAGATCTACTCTCTTAGAACCTTTCACATATACAATATTGATAATTCTAGTCACTATGAAGTACATTATATCCCTGAACTTATATGTATAACTCCAAGTTTGTACCTTTTTTGACTACCTTCACCCATTTTGCCCCCTGTCCCTGGTGACCACTGATTTGTTGTATGTTTCCTTGAGTTTGGTTTTTTTAGATTCCACATGTAAGTGAGATCTTCACTTCCCAGTATTTGTCTTTCTCTGACTTACTTCACTTAGCACAATGCCCTCCAGGTCCATCTGTGTTGTCACAAATGGCAGGATTTCTTTCCTTTTTATGGCTAGATAATATTCCATTGTATATATAAATACATACACCACACTTTCTTTATCCATTCATCTGTCCACAGACACCTAGGTTGTTTCCATAATTTGGTTATAAGATCCCCTATTAAAGATGTCAGAAAGGGGGCACCTGGGTGGCCCAGTCGTTTAAGCATCCGATTTTGGCTGAGGTCATGATTTCACAGTTCATGGATTTGAGCCCCACGTCTGGCTGTCTGCTGTCAGTGTAGAGCCTGCTTCGGATCCTCTGTCTCCCTCTCTGCCCCTACCCTGCTCACTCTCTTTCTCTCAGAAATAAACATTTAAAAAAAAAAAGATGTCAGAAAGCCTTGATTGCAGTGCTGAATTTCTACAATTTAGCAAACAGGAGCTGACAAACTCACCAGCTACAAACTCACCAGAGCCTGGTTCTGCCTGTATCTTTACTCCTGTATCTTCAGAAACACGTTCTCTGTCCATGCCTCCGTTCAGTGGCCTCAGGACCACGCACATCCCAGTCGGTGACCCTAGATGTTTCTGTGTGACCCTAAGGATGTCCATACTGAGTCTGTAATGCCAGATGTCGGGGGTGGGGGACACACTATGGAATGTTAACCCAGGAGTTTTGTCACCTAAGCAGTGTGACCCCAGAAGTGTATGACAAAAGTGTCCTCACAACAGCCTATGTGACCACAGCAGTATCCACACCCATTACCGCACAAATTCAACATGTCTACACTAGAATCTGAGGCCCCAGGAGTGCAAACCTATCCCCATCGCCCCAAGAGTATCCATCTAATCCAGGGGTATAGGGACACCTGGGTGACTCAATCGGTTAAGCATCCAACTTCAGCTGAGGTCACAATCTCGTGGTTCATGGGTTCGAGTCCTGCGTCGGGCTCTGTGCTGACAGCTCGGAACCTGGAGCCAGTTTCAGATTCTGTGTCTCCCTCTCTCTCTGTCCCTTCCCTGCTTGCACTCTGTCTCACTCTCTCAAAAATAAATAAACATTAAAAAAAATTAAATTTCCAGGAGTGTAAACACACCAGCCTTTGGGACCTGGCGGGTATCTGCATCTCAGGCTCTGTGTCCCTAGTTGTGTCCACCCCCATCTGTGTGACATCCAACATATACACACGCAAGTTCCTGTGATGAGAGCAATGCCCAGTCCCCAGAATGTGTGACCCAGCGATTTCCACACCCCTGAGTGTGTGGCTCAGGAAGGACCAGCCCGACCCAGGCCCGGTCTCTGCCTTCGAGAGCACCCCGTCTGGCCCTGAGTGCGGATACCCTAGCCTTACAACTCCAGGGCTGTCCATGCCCGTCGATGTGACCAAAGCCAGTTTATTCACAGAGGTATGTGTACCCCATGCCACGTGTCCCCAGTTGAGCCTTTACCTTAATCTGACTCCTGGAGTATTTCCACCCCAGTCTGTGATGATAGTTTATTTTCCAGTCTGTGAACCTAGGCTTGCCATGACCCGATCTGTGTCGCCCCAAAAGGGCACACACCCCAGTCTGACCACTAGTTTGTCAGTTTCTTGGACTGTGTGACAACAATGGATATCCGTTCCCCAGTCTATGTCACCTCAGGGGTCACCACACTTCAGTCATCGTCTCCCCGGGGGCGTCTACAACGCAGTTCATGTCACCACAAGGTTATGTGCACTCCAGTCCGTATGATACCTGGAGTAATCAAAAACAGTCTCTGTGACCCTCTAAGTGTCCAGATCCCAGAGCTCGTGACCACAGAGTTGTGAAAACTCCAATCTATTTGACCACAGATGTGCCCCCTGCCGAGTATGTCAGTCCGTGGTAGTGCCCACACCCCAGTGACCTCACCAATGGTCATATGTCAGCCTTTGTCACCACAGGAGTGTTCCTCCACATGTGATCCCGGGAATCCCCAGACCCCAGTGTGTGTCCTCAGGAACATACCCCCATCTGTGTTACTGCAGAATTGTTCACACCCCAGCCTGTCACCATGGGCTTTCCACCTCCCGGTCAGTGTCCCCTAGGAGTGATCATTCCCCAGACCTTGAAATGCCAGAAGTGTCCACACCCCAGTCTGTGTCACCCCAGGAGGGCCCACAGCCAGCCTGTTTCTCTGGAAATGTCCACACAATAGCCTGTCTGTGTAACCCCAGGATGATCAACTTTCTGTGTGACCACAAGAGTAGCCACCACCCAGTCTTCGTGTCCCAAGGGTGGCATACTCTTACCTGTGTGACTCCCAGGGTTTTTACACCCTAGGCTGTATGGTCAAACAAGTCTCCACGCCCCAAACTCTGACACCGGGGAGTCACTCCCTGGTCTACAACTCTAGGATCGTTTCCACACGTCAGTCTCTGTGGCCCCAAATTCATTCACTATATTGTGTGTGTGGCCACAGGAGTGTCCATTTCCCAGTCTGTGTGACTCTGGGAGTAGCCAAGCTCCAGTCTGTATGATTCCAGGAGTGTCCACATCCCAAACAATGTGAGCAAGGGGGTGTCTACACCCCAGTACGTGGAACCACGAACATGTTCTCTTCCGTGTCTCTATGACCACGGATGAGTCCCGGTCGTGTCCACATCCCAATGTTTGACTACAGAAACCTCCACAGCCCAGCCCGTGTGACCCCAGGACTGTCTACCCACTCAGTGTGAATCCAGAAGTGGCAACAGCTTTGCCTTATGTGACCAAAGGTGTTTCCACACCGCAGTCTCAGTGGCACCATGAGTGTGTTCATGTCAAACTGTGATCACAGAGGTGTCCACACTTCAGCCTGGGGGACACCACAGGTGTCTGCAGCCCAGCCTGGGATGTTCCAGGAGTGGTTTTGCCCCAGTCCAGCCACTTGAGGAGTGTCTCCCCGCCCCAGTCTCCATGACCTGAGTGTGTCCACACCTAAGTTTCTGTGACAGAAGCTATGTCCAATCCTGAGTGTATTTGACTCCAGTGTTGTCCAAACTGCACAGCGTCCAGCACAGTGTTGTGCACGCCCCAGTCTGTGTGGCCTCGTGAAGGTGTGCTCCCATCAGGACGACCACAGGCGTATGAAATTCCTCCCACCAGGATGACCAACCTGTAATGACTGGTGGGTCCACACTCCAGTCTAGGTGACCCAGAGAGGACACCCCCCCCCAATCTGGGGGACCAAAGAAGTCTCCACATCCCAGTATGTGTGGCCACAGGGGTGACGATCTCCCATTCAGTGTGACCAGAGGAGTACCCACGCAAAATTCTGTGTGACCACAGGGGTGCCCACCCCCCATCTGTGTGTCTCGAGAGACATCTCTGCTCCAGTTAGTGTGATCCCAATAGAGTCCACACCACAAGCTGTGTGACCACAAGAGTCTCCAGGAGTATCCATGCCACAGCCATTTGGCCACAGTGGCAGCTACCTCCCAGTTCATGCATCTTCAGCAATGTCCTCGTCCTAGTTTGTGACCCTAGGCATCTCCAGAGCCCAGAATTTGTGGTTTTTTTTTTAGTTTATTTATTTTCAGAGGGGGCGCACAGAGAGAGGGGGACAGAGGATATGAAGCGGGCTCCACAGACAGCAGAGAGCCTGATGTGGGGCTTGCACTCACGAACTGGGAGATCATGAGCAGAGCAGAAGTCAGTCGTTCAACCAACTGAGCCACCCAGGTGCCCCAGACCCCACAATTTGTGATTGAGTGTGTCCAGAAGATACCAGATCATAGTCCATGTGACCCCAGGAGTGTCCACACCCCTAACGAGGTGATCTGAGAGGTGTCCAAACTCATCTGTGTGATGCCAATGTTGTCCACACGCCACTCTGTATGGCACCAAAAATGTCCACATACCAATCCCTAGACTCTAAGAGAACACATCTCAGTCTGTGACACTTGAGGAATAGCCACACCCCATTCTGTGTGACTTTAGCCATGTCCACATCCCAGTCTGGGTGACCCCTAAAGCCTCCACATCCTAATGTGTGACCCCAGGAGGGACCAAATCTAGTCTCTGTGACCCTAGGAGGTCCACACTCCAATCAGTATGTCCCCAGGGTTGCTTACACCCAAATCTAGTGACTTCATGAGTGTTTACACCGCCATATGTTTGATCCTGGGAGGGTCCCCCCACGACTGTGTGACCCTGAGAGGATCCATACACAAATCAGTGTGACCCTAGAAGGAGTCATGTCTGGAGGAAGAGTGATCCAAACAAAGGGAAAAGCCCGTGCAAAGGCCCTGAGGTGGGAGCATTCTAGGTACATTAGAGGAACAGAGAGGAGACCAGTGTGGTGGGAGCAGAGTGAGTGCAGGGGCCAGTGGCAGGAGGTGAAGTTGGAGAAGTGACAAGGGCTGGGACTGGAGAGCCTTGTAGGCCACAAAAAGGACTTTTGCTTTTTCACGGAGAGATGGAAACACAGCAAAGGTCTGAGCAGAGGAGAGCTGAGGGCTGACTTGGGTTGTAACAGAAGCCTCTGGCTGCTATGAGGACGGACTGAAGCCCCCGAATCAGATCAGAGATGAGGCTGATCTGTGAAGGGCAGTGGCCCCAGGGGCCAGCACCAGAACCACTTGACAGGTTTCGCCAGGTTTCTGTGTAGTAGAGTTCCAGCCCTCCTCCTGTCCTCCAGAAATGGGAGAAGCCATGGGGACTGAGTGAAGATGACCTCAGTATAAGACCTTAGGTCAGCCCTGCCTTTCCCCAGGTCCCGGGTTTTCCCCTTTGGCAGATGAGTATAAATCTTTCCTTCCCTGCCAGTCTCTCCTGAGAGTCTCTACTCACCAATTCTCTCCAACCACACCAGCCTCCTTGACGTTCCTCAAATACACCAAGCACTATTCCCACCTCAGGGCCTTTGCACCTGTCATTGCCCCTGTACCTGGACACTTTTTCCAAGATATATAGGTAGTTCACATTTACATGGCTGCCCCCTTCATTTTCTTTTCTTTGCTTAAAGATCATCTCGGGAAGCCTTCCCTGACTATGCAGAACAGCACCCCATCCCTCTCTAACCCTGCATCTTGCCTTGTTTTCTTCACAGCACTTAGCACTTCTTAATAATAAACATCTACTTGTCAAGTCAGCCAGGGCCCTGAGTGTAGCCACCAGGGAGGCGGGGTACACAGGGCATACACAGGTGAAATTTTGAAGGGACCATTTACGGAGGTACAAGGAGGGTTTAAGAAACCAATCGCGCTGCTGAGCTGCCTCAAGACTGGCAGTGGAGGAGTGCTGTGACCATTCCTAGGCTTGAGAGGGCAGGAAAGGAAACAGTGTTCCTGAACCCTAGGGGAAGCTGGAGCCCAGCGCTGACTGGTGAGCACCTGGCTTTCTGTGTCCTCCCACTGTCCAGTTACCTGCCAAGGCCTCTCAGGCCAACTCAGTTGGAAGCCAGCTATGGCAGACTCCAGCTGATAAAGTTCACACAGTCAACCTCTTGGGACACAGAGCAGGGGAAGGAGGGAGAATGGACTGGGAGACAAATGGAATATCCAGCAGCTTAATTTAGTGTTTTCTATCATCTATCAAATAATACCGAGTGGGGCGCCTGAGTGGCTCAGTTGGTTAAGCGTCTGACTTCGGCTGAGGTCATGATCTCGAGGTTCGTGAGTTTGAGTCCCGCATCGGGCTCTGTGCTGATGGCTCGGAGCCTGGAGCCTGCTTTGGATTCTGGGTCTCCCTCTCTCTCTGCCCCTCCCCCACTCGCAGTCTGTCTCTCTATCTCTCAAAAATAAATAAACATTAAAAGAATTATATAAATAATAATAATAATAATAATACCGAGTATGGGAAGTCCCTGAAGGACTGGGGTTTGTATGTGTTGTCTTTCCTTCTGTGTTTTTAGTACCTAGAGCTGTACCAGGCACATAGTAGGTTCTTTTATTTTTAATTATTTTTTTAATTTTATGTTTATTTTTGACAAAGAGAGAGAGAGTGTGAGTGGGGGAGGGGCAGAGGAAGAGGGAGACACAGAATCCCAAACAGGCTCCAGGCTCTGAGTTGTCAGCACAGAACCTGATGCGGGGCTCAAACTCATGGACCACGAGATCATGACCTGAGCCAAAGTCGGCCACTCAACCGACTGAGCCACACAGATGCCCCATTTTTTTTTTTTTAGTTTTTTAAATGTTTATTTAATTTTGAGAAAGAGTGAGTGGGTGAGGGGCAGAGAGAGAGGGAGACAAAGGATCCAAGCAGACTCCTCACTGTCAGCACAGAGTCCGATGCTGGCCTCGAACTCACGAACCATGAGATCATGACCTGAGCAGAAGTCGGACGCTTAACCAACTGAGCCACCCCAGTGCTCCCATAGTAGGTTCTTAATAAATACTCACTGAAAGAATAAATGACATAAAATAATAGATATAACAGTACAATGCAAAAGCGAAAGGATAAACCCCAGACAGGGAGAAAATATTTTCAAAATGCAGTTCTTGGCAAAGGACCAGTATCCAGAATACATAAAGAATTCCCACAGTTGTATAAATTGGTACAGCCACTGTGGAAGACAGTACAGAGTTTCCTCAAAAAATGAAAAATGGAAATACTATACACTGTAGTAATTCCGCTACTGGCTCTTTACCCAAAGAAAACAAAAACCTAAACTCTAAGAGATACACGCACCCCTATGATTACTGCAACATTATTTACAATAGCCAAGACACGGAAGCAGCCCAAGTGTCCATCCACAGATGAATGAATAAAGAAGATGCGGTGTATATGTACAATGGAATATATGCAGCCATAGAAAAGAATGAGATCTTGCCATTTGTGACAACACGGATGGACCTAGAGGGTATTATGCTAAGTGAAATAAGTCAGGGAAAGAAAAGTGCCATATAATTTCACTTATATGTGGAACCTTACAACAAAAGAAATCAACAACAAACACAAAGCAGAAGCAGACCCGTAAATACAGACAACAAACAGGTTGGTTGCCAGAGGGGTGGGGGTGGGAGGAAGGGCTAAATGGGTGAAAGGCAGTGGGAGGTACAGGCTTCCAGTTATGGAATGAATCACAGAAATGAAAGGCACAGCGTAGGGAATATAGTCAATGGCATTATAATAGCACTGTATGGTGACAGACTGTAGCTACCCTTGTGGTGAGCAGAGCATAACACGATCATTATGTTGCACACCTGAAATTAATGTTGCAATTTGTGTCAACTATACTACAATGCAAAAAGTAAATAAGGGGCTCCTGGCTGGCTCAGTCTGTACAGCATGCAACCCTTAATCTCGGGATCATGAGTTCAAGCCCCACGTTGGGCATGAGGCCTACTTAATAAAGAAATAAATACATAAATAGAAAATAATAAAAACAGAATTCCCACAATTCAATAAGAAAACCAAAAACCCAAGGGCGCCTGGGTGGCTGTCGATTGAGCATCCTACTTTGGCTCAGGTCATGATCTCATGGTTTGTGAGTTTGAGCCCTGCATCAGGCTCTGTACTGATAGCTCAGAGCCTGGAGCCTGCTTCAGATTCTGTGTCTCCCTCTCCCTCTGCCCTTCCCTTGCTCATGCTCTGTCTCTCTCTCCCTCTCAAAAATAAATAAAAACATTAAAAAAAAAAAAAAGAAAACCAACAACCCAATTTTTGAAATGTCCAAAGATTTGACCAGACACTGCACCAAAGAGGAAATACACATGACATTAACCTGTGAGAAGATGCTCTACATCATTAACCATTAGGGAAATGAAAAATAAAAACCACAGTGAGATACATTGCACACTTATTAGAAGGACTAGACTGAAAAAAGCCTGACCATGCTAAGTGTTGAGGAAGATGAAACTCACCTACAGTGCTGGTGGGAATGTTAAATGGTACAGACACCTTGCAAAAACAGTTTGGTGGTTTCTCATAAAGTGAAACATACATTTTCCACATGATGCAGCAGTCCGACCCCTTGGTATTTATCCAAGAGAAATGAAAACATGTTCACACAAAAAACTGCACACCAGTAATTATAGTAGCTTTATTTGTAATCACTCCAAACTGAAACAACCCAAATATCCTTCTTTTTTCCATTTTTTAAAGTTTTATTTATTTAAGTAATCTCCACACCCAGTGTGGGGCTATAACTCATGACCCCAAGATCAGGAGTCACATGCTCAAGGCTCCTGAGAGGCTCAGTCGGTTAAGCATACGACTCTTGGTTTGGGCTCAGGTCATGAGCTCACGGTTTTGTGGGTTCAAGCCTCGCATCAAGCTCTGGGCTGGCAGCACAGAGCCTGCTTGGGATTCTCTCTCTCTCCCTCTCCCTGCTCCTCCCCCACTCACGCTGTCTCAGTCTCTCTCAAATAATTTAATAAACTAAGGGGAAAAAAAAGAGTCGCATGCCCTTCTGACTCAAAGTAGCCAAGTGTCCCATCAAATCTCTTTCAATTGGCCAATAAACTAACAAATGGATACATCCTTACTTAGTACTCAGCAATGAAAAAACAGACTACTGATGCATACAACATAGAGGAATCTCAAATGCACCATGCTAAGTGAGGGAAGCCTGAATAATAAGGTTACGTACTGTGTGATTCCACTTACACAGCATGCTGGCAAAGCCAGAACTATGAGAATAGCACCCAAAGCAGGGGTTTTAGGGTGGAGGGAGGGGCTGACTTCAACATGGTCACACAAGGAACTGTTCAGAGGGGAGAGAACTGCTCTGTGTCCCACTTGTGGTGCCAGTCAACTGACCATTTTTGTTTGTCAAGCCTCAGAGAATGGTATGGTACAAAGGGGGAAATTTTGCTGTATGTAAAATATACCTCAATTAGGGCGCCTGGGTGGCTCAGTCAGTTGAGTGTCTGACTCTTGATTTCGGCTCAGGTCATGATCCCAGAGTCGTGGGATCAAGCCCCACATCAAGCTCTGCATCGAGCATGGAGCCTCCTTGGGATTCTCTCTCTCTTTCTGTCTCTCTCTCTCTCTCTCTCTTTCTCTCTTTCTCTCTCAACACCTGGGTGGCTCAGTCAGTTAAACCTCTGACTCTTGGTTTTGGCTCAGGTCACGATCTTGCAGGTCATGAGTTGCAGCCCTGCATCAGGCTCTGCACTGGTAGTGAGTAGGGAAAGGGTTACATTAGGCAGGGAGAGAAAAGGGGCCTTGAGGGAGGCAGAATGCAGCTACACGTGGGAGGCTGAGAAAGTAGCAGCAGCAGCAGCAGCAGCAGCAGCTGAGTTTGGGGAAGAAGAGGATGAGATAAATGTGTTCCCATTCCGCCCGGGCTAGGTGCCATGCATGGAGTCTCACAAACTTTCTGATAAGGTCCCAAAAGCCAGGGACAGAAATCCCCAGCAGTTATTATAAAGTCAGGACCCCTCTCGCTCTTGAGAGCTTTGTACTTTCCCTCAATAAACTCTATGGCTCTGCTCACTCTCTGTTGTCATCCATCTGTGAGATTCACCCTTCGATTCCATGAGACAAGGACCAGTGTCCCTCCCACCCTCCAGTAACATTTTGGTGCCGAGACCCTGGGACCGCCAGAGGGTGAGTAACAGTGGACTCTTTCCTTTCCTTTTCTGAACGCAGGATGTCCTTACCAAGACTCTCAAAACAAGGCACCTGTCGGCCAGTTAAAAGCAGGTCGTGTGGCCGCCAGTCTCGAGTCTCAGGCTTCTGGGTAAAGGTTGGTCAATCCCCCCTTGTGAAAGGGGAACGTTGGCCTAACCCTAACCAGTTCCCCTTTCTGCTCTTGGTTTATTCTTCCTTCCCCTGTCCTTCTTAAATGCCTTCTAAAACCTCTCCAACCCCGATGATCAATATGCTCCAGCAATTAGGGGCTCGTCTCACGATCTGGAATCCCTCGTTATAACCGTGGCTCGTTCTCCACCAAACACCTGGGGATCTCTTGGGTGCAGCAGTTTCATAGGGGGCCCTACTGATTTTGTCACTTAGGGAGGAAATGCTGTTTGTGTAGCTGTCAGGACCTCCCCTTTAAAAGTGTCTCTCGTGAGAGTCTCGATGAAGCAGAGAGATCTTTCCCGTTTTTCTGTTGTTTGGGGAGACAAATGTTTTATTGTCAGATATGACTCAGTCTTCCGTGTGGTCAGTGCTCTAGGCTTGAATGCGAGCAGACAACATTTGGGTCATTTCCCCTCATGACAAGCTAGAAGCAGCTTACTATCGTCAAGTGTTTTGTATTCCCTTGGTGTTGAACATTAAGAATGGGACGAGAGATCTACCATCAGTGCCTTCTCTGTGGGCAGCACCAGCGGGAACCTTAACAATCGGGACCCATCTGCTGATAGGATGTGAGGCATATAGGAAGGAAGGATGCTTGGGGGGGGGGGGGGAGGTGAGGAAATAATGACTGTGTGGACTAGATTCCATGGGTTGGGGGTGCAAGCAAATTGGTACGACCGCGAGATGAGGGCCCTGTCAAGGGGCCTCCAAAGACGGAGGTCATCAGAGACCCTCTCGGTTATGGGAAAGGTTCATCCAGGGGCACACATAAGGACTGGCGATCCAGCACTCCGAACCTGCCCTGTGGCTCCCATTGGGCACCCGAGACACGTAAAAGGATGAAGACCGGCCCTGGGGGTCACGGCCCAGGGAAGCCTCCTCCGTACGCAGCACATGCCTCCCCGTAACCGCCCCAGCTGTTTGCTCGCACCCATAAGCTTTACAGATAACAAACCTTGAATCACTAAGCTCGCCAAACTCCTTAAGACATTTAGAAGGATCCAGAGGAAGGAAGGCAGGGTTGGGTGGGGGCTAAAGCAGCGGGTCACAATGGCTACCCCGCTCGTCCAATCCTTCTTAGACCCAGGGTTCGAGGCCATCCTCTCACCTTGGGGAGGGCGGGTCAGGGACGCCTTGATTCTACAGGGGAGAGCTGATATGCTGGGACGCTTCATAGTCACTCTATAATATAATAGGTACGGAGATTCTTGACGTTCTCGACTCCTACCCGGATGGCCAGATGGGTCACAAACCCTCTGCAATGGGGAACTCCTCTGGAATGTGTTCTGAGAAGTTGGGAAAGATTTGATCCACAAATGCTCAAAAGGGAGAGCATGAAGTTTTTTTTTTTTTTGTTCCCAGGCTTGGCCTCAATATGGCCTGGGGGATGGAGAGTCCTGGCCTCCTGAGGGAAGTATTCAGTACAGTACTATCTTACAGTTAGATCTATATCGTAGAAGAGAGGGCGAATGGTCAGAAGTTCCTTATGTAAGACCTGTAAGTTAGGTGCCGACCTCCCGGCCCCTGTAAGGAGCCCAGAAGGGCAAGTACTTGCAGACTTGCCTGCTGAGGCCTCTTCTCAGGAAAAGCCACCTGTTAGACCTTCATGTCTTCCTTATCCAGGATTGGCAGGGATGAGAGATCCTCCCCCTGAAAGGAAGGCACATTCAATGAATCCATTGACCGAAAAGCCTCCTGGTGAATTTGGCCCCATGACGTTTCCATTTTTCCTTGCAAGATTCTAAGCAAATAAAAAGAACCTGTGCAAATTTGCAGACAACTATGATCGATATATAGAAGTGTTCCAAAACCTGACCCAGGTTGCTGAAGAAAACACAGGCCATCCCTAATGAAGGGGACTCTGACCCTCTCTTGCTGTTTCTCCTAATACACTCTGGTTACGCTAACTGTATATGGGGGCTTATCCCTCATTCATTTCCTGGGTCAATGACCATGATGATTAGGGCCAACTGTCTCTGGTTGGTGTACCTTGGGATAGAGACACTAAGCAATATTCCCAAGCATCTGCCCAAACTCCTTTTCTTTCAGGGAAGTTCCCGGTCTTCTCTGGCCTGAAATGGACTGCCTAATTCCACTTGTTGGTAGAAGAAAATCTGTATCTGCTCATCTGTCCGAGCTGACAAGCTCTGGGACCAGGAGACCTTTTTCTCTGCCCTCTGGCCTTTTATCAGCCTCCAGACCTCTTGGTGGCACCTCACCTCTTCTGCCTTCCCCTCCCCACCCTATTTCTGTACCACGTGGGTGCAGCTTCCATAACTGACTCCTAGACCATCTGGGTGCCTCTGGCACCATGGGTTCCTCCTCCTCCCCTCGCTGTCAAGGAGCCAAGAACACCCCCTTAGACTCACACCGTCCACTTCAGACCTCCTCACTGGTGCCCCAGGTAAAAATTGACAATGGGGAACTTTTTAATGGACACAGGTGGAGCGTAATTAAGACAGACGTGTTTTTTGAATTATCAGAGTTAAGTATATAAAACTTTTTCTACGTAGGTTTACTGAAGGTCATATAAGCTCATAAATATCTCTGTTGCAATTTGTCAACAAAAAATGGCTTAAAATGATGGTTAATTTTGTCTGTCTCAAAGTCTTCATGCGTAACTGTTAAGGTAGCTTTCAGGGTCTTTGGCTACGTAAAACATTAAAGGTTCACTTAGATAATAAACTGGATTGAATCCATTGGACATTTAGGCCTTTTCCAAATCAAATGGAATATGAACGCATTGCTTCCTAAACATAGGTTTGTGCTTTTGGCTAAGAGGCAGAAAAACTAAGGATATTTAAATCTGTTGAAAAAAAACATGGTTTGTGCTTAATTGATTCATACATTTGCTATCTACAAAAATATTCTGATGTCACGGACAGTTCACAATTGGTCACTACTGGAGACTAAGGTTTCTAAGAGTTAAAACTCTGCTAAATGTAATTAAGCAATGCTCCACATTTGTATTGTTTCTATTTAGCAAAGGAAAGGGTGCCTGTGCCTTACGAGGAATGGATAATATATGATGGGCTTCTACCGGGATACATGGGAGCCATTTTGCTACACTTACCCCGCGGTATGCTGATTTGTAACCAGGTAGATACTGTAAAGTGGACATCCACATGGCTGGAACATATTTATGTGGGCACTGCTGAAAAAAGCAAGGGAATAAACCTCGACTTTGGCCCTTTTAGCCCCCTCGACGGCTGATTTTATCCTTACAAAAACGGTTTTTGCCAGCCTTTTGAAATATATTTGTAAAGAGGATTACTGTTGGGCCAAAATAAAATTAGCGCATCCTTCCACAACCGGGGAAGTCTTCCACCTCAACCTCCTCCTCTTCGGGTCCTCGATCTATATATCCAGACTTAAAAATGTGAACTTCTGCTCCCTGCTGCCCACTTTACCCAGGCCCTTCCCATAATGTAACAGGCTTGTTGCCCCTACAAGAAGCTAGAGTGACAGAAGGGGGGACGCAAGGAGGCACCACCATAATAACATTACAGGTAGCTTTTTCATTGTAAGATTTAAGACAGGTAAAAGGATATCTAGGTAAATTTTCTGATGATCTAGATAAATATACAGAGGCTTTTCAGAATATTACATATGTTTTTAAATTGACCTAGAAAGATATGAATGATGGTGTTGTTAAAACAGTTGCTTAAGCGGCCGACTTCAGCCAGGTCACGATCTCGCGGTCCGTGAGTTCGAGCCCCGCGTCAGGCTCTGGGCTGATGGCTCGGAGCCTGGAGCCTGTTTCCGATTCTGTGTCTCCCTCTCTCTCTGCCCCTCCCCCGTTCATGCTCTGTCTCTCTCTGTCCCAAAAATAAATAAAAAATGTTGAAAAAAAAATTAAAAAAAAAAAAACAGTTGCTTAAGGAGACAGAGAAGCATGAGGTTCTGGCAGCGGCTGAAAGACGTGGGAATGGGAAACTAATGAATTATCATGGGGCTGGAGTTCTTATAGGGAATTTCCTGTTTCCTACTGGGGCCCAGGTAGATCCATCCCAAGATCCTAATTGGGACTATGACCATCCCATTGAGGAAGGATATCGCCGCCACTTCCAAGCTTGTGTTTTGGAGACATTAAGGAGGTCTAAATTTAAGCCCTTAAATTGTGCTAAATTAGCCACTATTTTATAAACACAGAATGAGAGCCTGATGGCCTTCCTGGAGAGGTAGAGGGAGGCTCTCATTAAACATTTGGCCATCTCCCCTGACACCCCTAAAGCTGAGATGATTTTAAAGGACAAATTTGTCAATCAGCCCTAGATATTCAGAGAAAATGCAAAAATTGGCTGTTGGCCTGGAAGGGACCCTGGGGGAGCTCTTATGAGCTGCCAATCAGGTAGATTACAACTGAGATCAAAATAATAAAAAAAAAAAAAAAAACAGGAAAGGAGGCTTAAGAAAAACCTGAGGCCTTAGTTGAGGCCTTACACTCTATGTCAGACCAAACTTCCTGAGGTCCTGGCACCAAATGCCATTTATGTGGCCAGTTGGGACACTGGAAACAAGACTGCCCTCTGAAGGGACTGCAGAAGTCAAAGCCCTGTAAGCCATGCCCCTTGTGTGGAGACAATCACTGGAGGTCTGAATGCCCTCGGGGACCTCTATCTGCAAGGGCTCAGATAACCAGTGTCCCTGAAAGGGACTGATGGGTTCTAGGGCTTTTCGTGGTGGCTCCCTGGAACCGCCTATTGGAAGCCCAGAGCCTCGGGTAACTCTGGATAGAGAAGGAAAGCCAATTGATTTCCTTCTTAATACCGGAGCCACCTTCTCTGTCCTTTCCTCTCCCGGCCAACTATCCCAACACAGCATAATGATTAGATGCCATCTCCAAAACAACTTATGACTAAATTTTTCCCTCAAGCCCCTGGGATGCATATGGGGAAAGCAAGGGACATTATAACTGAATTAGCGACTATAGTGCTACTAACTCCAGGACAGAAAATCGTGTGAGTTTGGGGGAATTACTGGATATTGTAGGCTGTGGATACCAGGGTTCAGGAAAATAGCTCACCTGCTCTATCAATTATTAAAGGAGACTCAATCCCACCTACTCTCCCAAGGAAATGAACTGGGGCTGACTCCCAGATACTGTCTCCAGCCCTCGGGATGGTTACAAACAGAGCCAGGCAATTACTAATACCGAGCTCCCAGAGCTGGAAGAGCATTAAAGCACTGCATCAGGCCTTTCATTTAGGGAGGGATAAAACTTATCAAATGGCCCAAAGGATGTTTACTGGGAAAAATTTGTCAAGGACAGTTCGGCAAGTAGTAGCGGCCTGTGAAGTCTGTCCTAGAAGCAATCTTCTCAACCACAGACTTGCTCTCCCAGGCAATCAAGGACCTGGAGGCTATCCAGGGAAGACTGACAATTAGATTTCACTCACATGCCAAGGTCAAAAAGGTCCCAACATCTGTTGGTACGGGTTGATACTTTTACTAATTGAGTAGAGACCTTCCCCTGCAAGACAGAAAAGGTGCAAGACGTAATAAAAGCTGTGCTTTATAAAACAAATTTTTAGGCCGGGTTCAGTTTACCTACAAATTTGCAAAGTAATAATGGTAAATGGCTGTCTTGGCTCTTTCTCTGGTAGGACTCCCGGCTTTTGGAAAAGTTTTACACTGCAAAATAGAGCAAACTGTCTGCTTGCTCAGCAGAACACCAAATGACACCTCACAAGCATTAGATGCTTTAAATCAAGAATGAAACGAAGTTAGGGCCAGACTCTTGGAAAATCGAGCCACCACGGATTACTTACTGCTCCTCCATCGCCTGGGTGGTGAGAGATTCCCTGACATGTGTTGTTTCAATATGACCAATAATTCCCGTAATCTCACAGCTGATAGATGACATTTGGACACAATTAGGCAAAGTTAGGGTCTCTCCTGGATTGTTTGACCGGTTTGGGAACTGGGGACATCTTAGAGATGTCATCTTGGTGGTCAGTGTAATCTTTAGTTTGTGTTTTCCTCTTTGTGTCTGCCATTGTTTGTGCTGCCTCCTGCCTGCCAGCCTTCCTGTAGATCCACACCGTGGGCCACCCGACATCCCCTTGAGTAGACTCTGACTGCTGTACCCCCACACTGTCCCTTGTCAGCTTGAAGAAGCCAGAGCAGTCATCATCCCTGTTCTCTAATGGCAGTTAGGGACCCTATTCCAGGGGGGAGAAACAAGTAGAGAAAGGGTCACATTAGGCAGGGGGAGGTAAGGGGCCTTCAGGGAGGCAGGCTGCAGCTACAGGTGGGAGGCTGAGGAAGCAGTGGGGTTTGAAGGGGAAAAAAAAGGGATAAAAGTGTTCTGGACTTGCCTGGGCTAGGTGCCATGCGTGGAGTCTCACTAACTTTCTGATAAGGTCCCAATAAAAAGCCAGGGACAGAAATCCTCAGCGGCTACCCAGTTGGGACCCCTGTCACTCTTGAGAGCTTTATACTTTCTTTCAATAAACTCTACGGCTCTGCTCACTCTCTGTTGTCCGTGAAATTCATTCTTCGACTCTGTGACAGACAAGGACCAGCGTCTCTCCCACCCTCCTGTAACACTATGAGTGGTGCCACTCAGCTGACTATTTTTGTTTGCAAAGCCTCAGAGAACGGTATGGTACAAAGGCGAAATTTTACTGTATGTAAAATATACCTCAATTAGGGCGCCTGGGTGGCTCAGTCAGTTGAGTGTCCAACTCTTGGTTTGGTTCAGGTCATGTCCCAGGGTCGTGGGGTCCAGCCCCACATTGGGCTCTGCACTGACCATGGAGCCTGCTTGAGATTCTCTCTCTCTCTCTGTCTCTCTCTCTCTCTCTCTCTCAACTTTTTTTATACCACAATCTACACCTCCTCTCTGCCCCTAACTCCTTATCATATAACATCTCGAATCTAACATACCACATAATTCATGTGCATATTTCCTGTTTATTGTCTGTGGGCATGTACACTTCTCTAGGATGGGGATCTCTGTTTTATTCATGAATTATCTCAAGCATGTAGAGCACATAGTAGGTGTTCGATAAGTGCTGTGAATCAATGAATTAAAGACTAGAGAGAATCTACACATTTTCCACAAAACTGATTAGAGGCAAATCTTCAAATGCAGATACCAAAACAGAGATTTATTGTAAGGATCTTCTCTAAAGGCGAAACCAGAAAAGCTAAGCAAATCAAGCAAAACTAGGTCTTTAGGTTGTTACTTTTTAACTCAGAGAAATCCATATTACGACAATTTTTACTTCCAATAAGATTACAGCATAAGAACAAAATTTATAGGTGTGGAATTTTATGGTGCTGATACAAAAAAAACATACATTGACTAAGAACAAGCTTGTATTTGTATTTCTCAGTATTTTATTGCCTTAGCCAGAATGTCAACTAACTATATAAATTTCAAACATTTAAGAGGTACAAATCAACTCACTAAAATATCTGTCAGAGCTTTCTGCATTAATCAAATTTGATGTATTATAACCTACAGGGGGAAAATATGTGTGACAGAAACTCAAAAATAATTGAATGAGCATAATATTCAAAAGCATGTACTTGAATTATTATGCTTAAATGAAGAGAAAAAGAGCAATTTCTTACATGTGGTGAAAGATTTTAATCCAATTGGACACCCTCAAGTTATATTAAAAATATGTTTCAGTCTCTTCCAATTGCTTTAAAGAATAGTTGTAAGTTCAACACTCAATGCTCACTAATTTTTTCAGTATTTATTAATTTTGTAAAAATTATTTTAAGTTTTGACCAAAGATAATTCCTCAATTTGAATAAGCAGTTTCTCTCTTTAGCCAAGAACCAACATTATGTTTGATGGTGAAACACCAAAGGCATTTCCATTAAAATTTTCAAGCAAGAAAAGTAAAGGATGTCCCATCTCAAATATTATATAACATTTTCTGAATATTCTGGCAAACTCATAAGATATGAAATAGAAATAAGAGACATAAGTAGTGGAAGGAGGAGAGGAATTATTATTTTTAATCAAAAAAATGATATACTTGGCCAGTGAAAATCTCTTAGAATCTTTAAGAATTTCACTAAAGTGTTGGTAAAATGCAAAAACCTACTATTGTAAATAAATATAAAAATGCTAAAAATATCAAAAAAAATTCTCTCTCTCTCTCTCTTTCTCCCTCTTTCTCTCTCGGCACTTGGGTGGCTCATTCGGTTAAGTGTCTAACTCTTGGTTTTGGCTCAAGTCATCTTGCAGTTCATGAGTCTGAGCCACAAATTGGGCTCTGTTCTGGTGGTGTGGAGCCTGCTTGGGATTCTCTCTCTCTCTCTCTCTCTCTCTCTCTCTCTCTCCCTTTCTGCCCCTCTCTCAAAATAAATAAATAAACATTAAAAAATATTCTCTCTTTACCCCCTCTGCCCCTCTCCCCTGCTCATGCTCTCTCTCTCTCTCTCTCAAATAAAAATAATATGGGGTGCCTGGTTCAGTCGGTTAAGCATCCAACTTCAGCTCATGTTTTGATCTCGCAGTTCATGAGTTTGAGCCCCGCATTGGGCTCTGTGCTAACATCTCAGAGCCTGGAGCCTGCTTCAGATTCTGTCTCTCCCTCTCTCTCTCTCTGCCCCTCCCCCACTCACGCTCTGTCTCTCTCTTTCTCTCTCAAAAATAAATATTTAAAAAATTTTTAAATAATAATAATAAAGTATACCTCAATAAATGTAACTTCTCATATGCAATATTTTGCAAGCAATAGAGAATTCTTTGTCTATAAAGAGGGCACTCGTGGGATACCTGGCTGGCTCAGTCAGCAGAGCATGTGACTCTTGATCTCAGGGCCATGAATTCAAGCCCCACGTCAGACACAGAGATCACTTAAAAAATAAATAAAGATTTTTTTTAAAGGGCACTTGTGATGAGCACTGGGTGTTGTATGGAAGTGTTGAATCACTATATTGTACACCTGAAACTATTATTAAACTGTATGTTAACTAACTGGAATTTAAATAAAATCTTTAAAAAGGGGAGGGGTGCTGTGATCGTGCCTCATCTCCACGTGGTTTCTGCACAGACCTGTCTCAGAAATGCACCTGAGGAAAAGAAGGAGCCGTGGTCATACTGCTGCAACTAAACATAGTGCTTTATTGACTATCAGGACCTGAATTGTGCCCCCTGTACCAAAAAAAATTCATATGTTGGGGCCCTAACCCCCAACATGACTATATTTGGAGATCAGGCTTTTAAAGAGGTAATAAAGATTAAATGGGGTCATAAGGGGGGCCCTAATCTTATAGGGCTGGTGGCCTTATAAGAGAAGTGAAAGAAATCCCCGGGCACTTTTTCTGCACACACGGGCACAGAGGAAAGACCATGTGAGGTCAAAGCTAGAAGGTTGCCGTCTACAAGCCAGGAAGAGAAGCCTCACTAGAACCAACCCCGATGGCACCTTGACCTTGGATTTTCCAGCCTCCAGAACTATGAGGAAATAAATGTCTGTTGTTTAAGCCACCCAGTCTGTGGTATTTTGTTATGGCGGCCCAAGCGAACCAATACATTGCTTCTCAGTTTCGGATCTGACTTCAGAAGACTCATCTTGGCCACATGCGAGGGCAGCTGTGTTCAAGTGAAAGAAGAAAAATGTGACATATCTTCCTTGTCTAGGTATGAAGGGGCCACTGGAGCTCAGAGAGGGGATGTACAGCCCCGGGGGAAACCCAGGGATGAAATCCGCAGCACTCTCGTGGATCAGTTTCCAGGAGCTGTGTCCACACAACATCCTGGGCCATGCTGCAGTATGCGTAAGAATGGTTTGGGAGATCTCAGAACTGCCCCCAAGTCTCCCTCTAAAGCCCCACCCAAAACTGGATCATGCCAGACTCTTCTCCCACAGAACACATGTGCAGTTTTAGAGCCATCAATGCCTTGCTTCAGGAGAGTAGCCGTGATGGTGTAATCTCAGGCCTGGTGGGAGCCCAACGGACAGGACTAATGTTGGAACCTCTCTAGGTGACAGGGGCTGGGGAAAGCTGGAGTGAATCGTGGGTCACATCTCATGTGAAACTTCTGCCAGATGCAGGATCTGGGACCAATTACCAGCTGGGCTGGGCTGGTGAATGAGAGGCTCAAAGGGCAATTGGGTGTGTGCGTGCCTGCATGGATGTGTGTCTGGGTGTGTGTGCGTATCAGCATGTGTAACGTTATGCGCGTATGTGCATGGTGCACTTATGCCTCTGTGTGCATATTTATAATGCTTCCATACGTGTATGCGTATGTGGTACGTGTGTGCGTTAAAGCTGTGCTGCTTTGGCTACAGGAGATGCTAGGGTGCAGAAAAGCCCAGCAGATACAAACGGGCCTGTATCCTGACAAGGGTGTTTGTGAAAAGCAGTTGTGCATAGGCATGAGGACATGCTTGTGCATGAGATTCCAGTTCAAACCCCTATGGCCACGGATGCACGCCTGAGTGTTTGTGTCTAGGTGTGTACATGTGTACCCGAGGGTGCACATGCATGGCTATGTATGAGCACACAGGTGCAGGGGAGCCCAGTGGCCCAGGCTTATGTGTCTAGGGTCTGGGCACGTATACCCTTGGGGGCCAAGCGTGTGCAAATGTGAGTAAACAGGTGCATACGGCAGGGTGGAAATGGATGTGGGTACACATGTGGCCCTGGGAGCCTGTGTAAGGGCACGGGTGTGGCATGGTTGCAAGTCGTTGTTTATTTATTTATTTATTTATTTATTTATTTATTCATTCATTCATATATTTTAATCTAATTTAACTTATTTGTTTTTTAATTTAAATCCAAGTTAGTTAACATACAGCGTAATAATGATTTCAGGAATAGAATCCAGTGATTCATCCCTCACATAGGACACCCAGTGCTCATCCCAACAAGCGCCCTCTTTAATGCCGATCACCCATTCAGCCCATCCCCCCACCCAACACCCCACCAGCAGCCCTCAGTTTGTTCTTTGTATTTAAGAGTCTCTTATGGTTTGTCTCCCTCTCTGTTTTTATATTATGTTTCCTTCCCCTCCCCTATGTCCATCTGTTTTGTTCTCTTAAATCCCACCTATGAGTGAAATCATATGATATCTGTCCTTCTCTGACTGACTTATTTCACTTAGCGTAATACACTCTAGTTCCATCCATGTTGTTGCAAATGGCAAGATTTCATTCTTTTTGATCGCCGAATAATACTCCATTGTATATATATATACCACATTTTCTTTATCCATTCATCCATCGATGGACATTTGGGCTCTTTCCATACTTTGGCTATTGTTGATAGTGCTGCTATAAACATTAGGGTGCATGTGCCCCTTCAAAACAGCACACCTAGGGGTGCCTGGGTGGCTCAGTCGGTTAAGTGGCCGACTTCGGCTCAGGTCGTGATCTCGCGGTCCGTGAGTTCAAGCCCCGTGTCGGGCTCTGTGCTGACAGCTCAGAGCCTGAAGCCTGCTTCAGATTCTGTGTCTCCCTCTCTCTGACCCTCCCCCATTCACGCTCTGTCTCTCTCTGTCTCAAAAATAAATAAACATTAAAAAAATTTAAAAAAAACCAGCACACCTGTATCCCTTGGATAAATATCTAGTAGTGCAATTGCTGGGTCATAAGGTAGTTCTATTTTCAATTTTTTGAGGAACCTCCATACTGTTTTCCAGAGTGGCTGCACCATTTTGCATTCCCACTAGCAGTGCAAAAGGGTTCACCTTTCTCCACATCCTCACCAACATCTGTTGTTTCCCGAGTTGTTAATATTAGCCATTCTGACAGGTATGAGGTGGTCTCTCATTGTGGTTTTGATTTGTATTCCCCTGATGATGAGTGATATTGAGCATCTTTTCATGTCTCTGTTAGCCATCTGGATGTCTTCTATGGAAAAGTGTATTCATGTCTTTTGCCCATTTCTTCACTGGATTATTGGTTTTTTGGGTATTGAGTTTGATACGTCCTTTATAGATTTTGGAGACTAACCCTTTATGTGATATGTCATTGGTTGCAATTATTTTTGTTGTCCCAAGTCTGGGTGTCTATGCTCATGCATCCTTTGGTGTCCATCAAAGTACAAGTGTGTGTACAAGGATACCACAAGTGTCTGGGCGCCTGGGTGGCTCAGTCCATTAAGTGTCCCATTTCAGCTCAGGTCATGATCTCATGGTTCATGAGTTCAAGCCCTGCATCAGGCTCTGTGCTGACAGCTCAGAGCCTGGAGACTGCTTCGGATTCTGTGTCTCTGTCTCTTTCTGTATGCCCCTCCCCTGCTTGTGCTCGGTCTCTCTCTCTCTGTCTCTCTCTCTCTCTCTCTCCTTCTCTCAAAAGTGAAGAAACATTTTTAAAAAAATTTTTAATAGAGTACCTCAAAGGTCTAGGAAGCTGGACCATGATGTCTGTGCACATGTATATCTGGGCACCCGTGAATATGTGCATGCCCAAGTTCAGGTGTGTCCATGAACTCAGGCCCGGGCGTCTATGTACATGTACCCCTATGTGCCCATAAACATGTATGTGCATGGGTGCGTATTTTTCTGTGGGCCTGGGTCTGGGTGTTTGTGCACATGGACCCTGTATAAATGTGCACGTGTGGGGGCAACTGGAAGGCTCAGTCGGTTGAGCATCTGACTTCATCTCAGGTCATGATGTCACAGTTTATGAGTTTGAGCCCCACATTGGTCTCTCTTTGCTGACAGTGTGGAGCCTGCTTCAGATCCTCTTTTTCCCTCTCTCTCTCTCTCTGACCCTTCCCAGCTTGCATTCTCTCTCTCTCTCTCTCTTTCTCTGTCTGTCTCTCAAAAATAAATAAACATAAAAAAATTTTTAATATGCATGTGTGTATGGATAGGTGCAGGTTGTGCCCATGGACCCAGGTGTCAGTATCTGTGCATGTATAGCTCTGGGGGTCCATGCCTGTGTGTGTGTGCATGGTTTCAGGTGTGGCCATAAGCTTGGGTCAGGGCATGTGTGTATATGTACCCCTAGGGGCCCACGCATGGGTATGCTCACGTGTTCAGATGTGCCTATGGCTTGGATCATGGTATCTCTGTGCGTATCTCCGTGGGGCCCAAGTGTGGCATCTGTGCGTGTGTACGTGGCCACGTGGGGAGGATGGGTATGTAGCTTCACTTCCACCTACAGCTGATGGGGGATTATAAGGGAAACCGAGGAATGTGCTTTCTGTAGGAATCTAGGGTTTGGCAGAACCAGGGAAGTGAAATTCAGGACCCTTTTGCTCTTCTTAAACCTTGTTACTTGGGACAAAGCTAGAGCTTGGAAAATGACCCTTCTTTCATTCAGTCCCATGCTCCCCAAGTTGAGCACTGTGCTGGGTTCTGCGACAACCCAGAAATGATGTGGCCAGACTCCAGACTCCAGGAAAGATGGGCAACGCTTGGAAGCCAGCATGTAAGAAGCAGAAGCACCAGGAAGCCACTCAGAGAAGGCAGAGGAGACCCAAGTAAGATTCCCTAGAGGGTGGGGAAGGAAGGCGCAGGAAATGGGCCCCATGGCATTGGGAGGGGCCTGGACACACAGGGATGGGAGTAGAGAGAGAGAAGTCAAGGTAAGGGAAACTCAGAAGACAAAGGCCCGGGAGTGGAATGGCATTGGTTTGGTCAGGAAGCTGCTTCTGGCTCTCCAGTCACTTGGAAACCGAGTGCCCAGGCCTGGGAGGGGCCCAGAGATCAATGAGGATTGGTGGGCAGGGGGAGCCATGTATCTGTCCAGGGAACAGGCAGCTTGCACTTCAAAGGCCACTGGAGCCTAGGATAAACCACGTACCCTTTCTGGGCCTCAGTATTCTTCACTGTCAAATAGCTTGCCTGCCTGCAACCCAGGCCCGGGGAAGAATTTTGTATGAAAGAGCAGCCCGTGGCAGGGGCGCCTGGGTGGCTCAGTTGAGCGTCTGACTTCGGCTCAGGGCATGACCTCTGGGTTCGTGGGTTCGAGCCCTGTATCAGGCTCTGTGCTGACAGCTCAGAACCTGGAACCTGCTTTGGAGTCTGTGTCTCCCTCTCTCTCTGCTCATGCTCTGTCTCTCTCTGTCTCAAAAATAAATAAAAACATTAAAAAATTTTTAACACTTAATGCACATTTTAAAAAGTGAAAGAGGGGCGCCTGGGTGGCGCAGTCGGTTAAGCGTCCGACTTCAGCCAGGTCACGATCTCGCGGTCCGTGAGTTCGAGCCCCGCGTCAGGCTCTGGGCTGATGGCTCGGAGCCTGGAGCCTGTTTCCGATTCTGTGTCTCCCTCTCTCTCTGCCCCTCCCCCGTTCATGCTCTGTCTCTCTCTGTCCCAAAAATAAAAAAAATAATAAAAAACGTTGAAAAAAAATTTAAAAAAAAAAAAAAGAAGTGAAAGAAAAAAAAAGAGTAGCCCACGGGCAGTGAGCAAGGAGGTTCTCCCCAGGATTGGGCCACCTTCCTTCTCCTCTGCCATCTCTGAGTCCTCACACTCTGCCCCCAGGGGCAAGGTTTGGAAATGGGCTGGGGGAGCTGCAGGGAGGCCAGGCCTGGTGATGCTGCACCTCTGGGCTAGGAAGGCATTGCCACACCACTAGCCCTTGTTCCCCACCACCACACCCAAATACACCAGGGGATGCCCAGGGACCCCAACACTCTTCCTAGCTCTGGTTGGACGAGGGGTGACCGGCTGCTCCTGAATTCCAAGTCCAGCCCAGATGTAGAGGAGGGTCTCCCCTCCCGGTCTCAGTCCCCCAGCCCTGCCAGCTTCCCCGGCAAAAAGCCCCTTGGGTGTGGTGTCAGGACCTGCCTGTGCCCCCATCTCAAACCCAAAGCCGATGGTTTTCTTCTAGACCCTCCGGGGGACCACCACTCCTGACTGTGGAATGTCAGGCAGCAACCCACTGTGCGTTGATAAAAGACACTCGGCCAAGGCGGAAAGTGGGGACAGAAATGCAGCATGGGGCTTGGGGCTGTGTCCATCAGGAGGAAGGAACGTCCTTTTCTGAAGTTCGCAAAGGCACTTATGCGAGCTAGTGGCGCCCCTCAGCATCCAGGTCTTTAAAGGCAAAGTCAGGACAAGAGTCTGAAAGTGGATACAGCTCCCAGGGCTGGAAATGCCTTAGCTAGCCCCGGGATAGGCCTCTGAGCTGGAAAAAGCCTCAGCCTTTGTCTAGTCCAGCCCCCCACGGCGTCAGGAAAAACTGCGAAAGGCTTTTACGGGCACAGAACTAGCCCCAGGTGCGCTTTCAGTGGAACGCTAGTGTCATCTAGCGGACCTCCATGGCCTATCTGATCTATAGGGGGCATCAACCTTGACTCTGGTCGGGCCCTTTTGAAACTCTACAAAGATGGCAGTTAACACGTGCAGGGCAGATGATTTCTGCTCATAAACACACAAATGGATTTTGTCCTGTCCAATTATGACTGACTTCTGCCCTGAAGAAAAAAAGATGAGAGCCGCCTGGGTGGCTCTGTTGGTTGAGCCTCCGACTTCAGCTCAGGTCATAATCTCATGGTCTGTGAGTTCAAGCTCCGTGTCGGGGCTCTGTACCGATGGCTCAGAGCCTGGAGCCTGCTTCAGATTCTGTGTCTCCCTCTCTCTCTGACCCTCTCCCGTTCATGCTCTGTCTCTCTCTGTCTCAAAAATAAATAAACATTAAAAAAAAAGAAAAAGAAAAAAAGATGATTCCAAATAGAATAATAGATTCTAGTGCATCTATTGGCAAATTCATTTCAGTAGCCCCAGGAGCCTATCTATGTCTACTGGGCAGAATGTCCTTTGAGTTGATTTTAAGTCCTCACCAGTCCTCTCCTTCGTAAAAGACCTAACGAAAATCTTTGACATGGGTTCACTTTATATTTGTATGAGTCATGACATTACCATTTGTGAAATTATCCTTTAATACGATCAGCTCACAGCGCAGATGAGGTCACAGAGTGGAGGAGGGGAGGAACTTGCCTGAAGTGACCCTCAGGGGATGGGGCTGGGAGACGGAGCTGAATCCAGGCTATTCTGAGCTCTGCCCTGTTCCCTAGGTGTGGAATGGGGATGGTAACACGTCCTCTACTCTGAATATGCAGAATGACACTCTGGGGTGAAGACCCCCCCTGTTAGTTCCCACCCTCTGTGTTGTGCCCTGATGCAGATCTAAGACACAACCAGCCCCCTACCCCCAGGGCCCTCCAGGCCAGTGGCTTATCAATAAAATGCAGGTAATTGTGGCTCCTGCCTTATGACATGGAGAAGATTAAGCGAGATAGTGGATGTGAAGCTCTTCAAATAGTCCGGTGCAGGGGCGCCTGGGTGGCTCACACGGTTGAGCTTGAGCCGCCAACTTTGGCTCAGGTCATGACCTTGCGGTCTGTGAGTTTGAGCCCCACATGGGGCTCTGTGCTGACAGCTCGGAGCCTGGAGCCTGCTTTGGATTCTGTGTCTCCCCCTCCCTCTGCCCCTCCCCTGCTCGTGCTCTGTCTCTCTCTCTGTCAAAAATAAATAAACATTTAAAAAAATTAAAAAAACAAAAAACAAACAAACAAAAATAGTCCGGTGCAGAGTAAGCGCTCAATAAATATCAGCTGTCAGGTAGTAGGTCTGTTTGCTTTGCAGAATTTCCAGTGGTAGACGTTGTGTAAAGGATGCTGTGGGGCACTTGGGTGGCTCCTCTGTTATGCATCCAACTCTTGAATTTGGCTCAGATCATGATCTCAAAGTTCATGGGATCAAGCTCCAAGTTGGGCTCTGTGCTGACAGTGTGGAGCTTGCTTGGGATTCTGTCTCCCTCTCTCTTTGCCCCCCCCCCTTGCATTCTCACTCTCTCTCTCAAATAAAGACACTTTTAAAAAAATTAAAAGGGGGCACCTGGGTGGCTCAGTTGGTTAAGCGTCCGACTTCGGCTCAGGTCACGATCTCATGGTTTATGGATTTGAGCCCTGCATTGGGTTCTGTGCTGACAGCTCAGAGCCTGGATCCTGCTTCGGATTCTGTGTCTCCCACTGTCTCTGCCTCTCCCCCACTCAAGCTCTGTCTCTTTCTCTCAAAAATAAATAATAAACATTTTTTTGAAGTTTTTTTTTTTTTTTTTAATTAAAAGGATGCTCGCCTTCCAGGTTCTGGTGCGTAGCAAGACTTAGCTCCTCTATCCTTAGCCAAGACACCCAGTAAGTGCTCCCTGGGTGGTAGATCAGTGAGTCAGAGCCCTGGCCAGCAAGGACACGCTTGACTTGCTCTCTCTGGCAACCCCATGCCTCCACCCAGGAGATCCTGGGCCCCAGAGGATAAAGGGGGAAAAGTACAAGGAAAGGTGACTCCCTGCCTGGTAACTGTGGGGTGCTTGAGGCAAGTCAGCTCTTAGGGCCTTGGTTTCTCCATCTATACAATGGGTATGTGGAGCTGGAAATTGCTGAGGACCTTTGCAGCCACCGTTCAGGGAGAAACAGATGGTCTCCAAGAGCACAACAGCTAGAAGCTGAGGCTCTCCCAGGCCAGGCCTTGCTTTCGGTGAAAAAGCACAGCAGACAACAAAGGGAGAGGCACTCCCACACCCCCCACAAGAAGTTGCCCAGCAGGCTGAGTTGGCTCAAGAGTTGACTGAGAGCCCAGGTGCCCACGTTTCTTGGCTAGTAAGGAGGAAATTTTGGTTCACGTCACTCCTGAGGCCCGCCTGGGGAACTTACAGAGGCCCGGGGATGGACTTAGTAGCCTGAGCTGGTCCAAGGTGAATGCATTCTTCAGGGACCTCTGTGTTGTGTCACAAACACAAGTCAAATCATGGGGCGCCTGGGTGTCTCAGTCACTTAAGCATCCGACTCTTGATCTTGGCTCAGGTCATAATCTCATAGTTCATGAGTTTGAGCCCTGAATTAGGCTCCATCCACCCTATGCTTCAACCACACTCATCTCTCTTACAACTCCCAGAATTCCCCCATGCTGTTCCCACCTCTGGGAATGCCCTTCCTCCTCCTCTCTCTTGGCAAACACCAACAGATCTGTCAACATTCGGCTAAAGTGTCATTGTCACAGTGAAATGCTCCTTGGGGTTTCCACGGCATTGATCACAGAATCATGCAGTGGGATATGCCTGAGGATGTCTCTCCAGCTACACTGGGAGGCTTAAAAGGCAGGGAGTCGACACAATTCATCTTTAAAAAAAAAAAAAAAACCCAAATCAGCTGAAGGAAGGCAAAGGAACTTACTCAAGTAACCAAAGAGACCTGGGCAGAGTGGGCATGGGACACATACCCCATCTCTCACTGGGAGTGGGCTCTGTTTTTATTTTGATAGCTTCATCCTCAGTGGGCTCTCCTCATGTATGGCCACCTTGCCTCCACCTGAACAGCTAGGAGCCCTGAGAACCAGAGAGACCTTGTTCCTTGAAGTCCCAGCTTTAGGTCATGTAGCCCAGCTTGGGTTGCCTGCCCCCTTCCTGAGCCTGCACTCAGAATGACAGATTGCTTTGATGGACCAGGCTAGTCATGAGTCTACTCCTGGAGCTTTGCGCAGGGCAGTGCCAGGGGGAATTAGTCCCATTAAAGACCACATGCACTAGAGGGGCACCTGGGTTGGCTCAGTTAAGCGTCCAACTCTTGATTTTGACTCAGGTCATGATCTCACAGTTCTTGAGATCGAGTCTCATGTCAGGCTCCATGCTGATAGCATAGAACCTGCTTGGGATTTTCTCTCTGTCTCTCTCTCCTCTCCCCCTACCCTGCTCATTCATTCCCTCTCTCTTTCTCCCAAAAATAAGTAAATAAACTTAAAAAAAAAAACACATGCACTAGGGTGGGGTGAGGTGTGTTGTTGAAAGAAAGTGGAGGGTTTAATGGAAGAGCAAAGGGGTGCTGAGTTAACAAGAAGAATATCTACCTACTGCAGTAGGCCACCACCGAAACCTTCAATGCAATCACTGGCAGCCTTAGTCCCTCTCTGCCTGCCATTAGGAGATCTTCAGTTTTATGCAGTAAAGTCACCTCATTTCTCTCAGCCACTAGAAATTCTGCCTCCCGTGACAGATTAAAGGGTAGTTTATACTAAAATGTCAACGTCTTCCAGAGGAGGTTAAACATGTTTGTGGTAGAGGCTGTCTAAACCACAGGAAAGGGTTCAGTCTAGTGGTGGGATTTAGGGCAGTGTGGCAAAAGGGCAGGGGAGATCTCCAGGAGGACTTCCAAGAACTCAGTGGACCAAGCAGCATGAGGTGGCCCAGGAGGAAAGAGAAACCTCCTTCCCATCTTAGGTCTCCATGCAAGACAGATGGCTCTCCCAGGCATGTCAGACTTCTAGGCTCTTATGTTCCCTTCCTCTGAGGGATCTGTCGGTCAGCCTGTCATTTCAGCTCTGTTCCAAAGCTGTTAGATAGGTGTGTATTCATCAAGCATCAATTTCTAACACTGAGGAAGGATCTTTCTAAGGAGGGAGAAGGTTCATTCTGGATGATTATAGGTATGTTCTGGATGGCAGGGTCAGAGGAGAGGTTCCAGGAAGCAGATGAGACAGGTAAGAACATTCAAATAATCATTGTCTACTCTTCCATCCATCCACCCACTCACCCTTCACCCAACCACTCACCTAGCCTTGCACCCATTCATCCACCCATCAGTGACCCACCTACCCATTCATCTACCCACCCACCCACACACCTACCTAACCAACCACCCACATAATAACTACTGACTGCTGTGGATCCATCCTACACTGTGCATCAGGAGCACAAAGATGAGTTGTGTCGACCCCCTGCCTTTTAAGCCTCCCAATGTAGCTGGAGAGACATCTTCAGGCATATCCCACTGCATGATTCTGTGATCAATGCCGTGGAAACCCCAAGGAGCATTTCACTGTGACAATGACACTTTAGCCGAACGTTGACAGATCTGTTGGTGTTTGCCAAGAGAGAGGAGGAGGAAGGGCATTCCCAGAGGTGGGAACAGCATGGGGGAATTCTGGGAGTTGTAAGAGAGATGAGTGTGGTTGAAGCATAGGGTGGATGGAGGGCTGAGGCAGAAGTTGACATTGGAAAGCTGAGCAGGGACTTTTAATTCCTGGCCCTGGGAATCCAGGGGTGGCTTTTGAGCAAAAGAGCCAGCACACAGAGTTTGGCCAAACACCTGGAAGTGGCCAGCCCGCTCTTGCTCCAGGCCTCAAGGAGACATGCCTGCTGGCCCACAATTCAAAGAAACAAAAGAGTACAAACCTCAGGAAGGATGCCTTTATGGGAACAGTCTCTGAGATGGATGGACAGCTGGACACATAGATGCACAGATGGCTGGTTGGTATGCAGATGCAGTCAAGGACTCTGGGCCATGTCTCAAACTCTGGGTTCATGTGCCAGGGACTTGGGCATTAGGCATGTGCATCCCAATGTACCTGGCTCTGCAAGGCTGGGGGAGGAGGGGCTTGCAGGATGCATGGCCACATTGCCGAGGGAAGAGAAGAGAAGAGAGTCTGAAGGTCGTGGCCGGGGCAGCCATGCTGCTGATCATCTCTAACCAGAAGGTTCTTCTAGCTGGGGCTCTAGGAATTTCCTTGAGGGAAGCAGCTTCTTTTTTTCCCTGTAGGTGAATTTTTATCTAAAAACAAAAAACAAAAACAAAAAACCATCCTAGGGGCTCCTGGGTGGCTCAGTCGGTTGAGCATCTGACTTCGGCTCAGGTCATGATCTCACAGTCCGTGGGTTCGAGCCCCGTGTCGGGCTCCATGCTGACAGCTCGGAGCCTGGAACCTGCTTCTGATTCTGTGTCTTCTCCTCTCTCTGCTCCTCCCCTGCTCCCACTCTGTCTCTGTGTCTCTCAAAAATAAATAAACATTAAAAAAATTTTTTTAAATAACCATCCTAGAGGTACCTGGGTGGCTCAGTCGGTCATCGTGTGGCCATGATCTCACAGTTCATAAGTTTGAGCCCCACATCAGGCTCACTGCTGACAGTGTAGTGTCTGCTTCAGGTCCTCTGTCTCCCTTTCTCTCAGCCCCTCTCCTACGCTCTCTCTCTTTCAAAGGTAAATAAACACAATTTTAAAAAATTAAAAATAAAATTTAAAAAACCCATCCTAGGCCTCTTGTCAGGAGCACTGGGTGCCATTGGCTCTGTTTGATGATGTTGTCTTTCACAGGAAGTAAGAGCCAAGAGGACCGTTGAGCATGTGCCCTAGGGATGACATACCTGGCAGGGAACAGGGCTCAGTGGCTGAACAAAACCCCATGCTGCAGCCCACCAGGTGTCAGGCCCGGTCAGAAGAGGCCTACAGCTGTAAAAGCTTGACGTGAGATTGGGGAAGTCAGATCTTGGGTCACCAGAGGGACCTGGGGCGGGGGACAGTGTCCCAGGAGCCCCTTGGTTGCTGGGAGCTGTGGAGAGGCCTCAGCTGGCTCTGGAAGGGAGGGGGCAGCAGCTTGCAGGTCGGGTGAGGCAGGGAGCTGATGGCAATAAGGCTGCAGGGTAAGGAAGAGCCCCAGTGCTCCCCACCCCAAAACCAGAGATGGATTTGGCGGCCCCATCCAAAGTGCTCCCCAGGCAGGCAGAGGCCAGCAGCACCCACCCCTCCCTCACTTATGCTATTTGGCTACTTGATAGAGTCCCGTAGTCAACACTTGCTGGACACTGCCTGGAAGCCCAGCCTGGCCCAGTGCAGGCACTGGGGTCCCAGACAGGACAGAGGTGCAGGCCCTGCCTAGTACCTGTCTGCTGTGCAATGAGGCTTATGAAGACGGGATCTGTCAAGGTGTGGGAGTCACCGAGGCAGGGGGTAGGAAGGCCTTTCCCCCACCTCAGAGGCAATAGCAAGGTGGATCTTCAAGGGAAACTGCCAGAGCTCAAGGATGAGAAGCAGAGGCATCCCTGGCGGAGAGCACGGCATGGGCAAAGGTGTGGAGGTGTGCAAAGGGAAACAGAGATGGGAATGAGGTGTGCTCCCCATGACAGGTTCTGTGAGGAACCAGACTCTGGGATATGGAACAGCTGCACTGGGGAAGATGGAGCCTCTTCAGGCTGAGACCTCACTGCCTAAACCTCCTTGAGGGTAACCCAGGTGTGGGACTTCCCTTAACCCTCACCTCAACCTGGAATCTTATGACTCCCTTCTATAGAGAGAAAGCAAGGCAAAGAGGAAAAGAAGCCGTCCTTCAGAGAAGAGCATGTGTGTGTCCTGAAGAAAGTTCTGTGACCGATGCAGGGAGGACCACATGTTGGAACTTGGCTGGGCCAGAACGGGCTTGGGGATAGGTCCTGTGTCTGCTGGTCATACCTCTGCTTGGGGTCAGCCACCATGGTTTCCAGTTTTCACCCAGCTACCAGCTCATGGTGGGACTTTGAGGAAGTCACTATCTGTCTAGACCTCAGTTTCTCCATCTGTTTAATGGCATTACTGATGCTCTACGCTCAAGGCCACTTAATTAGGAGTCTGTGGACTAGAGGTTCCAAAGAGACCTCGAACTTGCAGCAAACTCCATTAAGTGCTGTCGAAGCCCTCCAGCTAAAGACCCCCCAGGAATACACCTGTGGTTCAACAAGTTGGGTCCATTGCTTGTTGCAACAAGAGAGAGAGAACACTGTGGGAAACCGTGGCATGTCTCAGCCTCAGCTGTTAGAGAGGACTTTTTCTAGGATTTGGGCCGGTTTTAGGTAATTTGGTGGCAGGTTTAAGGAAGCAGGGCTGTGCTCTGGCTTGGAAGAAGGCTGATTCTAAGACTAGGTATCTTAATACATTTTATCTAGAAAGAAGGAAGACTAGGGTGAGGTTAAAGTTGAAACTGGTAAAGAAGCAGCATATTAGCCAGGTTAGGGGACTATTTGGTCATTTTTGTGGCTTGGACAATGTCCATGTTCTGTCGGTGTTCGCACGTGATTATGGAGTGGTCCTGTTTTTGTCTTGATCGATTGCAGTTGTAAAGTGGCCTTGTCTGAGGTGGATGCTCTATGAAACTGATCATGTTCAACAGTAGGACCCCAGGGTCTGGCTGCGAGTGTGAGGCCAGCTCATGGATGTGGGGTTGCTTTTCTCTTTCTCAGGGTGTTCCTAAGGAGAGAGCTTTGATCAGGTTTTGATCAGATTTTCTGGGATCTCACAAAGAAACAAATGCTTAATCTCTAAAATCACCATAGCCCAGATAGGCTTTGAATAACAGATACCTATCCATAGATGGTCCTTCATGTGGGTCATCACACGTGGCCTCAGTGGCTGCCTCCATGAAATGGGCGGCTCCTATGACAGCCCCAGGTTGTGTGGGGAAGAGCTTGACAGCCCACAGAGGCTTCAACAGTGCTGGTGAAATTAAATCATTCTGGAAAAGTGACTTTGTGAAATTAAATCCTTCAATCTTAAAAACAACATGGACCATTGAACGGCAGCAAAAAAGACTGTTGGGCTTTTCTTCTCTGTGCTTTTTATTGTTTTTCTTAAATTAAAACAATTTTTTTAAATGTTTATTTTTGAGAGACAGACAGAGCACGAGTGGGGGAGGGGCACAGAGAGAGCGGAAGACACAGAATCCGAACCAGGCTCTGAGCTGTCAGCACAGAGTCCGACGCGGGGCTCGAATCCACCAATCGTGAGATCATGATCTGAGCCAAAGTCGGACGCTCAACCGACTGAGCCACCCAGACGTCCCTAAATTTTGTTAAATGTTTATTTATTTTTGAGAGAGACAGAGTGCAAGCAGAGGAGGGGCAGAAGGGGAGGGAGACATAGAATCCGAAGCAGGCTCCAAGCTCCACGCTGTCAGCACAGAGCCCAATGTGGGACTCGAAATCATGAACCGTGAGATCATGACCTGAGCGGAAGTCGGGTGCTTAACTGATTGAGCCACCCAGGTGACCTCTTCTCTGTGCTTTTTAAAATGTCCTTTCACAACCCCAACAGTGGGGAATTTGGCATCTAACAAAAATGCATACGTGTTTCTCTTTTGCCCTGGCAATCCCTCTTCCAGCAGCTTGCCTTGAAGATACACCTCCCACAGTGTGAAAATACATAGGTACAAAGTCGTTTGCTGAAGGATGGTTGATAATTGCAAAATATTGGCAACAATATCAGTTCCTGCACATAGGCAGTGGCTGAATAAACTGTGGTACGTTCACTCAATGGAGTCTTACACAGCTGTAGAAAGATCAATGCTATGAACTGATGACAAGTGATTCCAAGGACATATGTTAAGTGAAAAAAGGAAAGCGCACAAAAGTATCTGGACCTAGAGGGTATTATGCTAAGTGAAATAAGTCCCACAGAAAAAGACAAATACCATAGGATTTCACCTATATGCGGAATCTAAAAAACAAAATAAACAGACATACACAGATTATATGGATATATAGGATTATGTCACTCACACTCTGTCACTCAAAAATAAATTAAAAATGTCCAAAAAAAAAAAAAAAGGGGGGGTTGGGTGCTCAACTGAATGACCCACCCGGGCACCCCATAAATAAAAAAAAAATTTTTTTGAGAGAAAAGTATCTACATTATGCAACACTTCATGTAAGAAATAAGAGGATTTAAGTAAAACATGTATATTTGCATATCTTTACAAAGAGAAGCATATTAGGGACAAACCAGCAGCCATTTTTTTAAATTTTTTTTACTGTTTATTTATTTTTGAGAGAGAGAGAGAGAGAAGGCAGAGCGTGAGTGGGGGAGGGGAAGAGAGAGAGAGAGAGAGAGAGAGAGAGAGAGAGAGAGAGACACAGAATGTGAAGCAGGCTCCAGGCTCTGAGCTGTCAGCACAGAGCCCGACGCTGGGCTTGAACTCACAAACCATGAGATCATGACCTGAGCTGAAGTCAGACCCTTGACCAACTGAGCCACCCAGGCTCCTGGAAATCAGCAACTATTAAAGTTGGTTGCTTGGAGGGGCTGGGTGGGAGCAGGCTAGAAAGAATAGAATGGAGAAGTGATACTTCTCTGAGCATACTTGTTGGTATAGTTCTGACTTTTGAAACCATGTTAATGTTTTACATACTTAAAAAATAAAATTAACAAGGATCGGGAAAATCCTAATATGGAATACAAACAGAAACAAATTAACCTTAACTGTATTTCAAACACAGCCACACTGAAGGAGAGCAGGAAAAAGAACTAACCCAAGTAACTTTTGAATATGGTATCCATCAGACTGAAGACAAAAGGACTGTGACAAATATTGACCTCTAGTTGGTAGATGTGCCTTCCACAGTAGTATCAGTTAGTGCATCTGAAACTACTGAATGTGTATCTTAGGATTGAGATAAGTAAATTCTCGTGGATAAAGAGAATCCGGTTTCTCAGTACTGGATAAGGGAGTTACAAATACAGAAAGCGAAAGGCTAGGATGAACACTCTGGTGTTGGATTGGTATTGTAGATGTCAGTAGGAACTCATAGAATTTAATATATAAGTAGAAATATGGATGTGTGGGTGGACTTACATACATATGTATATATGGATTCACTACATGCATGCATCTATATTTATGTCCTAACTCTGTCCTCTGAGAAGGCCTTGAATCAGCAACACTATAGAAGCAATGAGCACTTCTAGTGCCCATTTCTTGGTTTCCTAAATGCCATTTTCCACTAAAAGGAAACAAGTCTTCTTGGAGGAAATGGCTGACCCCAGAGTCATGACAGGGAATGTAAGAACTGGACCTGAAATATCCTGATGTGATATAAAGGAAAGATGTGCTCAGAAAATGATGGAGACATGTCATAAGGACACAGGAACCAGTTGGAGAAGACTCCCACTGGCCAAATCTAGAATTAGAACATTAAAATAAACAATGAGAATTCTTTTCAACAAATGGTGCTAGGCAAACAGGGTATCTGCATGCAAAAGAATGAAGTTGGAATCTTACCTCACACCATATACAAAAATTAACTCAAAATAGATCAAACATCTAAATGTAAGGCCTAAAACTATAAAACTCTTAGAAGAAAACATAGGGGAAAGCTTCATCACATTTTGGGTTTGGTAATGGTTTCTTGGATAAGATACCAAAAGCACAGGCAACAAAAGTAAAAATAAGTTGGCTTTGCCAAAATTAAAAACTTCTGCTCATCAAAGGACACTATCAAATGAGTGAAAAGGCAACCCACAGAATAGGGTAAGAATACTTACAAATTATATATCTGACAAGAGGCTAATGTCCAGAATATATAAAGAACTTCTACAACTCAACAACAACAAAAAACAAAAAACCCAATCTTAAAATGAGCAATGGAAGGTGCGTGGGTGGCTTAGTTAAGCATCTGACTCTTGATTTCAGCTCAGGTCACGATCTCACGGTTCATGGGTCCCAGCCCCGCATAGGGCTCTGTGTTGACAGTGTGGAACCTGCTTAAGATTCTTCTCTCTCCCTCCTTCTCTCTCTCTCTCTCTCTCTACCCCTCCCCCCAATTAAATAAATAAACTTAAAAAAAAAACAGGGGCACCTGGGTGGCCCAGTCAGTTAAGTGTCCAATTTCAGCTCAGATCGTGATCTTGCAGTCTGTGGGTTTGGGCCTTGCATCAGGCTCTGTGCTGACAGCTCAGAGCCTGGAGTCTGCTTCAGATTCTGTGTCTCCCTCTCTCTCTGCCCCTCCTCTGCTCATTCTCACTCTCTCTCTCAAAAATAAATAAACATTTAAAAAATAATAATAATAAACAAAATAAAATAAGCAAAGGACTTGAATAGACATCTCTCCAAAGAATATATATATAAATAGGGACAATAACCACATGAAAAGATGCTAAACATCACTAACCATTAGGGAAATATCATTCAAAACCACAGTGAGATACCACCTCACACCCATTAGAATGGCTACTATAAAAAAAATTTAATAACAAAAGAAGAAGTGTTGGCAAAGATACCCCTGTTGGAACCCCTATGAATCGAATGTAGGAGTGTAAAATGATACAGCCCCTGTGGAAAACAGTATGGTGGTTCCTCAGAAAGCAAAAAATAGAATTACCATAGGATCCAGGAATTCCATTTCTGGATATGTACCCAAAAGAATTGAAAGTAGGGACTCAAAGAGATATTTATAGACCCATGTTCATAGCAGCATTATTCCCAACAGCCAAAAAGTGGAAGCAACTCAAGTGTTTGTTGATGGATGAATGGGCAAACAAAATGTGACATATACATACAAAGGAATATTATTCAGTCTTAAAAAAGAAGGAAATTCTGATACATGCTCTAACCATGCGTGAACCTTGAGAACATTATGCTAAGTGAAATAAGCCAGTCACAGAAAGGCAAATCTGTATGATTTCATTTATATGAAGTACTTAGAGTAGTCAAATGTATAGGAACAGAAAGTAGAATGGTGGTTGCCAGGGGCTGGAGGAGGGGGAAATGGGGAGCTGGTGTTTAATAGAATACAGAGTTACAAATACAGGGTACAGAGTTTAAGTTTGAGAAGATAAAAATGTTCTGGAGATGGATGGTGGTGTTGATTACACAACACTGTGAATATATTTAATGTTACTAAACTGTACACTTAAAAATGGTTAAGATGGCTGGGGCACCTGGGTGGTTCAGTGAGTTGAGCATCTGACTTCAGCTCTGGTCGTGATCTCATGGCTCGCGAGTTCGAGCCTCGCGTCGGGTTCTGTGCTGACAGCTCAGAGCCTGAAGCCTCCTTCTGATTCTGTGTCTCCCTCTCTCTCTCTGCCCTTCCCCTCTAGTGTTCTGTCTCTCTCTCTCTCTCTCAAAAATAAATAAACGTTAAAAATTTTTTTAAATGGTTAAGATGGTAAACTTTATTGGGGCACCTGGCTGGCTCAGTGAGACTGTTGATCTTGGGGTTGTGAGTTCAAGCCCCACTCTGGGTGTAGAGATTACTTAAAACTTAAAACAAAATTTTTTTAAAGATGGTAAACTTTGTTACATGTTTTTTATCACAATTTTAAAACTTATGCTCAGTGAAAGAAACAAGACACAAAAGATGACATATTGTATGATTTCATTTATACAAAATGTCCAGAATAAGCTAATCTACAGAGACATGAATCCCTCTCTCTCTCTGCCCTTCCCCTCTAGTGTTCTGTCTCTCTCTCTCTCTCAAAAATAAATAAACGTTAAAAATTTTTTTAAATGGTTAAGATGGTAAACTTTATTGGGGCACCTGGCTGGCTCAGTGAGACTGTTGATCTTGGGGTTGTGAGTTCAAGCCCCACTCTGGGTGTAGAGATTACTTAAAACTTAAAACAAAATTTTTTTAAAGATGGTAAACTTTGTTACATGTTTTTTATCACAATTTTAAAACTTATGCTCAGTGAAAGAAACAAGACACAAAAGATGACATATTGTATGATTTCATTTATACAAAATGTCCAGAATAAGCTAATCTACAGAGACATGAAGAGATCAATGACATTGTCTAGGACTGTCAGGGGCAGATGGGGAGTGACTGCTAACAAGCACAAGGCTTCTTTTGGGGGTGATTGAAATGTCCTAAAAATAGACTGTGGTGATTTTTACACAAGTCTATAAAATATACTAACTACCCTTGCATTATACAACTAAGACAGGTGAGTTTTATGGTATGTAAATTATATCTCAATTAAGCTACTTTCATAAATAAAGATGGGGGGCACATGGGTGGCTCAGTCAGATAAGCGTCTGACTTTGGCTCAGGTCATGATCTCACCGCTTTTAAGTTCGAGCCCCACATCAGGCTTTGTGCTGACAGCTCAGATTCGGATTCTGTGTCCCCTCTCTGTCCCTCCTCCATTCATTCTCTCTCTCTCTCTCTCTCTCAAAAATAAACATTAAGAACATTTTTTTAAAAAGTCAAATAACAATGAGTGCTGGTGAAGATGTGGATAAATTGGAACATTCATACTCTGCTGGTAGGAATGGAAGAAAATGTCCTCGTTCTTAGAAAATTCATATTGAAGTATTGAGTTGAAAAGGTATCACATCTTCAACTACTATCAAATAGTTTAAAAGAACTATAGATAGATACAGATGATAGAGATTAGAGACAGAGACAGAAAGAAACGGGGAAAATATGTTGTTATTATGAGACTTGGCATTGACATTAGATTGACTTGCCAAGCTAATAATGAAAAATGGGATCTCATTGTCTTAATTTGCATCTCTTTAATTATGGAGAGACTATTTAAAATGCCTCAGAAATCATAATCTATAATGACCACAAAGGCTAACTAAAAGATTTGACAAATACACCCACCCTCTACTAAGCTCCAGTGATAAAAACATAAAATACCACATCTAGTAGATGTGAAATGGTATCTAATTATTGTTTTAATTTTGCATTTCAATGACAACTAAAGAGATTGGGTTATCTTTTCGTATATTATATATATTGGTCATTTCAGGGGTCTTCTGCTGTAAATTACCTGCATATCCACTGTCCATTTTTCTAGTGTATTGTCTTTTTCTTACTGAGTTGTAGACATCTTTTATATGTCCTAGAGTCTAGATACTAGTTCTTTGTCATACACATCAAAAGACTACATGGAAACAATCAAGTCTGTGAAGCTCAGGGTCACCCATAGTGAGGATCTTCCAGTTTAAATGCCAGGTCTTGCAACTAAGGGAAATATTTCTGGCATATGCTGTGGGTCATTGTTGACTCTACTTGAGTATGTTTGAAAACTGAGGGAAAAATTAAAATGGTAATTCATAGAATGTAGTCTGTATTCTGCTGTTAAGGAAAGAAAATAATGTTTGTGCATCTGGACTATTATATAATAATAATAATAATAATAATTATTATTATTATTATTATTATATATTTAATGAATAATTAACTGTTAAATATTTCCACTTGTAATACGTGAGTATCAATCTTATGAGTTAAAACTCTAACTTTATGCTAACATTTTTTAATGTTTATTTTTTGAGGGAGAGAGAGAGAGAGAGCAGGGAACAGGCAGAGAGAGAAAGGACACACAGAATCTGACGCAGGCTCCAGGCTCTGAACTGTCAGCACAGAGCCCACTGGGAGGATCGAACTCACAGACCCTGAGATCATGACCTGAGCTGAAGTTGGACGCTTAACCTAACCAGCTGAGCCACCCTGGCACCCATATGCTAACACTTTTTAAAGAGACGAGACATACATTTCTCTTCAACTGCCATTGGTATTTCCAAGCAAAGAAGTGGTAATCCCACTCTTTTGTTCAACAGAAAGGGACATTGAAGCCCAGTGAGTGGGCATGACTTGCCCAGCTCATATTGGCAGGTATTAATCTGATTAGATCCTGTATTCCTTAGCTCCTCAGGTCATGGTGGGGTGCAGCTTGACCTGGGCTTTCTTCTTCCTTCCAACTCATGCTAAATATGCAGTATGTACCCAATAAATGCCCCTTTGTAAAGCCCTTCATCAGCCTAAGGATAAGGACAGAGGGGAGTGTCTCGACGCTGTAGGGAAAGGGCTGTAGACAGCAGGTGCTGCATAAATCCTCAGTGTTGGTACAGATAGAACCCAATGCCAATCATTGTTGGGGGCACTGTAAGTGCTTTTTTTTTTTTTTAACGTTTATTTATTTTTGAGACAGAGAGAGATAGAGCATGAACGGGGGAGGGTCAGAGAGAGAGGGAGACACAGAATCTGAAACAGGATCCAGGCTCTGAGCTGTCAGCACAGAGCCCCGACGCGGGGCTTGAACTCAAGACCGCAAGATCACGACCTGAGCTGAAGTCGGACGCTTAACCGACTGAGCCACCCAGGCCCCCGTGTAAGTGCTTAAACATGCTCCCAATGGATGCTCTGTTCTAGCCTCCCAGTTCACAGGGAACACTAGTTGCTGGGTTCTCCCTCAAGGCAGGTGTGAGCCCAGCAGGGAATTAAGCAGGCAAATCAGTTCTCAAAGACAAGCTAAGTGCTGACAAGGAATCCCCAGGGGAAGTACAGGCACCTAATTCGTGCCCCTAGGTGACACAGTAATTATAAACGCTTCTGGCCCGTCTCTGGAGGTGAGTAGGGTTGAAGATTCCTTTAGTTCCCTCACCGGAGGGGGAAGGAGAGATCTCGATTTATTTTCCCATCTGTGAAATGGGGGCACAAAAGTAGCCAGACTTGCGCTGGTGGGCAGTTTGGCCGGCTCGCAGGAGCAGGCTTTCCTTCTCCCTCCCCCATCTTTCCCATCTCAGCTTCTAAGGGTTAGGAATTTGACGATTTGAAAGTTGGTTCTCGGATCGTCAGAAGACCTCCCGAAGCGAACCTTCAAGGGGCTGCATCAGCACCAAGAGGCCGGAAAGGTGCTGGCGCCAACGTTCCGCGCGCCGACGTCCTCCCGCTCCCGGCTCCTCTCAACCTCCTGCTCCTCCTTCCTTCCATCCTCCGGCTCCCCTCCTCCTCCGTCCCCGCCCCTCTTCTGCCCTCTCATTGGCGGAGCTGGCCGGCCAGGCCTCCCCGGGATTTAAAGGGCCCGCTCTCCGCGCCGCCCTGGGAACCGCAGCTGGTCCCGGCCTTGCGGCCTGCGGGGGAGGCTGCCCGGAGGAGGCGGCGACGGTGGCGGTGGCGGTGCGTCCCTGGCCCCCAAGACCGCGGCTTCCTTCCTGCCAGGTAAGTCGCCAGCACGGCGCGTGCGGCTGCCTGGCTCCCATCCTGAGCCGGCCTCCCCGCGCGGGTCTGCAGCGCACGTCCTGGGGCCCCTCTCCATCACCTTTCCCACTTCTCCAATTGCTACATCCCCTACTACCAACCCCACCTCCCTGCAGTCCCCCGGGCCTGGGCAGAGCTTTGTTGGTGGCTGCAAGAGGCCAGGTGGGGCTGAGATGGGGCATGCAGGGGATACAGGACACCCCCCACATCCGTACAAGAAGAGATGCACACGGCTCCCAAGTGTCACAGGATCTCCCTCTCTGCCCTCCACACAGAATGACTCTACCTTAGAAACCAGGGAGCCCCCTGCCCCCATTTGCTATGTGGGCCTAGAATGTACACCATTTAATTACCATCGGACCTGGACTTTTCACAACAATGGAGAAACACATTCACCACAGGTCATGGGTTGTGTGTGTACACCCAGGACACACACACACACACACACACACACACACACACACACACACACAGTTGGTGGCACAGTCTGATGTACCCGACATTCACACCCTCCCCCAGTCCCCGGGTACCATGTCTCTACGTGAAGGGCCCCAGACTGAAATCTGAATGTTCAAGTCCATCTTGAACATGATACATCCTGGCTCCTTCTATGTCCCCACTCTGACAGGTCTATCCGTCTGTCCATCCATCCGTGGGGGTCAGCAATGGCCACCTTCAGCCGCCAGGAATTTTTCCAGCAGCTGCTGCAGGGCTGTCTCCTGCCCACTGCCCAGCAGGGCCTTGACCAGATCTGGCTGCTCCTTGCCATCTGCCTCGCCTGCCGCCTCCTCTGGAGGCTTGGTAAGTGCTTGCCACACCATGTGCCACCATGCCAGGCCATATCACACATATCCCATTCATCCATACCAAGCCACATCTTACCCTGCTACATCTTTGCCACACCAAGCCATACTCCAACATGTCTAGCCCCTTGCATCCCACCAGCCCAAGTACCATTCCGCCACACCATGTCCTTAATGCTCAGCCACCCCATGCCACACCATGCCAAGCCACATCCTGCCATGGCAAGCCAGGTTTTTCAGTACGCCTGGGTTCTGGGATTCTGGAAAGCTAAGGTTCTTGAGTCTTGGGATCCTGAAATGTCTACATCCCAAGGTTATTAGATTCTGGAATGCTGATGTCACAGAGTTATTGAGTCCCAAAGTATCATGTTGCAGGGCTTGGGCATTCTGACAAACTGAAATTCTCACATTTCAAGGCATCCAAAATGCTGGCATTCTGGATTTCTAAAATCAGGGCATGATGAGATTTCTGGATTGTAGGATTCTGGAATTGTTTCCACAATGATGGCAAGCCTATATCCAAATGATGAGGTTCCAAGTTCCCAAGGTCCCTCTTGGATGCTGAGAATTTTAGAAATCTGAGATTCAGAGATTCTATAATTTCTTTTCTTTATTTTAAGTTTATTTATTTATTTTTTTAGTAATCTCTACACCCAACATAGGGCTCAAACTCATGACCCCGAGATCAAGAGTTGCATGCTTTATTGGCCAAGCCAGCCAGGCACTCCTACTCTGCTTTCTTTCTTGTATTAAAAATTTTTTTAATGTTTATTTATCTTTGAGAGACAGAGTGCAAGTGGATGAGGGGCAGAGAGAGAGGGAGACACAGAACTTGAAGCAGGCTCCAGGCTCTGAGCCATCAGCACAGAGCCCGATGTGGGCTCAAACTCACAAGCCGTGAGATTGTGACCTGAGCTGAAGCTGGATGCTTAACCGACTGAGCCACCCAGGCACTCCTTCTTTTTTCTTTTATTTTAAATGGATGTTTTGTTTTTTCCCAGGTTCATCATTTTGAAATATTTCAAAGTTACCGAAAAGTTAAGGTGAAAGAATGTCATGGGCAACCATATATGCATTTCCAGATTCTCCAAACGTCAACATCTTGACACATTAGCTCTATCTGCCTATCTATCTATCTACCTATGATCTTCCTGAATCATATGAAGAACGTGCTGACACTACACCCAAATCCTTCAATGTGTGTCCCCCAAGAACTTCTTCCCCCAACAAATGCACCCTCACCCATCATCTCTCAAGAAATTTAATCTGGATGCAGTAATAGTATCCGACATAAATTGATATTCAAATTTTTCAGAGTTCCCAAAATGTCCTTTATAGATGTTTCTTTTCTTTAGTTTTTTAAACATTAAAAAAATTAATGTTTATTTTATTTTTGAGAGCAGGGGAGGGGCAGAGAGAGGGGGGGGGGAGACACAGAATCGTAAACAGGCTCCAGGCTCTGAGCTGTCAGCACAGAGCCTGACACAGGGCTCAAACTCATGAACTGCAAGATCATGACCTGAGCCGAAGTCAGCACTTAACCGACTGAGCCACACTAAACTTTTTTAACAGAGAGAGAGAGCATGCGCATGAGCTGGGGAAGGGCAGAGGGAGAGGGAGAGAGAGAATCTTAAGCAGGCTCCACACCTAGTGTGGAGCCTGATGTGGGGCTTTATCTCACGAGTTCCAAGATCATGACCTGAACTGAAATCAAGAATCAGACGCTTAACCAATTGAGCCACCCAGGCACCCCTGTTTCTTTTCTTGAAACCCAGGCCCTACCACCTATCCAGCTCCCCAACACCCAACACCCGCTCTGGGCCTCCTGCATCTCACCCCATTCCAACCTCTAGGCCTTTGCCCATGCTGTGCCCTCTGCCTGGGTTGCCCTCCCTTCCCTACCAGGCCATTTAACTTCCCTTTTTTTTTTTAACTTTATTTATATTTTAAGAGAGACAGACAGACAGTGTGAGCAGGGCAGGGGCAGGGGCAGACAGAGAGCGAGAGAGAGAATCCCAAGCCAGCTCCGCACTGTCAGTGCAGAGCCCAATGTGGGGCTCAAACTGATGAAGCGTAAGATCATGACCTGAGCCGAAACCAAGAGTCGGACACTTAACCAACTGAGCCACCCAGGCAGCCCCCAACTTCCCTTTCTTGTTCTCTTTCTCTCTCTCTGACACCTGAAGGGTTGCCATCCTACCTGAAGCATGCAAGCACCGTGGCAGGTGGCTTCTTCAGCCTCTACCACTTCTTCCAGCTGCACATGGTTTGGGTCGTGTTGCTCAGCCTCCTGTGCTACCTCGTGCTGTTCCTCTGCCGACATTCCTCCCATCGTGGCGTCTTCCTCTCCGTCACCATCCTCATCTACCTACTCATGGGGTACGGGTGCGAGTCCTCATCCCCACACCATTGGCAAAAGGGCCAGTGGGGCCCCCCAGGTCACTCCTCGTGAGGTTGATCAGGACGGGGAGGGCATGGGGGTATTCCCGGATGGGGGAGAGGGAATCTGGGAGACGTGTTCTTTCTAAAGGCTGTGCGGGACAGGCTGGGCTTGGGCTCTCCCCACTGGAGGAGGGAGTCCTGGAGAATTATTCCTCCAGGACATTATGCGGGCTCGGGGAAGATAAAACCCTCTCCTTTGTGGTCTCCAAGACCATGGGAGTCATGGGCCAAGACCACCTTCTTTCCTCAGTGAGATGCACATGGTGGACACCGTGACATGGCACAAGATGCGAGGTAGGCAGCCCTGGCCCTCTCACCTGCCCCAGCCCTCCTGCTCCACTCCACATCTCCTAATTCCCCAACCCTGTCTTTCCTTCCCCACTTTTCTCCCTCATCCGCCCACCCCAGTGGACACGCAGGCCTCTGATGCCCCTCACATCTATGTCTCTCTCTCTCCACCATGACTTCCCCCTCCCGTCTGTCTGTCCTATCTCATGTCCATGCCTGACACGTGAGGAAGGGTGTCTGCTGGTCCTGGGCCCACCTGCTCACCTGCCTCTTTGACACTGTGCCCACCTGTCCACACTTGTCCTCCTCTTTTCCTACCACCTCTCACCTGGTGCCCCCCCCCCCCATCTCCCTACGCGGACCTGCTCTCTGCCTGCCCACTTGACCACGGGCGCCACACATAGGGGCCCAGATGATCGTGGCCATGAAGGCGGTGTCTCTGGGCTTCGACCTGGACCGGGGCGAGGTGGGTGCAGTGCCCTCGCCCGTGGAGTTCATGGGCTACCTCTACTTCGTGGGCACCATCGTCTTTGGGCCCTGGATATCCTTCCACAGCTACCTACAGGCTGTCCAAGGCCGCCCACTGGTGAGGTCCTGGGTAGACAGGTGGGCAGGGACTGTGGGAGCCACCACGGGGCAGTGTTCATGGAGCCTTGATCCCTACAGAGCCGCCGATGGCTGCAGAAGGTGGCCCGGAGCCTGGCGCTGGCCCTGCTGTGCCTTGTGCTGTCCACCTGTGTGGGCCCCTACCTCTTCCCATACTTCATCCCCCTTGATGGTGACCGCCTCCTTCGCAAGTGAGCACAGCCTTTGAGGCCTCTGCCCCACAGTGAGGGGGTTGGGTAGGGGCCTGGGGTCTCCCCAGCTCTGAGCCTGTCTCTTAATGCTTCTATCTGTCTTCTGTTACTACAGCAAGAAACGCAAAGCCAGGTAAATGAGGGCAGGTGCTGAGGGCGAGCGGGGCTGACCAGGGGGTGGGGGCACAGTCTGTGACCGCTTTGTTCTTTAATCTGAGGCTATCTGACCATCTATCCCGTGACTAGACATAGACTGAATGCCTGTAGCTCTTGTGTGACCAAGATTGGCTCTGTGAATTTGTATGACTGACATCGTACCACATAACTGGGTCTGGCCATCCATCTGTTCCACTGTTAGGAACAAGTTATGCAACCACAATGGGGAGTGACAAGTATGTGTTGGTGGGTGATGCTGACCTGTCTGTGACTCTAGCTAGGGGCGTATATGGGTTGTTTGCCTACCAGCCGCTCACTCACTGTGTGAGACTGGTGTTCTGGCTGTCTAGCTGTGCCATTGTCAATGATGAGCTGTGTGCCTGTCTTTGGAGAAGATAAAGCTGGGTTGACTGGAACTCTGGCTGGGGATGGGTCTGGCTGTAGCATGCTGTTTGCCTGTCTGTGATGGATTCCACTGGTGAGTCAGCCTTCTCTGGCTGCCTGGTGTCGTCTAGCTGAGGGATTGTGACTGACCGTGCGCCTGTGCCTGGCTGCAGGACCGTCCATCCACCTGTGGTGTGACTGTAGGATTTAATCCAACTGTTTGATTGTATGACCCTGTCTCCCACTCACTCACTGCTGATGGTGTCTGATGCTGGATGAGGCTCCCAAAGGTGGAGTGCCTCGCCCAGTGTCACCTAGCTAAGCCGCCAGGCATCATTCGCAGGAATGATTCCAGACCCTACGCTTTTTCCAGGATGCTGTCTGTTTCTCACCGTGTCTGACTGTACAACGGATGGGATGACTGTCTTGAGTGTAGTATCATGTACATGTGCATAGCAGGGTGCTTGGTGGTGTCTGTGCCTAAATAAAGGACTTCGGTGTATCTTATGGTGACTGAGTCAGACTAGGGAGCTATGAGGCTGGGAGTCTGATGGTATTTGTGTCTGGCCACATGGCTGTGTCAGTGTGTAGCATGGTGAGGTCAAGTCTCCGACAGTGGCTGGGTCTAGATGTCTGGCCTTGTGAGACTGTAGGGCTGTGTCCTATTATAGGGCAGCTCACACATCTGTTTGAGGCACGTGAAATGAACTGACGGTGTGTAGATGCGTGTGACTGTCACAGTGCCCCTCTTCTGCCACCATGTTTCTGTCTTGTCTTGTCTTGTCTTGTCTGCAAACAACTCAGGCCAGCCTCCAGGGCCTCTCTGACTCTCTTTCCTTTCTTCTCTGCTGCCTTCCTGACCCCTGGGGGCCCTAGGGGCACCATGGTAAGGTGAGTCTACAGAGTGGGGCTGGGGATGCTGACACATGGCGGGGTATCATGCCGGTGCCTAGGAATGATCCCTCTCTCCCCTGCCCCTTTCTCCCCAGGTGGCTGCGAGCCTACGAGAGTGCTGTCTCCTTCCACTTCAGCAACTATTTTGTGGGCTTTCTGTCCGAGGCCACGGCCACGTTGGCAGGGGCTGGCTTCACCGAGGAGAAGGATCACCTGGAATGGTGGGGAGGGCTGGGGGGGCCCCCTCTCCCACAGGGTGCTGCCTAGAGGAGCCGCAGGGAGGGGGAGGGTGCTCCCAGGGGAGGGAACAGCCAAGACAGAGGTGTGGAGGTCAGCTGGCGTGAGACACCACATGAATTTGCATGTCTCTTTTGCCCACAGGGACCTGACGGTGTCCAAGCCACTGAACGTGGAGCTGCCGCGGTCCATGGTGGAAGTTGTTACAAGCTGGAACTTGCCCATGTCTTATTGGCTAAATAACTGTGAGTCACCAAGTCACCACTCCAAGAGTTGAGAGTCCCCAACCCAGGCCCTTCCCCACATTCATATAACAAACATTTACTGAGAACCTATTGTGTGCTAGGCACTGAAGATACTGCAGGGACCAGGGGGGAGAAAAACCAAAATCTCTGCCCCTGTGGTGGTGGCAGTTTTGTGGGGAGAGCAGACAGCAAGAGAAAAAAATACATATCTCAAGTGGTGACAAGTACTATGGTAAAAAAAAAAAAAAATGAAGCAAGTAAAGATAATCTGGGAGTGTTGGCACGAGTGTGTGTGTGTGTGTGTGTGTGTGTGTGTGTGTGTGTGTGTGTTGGAGGGGGTTTTGCAATTTTAAATAAATTAGCCAGAGCAAGCCCCCATGAGGAGGTGACATTTGAGCAAACACCTGAGCAAGGTGAGAGAACAAGCGATGCAAATGTGTGAGGGAGGAGTGTAACAGATGGAGGGAGGAGTGTAACAGATGGAAAGCACAGCCAGTGCAAAGGCCCTGAGGTAGGAGCATACTTGGCACTTGGAGGAACAGGGAGGAAACCAGTACAGCAGGAGCAGAGTGAGTGAGGGAACCAGTAGAAGGAGGTGAGTTTAGAGAGGTGATAGGGGCCTGGTCCCCTAGGGCTTCAATGACCACAGGAAGGATTTTGGCTTTTTCTCTGGGAAGTGGAGCCAAAGCAGGGGTCTGAGCAGAGGATGGCTGAGGGCTGACTTGGGTCATAACAGGACCCTCTGGCTGCTATGAGAGCAGGTGGGAAGGGGGCAAGGGTGGAAGCAGTAAAGAGGCCATGGCAGCAGCACAAGTGAGCAATGGTGGTAGTGGCAGTGGCCATGGAGAGGAGAGGTCAGATTCTGGAAAAATTCTGAGGGTAAGTCTGACAGGATTTGCTGAGAGTTTAGTTGTGGGAATAGGGGGAGAGCAGAGCAAGGGTGATCTTAGGCTTTTACCCTGAGGAACTAAAAGAGTAGAGTTGACATCAGCTGAACTTGGGGATACCGTGGGAGGAGCAGGTTGGGAGGGAAGATCAGGCGCTAAGTTTGAGGCCATTATAAAGATTTTATCCTGGGAGCTCCAGCAGGTCGTGGGTTCCTCACCTTGCCCTACAGCCCCCCAGGAAGGGCAGAGGGGATCCCAGGAGCCTCTTGACCCGCATCTCCCCCTTCCAGATGTTTTCAAGAATGCTCTTCGTCTGGGGACCTTTTCTGCCGTGCTGGTCACCTATGCAGCCAGTGCCCTCCTGCACGTGAGCAGGGCAGAGCGGGATACTGAGTGGGGGGAGCTGGGCAGGGGTGGCAGCACCTCCTCACTCACTTCATCGCCCCCGGGGCCCCCTAGGGTTTCAGCTTCCATTTGGCTGCGGTGCTGCTATCCCTGGCATTTATCACTTACGTGGAACATGGTAAGCACAGAGCCCAGCCCAGCAGATGGGATGGAAGGTGGGACAGGGCTGGACCACTGTCCCCTGAGGCTAACCTGACCCCCTTATCTCCTGACATCCACCCCAGTCCTCCGGAAGCGCCTGGCTCGGATCCTCAGTGCCTGCGTCTTGTCGAAACGGTGTCCACCAAACTGTTCGCACCAGCATCGCTTGGTGAGGGTTCAGCCCAACACTCCCCCTCAAAATCGTTACATCTGTCTCCATCTTCTTTCTGTCTCAGGATGCCCAGCTTCCTCTTCTGGCACCTGAGCCATCCCCAGAACCTTGCTTTTATTCACTAGCATCCATTTATATAACAAACATTTATCAAGCACCTGCTCTATACACACCTGGCATTTGTCCCCTCACTGAACATTTATTGAGTACCTACTGGTATCAGGCACTATTCTAGGCACTGGAGACACAATGGTGAACAAAACAGACTGAAGTCCCAGCCCTATGGGACAAATATTTTAACAGATGAGACAGTAAATTTTTTAAAAGTCAGTAGAGAATAATAGTTTCTTAGATTGTGATTCATGCCAAGGAGAAAATACATAAGAGAAACGGGAGGGGAAGTATCGAGGAGCATGAGTGGTTTTAATTTTAGATAGGGAGGTGACTTTCGAGCTCTTTAACTGAAGGAGATGAGGAAGAGAAGCATTCCAGGCAAAGAGAACAACCCGTGTAAAGGTTCTGAGATGGGAGAGAGCCTGGAATATTTGAGGAACAACAAGGAGGCTAGTGTGGCTTGAGCAGAGCGAGTGAGGTGGGGAGAGTGGTGGATCTTGTAGGTCATGGTGAGGATTTGTTTTTGTTTTTCATTTGCTTGCAATGAGAAATATGGACAACCTCAGATTTGTGTCCCACCCAGCAACTGACGTTTATCACCCTAAGCCCCCTAACTCAAGTCTCTCCATTCTTCCTCTTCTGCCTGAATATCTCCCCCTGGATGCCCTCAGGCTAAAGTACCCTCATCCTTGGATGAGCTCCCATGGGAAGATCTGAACCATCTTTTTCCTACCCCAGGGCATGCCCTGTGCACTAGACATCCTCATTCCCGGGACCTACTGTGCCTTGCATCTCCCCGGGTTCCCCTGCCCAGGTGGGGCTGGGAGACAGCGAGTAGATCCAGCTGCCAAACATATCCATCTGTCCCCCACAGGGCCTGGGGGTGCGAGCCTTAAACCTGCTCTTTGGGGCCCTGGCCATCTTCCATCTGGCCTACCTGGGCTCCCTGTTTGATGTCGATGTGGATGACACCACAGAGGAGCAGGTGAGGCGGGGCCCTGGGCTGGAGGTTACTTAGGGTTGTGCTACCTGCTCATGGGAACCACGAGGACAAAGGGGAAGAGGCCGAGGCATGAGGACCTTGTGTCGTGCATCTCTAGCCTGTGAAGCTTGTGCTCCTCAGTTGCTCTTTCCCATTGTCCTTCTGGTTGATTCGTATTGTTGGGGCTCTCATTAGGGCGAAGTGTGCAAACTATTTTACTTATAGAATTGATTTCACAGAGATAGAGTGCAAAATCCAAGTTTAACTTGTCAAAGAATTAATTATTTCATCATATTTTTGTTTAGGTAGAATTCGCATGGTTTCCTTCTTATTTAATTAAAAAAGTATTTTTACTCAGGTTGAGTGTGCAAAGTCTGGATTCTGCTTTAAGAATGTACATTAAAATGTATATACTATTTTTATTCATGTGGAGTATGCACATTCCAGATTTTACTCCTTTTTAAATGAAAAGCAATTTTAAAAAGACTGTTTCTTCCTATGGCTCTTGCAGGATTCAGGTGTTGCTTCTCTTTTAAATTTTTTATTTTTAATTGAAAATAAAACTTTATTTTATACTTTATTTTATTACTTTATTTTATGCTTTCTGTCATTAAAAGCAATTTTTTTTAATTTTTTTAATATTTATTTATTTTGGGGGCGCCTGGGTGGCTCAGTCGGTTGAGCGTCCGACTTCAGCTCAGCTCATGATCTCATGGCTTGTGAGTTCGAGCTCCGCGTCGGGCTCTGTGCTGACAGCTCAGAGCCTGGAGCCTGCTTCTGATTCTGTGTCTCCCTCTCTCTCTGCCCCAACCCACTCGCATTCTGCCTCTGTCTCTCAAAAATAAATAAACATTAAAAAAAAACTTTTTTTTAATGTTTATTTATTTATTTTTGAGAGAGCACAAGCAGGAGAGGCACAGAGAGAGGGGGACAGAGGATCCAAAGTGGGCTCTGTGCTGACAGGCTGACAGGCTGACAGCAGCAAACCTGATATGGGGCTCAAACTCATGAACCTCAAGATCATGACCTGAGCCGAAGTCAGATGCTCAACCAACTGAGCCACCCAGTCGCCCCTAAAAACAATTTTTAATTTTTATTAAGGTTGGGTGCAAAATCTAGGTTTTGTTCTATTTTTATTTTTTCTTGTTTTATTTTTTAAAGTTTTTAAATTATTTAAGTAATCTCTACACCCAATGTGGGCCTCCAACTCCCAACCCCAATATCAAGAATCGCGTGCTCTTCCAACTGGGCCAGCTAGGCGCCCCTCTTGTTTTATTTTTATTAAAACACTTAAAAACAGTTCATACATATATCACAAGGTTCAAAAACCAAACAGTATTCAAGATAGTCAAGGAAAAGTCTTGCTCCTACTGTCTACCCCCTGCCCTCTTACAAGTAACTACTTTTAGTGGTTTTATTAAAATATCCTTCTAAAATGTAAGCACAAATATAAAAATATATTTTAATTCCCTTTCCCACCCCAAGTTTTGCCCTAAAGTAACTCGTGAATGATACCGTTCTGTGTGTTGCTGTTTTCACGTAATTCTTGAACATCTTCCACAAAAGTACATGGAATGTCCTCATTCATTTGTTTTCCACTGTGAGGATAGGACCCAGTGTAATTTGCCCTTATCAGTGAACACCCAGGTGATTTCCAGCCCTTTTCCTATTGCAAATGGTGCTGCAGTAAGTAATACCCTCGTACCCATGTGGATTCACAGGTATAGACAGAACTATAGGATCTAGCCTTCATAGTTACAATGGAAAAGTTACCTTTTTGCCCTCCCACCAGCATTGTGTGACCATATCTGTCGCCCTGTCAACAGGGTGCCTCTCACACTTCCTGGATATGTTTGCCAGTTTTAGAGGAGGAAGATTATGAGTGAAGCGGAGTATCTTTTCATTTGTTTAAGAGCCATTGGTTTTTTTCCTTAGTGAGAATGACATACTCCTTTGCCAGTTTTTTTTTTTTTTTTTCTTTTTGAAAGATTGATTTCTAGGAGCTCCTTGTATAGTAAGGAGAGTACAGGTCAGAGAGTGGGACTGCCTTGTCTTGTTCTTAAAATAATTTTTAAAGAAGAAGAAAACATGAAAGAAAAAAAACCCCTCTTTCATATGTACCCAGTCTCTTCTCTGGGGCCTCACCTAGGGTTACCATGGAGTCACAGAAATGTCCTTGAGCAAAGGATGAGTTTTTTGGAGATCTTTTTTATTCTTGCCGAGTGGGATTGTCACCTCTTTCTCTCCCACAGGGCTACGGCATGGCATACACTGTCCACAAGTGGTCAGAGCTCAGCTGGGCCAGTCACTGGGTCACTTTTGGATGTTGGATCTTCTACCGTCTCATAGGCTGAGGCACATCTATGGATCCTCAAAGCTCCCTCAAGACCCCTCCTCAGGATGGGGGATGAGGGAAGGCCCTATCTCTAATTCTTGATCCCTCTCCATCCTTAACCCCCCCAACACTCCTACACACACACGCAGACACACACACACACACACACACATGCTCATGTGTGCACTCACATACACACACACACACACACACAATTTCCATGCCTGTCTATCCCCACCCCACCACAAGGCGGGAAGGGGGTGGTCCCTGCTGGGGCCTAGGGGTGGAGGATGCTTGGGGAATCAGAGAGGGGGAGATCCAGGGCCTCCCCGCCTTCCTTCTCCCTTTTTATATACAGTTTGTTATTGTCAAATAAAAGTAGGAAAGATACAAAAGGCTCTTTCTTCACTGACCAGTGGGGAATAGAGGTGAGTGAGGAATGGGCACAGCATGGATAAAGGTTTGGAAGCTGGAAATCATGAAGAGGGAGTACATTGTGACTGGTTCGTGGTTAATTTATTATTGTTCACGATTGGATGATGAGCCTGAGGACCGCATAGCTTGATTTGAGTGGGGCCAGGACAGATTAGATAGTTGGATGTGGGCGAGTCCTGATACTTAACTGGCTGGAAAACTGAGGGATCCCTATTCTGATTGGTTGCTCTGACAAGGACAGAGAGGGGGAAAGCAAGAAAGATGAAGAGTTCCTGCTTATTGGTCCTTAGGACCGAAGCTTGTGGGTTCCAATTGGAAAGGAAGGTCTGGGTTCTGACTGATTGCGCGGTCTGGGGTGCCTGCTGGCTTAGAGTTAGGAAATTCGGATTGGCTCTTCAGAGTTGGCACAGGGAGATTGAGGGTCTCCATTGCAATTGGTCAGCAAGGCTGAGGAGCTTGGGCTTTCACTGCTTCTTCTGACTTGAAGTCGGGAGAGGTAAGAATGACCGCTGAGGAGTTCTGAGCGCTGAGGTAGAGGGCAGAGGCTCAGTGTACAAATGTGATCTGCCTGTCGTATTAAGCGTCCTTGCCGGTTCGGGCGTGAGGATTGACGATTGCTCCGGGAACCGGTTGCTCTGCCTAAAAAACGAGGGCAAAGGTAAGAGAACACAAAGCAATGCTGACTCAACAGCAGATGAGGAAGATAAACACCAGGTTTCTGATATGATTGATAATGGGATAGGGAAATGGGAGCCAAGACTCACTGCAGACAGGCTTCAGCCGGAAAACGCCCACCAACCTTGGCAACTCCCACCTTTTCACCCAACTCCTGACACGGTCTCAACCAACAGCGAAAATGGCACCACGCATGGAGGCAGGGCCGGCGGCACACAGAGAGCTCCTATTGGTTAGGAGCGGCCCTGGTCGCCTTCCCAGCCCCTCCATTGGTTAGCTCCGTAAGGCGAGGACCTGTGAGAGGATGAGTCTGAACCAGGGACTTTACTCCGCCAGCGAGCCAGCCTGGAGCGTGAAGAAGACCGCTGCGACTGCGACCGCGCCGCTGGGTGAGTGTCCTCCCCCCCCAGTCGGCCACTCCATCCCCTAGCTCCCAACTGCTAAACAGCTGGCCCTCAGCGCCTGCGAGAGACCTTCCCCTTTACACACACTCCCACCGCCCACCAAACGCGCCTGCGCGCGACCCTCTGCTACAGCGCGGTTGTTGGGACAACAGAAGATCTGCTTTCTCATTGGGCAGCTGGCCTACAGGCTTCAAGTTCTAATTGGTGGTCTCTGTATTTGATCTTTTTTTGATGTTTAGCACCGCGCCCAAGACCCCCGCCTTCCGCTTTCCTCTTTCTTGCAGGTTGGTACCCTTATGCGCGATTTCAGGAAGGGTCTGCCTTTCCATACACTGAACCTGAGGATTGTAGTGCTGATTAGTTTTCTCTCTTCTGTCCTGCAGTTTCCAGGACTACGGGGAGGGAATAGTTTTCTGTTGAAAGATGCTAGACCCTGACCCCTGCAATGGGACTCAACCTGATCGCTGGGTCTCCCCAGCCCACTGTGACTCCTGAGGGCGAGGACCACGCCTGGCCCCTGTATCTCCCTTATCAGAGCATAACCAATGAGAGCTGGGACCTAATATGGTTCTTGTGTCTGCCCACCAGACTGTGACCAATGAGGGCAGGGGCTAGGCCTGGTTTCTATATCTTCTCTAGCTGACTGTGACCCCCGAGGTCCAGGATCTGACCTGGTTACTGTACCTCCCACATTTTATGGCTCCAGGAGGGCATATAGATTATTTTTAATCCAGTCTTACAGTATATTAACTGATAATTTTAATCCATTTACATTTCTGGTGATAATAAACTATTTGAATTTGATTTTATGGTCTCATGCTGTGCTTTCTATTCAAGTTTTTGTCCTTTTTTCTCCTTTCTGCTTACAGACATCAACCTACAAAGACATGACCACCAATGCCAGCCCTTTGCACCCATACTGGCCTCGGCACCTGAGGCTGGACAACTTTGTGCCCAATGACTGCCCCACTTGGCATCTCCTGGCTGGCCTCTTCTCTGTCTCTGGAGTCTTGGTTGTGACCACGTGGCTGTTGTCAGGTCGTGCTGCAGTTGTCCCCCTGGGGACTTGGCGGCGACTGTCCCTGTGCTGGTTTGCAGTATGTGGGTTCATTCACCTGGTGATTGAGGGCTGGTTCAGCCTCTACCACGAAGATCTTCTTGAAGACCAAGCTTTCTTGTCCCAACTCTGTGAGTCCTGAGTTCTTTGATGTGCTGTGGGAGGGAATTTTCTGCGCAGGGATTGGCTTAGATATTTATCCAACCACCAAGTCTAACATTATTTTATTTTTTTTTTTTATTAAATTTTTTTTTTTAACGTTTATTTATTTTTGAGACAGAGAGAGACAGAGCATGAACAGGGGAGGAGCAGAGAGAGAGGGAGACACAGAATCTGAAACAGGCTCCAGGCTCTGAGCTGTCAGCACAGAGCCCGATGCGGGGCTCGAACTCACGGACTGTGAGATCATGACCTGAGCCGAAGTCAGACGCTTAACCGACCGAGCCACCCAGGCGCCCCAAGTCTAACATTATTTTAAAAATTTGTTTACCTTTTTTGTTGGGGATATACTCATATGGGTCAAAAAAACATTTAAAGAGGTATGCAATGAAAATCTACCTTCTGTCCACCAAGTGTCCCCAATTATTAACTAATATTTATAATTGCATATGTTTTTTCCAGGGTTTATTTACACAAAAATTACACACATAAGCCTCAGTTTACCATTTGCAAAAGAGGGATAACAGTAATATCCAAATATATGTAAGTTGCTTAGAACAGTGTTGGCAGACAGTAGATGCCATAACTATCATCATCATCATCGTTTTTTTTTCCTTTTGTGTAAACAAATGGTAATATACTATAGACACCTCTGACCTTTGCTTTTTTTAACATTTTTAAAAATATTTATTTTTGAGAGAGAGAGAGAGAGAGAGAGAGAAGGGGGAGGTGCAGAGAGAGAGGGAGACACAGAAACCAAAGCAGGCTCCAGGCTCTGAGCTGTCAGCACAGAGCCCAAAACAGGGCTTGAACTCACAGACCATGAGATCATGACCTGAGCCAAGGTTAGATGCTTACCCGACTGAGCCACCCAGGCGCCCCTGAACTTTGCTTTTTTTTAATGGGGTTACTCCTCATTGGTTCATGAAGACCTTTCAAAGCATAGATGTTACAGAATTATTTGACTTGTCCAAGTCTTTTGCTGTTATAGATAATACTCCTTTTTGGCCTCATGAATGAAACTACTATTCTTCCATAACACTTTGATCTAGCATACACAAGACTGTGGAGATCTGTTTTCATTTCTCTTGTAAATATGGTGGAGAAGAATGGTAGATGTCTGTTTAACTTTATGAAAAACTGCCAAACTGTTTTTAAAAATGGCTGCACCATTTTATTTTCCCACCAGCAGTATATGGGAGTTCTAGTTCCTCCACATCCTCGCCAACACTTGGTATGGTCAGGCGTTTCTTCAATTTTAGTCCTAGTGGATGCGAGTGATATCTCATTACTTTTCCTTAATGACTAATCAAAGTTTGGGCACCTTTCATATATTTATTGACCATTTGGGAATCCGCTTTTGTGAAGAAACTATTATTGTCTCTTGCCTATTTTTATACTGGGTGGTCTGTCTTTTTCTTACTAATTCTCCTCCCACTCTTTTATTCACTAATCTGTTCACCTCTGTGCTTGCATGCTCGCTTGCTTGTGTGCTCTCTCTCTCACTCACTCACTCACTCACTCACTCTTACTCACTCATTGGCTACTTTACTCACTCCATCACCTACACTTAACTCCTTTCATTCCACATTTATTGAATACTAGACAATCACAGCATTACTTACTGTTCTGTGTCAGGTGTGCATAAATTATCATTATATGTATGTTAACTCTAGAATCCAGACAGCTACCCCATTTCACAAATGAGGAAACTGAGGCATAGACAGATTATAAAGCCCAGCTTACATGGGCACTCATCTCTCACAAGTCTGAGTTCCTTTTCTTGCCTTTATTCTTCATGTATGCCTCTTATTTTCTTCAGGGAAAGAGTATGCCAAGGGAGACAGCCGATATATCCTGTAAGTGTTTGCCTCCATCAAGGGAAACCTGCATTGGTTTGGGGTGGTGATGAGTCAAGGAGCACTAATGGGGTGCCCTGTGGGTAGAGCACAGTGATGCCAGCGTTCTCCAATCCTTTCTCCCACAGGAGTGACAACTTCACGATATGCATGGAAACCATCACAGCTTGCCTATGGGGACCACTCAGCCTATGGGTTGTGATCGCCTTTCTCCGCCAGCAGCCCCTCCGCTTTGTCTTACAGCTCGTGGTCTCTGTAGGTGAGGAGAGGGCCCACACTGAGTGCTGGAGGGGTTGATGAGGGATCTCCAGACACAGAGGCATTCCTGCAGAGAGCGTCTCTCAACTGTGCCCATCCAGGGCTGAGTCAGACTGACTGACATATTCCTGAGGTTCTCGAACATCCATGACGCCCTCAGTCTGTATTCTCAAGTAGGGAGGGTTCATTTCTCCTCCTCCTTCATCACAAAGTCTCTTGTGAAGGATACATGAGGTGGCCCACCATGGTGGGAAGCCCCTGGATCCTCCAGGATCAGGATTCTGAGCTCCCTTCATCTGACATTCAGTCCTCGTGGGTTCTTACATGGCTAGATTTCTTTAGTTCTGGAATCCTGATCTGTCTTGAATGAAAGCACTTTGAGCTTCCTTAAATTCTGGTGATAATGTACTCTCCTGAGTTCAGAAATGCTCAGCTTCTGATTTCTAGAATTCTCACTTTTGTAATTCCTCAAATTTTTCAGCCATATGATTTCAGAATTCTTAGCTCTCTAGATTTGGGAATCCTGAGCTCTGAGACCTTGAATGATGACTTATAAAATGCCTCAGAATAGCTTTTCCTCTTCACTTTGGTTTCCCTTTCCTCTTCTGCCCCCCACAGGTCAGATCTACGGGGATGTGCTCTATTTCCTGACAGAGCACCGGGACGGATTCCAGCATGGGGAGCTGGGCCATCCACTCTACTTCTGGTTTTACTTTGTCTTCATGAACGCTCTGTGGCTGGTGCTACCTGGAATCCTCGTGCTTGATTCTGTAAAGCAGCTCGCTCATGCCCAGAGCATGCTGGATGCCAAAGCCACAAAAGGCAAGAGCAAGCAGAACTAATATAAGCCAAGCTCAAACACTGGCTGATGAGGAACCCTCCACCAGTCAAAAGAGTCCAGTCCTTACTCCCACAGGTTGGAGGCACAAAATGAATTGATCTGGCAAATGCCTGCTGATGGGTAAGCACCAGAAGGGCCAGAGGCAGAGGCAAGAAAGGACGTGTGTGGAGCTACTGCCAGGAAGCACTGGGACAAAGGTACAGAGGAACCTAGGCAGTCCATGATGATGGCAGTTTTTAGAATCAGGAAATAAAAGATATGGACCCTAACACTGAGAGATCTTTAATTATTAACCCCAGAGATGCCCTGTGACTGGCCCCACAAACCCTTCCATCACTCATTCATTTCACAGATAACCGTTCTCTCAGCCATAGACCCCCATCATCATCACAGAGACCTCTAATTTATAACCTCACAAACCCCCTATCACTGACCCCACAGCGTCCCTTGATGGCTAATTAGATCCCCGAGACACCCATTATCTCTTTGAAGAAGTAATCATCCACTCACACCCTTGGTATTCTCTCCAGAACACACTTTCTCATCCTTTGCAATATGGACAGGCTGAGAACTTTCCAAATCTCTAAGTTCTTCAATTTATTCAACCTCTTGTCTCCTGATCAGGTACCCTACAGACACCCCGTCAATAACTCCACAGATCTTTCCTCACTCACCTCAATCCCCATTACTCACTCCAAAGACCCCACCATTATTCACCCCACAGACTCACCTATTTCTACCCTAAAGATCTCCATCACTCACCACACAGACCCCACAAAACTCACACAAGACCCATCACTCACTTAACATAACTTGCCCCAACAGACCTCCAGTCGTGCAACCTACAACCCCATGACTGACCCCACAGACCCTCTCACTCTTCCCACAAATTCCCTGTCATTTACCCTATAGGGTGTCATTACTTACCCTACAAAGCCCTGTAACTCACCTTGCAGAATTTATCACCTCATACCCCACAGATCCCCCAATTACCCCACAGATCTTCCATCACTCACCCCACATCCTGTCATCCTACAAACCACCTATGACGTACCCACAGATTCCCATCATTCAACCCACAGATACCCCTCTCCCTACAGACCTGCCCCCATCACTTCTCCCACAATTTCTCTCATTAACCTCATAGACCTTGAGTCATAAAACAAACAGGTACTTGAGGAATGTGGAGATGACAAAGGATGAAAAAACTACAGATATCCGTAGACTGGCTCCTGGTGACCTGTGCAGAGCAGGACTTCAGATCAGTTCCTGGTTCTACTCAAGCCTACGGTGTAGCTTTTGACAAATGCCTCAACTCTAAAGCCAGACACAGCCCACCTTTTGTCCATTGCACTTACCCTCTGTGCTACTTACTATCCCTTTGACCTTGAGCATGATTCTCCCTGACCTTCAGTGCTCTCATCTGTAAAATTCTAATAATAGTACCTCCCTCATAAGGTTTTTATGCAGATTAAATCAATTACTACATGTAGACTATCTGGAATACACTTTGTATTTGTTAAATGGAAGGATAAATAAACAGATGAAACAAAGTTCTCCCCAGGACTATGACAAGGAATTATTTTTTTTAATTTTTTTTAACGTTTATTTATTTTTGAGACAGAGAGAGACAGAGCATGAACGGGGGAGGGTCAGAGAGAGGGAGACACAGAATCTGAAACAGGCTCCAGGCTCTGAGCTCTCAGCACAGAGCCCGACGCGGGGCTCGAACTCACGGACCGTGGGATCATGACCTGAGCCGAAGTCGGCCGCTTAACGGACTGAGCCACCCAGGCGCCCCTGACAAGGAATTTTTTTATCTCCTTGTTTCCAGCAGTATCTTTCCATCCAAGGCCCCCTCCACAACCAAGACAGACCTCTGACCACATTATACCCCATTTAAAATCTGTGCATCAGTGCCCTCAGGATTAAACTCCAAAATCCAGGCTAATATTTTGTTCATCCCACCCTATGATAATTTTAATGAGAAGCAGACTGAAAGTTTTAAATTTTTTTTTATTATTTTTGAGAGACAGAGAAAGAGAACGAGCAGGGGAGGGGCAGAGAGAGGGAGACAGAATCTGAAGCAGGCTCCAGGCTCTGAGCTGGCTCTCAAAAATTCCCCATTATTTTATACCTTCTAGGAAACTGATTATCTAATATTAATACCAAGGAAACAAAAAGATACCAAAATAAAATTGCAGACTTACCTAAAAAATTAATGTTAAAGAGTAGCATTCATATAACACTGCAACCATAACTGAGGTCCAGGCATCTTGCAGGACTCCTTTGTTAGAAATTACATTTGTAAATGTATTTTGTCTGTATTTTGTCAAACCATATGGATGTGCAATGAAGTGAGAAGCATGCCTTCATATTGTGATTCGAAGAATCTAAAATATGCTCATTCAGCTGATATTTAGTGGACATACAATGTTATTTAATAACAGGACTGACCTCAACGTGTTGTGAGGATTAAGTAAAACGAAGGCAAACAAAAAACCAGGACCTCCAGAGAGCATAAAAATCGCTTTTTTTTTTTTTTGGTAAGTTATTTATTGAAATACATTATGCAGGCAGAAACTGTAAAAGTCACGCTTCACGAATTTTCACAAAGTAAACTATTCTTAAAAGATTCTGGAAAAAGGATTATTTTTCCGTTCAGCATACTCTTTTGAAGCGAGGGACACAGGCATTTGAAATAGATGACATCATCTGCTATTCAGAAGGGGGAGGCGACTAGGAGCGGGACGCGGGGGTCTTGACGCCAAGCGCAGCAGCTTCCTTTCCCCGCCCATGCCTCTCGCCTGAATGGGTGGTTACTGTAACACAAGTAGGTGAATCCGGAAGTAAAGTGCCCAAACAACCAAACCGCAGACGAGGGGAGGTGGGACCTCAGTAAGCGCCTGCGCACTGGCTAAAGTGAGGCAATACACTCGGCTTTAGGGGCGGGATACCTGGCAACAGCATCCTATGCGCATGCGTAGAGGCCGTCTCCACCCTGTGCCAGGTGGGAGGGGCAGTAGGGGGGGCGGGCAGGGTCGCACGGCGCCCTCTGCGCCTGCGCTCAGGCGCAAGGTGGGGCCGCGGGCGCCTGCACTCTAGAGTGTTCACGAGAGTAGGGGGCAACGGTCAACCGTCGCCCTGAGACGGGTGGCGGCGGGATGGCGTCGGCCTTAGGATCCTCGGACTTGGCCGGCTCTGGAGCGCCCCCACCTGGTGGGGGAGCCCAGGCGGCGGCGGCTGAAGAGGAGGAGCGAGAGGTGGTACGGGTCCGAGTCAAGGTGAGGCTGACAGCTGGTCGGCCAGCCCGACTGGGGTGTCCACAGGAGGGGAAGGCGTTGACTGCCCTAGGTTGGAGGGCGGGACCCGAGATCTGGGGTGTTACCTGAGGGGCGAGGCTTGAGGGCGGAATGACAGTGGTGGGGACGGGGGTGGGGCGGGGGGAGGCAGGACCTGGGAGTGCTGGGCAGGGCTTGAGAAAATGGAGGGGTAGGGGCCTCAGAAATGGATGGGTGGAGATTATGGGTAGAGGGGAGGGGCTCTAGGGCTGGGGGAGGGGCCCTAATAGTTAAGAAGTGAGGCCCTGAGGAATGAGGGGGAGCTGCTGGTGTCTGAAAAGGAGGTGCTGAGGTCAGTTAACATGTGTGTTAAGACTACACTTTTCTTGTGTGTCCCCACCCTGGATGAGCTGACACGCTTGTCGGTAAGACGAACAGCTAAATAAATGAGATGCTTTGGACACTGGTGAATGCCATGAGGAAATAACGAAAAAGCCTCTGAACTAGGGTGTTACTTTAGCCAAGGTTGTACCGGGAAGTCCCTACAGAGATATTGAAGGAGCAGAGACCCAAATAAAAAAGGAGTCAGCTATGTGCATACCGGAGGAAGAATGGAAGCAGAGAGAACAGCAAGGGCAAAGGCTGGGAGGTGGGGATGAGCTTGGCATGTTCCCTTAGGTTCCCATATTTCTGGAGCGAGAGGGCAAGGTCAAGAGTGGGTAGGGGGGTAAAGCAAAGAATTAAAAGAGGGGCATATTGTGAAGGGCCTGTGGCATGTATTCTAAGAAAGCTGTTGTGATAGTTCCAGCAAGTGGTGATAGTGGCTGGGACTAGGGTGGTGGCATTGGTGTTGATGAGAAGAAGGTAGATTCTGGAAAGAAGTAAACAGATCACCTCAGGGTAATACAGGAAGCTCTAAGGTAGAGGTTTGGGAATTCAGAAGAATTGATGCCTGAGCTGTGAGTGAGCCAGTTGAAGAAAGCAGGAAGGACTTTCCAGAGAGGGGGATCAGCACAAGCAAAGTCCTGGAGCCAGGATGTATTCAAAGTAACTTCCAGCCATTTGGTAGTACCAGAGCATAAAGTTCAAAAAAGCTGACTGAAGAGAGGCTGGCTAGGGTCCTATAGACCCGCCTTCTGGGGACCCTCAGATTGCCTTTGAAGAGATTTAAGCAGGGGAGTATTGTCGATAGATGTGCCAAATTGGTGCAACATGGAGTATTGATTTAATGGAGGCCAGACCGGACATGGTGATCCTGACAACCAATCGGGGGGACACAGAAGAAGGATTGGGTGGGGGCGTCTGGGTGGCTCAGTCGGTTAAGCATCCAATTTCGGCTCAGGTCATGATCTCGTGGTTCTTGAGTTCGAGCCCCTCATTGGGCTGTCTGCCGTCAGCACAGAGCCCGCTTCGGATCCTCTGTACCCGTCTCTTTCTGCCCACCCCTCTCTCTCAAAAATAAATAAACATTTTTTTTAAAAAGAAGGATTGGGTGTCTGGACTATTGCAGTAGCCTCCTCCTCACTAGACTGCTGCTTTCTCCCTTGCCCCCAACAGTCTATTCCTCCAAGAGCATCCAGAGGATCCTGTTAAATCCTAAGTCAGATCACATCCTTCCTCTGCACAGGACCCTCCAAGTCAAAAACCAAAGCCCTCACCATGGCCCAGAACATCTGCCTCCATCTGCCCCTCCCCCAACTTGTATGACCTTGCCTCCTATCCCTCCACTTCATTGTGGTGATGTAGACCCTGGTGGCCTACCCTGTGTCTTCTCTCCCCAGAAGTGTGAGAACTTCTTGCCACCCGAGTTCCGCTCTTTCGCTGTTGACCCCCAGATCACCTCGCTCGATGTATTACAGCACATCCTCATCCGAGCCTTTGACTTAAACGGGTGAGTTATGGGATGCTGGGGGACCAACCATTAGGCCACCCACCTCAACAGTGGTTGTTTGGCTTTTAAGTTGTTGTTTGGTAGGGATTTTGTTTGTTTGTTTTATTATTACAAACACTCCCCCAGTGAACTGCCACTTTTGCCTATCTGGGAATATTTGGGGAAATGTACTCAGGATAAATTCCTAGCAGTAGTATTTCTGGGTTAAAGGGTGTATGCTTTTTAAAAATTCAATGGATGTTTCCAAAATGCTCTCCAGACAGGTTTTTTTTTAACTGATTTACAGTCTCACCAGCAGCATATAAAATGCCTGTTTTCCTCAAAAACATTGGTTACTAGAAAACATTGGAAAATTTGCCAACCTGATACATGAAAAGTGGTGTCTCTTGGGGACAGGTGTAATGTGATGGTTATTTTGTTGTGGTTGTTATTTTGGAGGAATACATGCACATGGTAGCAAATTCAAAGAGTACGAAAGTATTGAATACTTAGGCTGTGTCCATGGTTACCTTAGTTATCACACAACATACTTCATTGCATGGTTGCACAAGTGTAAGTGAAGAACAAATTCTTAGTTGTTGTTTGACTTTTTTGCATAAACATTTTTTGTTGTGAAAAATAAACATACAGATTGCTTTATTTCTTATGCAGTAGAAAGGCTGCTTTCTTCCCACCTCTTTCCCTGAACTACCCTGTTACCCTCCCTAGAGGGGACCAATATTCTTTTTCAGTGTGCCCTCTAGATTCAAGCAGGTGTGTATCTGCTTCTGGGTTTGTGTAACAAAGTAGAGATAATCAATCTGATCTCAAGCTGCCCACAGTCTTTGGCACAGTACCCAACACTTGATAGTTGTTCAGCATTGTCTCGGTCTTCCCTGGCATCTTGTGGAAAATGTCCCTGAGGCCTCTGGGGCACTGGGGCACTTGAGAGCTGCCATACTTCCTCTATCCAGGAAGAAGAACTTTGGCATCAGCTACCTAGGCCGGGATCGGCTCGGGCAAGAAACTTACCTCTCACTCCTGTCTGACTGGGACCTCAGCACAGCCTTCGCCACAGCCTCCAAACCTTACCTGCAGCTGCGTGTAGACATTCGGCCCACTGAGGACAGTGAGTATCTGGCACCCTGGGGGCACTGCTCTGGGACCCACCCTTTCCCTAAAGGATGACTCCACCCCTTACAGTACAGTCCCTCACAGTGGGCTTGGAAAGAAGGTATATTAGGTCCAAATGCTGATTTGGCCACTAGGCCTCAATTTCTTTATCTGTAAAGTAGAAAAAATGGTATCTTAGGGCCATCGTGAGGATTAAACAGGGAAAATCATGGAACACTGCATGGTTGCATAGTGAAAGCTCAAAAAATATTACCTCTAACAACCGTAATTATATTATATTTACTGTTATAACATATAACCTAGTGATATAGGTTATAATTATATAATGCAGTATAACAATAGAGGTATAGTATTGTATGTTTCCGTTATAATAACACATAAATATAACAATACTGATTATAATAATGATGGTTGTATTTATTCATTCATCCTGACTCATACTCATTTGTTTGCACACTTGCTCACTCATTCATCATTGCCTTGATCTCTCAGCCACTTCATCTCTTCTTATATTTGTTCCCTGACTCTTGCCTGTGTTGGTTCCTGGGAGCACACAGATAAATTAAGACAGGGACCCAAAAACTTAATTACAAACCATATATTGGATGCTAATATTGTATCAATATTAAATGTCCTGGGTATGGTAATGGTATCGTGGCTGCCAAAGGAAAATGTCCTTGGTAAAAACACCATTAACTATTAAGAGATAAAGTGTCATGATGTCTGTCAATAATTCAGCCAAAAAAAAACAGGTATCTATATGGAGAGAGCGAGATGAAGCAAATGTGGCAAAAATGTGAACAGGGGAGCTAGATGAAGGGCATATAGGTGTTCAATGTATTCATGTTTCTAACTTTATTGTAGATTGAAATTTTTTTAATAAAAAGTTGTGGAGTGGAAGCCTCAGAAAATTCACATGCCCATTTGGGATGACCAAGGTATTACTAACGTCATACTAACACAAATAGCTAACATGTGTCGAACACTTAGGACCATTCTACACCCATAATATTCATTAGATTGTCAAAACAATCCTACAGGGTAGGCATGATGGTTATCCCTATGTTATAGATGAGGCTCAGAGAAGGGATAGGACTTGTACATGTCACACAGACAGTAAGTGGAGGAGCAGGATTTGAACCCAGGTGGTGGCTAAACTAGCTCCAGAGTCCTTGTTCTTAACCATTTGATTCTGTGAAATTATGGGCTTGTTAAGATTGGCAGCCTTGAAAAGAAGAGAGGCAGAGAGAGAGAGAAAAAAAAACTGGAGTCAGAGAGAAAGATAATGACAGAGATGGGCAGAGAGACAAATGGAAAAAGGTAGCCAGAGACAAGAACTTCTTTTATTTTTATTTATTTTTATTTTTAATTTAAGTACAAGTTAGTTAACATACAGTGTAATAATGATTTCAGGAATAGAATTTGGTGATTCATCACTTACATATAACACCCAGTGACCATCCCAACAAGCGCCTTCCTGAATACCCATCATCCATTTTAGTCCATCCCCCCATTCACCTCCCCTCCAGCAACCCTCAGTTTATTCTCTGTATTTAAGAGTCTCTTAAGGTTTGTGTCCCTCTCTGTTTCTATCTTATTTTTGCTTCCCTTATGTTCATCTGTTTTATTTCTTAAATTCCACATATGAGTGAATTCATATGATATCTTTCTCTGACTGATTTTGCTTAGCATAATACACTCTAGTTCCATCCACATTGTTGCAAATGGCAAGATTTCATTCGTTTTGATCACTGAGTAATATTCCATGGTGTGTTGTGTGTGTGTGTGTGTATACATATAGTGGACATTTGGGCTCTTTCCATACTTTGGCTTTGTCAATAGTGCTGCTATAAACATTGGGGTGCATGTGCCCCTTCAAATCAGCACTCCTATATCCTTTGGATAAATACCTAGTAGGGCCATTGCTGGGTCATAGGGTAGTTCTATTTTTAATTTTTTGAGGAACCTCCATACTGTTTTCCAGAGTGGTTGCACCAGTTTGCATCCCCACCAGCAGTGCAAAAGGGTTAGCCTTTCTCCACATCCTTGCCAACATCTGTTGTTGACTGAGTTGTTAATATTAGCCATTCTGACAGGTGTGAGGTGGTATCTTGTTGTGGTTTTGATTTGTATTTCCCTGATGATGAGTGATGTTGAGCATTGTTTCATGTGTCTGTTAGCCATCTGGATATCCTTTTTTTTTTTTTTTTTTTTTTAACGTTTTTTTTGTCTTTGAGAGACTGAGAGAGACATAGCACCAGCAGGGGAGGGGCAGAGAGAGAGGGAGACACAGAATCCAAAGCAGGCTCCAGGCTCTGAGCTGTCAGCACAGAGCCTGACAGGGGCTTCAATCCGTGAACCATGAGATCATGACCTAAGCCAAAGTCTGACGCTTAACCAGCTGAGCCACCCAAGCGCCCCCATCTGGATGTCTTCTTTGGAAAAGTGTCTATTCATGTCTTTTGCCCATTTCTTCACTGGATTATTTGTTTTTTGGGTGTTGAGTTTGATAAATTCTTTATAGATTTTGGATACTAACCCTTTATCTGATGTCGTTTGCAAATATCTTCTCCCATTCCATCGGTTGCCTTTTAGTTTTGCTGATTGTTTCCTTTGCTGTGCAGAAGCTTTTTATCTTGATGAGATCCCAATAGTTCATTTTTGCTTCTGTTTCCCTTGACTCTGGACACATGTCAAGTAAGAAGTTGCTGCGGCCAAGGTCAAAGAGATTGTTGTCTGTTTTCTATAGGATTTTGATGGCTTCCTGTCTTACATTTAGGTCTTTCATCCATTTTGAGTTTATTTTTGTGTATGGTGTAAGAAAGTGGTCCAGGTTCATTCTTCTGCATGTTGCTCCTGTCCAGTTTTCCTAACACCATTTGCTGAAGAGACTGTCTTTTTCTCTTTTCTTTTTTTTTATGTTTTATTTATTTTTGAGAGGGAGCAGAGAGAAAGGGAGACACAGAATCCGAAGCAGGTTCCAGGCTCTGAGCTGTCAGCACAGAACCTGATGCGGGGCTCCAACTCACCAACTGTGAGATCGTGACCTGAGCCGAACTGGGATGCTTAACCAACTGAGCCAGCAGGTGCCCCCAAGAGACTATCTTTTTTCCTGGATATTCTTTCCTGCTTTGTCAAAGATTAGTTGGCCATACGTTTGTGGGTCCATTTCTAGGTTCCAGTGATCTATGTGTCTGTTTTTGTGCCAGTACCATACTGTCTTGATGATTACAGCTTGGTAATAAATTTGGAGTCTTGAATTGTGATGCCTCCAGCTTTGGTTTTCTTTTTCAGGATTGCTTTGGCTTTTTGGGGGTCTTTTCTGATTCCTTAGAAATTTTAGGATTGTTTATTCTAGCTCTGTGAAGAATGCTGGTGTTATTTTGATAGGGTTTGCATTGAGTATGTATATTGCTTTGAGTAGTATTGACATTTTAACAATATTTGTTTTTCCAATCCATGAGCATGGAATGTTTTTCTATTTTCTTTCATAAGCTTTCTATAGTTCTCAGTGTATAAATTTTTCACCTCTTTGTTTAAGTTTCTTCTTAGGTATTTCATGGTTTTTGGTGCAGTTGTAAATGGGACTAATTCCTTGATTTCTCTTTCTGCTGCTTCGTTATTGGTGTATAGAAATGCAACCAATTTCTGTACATTGATTTTATGTCCTGCGACTTTGCTGAATTCATGAATCAGCTCTAGCAGTTTTTTGGTGGAGTCATTTGGGTTTTCCACATAGAGTATCACGTTGTCTGCGAAGAGTGAAAGTTTGACTTCCTCCTTGCTGATTTGGATGCCTTTTATTTCTTTGTGTTTTCTGATTGCTGAGGCTAGGATTTCCAACACTATGTTGAATAACAGTGGAGATATATATATGCACACACACACACCTGTATGATTTCTGAGTATCTCCTCTTACTTTGGAACATCTTCCCCATCCACAAGCTTATACAAATATTCTCCTACATTTTATTCTTATATGCTTATTATTTTCTTTAAACATTTTTTTTTAATGTTTATTCATTTTTGAGAGAGAGAGAGAGACACAGCACGAGCAGGGGAGGGGCAGAGAGAGAGGGAGACACAGAATCTGAAGCAGGCTCCAGGCTCTGAGCTGTCAGCACAGAGCCCAACGCAGGGCTTGAACCTATGAACCGTGAGATCATGATCTGAGCTGAAGTCATGCAACCAACTGAGCCACCCAGGTGCCCCTGCTCATTATTTTCATTTTTTGCATGTAAATCTCTACTCTGTGAACACTGTGGTAAGTACACTTAGCTCTCAAAAAATGCCAGATAAACAGTTAATTATGCCAGTATCATTTATTAAAGATACACCTTTTTTACACTGATTTGAAATGACACTTTTATCATACACTGAATTCTCATGTGTACTTGGATTTATTTCTGGGCTTTCTATCACATTCTACTAATTGGCTCCATTTTTATATTGCTGTGCTAACACCATATTTTTATCACATTGGTTTTGTAGTTAATTTTGATAAGGCAAGCATTGCCATCCTCCCACTGTGCTTTTTCTTGGCTCTTCTTTTTCTTAACTATTCTTAAAAAATGTGAATTCTTTCATATGATCCTTAAAATAATTTTATCCAATTCCAGGAAAAACCCTGTTAGGCTTCTGATTGGCATTGCACAGAATTTATATATTAATTCAGGGTTTGGGAAGTTTGACAAGTTTATAAGAAAATGTAGTACGCATACCATATATTATGTAATACCACAAGCAGGGCCTGGAACAGCACCCCATAACAGCACCTGGATGCTTCTTCAGGGAAATGTGTGTGCATTCCCACTTAGTAGATTACATAAAGACTATATATAGTCTCATGGCAGTTCAGATCAGGCTTTACCACGGGATAAGTTTGTGCTCATAGAAATCCTTTGCTCATTCTATTAATGGGTTCTTTCTTTCTTTTTTTGGTCAATATAGGATATCTCTCTCTTTTCCTGTAATATGTTTGGTCTTGAACGGTGCTTTTTCTGACATTCACATGGCTGCACTTCCTTTCTGTTTGTTAGTGTTTACCACATATACCTTTAGATTTCTTCAACTTTCAGCCTTCCTCTATCATTTAGTTTTAGGTATGTCTCTCACAGAAACCCCATAGCAGGATTTATGCTTTTTTTGCACAACTGACAGTGAAATCTTTTCCCCTCCAGTCTCTCCCACCCTCACAGGCCCTTGAAATGGAAGCTTTGGGACACTTTTAATTCTTATTTTTCCTCTTTTCCCTAACTTTTAACCTCTGAGTTTTGGTTAGTTAGTAATTTCTTTTTATAAATTTTTTTTATGTTTTATTTTATATTTGAGAAAGAGACAGAGTGCGAGCAGGGGAGGGGCAGAGAGATGGAGACAAAATTTGAAGCAGGCTCCAGGCTCTGAGTGTCAGCACAGAGCCCGACACGGACTCGAACCCATGAACCATGAATGAGATCATGACCTGAGCTGAAGTCAGACACTCAACCAACTGAGCCACCTAGGCGCCCCAGTAATTTCTTTTTAAATTCTAGGCTATCATTATATTTTCTTTATAGTAGGTCACTTGTGTCCCAGGAATCCTAATGTAACACTTAATATTGCAAACTCCCAATCATTGCGATGGGATTCTTGAGCAAACGGCTAAAAATTCGTGAGATGTCTTTAGTGCAAAAAGGGGACTTTGCTAAAGCACAGGGACAGGACCCATGGGCAGAAAGGGCTGCACTGGGGTTGTGAGAAGTGACTGACTATACACTTTTAAGTTAATGGGAGTTAGGGATAGTGTAAGTCTCTAAGGAATTTGAAAGTAAAGCTTCTAGGACCTTGAGGGGCTGCTGTTAACAAAAGGTTACTTTTAGTCTTTAATTAGACAAAAACATGAAGGAAGTAAGGCATCCATGAGTTCCTTGGACAGGGTCACCCTGCATGTTTCAAATATCTATCAGTGGGCTGCAAGCTGTAAGGAGATTTAATTGAAGCTACATTTTCTATTGCCTTTGTTTCCCTCATCAGTGGTATCTTTGTCATTTCACGTTTCACTATACATATTAAAAACTTGTGGCCTGTCACTATTTACTCTCCCTTTTGCCTTCCCCCACTTTGATCCCCTGAAGTTATTCAGTAGTCATTTGCTTAGAGAACTTCTTATTCTCCAATAAGGTGCACAGGTTACATGTACTCCTCTGACCAAAAATGTCTTTCTTTGGCCATGATTGATATGTGCTGTCTTGCCTGGGTGGGGGGCCCATGCATCTCAAGCGTTTCTTCTCAGCGCTCCATGGGTGCTACAGGCCACTGTCTTCTTGCTTCCAGAGTTGAGGAACAGAACTATTTGCATCTTAGTCCTCCAGGTATCTCTACTTTTTTTACTCAAATCGTCAAGCTTGAGCTCTGCACCTTGAAGGGGTTCTTCTGTTTTGTCTTACATTAAAAAAAATGTTTATTTATTTTGAGAGAGAGAGTGAACGAACAGGGAAGGGGTAGTGAGGGGGGCAGAGAGAGAATCCCAAGCAGGCTCTGTGCTGCCAGTGCATAGCCCAATGCTGGGGCTCGAACCCACGAACCATGAGATCATGACCTAAGCTGAAACCAAGAGTCGGATGCTTAACTGACTGAGCCACCCAGGTGCCCCTTGTTTTTCTTTTTCTTTCTTTTTTTTTAATATTTGGTCTTTCAGATCATTGGTTTGACCTTCATCATTTTACCTGTTAAGTGTTTTCATGCCTTGGAAAGACCACTCTGGCAGCTGTTGGGAGAGAGTGGAGAGGAACAAAGAGGGAGTTTCAGGTGAGAGATGTGGTGGTTCAGGCTACAAAGCCAAGATGAGAGAAGAGGTGGAATTTAAGTATGTTCTGTGGGCAGAAGCCACAGGACTTAGTGACAGTTTGGCCCTGGGAGTTGAGAGTGGGAGGCTGCAGGGATGTCTCTCAGGTTTCTGGCTCAAGCAGATGAACAGATAGAGACACTGTCTATTCACATGAGGAGCAGAGGAGGAGGTCGTGTCGCAAGTGGATCTTGGGTTCTCTTTTTGGATCCCTTAGGTTTTCAGTGCTCTATGAGACATCCAGGGAGAGGCAGTGACATCCAAATAGGGCCTCGAGTTTCCTCCTCCCTCAGCTGTGTGGCAGAAGGCACAGTGGACTCCATGGACATGCTGCTTAGGGACAGCATTTGCCTGCAAATTACAATGGCTTAAACAAATCAAAGTTGATTTGCTTCATATTGTAGAGTTTGATATTGTATCAAGTATTGTAAGATTTTATATTGTAGAGTTTATAGAGTTTGACATAGCTGTTGTCAGTTTAGCAGCTCTGTGGTTCCAGGGCTGACATCTCTTAAGTTTCTCAAACTTCCTTTCATGTGGCCACTGCCACTTCAGCCACCACATCACATTTGTGGTAGGAAGACAGGATGTGAGGGGAAGTAAAGAAGAGAGGAAAGAGACAAATTTCTATTGATATTCCAAGGGTCAAAACTGGAGAGAGCCAGTATAGCGCTATTTCCTCTAAGACACAAATACTTTCTCTAAAATCTGTCTGGGCTCTGGAGTCCGGTAAACAAGATTCAGATCCAGCCGTACCATTTCCTGGCTGTCAAGTCTTGGCCAATTACCATTCCAACCTTTTTTGTCATCATCTACAAAATGAGAATGATCATGGTAATCTCTACCGATTGTGGGGTGAAGGCTAGTGTGAATAGTAGATTAAGAGTTTGGGGGCACCCGGGTGGCTCAGTTGGTTAAACGTCCGCCTTGGGCCCAGGTCATGATCTCGCAGTTTGTGAGTTTGAGCCCCGCATCCGGCTCTGTGCTGACAGCTCAGAGCCTGGAGCCTGCTTCAGATTCTGTGTCTTCCTATCTCTCTCTCTCTCCCCCTCCCATGCTCACTCACTCACTCTCTCTCTCAAAAATAACTAAACATTTTTTAAAAAGAGGTTGGGCTCTTGGGGTACCTGAGTGGCTCAGTTAGTTAGGGGTCTGACTCTTGATTTTGGCTCAGGTCATGATCTCATGTTTGTGGGTTCGAGCCCCGTGACAGGCTCTCCACTGGCAGAGCAGAGCCTGCTTGGGATTCTCTGTCTCTCTCTCTGTCTCTCTCTCTCTCTCTCTCTCCCTCTCCCTCTCTCCCCCCCCCCCCCCCCCCGCCTTGCTCACATGCTCTCTCTCAAAATAAATAAATAAGCATTTAAAAAAAAAAGAGTTTGGGCTCTTGAGCTTTGGGCCTGGGCTTCAAATTTCAGTTCTTTCACTCACTAGCTGTGAGGCCTTGGGTAACTATCTTCTATTGATTGTGCCTGTTCCCTCATAGAAAGAATCATGATAATAATGGTGCCTAACTTAGAGAATATGGATGTGAATGTTAAATGAGTCAATATTTGCAAAGGGCTCAGAATACTTCCTGGCACTTAGCACCATGGAACTGGTAATGTTATCTAGTGTTCTTATTATTTCTATTAAACTTAAGCCCTTGTCACAGTGCCTGGCACATAGTAAGTGCTCAATAACTGTGACTTCATACATTAAAATATTGCTTAGAGTCTACCCAGCCATTTTGTGAGACCGTTACCACAAAAGAATTATTCATGGTTTAATTTTCGCCTGATTTGGATGACATGGGAAGAGAAGGTGGGAGTCATTCATTGCCCCGTGGGTAGCCTGGCTGTAGTAGGATAGGAACCCAGCCCTGCGGTCTGGGACTCTGACCCCCATTCTCATATTGTCTCATTCTGTGTGCCTAGGCCCGCTGCTGGAAGACTGGGACATAATCAGCCCCAAGGATGTCATTGGTTCTGATGTGCTGCTGGCTGAGAAACGGTCATCGTTGACGACAGCTGCCCTGCCCTTCACGCAGTCTATCCTCTCTCAGGTGGTTTCAGGGACCCCTGTGGCCAGCTGTAGCTGGCGCCCCAGACTCTGAGCATGCTGTTTGGCACCTGCCCAGCTGACAGGTGGCCTTTCCCCCTCCTTCCTTCACAGGTGGGCCGCACCTTGTCTAAGGTCCAACAGGTGCTGAGCTGGTCATATGGGGAAGATGTCAAGCCCTTCAAGCCACCCCTGAGCGATGCTGAGTTTCACACATACCTGAACCACGAGGGCCAGCTCTCCCGCCCCGAGGAGTTACGCCTGCGGATCTATCACGGTGGTGTTGAACCCTCCCTGCGAAAGGTGAGCCGCCTCGGTCACTCATCAGATCCATCACTCATGCAGTCGTGAACAGCACATGAGACACATGCAGCGGACCACGCCATCATGGGATGGCATGGACATGTTCCAGAGCAGCAAGCTCTCCTTCAGGAGGGCTAGAGGCAGAGGTGGGAAGGCAGACTTTTCTGAAGGAAGACAAAGGCCCCAAGGCCACAGGGTGGATGGTATCGGATATACACTGGGATGTGGTGGCTCATTTGTAGAACCTCAGCCTTATCCCTTTTGTCCCTGGCCAGGTGGTGTGGCGGTACCTGTTGAATGTGTACCCAGATGGGCTGACAGGCCGCGAGCGGATGGACTACATGAAACGCAAGAGTCGCGAGTATGAACAGCTCAAGAGCGAGTGGGCACAGCGAGCAAGCCCTGAGGACTTGGAATTCATCCGCAGCACAGTCCTCAAGGATGTGCTGCGTACGGACCGGGCCCACCCCTACTATGCAGGGCCTGAGGATGGCCCGCACCTGCGGGCACTGCACGACTTGCTCACCACCTATGCCGTTACCCACCCACAGGTGTCCTACTGCCAGGGCATGAGCGACCTTGCCTCGCCCATCCTCGCCGTCATGGACCATGAAGGCCATGCCTTCGTCTGCTTTTGTGGCATCATGAAGCGCCTGGCCGCGAACTTCCATCCTGACGGCCGAGCCATGGCCACCAAGTTCGCCCACCTTAAGCTGCTGCTGCGACACGCTGACCCTGACTTTTATCAGTACCTACAAGAAGCTGGTGCTGATGACCTGTTCTTCTGTTACCGCTGGTTGTTGCTTGAACTGAAGCGTGAGTTCGCCTTTGATGATGCCCTCCGCATGCTTGAGGTCACCTGGAGTTCACTGCCACCCGATCCTCCTGAACATGAAGTAGAGCTCGTTGGACCCCCCAGTCAAGTGGCAGACACTGGCTTCAGTGGCCACAGGGGAAGGCCCATGCGACAGAGGCACATGCTGAGGCCTGCTGGTGGAGGAAGCAGTGCTTTTGAAGATGCTGTTGACCACTTGGTCACGACCAGCCAGGGGCCTGGTGGTGGGGGGCGTCTCCTGAGACAAGCCAGTCTGGATGACCTTCAGCAACTCAGGGATCACACGGGCTCCAGGAGGGACCCTCGGGTCCAGCTGCCCCACCCAGCTGCCCTTATCAGCTCCAAGTCCCTCTCTGAGCCCTTATTGAACTCCTCAGACCCACTGCTCTCCTCCTCTTCCCACCCTGATTCCCCATCCTCCTCATCTCCACCATCCACCCAAGAGGCCTCTCCTGCTGGTGATGTGGCTGCAGGATCCCCCTTGATGCCAGAGTTGGGCTCCCCACAAGAACCTGGGAAGTCCCTGCCACCCCCACCCCCACTGGGCCTGCCCCCACCCCAGGAGTTTGGTCGGGGGAACCCATTCATGCTCTTCCTCTGCCTCGCCATCCTGCTGGAGCACCGCGACCACATCATGCGCAACGGGCTAGATTACAATGAGCTGGCCATGCACTTTGACCGCCTCGTGCGAAAACACCACCTGGGGCGTGTCCTTCGCCGGGCCAAGTCTCTCTTCGCTGATTACCTGCAGTCGGAGGTGTGGGACTCAGAGGAGGGGGCCGAGGCCACAGCCCCATCTTGATCAGGTTGCTTGCAGCCTACCGTCAGCCCCACCTGGTCTCTGTTCTTTGCCATGAGGGCCTACACATAAGACGCCACCTCCCTGCCTGTCAGCCCTTGACCTGTTGGAGTACAGGGTCCTCTCTCCCCAGGTCTGAGAGTATGGGACTATGCTTTGGCACTGCCCTGTGGAGGCCACGGCCTCTTTTCTCAGTTTATGTTGTTTCATTTTTAACAACTATACTTTGCACACATGAACGTTGCTGTGGTCTTGTGTATTTCTCCGCCCTCTCCCTGGTTTTTGTTATAGATGGAGTCCCCAGGGGCTCTTAACCTGATGGAGCTGAAATAACTTCACTTGGTGGAGGGTGGTTCCTACTCCCCCAGTGGCAGGAGAGTGGGTGCTGAGGCTTGGTTCTCAAAGGAGAGCCCAGGTCAAGGACTGCCTGGAGATAGCCTGAGGCTGTTTTGTGGTACATCTGTCTGCCTGGGAGTGACTGGATTATGGCTGTGAATGTATGTTTTCAGGACAGGCCCCAAATGAGGGATGAGAGAGAGAGTTCCTGACTCCAAAAGGGCAAGACTCATCACACAGACTGGACGGTATAGGCTACTTAGAAATGTTGGGCCAGCCACTTCTGCCATTCCACATGTCACCATCTCTAGGATCCAGACACTCCCCTGTGAGTCTTACTGCTGGCAGTCCTGGGCAGGGGGCTGAGGCTATTCTTGTCACTTGCTTTGGGACCAGCCTGAGGGACTGTGGCCTTGCCATGCCTCGGGCTCTAAGCCCTAAATTGGGTTTCCAGCTCACGAGGGCCTGTCTTAACAAGTTAGCAATAGAAACCACTCCTCAGCTTTCTCTCTCTCACTTTTGTTGGCACACAAATCAAGCACTGATAAAACTCAGGCCCTAAAAGAAGTCACCCACTTATTTGAGAAGATAATGATCAAAAGAAGGCCCTTTTCCCCCACTTACTTTCTCAGAAGGTGGATTCTTCTGTAGGCCAGTTGCTGTCCTCCCCAAAGGACATGGCAAATGATGGGTTAGGCAACTGGGTTCCTTCAGGTTCTGGCCTGGCTGCACCAGGTCCTGGCCAGAAGTTGCTGCACTAGGCTGAGATGAGAGGCATTGGGGCAGCCATCCTCCCATCTGTCTCCCTCAAGAATGCCATATAAAGCTGGAGATCACCCTTAACAGATTCCCATCATGACCCGGTATTTGGAGGGGAAGCTGACCATTACTCTGATGAGGGCTCAGGCACCGGAAAAACAGGACAAGACCATTCTGTGTCTAGGGTACTCCCAAGTGCAGATAAGGTGCTCAGACATATGCCATCCAAGGGCTATCCAAGATTGAGCATCTGGCCCTCTGAGGACCTGAAATGTCCCCTTTGTCAGTCACCAGCTGATACCCTTTGGGTGCATTCTGTGAGTAATGAGCTCAGATATTTGAGGGGTCAGACAAGTCAATTTTGTGTATAGCAGGTTGGGACCTCTGAGGGTCAGAGGGGTCCTTTCTGTGAATAGGAAGCTCGGATACCCTGAAGGGCAGAAACCTCTATTAGTCCCTGAGGACACTTGGGGTTTCTCGTCCCTGCCAAGGTGGCAAACAGCACAAGCCACTGACTCCCTTGCCTGAAAGCAACCCTGGAGTAACTAGAGGGAAACATGAGTTCCAGAAACCACAGCACAGCTATGAAGACCTATGGGAAAATGGAAGGCTGTCTCTAAATGGACTATGTTTTGAGTGGCGATGGCTGCAGGCAGCAAATATGGGATAGGTTTAAATTCTGGCTCTTCCCTCTCCCCCATGTTGTGTTGGGAAGGCTCTTATATGCCCCTCATTGCGGACATCATCCAAACCACTTACAGTTGACTGGGGAGCTACCATCAGGGCAGCAAGAACCCTGTTGAGGGGAAGAAATGAGCAGCCAGAGGCAATCACCCCTCCACCCGCCCCCCTTCAGACACCAGGGCTGGTGGTGACACCTAGGGAGATGGGCTCCTCTTGGGGTTTAAAGATGAAACCTCTCAGAGGAATTGTCAAGTGGTGTGCTAGCAGATGGGACACCACTTGACTCACTCCAGGTGACTGAGCAGGGTTGAATCTGGCCTTCAGCCTTCCCTCAATATGCTGTATATGCCAGAACAGCCACTTACATAAGGAGAACGTGAGCTCACCACCAAAGCAACTAGACACCAGGGTAGCATAACTGCCTCCAGAGAAAAATAAACTGGATGTATTTGTTAGCCATTGACATATAACAAATTACCCCCAAAACTTCACAGCTTAAAACAAACATTTATTTTCTCATTTTCTGAGTGTCAGGAATCTGGGAGCCAGTCAGCTGGGTGGTTTTGACTCAGGGTCTCATCTGAGGCTTCAGTCAAATTGTCAGCCCAAACTGCAGTCAGCCGAATGCGTGACGTGGCTGAATGACCCACTTCCAATGTAGCCCACTCACGAGGCTGTTGGCAGGGGGCTTCGGTCTTTCACCACCTGAGCTTCTCCATGCAGCTCCTCACAACACGTGGGCCCAACAAGCAGGCAAGAGACCACGACCAAGACAGAACTGTAGTGGCTATTATAACCTAACCTCAGAAATGACATACCATCACTTCTGCTGTATTTTCTTGGTCACTCAGACCAACCCTGGTACAACATCGGAGGGAACTACACAGGATGTGAATACCATCAGGCAGGGATCACTGGGGGCTATATTAGAGGCTGGCTACCACACTGGATGACATATAATATCTGAAGCAGAAGTACTGGGACAGACATGAAGAATTTTAAGTACAATAAATAAGAGATAATATTAGAATATAAAACCAGAACAAGTGGGGCACCTGGGGGGCTCAGTTGGTTAAGCATCCGACCTTAGGCTCAGGTCATGATCTCTGGGTTCATGGGTTCAAGCCCCATGTCCAGCTCTGTGCTGACAGCTCAGAGCCTGGAACCTGCTTTGGATTCTGTGTTTCCATCTCTCTCTGCCCCTCCTCTGCTCACGCTCTGTCTCTCTGTCTCCCTCTCTCTCTCTCAAAAATAAATTAAAAAAAAACATTTAAAAATTTTTTTAAATTTTTTAAAAGAAAAAATAAAACCAGAACAAGTGATATAAAAAGGACCCAAAGGAAATATTAGGTATGAGTATAATAGGAAAAAGGAACAGAAAAATACTGTAAATGGAGAATATGAAATGGGATGTCAGAAGTTTTAATATAATAGCAATAACACAAATATTTAGAACACAGACACTCATTGGATTAAAAAAAAAAAAAGGTCCAACAACATACACAAAGATTAAGAAATGTTGAAAATGAAAGGATGAAGAAAGGATACGGCAGACTAATAACCCAAAGAAAGCTGGGATAACCATCCCAATAGCTAACAATACAATTTAAGATCACAAAAGAGAAGGACATAGACTGATTGACAAGATACGTCTACCATAAACACATATACTCCTAAGGAGTGCTGAACAATATATTTTTAAGCTCGATATATAATCATTACATATATATAAAACACATTCCTTTTCTTTCTTTTTTTAAAATATTCATTTATTTTTGGGAGAGCCCAAGCAGGGAAGGGGCAGAGAGAAGGGGACAGAGGATCTGAAGCAGGCTGTGAGCCCGATATGGGGCTTGAGATCATGACCTGAGCTGAAGTCGGATACTCAACCGACTGAGCCACCCAGGTGCCCCTATAAAAACACATTGCTGTATAACCCACCACTTAACAAACAGAGAAGACTCCTTTTATGCTTATACTTAACAATTACAAAAATAGACCACGATAGGGCACAAAGAAAAGTTCAATGAGTTCAAAAGTATCAATATTAAGCATTATCTCTGACCATAATACAATAAAATTAGAAACATCAAAAAGCTAAAAGAAAAAAAAAGCCCCCAGTTTTGGAAACAAACATTATTAAATAACCCTTGGATGAAAGAAGAAATCATAAAGAAACCTTAGAAATGTTTACAGGGGCTCCGGAGTGGCTTAGTCGGTTAAGCATCTGAGTCTGGATTTCAGCTCATCATGTCATGATCTCATAGTTGTGAGATGGAGCCCTTGCCGGGCTCTGCACTGGGCATGGAGCTTGCTTAAGATTCTCTCTCTCCCTCTGCCCCTCCCCACCCCCCGCGTGCCCACACTCTTTCTCTCAAAAAAAAAAAAATTACAACTAGGGGCACCTGGCTGGCTCAGTCAATAGAGCATGAAACTCTTGATCTTGGCATTGAGAGTTCAAGCCCCACGTTGGGCATAGAGCTTACTTAAAAATATAAATAAATAAAATGTTAAAAAAGAAATATTTACAGCTAAATAATATAACACTACTGAAAAAAATTGTAGCACACAGCAAAATCAGTTAATAAGAGAAACCTATACCTTTCAATACTTTTATCAGGAAAGAGAAGTTGAAAAATATACACTTTAAGTCCAATAAAATGATTACTTGTGGGAGGAAGAGAACAACAGTTGGGTGCAGGATTAAAAGAATGAATAAAATGAGGGGCTTTGCATGGAACAACAAGGAGGATGTGTCATGAACTGTAAGAATATGATCAGAGATCAGACACTTTGAAAGGCAAACAAGTACTTCTTTTTTCATGGGGGCTCAGATTCTCTGAGGGCTATCTAAGGCCATTATATATGTGGACAATGTGAAATCTATTCATATCCATCCTGGACATAGGAGGTCTGGATATGGCAAAAGCCAGACAAGTCCATTTTGTGGATGCGTACCATACCGTAATGTGAAAGTTAACAAATCTAGTCTGTGTTGGGAGGGCTGACCCTCAGAAGGAGTTCATTCTATGGATAAGAAATTTAGTTTCTGAGAGCAGACTAACCCGGTCCTCCTTGATGCAGAGCTCAGACACCCTGAAGGCTGGAAAAGACCAAATCATGAGCAGTGAGCTCAGCCTCTGCTTTAGATAATTCCACTGTGTACTGTGAAAGTCCTTTCTGTGGATCAAGGGCTCGGGAACCCTGAGTGATAGCAAAAATGGTTCTGTGGATTGGGATTTATTCCCTCTGAAGACTGGAGCATCCTGTTTTGTAGAAGGTATCGCAGGCAGTCTACTGGCAGGGAAATCAAGAGACTGGCTTCAGGAAGCTGTCAGATAAGGAGGAGGGCTCAAGTCAGAAATGAGAAGTAATGACGCCAGGAAAAAGGATCCCATGACAAGCAGCTAGCTGTTGGGTACAAAGAAGTAAAAATAGGGATCAGGATTAGACACTGAGAAATCGCAGGGTCTGACGTTAAGGACTGTGAAGGGTTAGGACGGCAGGGGCAGTGAGGGATAAAACATCGGGCCCTTCAGGTATATGAGAGGACTGAGAGGTGAAGGAAGTTATCTGAAGATGGTAATTATGTCGTCAGGACCCTTCAGGAAGACGATTGAGATGGCGAGGGACACGTCGGAACCAAGGGGGAAAATCAGGTCAAGGATAGCGAGGGTGATGTCACGGACGGAAAGGGGTATACGCGAAAGGTCCGAGCGCAAAAGGGATGGAGACCGCTGGGCCAGTGAAGGGATGTGGACCGCAGGGCGCATCAATTACAGGAAGGTTGCCTCCAAGCCCGGAAGCGTGCTGAGGCTGAGGATATTGGTCCGTTTGCTCTGCCGTACCTTCCTCCCACCCCTTTCCACGCCCCCTTACCCTTCGCACCCCCCCTTTACCCCGCCCTTGCTGGCTTCAGCCAATGAACATGCACGCTCGTGCGCGCGAGGGACGTTCCGTGACGTACTCGCTACGTAGGCTTTATCAAGCGTCTTCCCGCGCGGTAGTCTTCCCAGTCTCTCTTCTCCGCGGCGGTAGCTGTCCTTCTGGTCCTTGTGCTTAACTTGCAGGTGAGCAGTGCATGTCTTGCGGGCTAGCTGCTCCTCGCCTCACTGATGTGCGCCGTGCCGGCCAGGAGCGAGGTGCACGAGTGGGGAGAGCAGCGGCTTCTGACACGTAGGCTTGGGCTTCTCCCGAGTGGGCGGGTCCCGTGCTCAGGAGTGAAACTTTGCTGTTGGTGGGAGGCTGGTGTGCTATATCCGAGTGCGAGGAATGCTGGGAGGGGTTGGCGACATCTGTGGCGGCAGTGGCCGCGCGACAGTCAAGTTTGTGGGCTCCTCTTCCCCCACGTGACCGGCGCCATCTTGTTCTGCGGGCACTGAGGGAACGCGGGGATGTTGTGGGCCTGCGCAACGGGACAAAATGACGGGCGTGGTGGTGGAGGGTGGTCTGGGCATGCGCGAAGGCGGCCCGCAAATGGCCGCTTGCCTGGTCCAATACCGCAGATTCCCGCCTTTTCTGCTCGTGTTCTCTCTTTAGTTGCCTCTTGTTTACTGTCTACTTTTTATTGCCCCTTTTTTTTTCCCCGTTCTTTCTTATTTTCAATTTTTTTCTTACCATGTTCACGGTGTCTCCCACCTTTTTTTCATATTCCCCGTAGTACCCGAATTGACTGCTATGTCTTCTGAAGAAGGGAAGCTTTTCGTGGGAGGGCTCAATTTCAACACCGATGAGCAGGCTCTGGAAGACCACTTCAGCAGCTTCGGTCCTATTTCTGAAGGTGAGACATGAGCCAGATGCGTGATGAGTGGGTATTTGTGAAAGTATTGGGAGCCTTGCATTTCAAGAAATATAAGAAAAATCAGGACCCTAGGCTTTTACATTTTGCTTTTCCTGTTGCTAGGCCTAAGGTGTAGTTTTACAGGAATTCCATAGTTTTCAATTGAGGATTGGTGGGAGATGTTCATTGTCTACCCGATGGTCTTTTGTCGCTTTTCATTTCTTTTTACTCACATTCTCTCTCCTTTCCCCCAGTGGTCGTTGTCAAAGACCGGGAGACTCAGCGATCCCGGGGTTTTGGTTTCATCACCTTCACCAACCCAGAGCATGCCTCAGATGCCATGAGAGCCATGAATGGAGAGGTGAGGCCTCCTGCCTGCATAGGGGCCCTGCCCCCATCTGCCACTTCCAGCATTCTTTCTGTTTTTCCTTCTGTGTCTGCTAGGGGCAGCGCGGCCACCAAACCCCGCAGTGCCCACTCACAGGAGCGTGACTGCCTTCTGTTCTAGGGGGTGGAGGGCAGCGGCAGACAGAGCCGGGCTGCCTGGGAGGCGACGACTGGTCCTGCATGAGGCCGAGAAGCCACCTGTGGATGGTTGACCTGCCCTGGGCTTAGGTAGTAGAGTCTGCAGACCTGCGGGCCTGGCCCGGAGAGGACCTCGTTGAGTCTTCTGGGATGGACTCTGAAGTCTCAAACCAAGAGAGGTGTCTGTCTAGCCCTAATAGTGGGGCAGCTTATAGGAGTGGGGAGGAGAACTCGGCCTGAGTTCAGTCAAGATGTAAGTAGTAGCAGGGGGAACACGGTGGATTCAGGTCATTTTGTGGGGTTCTATAGCTCCTGATAAAGCCATTGTGGTCAAAGGAGCTTGTTCTGGAACATGGCACCCAGAACCTGGTGCCCAGCAGGAGTTTCTGGGCTCTTTTGCCCACCTGCCCTACCCATTCTTCCCTTACCACTGTCCTGTCTGACCACCAATCCATCCTCCTTGTGTCTCCCCACACCTAGTCTCTGGATGGTCGCCAGATCCGTGTGGATCACGCGGGCAAGTCGGCCAGGGGAGCTAGAGGGGGTGCCTTTGGGGCCCATGGGCGTGGTCGCGGCTACTCTAGAGGTAGGTGCAGTGGTAAGTTTGGGTATGGGAGGGAGCCACTTGTTAGTGACCTCTGTCTGGACAACTGCCTTTTAATTTTTTCTTGATCTGCTGTAGGTGGTGGGGACCAGGGCTATGGGAGTGGCAGATACGACAGTCGACCTGGAGGATATGGGTATGGATATGGATATGGATATGGAAGGTCCAGAGACTATGGTGGCAGGTGGGTAGCCAAGGGATTGGGGTACTCTGGTGGCGCTGCTTCCTTCTTAAGAGCTCAGCTTCCTGAGAGTTCATACGTGCCCATTTTAGTGTTACTAGCATTTGTTTCTACAAAATGCAATGAAAGTATAAATATGAAATTTAACACGTTTTGGGTTCTGTATAGTGCATTAATTGTAAGATGGCGTAGACATAATGTACATAACATGTATCATTTGTTGTATATATTGCATTTATGCTGTAAGTATCCTACACGTAATTATGTGATTTCTGTACAGTATTCATGTGCTTGAATATATCCCATTTTACACACTGAAGCGCATGTTATATGTCAAAAATGACAGGATATGTAAATAAGTATGATTGTTAATATCAAGGTGTATATAACACATCCTTGTTAATGCTGACGTGTGTTTTTTCCCAGAAGCCAGGGCGGTTATGACCGCTACTCAGGAGGAAATTACAGAGACAATTATGACAACTGAGATGAGGCATGTGCACCTAATGTAGGTGAGGCTTATATGTTGCCACTGAGCAGACCTCTGTCCACCAGCCCTGTCCTGTTCGTTCACTCCCCTTCTGCCTGCACATTCTTCACCTGTCCCACCTGACACCATTCCTAGGCCTCTTTGTTCTCAGGTGCCTTGTCAAGGCTAGTCTGCTGGGGGTGGGGCGTGTCTAAAAACCTGTCTCCCCTATAATCTACACTTGCTGGGCATGGAGGAGATGAAGCGGTATTGCTGTTGTCCAGCCTTCAGCACTCCTTGTCAACCCTGGGAGGTGAGCATGTTTGCCTGTGCCTTCCCAACATTACAATTCTCCCCCTTCTTACTGTTCTCAGATACACAAGGAATAAAACTTCTGATCCAGGATCATCCTTCCAAATGGCTGTATTTATAAAGATTTTTGGAGCTGCACTGAAAAATCTGTTTAGTACATCAACTTCTATTTTTGAATTGAGCTCCCAAGGTAGCTTGTTACAAAGACCTTTTAGAAAGTTCCATGTGTCTTTTAAAGTTTTTCCTCCCATTTAAAGACAAATCCTGGGACATTTGTAGAGTCTGGGTATTTTTCTTTTTACCAGTTTTTTAGTTTGGGCTCTCAGGATTACGGGCTATGGCAAAAAATGTTTGGTCACTTTTTTTTTCAAATGATGTGCATTTAGGGACATTTTAAAAACCTGTATACAATGTTTATCGTGATTAGGAAGCAATTTCTAAATGCAGCTGCAAGAACATGATTAGAGGTGATTTGGGGTTTTTGTTTTGTTTTTATTCAAGGTCACCACCCTGATACACAGAAGTTTCTTAGAACTTGTGAATGTCCTTTTCTTTAATACTGGAAGAAAAAATACTCTGTTGTGTTTCACTTAGCATTTAGGATGTCTTTCACGGAGCTGATTAAAAAGTTGAAATGTGAAAACAAACTGATACTGATAGTGCTTTTTCTTTGTTCAACCTCGTTTTCAAACTTAAAATAGGAGATCAAGAGGGGAGGCTTTCAAGAAGAAATTTAGTTGGGGGGTAAGCAGTGGTTGCCAAAAGAGTCTCCGAGTTTGGTTGGGGTATATATACATGAAGTGTGGGGGTGGGTCCCTGAGATGACCTCTTCCCATTGTTTTGAATACTGTCAGCTTGGGAATCAGACTGCTTGGGTTTGCATCTCCCTAGTTTCTCTGAGCATCAGGTGGGTGCCATCACAGGATTGTTCTGAGAATTAAAGCATCAGATGGGATTTAAACATTGGCATAAACAGCATTTCCAGTTTCTTTGAAATGTTGAAAGTTTATTTTGAGAGCACGGGTGGGCAAAGAGGGAGAGAATCCCAAGCAGGCTCTGCTGTCAGTGAAGAGGCGGACACAGGGCTCAAACTCATGAATCTGGAGTTCATAACCTGAGCCAGAATCAAGAGTTGATGCCTAACCCACTGAGCTACCCAGGTGCCCCAGTCTGGTCTGGTTTTGTACCTTAGCTCGTCTTCATTCCTCAGTCCTGATTCCAATGAGTTGTGGCTTCCACCTGGCTGATAGCCAAGTACCACCAGATTGTAGGTTCCAGAACATCATAAATGGCCTTATTCCCTCATTTATGCAGAGTGTGTTAGTGAATTGTGTGTTCCCTCAAAAGTCCTATGTTAAAATTCTCCCCTCCCCAATATGATGGTATTCAGAGGTGAGGCCCTTGGGTGGTTAAGATTAGGTGCAGTCATAAAGGGTGGTGCCTTCCCTCTTCTGTTCTCAGCCATGTGAGGATACAAGAAGAGGGCTTTCACCATAGCTAAACCTAGCTGGTACCCTGAACTCAGACTTCAGCCTCCAGAACGGAGTTTATAAACCACCCAGTCTGGTATTGTTACAGCACCCTGACTGTGACTATGGGTCCCTGTATTGTGAGAGTCCCAGTAGTGGAAGCCTCCTGGTCCCAGCTAGTTTGGACAGGCCTCAAGGACCATTTCACCCAAGCACTTGTGAATCTTCTTTAGCAGGTGGAGAACTTCTCAGAGCTGTCTGGCCCACTGAGCCAGGACCAGGTAAAGGCATGACTACCACCACCACTTGGATATTGGGTATTTGAGGAGACATTCTGTGCTGGGTCTTTGGAGGGCTAAGGCAGTGGAGGCTGGCAGGAAGAATACCACTACTGCCTTGTAGATAGGCTACAGCAGGGGGGTACCTCTGCTCCCTGCCTGTCAGGAAGTAAAACGTCCTCACCCTTGACATGTTCCAAGACAGGATCCCATAACCTACCACAAAGTTCCTGCAACAAAGTGATCTAAGTGAAGCCCATGAAGACCATAGCTTCCTAGACCTAAAAAACTTGGTTGACCTGCCCTGTTGTGATGTTAGAAGGTACCTTAACAGGGGTGTCTTGGCTGGCTCCAGTCTGTACAGCATGTGACTCAACCTTGGGGTTGTGAGTTAAAGCCCCACATTGGGCGTAGAGTTGACTTAAAACAGAAGGTCCTTGTAATCAAGCCCAGGGAGGCCCAGTCTCTTGCTGTTTATTTGCTCTAAAGAAAAAGGCTTAAGAGGACTCCTGTTTTCTTTGTAATTGCCAATCCAAGTTCCCAGGTAATGGGATGCAGACCTGTCAGTCCTCTGCTTTCAGTTTGACCAGAAGTTACCTAGTGTTCTCTAGTGTGCAAGTTCCTCAAGAACCATGGAGACCAGAAACTCCCATGCAGAGGTGCCTTGGAAACCTCTGTCCTAAGGCCCGTGAAGGCCAAGTAAGTCCCTGGCTTGCAAATATTTCAAGCCTTGGATCTTGCCTATACCCCAAATTTTGATTCAAACCTCTACTTTAGACACCCTGCCTCCTTACCCCTTCCAAGAATAAATCCAAGGCCCTGCTCTTCCCACTCCATGTGGGCTAAAAACTGTTTTCAGATCTTGCTTCACAGTTTAAATTTCTCTGCCTCAGGCTCAACAGGTGTAAAATGGGAAATGATAATGCCCACTTCATGGACTTTTAGAACATGGCAAATTACTGATAGTAAACCCACACCCATGCCCCATGCACTCTGGGTTTGGGGGTGTAGGAAATTTTTTGTTTGTTTATTTTGAGAGCAGGGGAGGGACAGAGAGGGAGAGAGAATCCCAAGCAGGCTCCAAGCTGTCAGCCCAATGCAGGGCTCAAATCACAAACCATGAGATCATGACCTGAGCCAAAACCAAGAGTTGGACGCTTAACTAACTGAGCTACCCAGGCATCCCAGGTGTAGGAAACTTTCAAAAGGTTCTTCTTTTCAATTAAAAAAATATTTTTTAATGTTTGTTTTTTTGAGGGAAAGCAAGTAAGGGAGGGGCAGAGAGAGGAGACAGAATCCAAAGCAGGCTCCAGGCTCTGAGCTGTCGGCACAGAACCTGATGCAGGGCTGGTACTCCCAAACCACATCATGACCTGAGCTGAGGTCAGACTCTTAAGCGACTGAGCCGCCCAGGCACCCCCAAAAGGTTTTTCAAAGTAAGTTGCTGTGAATACTTCAGGGACGTAAAAAGACATATTAGATAATGATCACTAGCCAGTGTTCTACCACTCTGCTTCTCAGGACAAAACCTACAGTCCCTGCCAGGATCCATCTTCACCCCATCATCCCTCCCCAGGCTAACCTAAAGGCTGTGATCCTTTATCATTCAGAGTGCACAAAGATCTGAGAAACTAGAAGCAGCAGGTGTTTTTTGGTTTTGGGGTTTTTTTCAAATTTGGTACAAGACCTGACTTGCAGCTTTTCTTAATCTTTTTTTTTTTTTTAAACAAGTTTATTTATTTTGAGAGAGAACTCGCAGGGGAAGGGCAGAGAGGGGGGAAAGAGGATCTGAAGTGGGTTCTGTGCTGACAGAAGAGAGCCCGATGTGGGGCTCGAACTTAGGAACCATGAGATCATGACTTGAGCCGAATCAGATGCCCCACTGACCGAGCCACCCAGGCACCCCGTAATCTTTTTCTTTTTTAAGTTTATTTTTTAAGTAATCTCTACACCCAATGTGGGGCTCAAATTCACAACTCCAAGGTCACGAGTCGCATGCTCTTCTGACTGAGCCAGCCAGGTGCCCCAGAGCTTTTGATAACCTTTATTTTTTCCAGTTAGCGTGAATATGCATACAATACACTGCAGAAAAGTTTGATTATGGACAGCTACCCTAGATTCTATTGCATGGTCTTCACATACAATGAATGCACAAAGAAAGTTAAGGCTTCTAAATTGTTAAAAACAGTCCATGGTGTTCTGTGTAAACATTCTTGGTACAGTGTTGAGTTAAATTTTTTAACCTTTAAATTTTGTATTTTTTATTTTTTTAAATGTTTTTATTTTATCTTTGGGAGCAAGAGAGAGAGCATGAGCAGGGGAGGGGCAGAGAGAAAGGGAGACTCCAGGCTCTGAGCTGTTGACACAGAGCCCGACATGGGGCTCAAACCCACGAACTAGGAGAGCATGACCTGAGCTGAAGTTGGACGCTGAACCAACTGAGCCACCCAGGCACCCTTAAGCTTTCTTTAAGTAAAAGTCTTTGGAAATTTCCTTTACTTTTTTAAGTTCTTAATAGTCATCTGAACCCACAATTTGCAGTCTCTATTTTAACCTTTATGATTGTAATCCATAATAAGAGGTATATTTTTCTTCATTGGAGTCCAGTCTTCCCATTGGTCCATGTAGTGGAAGAAGGGTTGAGTGAATGAAATGTGCAGAGTTCCTGGTGTTTCCTACTGTATGGTATCTTTTTTTTTAAGTTTATTTATTTACTTTCAGAGGGAGAGAGTGCACAAGTCGGTTTGTGAGATTGAGCCCTGCGTTTACACTGTCAGTGCAGAGCCTGCTTGGGATATATTCTCTGTGTCTCTCTCTCTCTTTCTATCCCCCTTCTTCTCTCCCCCCTCCCTTTCTCCCTACTAGCTTCCTTTTCTTTGCATCTGACATTGTTATTTTCCAGATACTGGCCCTAGAACCCCATCCTGTTCCCCGCCCTCAATCACAGATCTCAGGACCTCTGTGGCTTTTCCAGTCAGAAGCACTACCTTTTTGCCCAGCTCTAGAGGTCCTGCCTTCCAACCTCCATACCCACGAACTCTTTTTTTTTAACGTTTATTTTTCATTATTGAGAGACAGACACAGAGCGTGAGCAGGGGAGGGGCAGAGAGAGAGGGAGACATGGAATCTGAAGAAGGATCCAAGCTCTGAGCTGTCAGCACAGAGCCCGATGTGAGGCTCGAACCCACCAACCGTGAGATCATGCCCTGAGCCGAAGTCAGTTGCTTAACCAACTGAGCCCCCCAGGCGCCCCATACCGATGAACTCTTAAAACCTCTCTCCTTGCCTCGTGGCGCCTGGGGGGCTCAGTCGGTTAAGCGTCCGACTTCGGCTCAGGGCATGATCTCGCAGTTTGTGAGTTCGAGTCCCACATCGGGCTCTGTGCCAGCAGCTCAGAGCCTGGAGCCTGCTTTGGATTCTTTGTCTCTGTCTGCCCATCCCCTGCTTGTGATTGCTTTCTCTCTCTCAGAAATAATAAATGAATCAACTTAAAAAAAACTCTCTCCTGGCCTATAAAATGGAGATAATAAAGGTAGCCCATTAAATGAGTTAAGATACAGGAAGCACCTAGAACAGTGGTAGTTAGATGTGGTCAATAAATGTTAGCATTTGTTAAGTGTGACAGGTAATAGAAGGGACGTAGCAATTTTACAGTTTGAGCAGTTTTCGAAGGATGTGTAAGAAAGACAGTGGCTGGAACCTAACCTGACAGAGGAAGAACAACAAGAGGCAAAGTTGCAGAGGAAGCCTGAGAGCAGCTAGGAGCTATTGTGGGTTTCAGTGTGGACCTACCAGCGCAGGAGGTCAAAGAGACAGGAGTAGAAATGGACTTGAGACTTGCTGTTGAGGATGTACAGAGAAAGGAGAAGAATGGAGCACTCCGTCAACACTGCCGGCTGGTTACCAGGGGTTGGTGGTCTCCAGTATCCAGGATAAGAAAATTAGTCCAGTTCGACTTCTTGCCTGAGTCCAAATGCTAGTTCTCATGTCTTCAACTTCTGTGACCACAGGTGGTAAACCCCTCCAGGGTGCACTTCCCTCATCTTCAAAGTGGCGCTAAATGTCACACCTTTCTCATTGGGGTGGTTGTGACAGTTACAGAAGATGGATGTGGTCAGAGCCTGGTAAGTTCAGGCTGTCCCCAAAACCTGGCTGGGGTGCCTTGACATTTTGAAAAGCAATGAGATGTAGTTCAGTGTATTAACAGAACAAACAAGAAGAAGCAAGGCCTGGGACTATTTACCTATATTGCCGAGGACTGAGGTACCCTAAACCCAGGGTCCAGTCTCTCCCAAGCCCATGATCTGGCCCCAAATCCTTCACCAAGTAAATGGAATTGAGATCTTAAGAGCATAGGGACCCCATTTCTAGTCCTGTGGAGTGATTTCTGCCTCCTCTCTGAGTCAGTCATTCACCAGCTTCACCGGCCTTATCTGCACATTCAGCCTCCAGAGCTGTGTGTATCTGGCTCCTTTTCATTCAGGTTCTAGCTTAAACTTATTTCTCATCCCTCCTCCTTTCCCCCAACAGCTCAGCAACACTAACCAAACTCTGACTTTTAAAAAAAAAAAAATTTAACATTCATTTTTTTGAGAGAGACAGTACAAGCAGGGGAAGGACAGAAAGGGAAACACAAGATCCGAAACAGGCTCCAGGCTCTGAGCTGTCAGCACAGAGCCCAACGCAGGGCTCGAACTCACAAATGGTGGACTCATGACCTGAGCCAAAGTTGGACGCTTAACTGACTGAGCCACCCAGGCACCCCTAACCAAGCTCTTATTTTAATGGTAGTAAGTACCAATGTAACCCTTTCCCTACTCGTTTCTCCCCCCTGGAATAGGGTCCCTAACTGCCATTAGAGAACAGGGATGATGAGTGCTCTGGCTTTTTCAAGCTGACAAGGGACAGTGTGGAGGTACAGCAGTCAGAGTCTACTCAAGGGGATGTCGGGTGGCCCACGGTGTGGATCTACAGGAAGGCTGGCAGGCAGGAGGCAGCACAAACAATGGCAGACGCAAAGAGGAAAACACAAACTAAAGATTACACTGACCACCAAGATGACATCTCTAAGATGTCCCCAGTTCCCAAACCGGTCAAACAATCCAGGAGAGACCCTAACTTTGCCTAATTGTGTCCAAATGTCATCTATCAGCTGTGAGATTACGGGAATTATTGGTCATATTGAAACAACACATGTCAGGGAATCTCTCACCACCCAGGCGATGGAGGAGCAGTAAGTAATCCGTGGTGGCTCGATTTTCCAAGAGTCTGGCCCTAACTTCATTTCATTCTTGATTTAAAGCATCTAATGCTTGTGAGGTGTCATTTGGTGTTCTGCTGAGCAAGCAGACAGTTTGCTCTATTTTGCAGTGTAAAACTTTTCCAAAAGCCGGGAGTCCTACCGGAGAAAGAGCCAAGACAGCCATTTACCATTATTACTTTGCAAATTTGTAGGTAAACTGAACCCGGCCTAAAAATTTGTTTTATAAAGCACAGCTTTTATTACGTCTTGCACCTTTTCTGTCTTGCAGGGGAAGGTCTCTACTCAATTAGTAAAAGTATCAACCCGTACCAACAGATGTTGGGACCTTTTTGACCTTGGCATGTGAGTGAAATCTAATTGTCAGTCTTCCCTGGATAGCCTCCAGGTCCTTGATTGCCTGGGAGAGCAAGTCTGTGGTTGAGAAGATTGCTTCTAGGACAGACTTCACAGGCCGCTACTACTTGCCGAACTGTCCTTGACAAATTTTTCCCAGTAAACATCCTTTGGGCCATTTGATAAGTTTTATCCCTCCCTAAATGAAAGGCCTGATGCAGTGCTTTAATGCTCTTCCAGCTCTGGGAGCTCGGTATTAGTAATTGCCTGGCTCTGTTTGTAACCATCCCGAGGGCTGGAGACAGTATCTGGGAGTCAGCCCCAGTTCATTTCCTTGGGAGAGTAGGTGGGATTGAGTCTCCTTTAATAATTGATAGAGCAGGTGAGCTATTTTCCTGAACCCTGGTATCCACAGCCTACAATATCCAGTAATTCCCCCAAACTCACACGATTTTCTGTCCTGGAGTTAGTAGCACTATAGTCGCTAATTCAGTTATAATGTCCCTTCCTAGCAAGGGAGTAAGGCTCTCTGGCATTATCAAGAAAGAATGAGAGAAAGTTAGTTTTCGCCGTATGCAGCCCAGGGGCTGAGAGAAAAATTTAGACATAAGTGTTCTGGAAATGACTCTAATCAGTATACTGTGTCTGTATAGTTGGCCTGGAGTGGAAAGGAAGACAGAAAAGGTGGCTCCGGTATCAAGAAGGAAACGAACCAGCTTTTTAGTTACCTGAGTTTTCCAGAGTTACCCAAGGGTCTGGGCTTCCAATAGACAGTTGGCTCCCGAAGCCACCTTGAACAGTCCCAGAACCCATCAGTCCCTTTCAGGGACACTGGTTATCTGAGCCCTTGCAGATAGAGGTCCCCGAGGGCATTCAGACCTCCAGTGATTATCTCCACACAAGGGGCATGGCTTACAGGGCTTTGACTTCTGTTGTCCCTTCTGAGGGCAGTCTCGTTTCCAGTGTCCCAACTGGCCACATAAGTAGCATTTGGTGCCAGGACCTCAGGAAGTTTGGTCTGACATAGAGCGTAAGGCCTCAGATTTTTCTTTCTTTTTTTTTTTAATGTTTATTTACTTTTGAGAGAGAGGGAGACAGAATGCAAGTTGGGGGGGGGGTGCGGGCAAAGAGAGAGGGAGACACAGAATCCAAAGCAGGCTCCAGGCTGTCAGCACAGAGCCCGATGTGGGGCTCAAACCCACAAACCATGAGATCATGATCTGAGCCAAAGTCGGACACTTAACCCACTGAGCCACCCAGGTGCCCCAGGCCTCAGATTTTTCTTTTTCTTTTTTTAATGTTTGTTTATTTTTGAGAGACAGAGAGAGATAGCATGAGCAGGAGAGGGGCAGAGAGAGAGAGGGAGACCCAGAATATGAAACAGGCACCAGGCTCTGAGCTGTCAGCACAGAGCCCAATGTGGGGCTCAAACTCATGAGCCGTGAGATCATGACCTTAGCCAAAGTTGGTCTCTCAACCGGCTGGGCCACCCAGGTGCCCCCAGATTTTTCTTAAGCCTCCTTTTCCGTTTTGTTTTTTTTTAAATTTTGATCTTGGGTGTAACCTACCCGATTGGCAGCTTGTAAGAGCTCCTCCAAGGTCCCTTCCAGGCCAACAGCCAATTTTTGCATGTCCTCTGAATATCTAGGGCTGATTGAGTGACAAATTTGTCCTTCAAAATCATCTCAGCCTTAGGGGTGTCAGGGCAGATAGCCATATATTTAATGAGAGCCTCCCTCTACCTCTCCAGGAAGGCCATCAGGCTCTCATTTTGTGTTTGTAAAATAGTGACTAATTTAGCATAATTTTAGGGCTTAATGTTAGACCTCCTTAATTTCTCTAAAGCACAAGCTTAGAAGTGGTGGCACTACCATTTCTTTTTTTTTTTTAATCTTATTTTGTTTTCTTAATTTACATCCAAATTAGTTAACATCTAGTGCAACAATGACTTCAGGAGTAGATTCCTTAATGCCCCTACGTATTTAGCCCATCCCCCCTCCCACAACCCCTCCAGTAACCCTGTTTGTTCTCAATATTTATGAGTCTCATATGGTTTGTCCCCCTCCCTCTTTTGTTAATTTTGCTTCCCTTCCCTTATGTTCATCTGTTTTGCATCTTAAAGTCTTCATATGAGTGAAGTCATATGATATTTGTCTTTCTCTGACTAATTTCACTTAGCATAATACCCTCTAGTTCCATCCAGGTTGTTGCAAATGGCAAGATTTCATTCTTTTTGATTGCCGAGTAATGCTCCATTGTATATATACACCATGTCTTCTTTATCCATTCATCCATCAATGGACATTTGGGCTCTTTCCATACTTTGGCTATTGTTGATAGTGCTGCTATAAACATTGGGGTGCATGTGCCCCTTTGAAACAGCATCCCTGTATCCTGCGGATAAATGCCTAGTAGTGCCGTTGCTGGGTCTTAGGGTAGTTCTATTTTTAGTTTTTTGAGGAACCTCCATACTGTTTTCCAGAGTGACTACACCAGTTTGCATTCCCACCAGCAGTGCAAAAGAGATCCTCTTTCTCCGTATCCTCACCAACATCTGTTGTGGCCTGAGTTGTTAGTTAGCCATTCTGACAGATGTGAGGTCGTAACTCATTGTGGTTTTGATTTGTGTTTCCCTGATGATGAGTGATGTTGAGCATTTTTTTCATGTGTCAGTTGGCCATCTGGATGTCTTCTTTGGAAAAGTGTCTATTCATGTCTTTTGCCCATTTCTTCACTGGAGTATTTGTTTTTTGGGTGTTGAGTTTGATATGTTCTTTATAGATTTTGGATATTAACCCTTTATCTGATATGTCATTTGCAAATATCTTCTCCTATTCCGTCAGTTGCCTTTTAGTTTGGCTGATTGTTTCCTTCACTGTGCAGAAGCTTTTTATTTTGATGAGGCCCCGGTAGTTCATTTTTGCTTTTGTTTCCCTTGCCTCCAGAGACATGTTGAGTAAGAAGTTGCTGCAGCCACGGTCAAAGAGGTTTTTGCCTGCTTTCTCCTCAAGGATTTTGATGGCTTCCTGTCTTACATTTACGTCTTTCATCCATTTTGAGTTTATTTTTGTGCATGGTGTAAGAAAGTGGTCCAGGTTCATTTTTACACATGTCACCGTCCACTTTTCCCAGCACCACTTGCTGAAGAGGCTATCTTTATTCCATTGGATATTCTTTCCTGCTTTGTCAAAGATTAGTTGCCCATATGCTTGTGTGTCCATTTCTGAGTTCTCTATTCTGTTCCATTGATCTGAGTGTCTGTTTTTGTGCCATGGCACTACCATTTCTTTAAAAAAATTTTTTTTTAACGTGTATTTATTTTTGAGAGAGAGTGAGAGTGGGGAAGGGGCAGAGAGAGAGGGAGACACAGAACCTGAAACAGGCTCCAGGCTCTGAGCTGTCAGCACAGAGCCTGATGCAGGGCTTGAACTCATAATGGTGAGATCATGACCAAGGCTGAAGTGAGATGTTTAACCAACTGAGCCACCCAGGCGCCCCGGCACTACCATTTCTTAATGGGATGGTCATAGTCCCAATTAGGATCTTGGGATGAAACTCCCTGGGCCCCGGTGGGAAACTGGAAGTTCCCTATAGGGCATCCAGCCCCAAGATAATTAATGAGTTGTTTGTGGTTTTTTTCAGAGCTTATGGATCAAAATTATCCCAGCTTTTTAGAATGCATCCCAAAGGAGTGTTGGCCTGGTTGGGGAATTACCCATCTAAGGAAAAAGGGGGAAGAAGTGTCCCTTATCTTAATTTTCCATAGCTGGCCAGTAGAAACCTCATTTCCTGGCCCTGCGTTTTGGCTGGTTATTCAACTGGCAGCCAAAAGCTTTGTCAGTCTCACGAGGTGCTGGAAGCAGTCGTTCTTATCCAGGCTTGACCCTACCTCTGAGAGCTGACCTTGTCTTCCCTGATTTCTCCTATCCCTCCATTTTTTCATCTGCAGGACGTTAAGGGTATCGACTATGCCCAAGCAAGACTTCCCTAGTTGTAGAAGGATGCACTAATTTCATTTTGGCCCAACAGTAATCCTCTTTACAACTATGTTTTAAAAGGCTGGTGAAAACCATTTTTTGAAAGGATAAAATTGGCCATCAAGGGGGGCTAAAACTGCCAAAGTTGAGGTCTATTCCCTTGCCTTTTTCAGCAATGCCCACATAAATGTTTCAGCCATGTGGATATCTGTTTTTTAGTATCTAGGTTGTTACAAATTGGCATACACTGGGCTAAGTGTAGCAAAATGGCTCCTATGTATTCCAGTGAAAGTCTTTTATGTATCATAGTCATGTATGCCTTATATGGCACATGCATCCATTCCTTTGCTAAACAGAAACAACACAAATGTGGAGCATTTGGAGGCTGGCAGCAAGGACATCGTCAAGGGCTCCCCAGCCTTTGGATCACAGGACAATTTCAAGGGCAATTCAAGGACAATTTCAAGGGCAATTTCAACCAAGGCTTGCGTAAAACACTCAAGGGCATGCTGCCCTGCACTTTTGGTTAAAATCATATTTTTTCCATCTTTTTGGGCAGAAAAAGCCTTTTTTTTTTACCTTTTTCTTTTATCAAAAATATACCAACAACCCACAAAAACTTTGCCTTTTTACCAGAAAGTAAAGCAGAATTTTAATCTTATACTAGTGCTCTTGTAAAATCCATTTATTTTAACCTTAGTCCATCCTGACCACATATAAAATTCCTTTGCTTTCAGATTTTGACCTAAGCCCTTTTTCTCCAAACAACCAGACTCATTTAGGACAAAATTACTTTCTTTTACTTTGAACAAAAAGGTATTCCCATTCCATATATCTTTCTTACATATCTCCTACTTTTCTACCTACAGAATTACTTTCATTATTTTTATTAGTCTTAATTATACTTAGCAGAATTTTAACTCTTAGAAACCTTAGTCTCCAGTGAAAACTAAGTAGTAACCAACTGTTAACTCTGTGTTACATCAGAATTTTTTTTTAGATGGCAAATTATGAATCCATTAAGCATAAGGCATGTTTTTTTAACAGATTTAAATATGCCTAGGTATTTTTTTTTTTTGCCATAAGAAGCCAAAAACATAAACCTATGCTTAAGCAATTCTTTAGCATTCCATTATATTTGGAAAAGACCTAGATGTCCAATGAATTCAATGCCATTTATTATGCAAGTAAAACTTTAAAATTTTAGGTTACCAAAGACCCTGAAAGTTATCTTAAGAATTACCCTTGAAAATGTTGAGACAGACAAAATTAACCATTATTTTAAGTCAACTTTTTGCTAACAAATTGCAACAGAGACAACATGAACTTATTTAACCTTTAGCAAACCTAGGTAGAATAAGTTTCATATTTAATGCTGATAACTTAATTAAACCAATAAACTTAAATTAGTTTAAATGCCAAATACGTCCCACCCACGTCCATTTAAAAGTCAATTTGTTCCCCATTATTAGTTTTTACCTGGGACACCAATGGGAAATCTGAAGTGGGCAGTCCAAGGGAATGTTCTTTGCTCCTTGACCTTGAGGGTGGGAGGAGGAGCCTATGGTGCCTGAGGCACTGAGGACGGTATTGGAATCAGTTATGCAGGCTGCACCCAAGGTGGTGCAGAAGGAGGAGGAGGGGGAGAGGAAGGCAGAAGAGGCCAGATTTGACCTAAAGCCTGAAGGCAAATAAAAGCCCAGAGGGTAGAGAGAGAGAGGTCTCCTGGTCTTAAAGCCTGTCCACTCAAACAGATGAGCAGACACCAGGTTTTTTCCCACCAAAGAGTGGAATTAGGCAGTCCATGTTAGGCTAGAGAAGACAGGGAACTTCCCCGAAACAAAACGATTTTCGGCAGATGCTTAGGAACATTCCTTAAAGTCTCCATCCCGAGGTAGACCAACCAGAGACAGTTGGCCCTAGTCATCATAGTCATTGACCCAGGAAATGGATGAGGGAGAAGCCCCCACATACAGTTAGAGTAACCAGAGTGTATTAGGAGAAACAGTGAGAGAGAGATAGAGTATTAGAGTCCCCTTCGTTAGGGATGGCCTGTGTTTTTCTCCAGCAACCTGAGTTAGGTTTTGGAACACTTCTGTATATTGATCAGGATTGTCTGCAAATTTGCCCATGTCCTTTTTGTTTGCTTAAAATCTTGCAAGGAAAATGGAACCTTCATGGGGCCAAATTCACCATTAGGCATTTCGGTCAATGGATACATTGAATGTGCCTTCCTTTTTTTTTTAATTTTTTAAAAAATTGTTTACTTATTTTAAATATATTTTATCATTCAGTTAGCTAACATACAGTGTATACAGTGCTCTTGGCTTTAGGTGTAGATTCCCATTATTCATCGCTTACATACAACACTCAGTGCTCATCCCAACAAGTGCTCTCCTCAATGCCCATCATCCATTTTCCCCTCTTCCCCGCCTCCCCCCCCCCAACCATCAACCCTCAGTTTGTTCTCTGTATTTAAGAGTCTCTTATGGTTTGCCTCCCTCTTTGTTTGAAAGTCTTTTTTTTCCCTTCCCTTCCTCCATGGTCTTCTGTTAAGTTTCTTAAGTTCCACATATGAGTGAAAACATATATATGACTTTCTCTGACTTATTTCACTTAGCATAATACCCTCCAGGTCCAACCACGTTGTTGCAAATGGTAGGATTTCATTCTTTCTCATTGCCAAGTAGTATTCCATTGTATATATAAACCACATTTTCTTTATTCACTCATCAGTTGATGGATATTTGGGCTCTTTCCATAATTTGTTGAAAGTGCTGCTATAAAAATTGGAGTACATGTGCCCTATTAATCAGCATGCCTGTATTGTTTGGATAAATTCCTAGTAGTGCTATTGCTGTGTTGTAGGGTAATTCTATTTTTAATTTTTTTATATGAAATTTATTGTCAAATTGGTTTCCATATAACACCCAGTGCTCTTCCTAACAGGTGCCCTCCTCAATGCCCATCACCCCCCCTCCCCTCCCTCCCACTCCCGATCAACCCTCAGTTTATTCTCAGTTTTTAAGAGTCTCTTATGGTTTGGCTCCCTCCCTCTCTAACTTTTTTTTCCTTCCCCTCCCCATGGTCTTCTGTTAAGTTTCTCAGGATCCACATAAGAGTGAAAACATATGGTATCTGTCTTTCTCTGTATGACTTACTACTTACTGTCCACTCTCACCGCTGTTGTTTAACATAGTGTTGGAAGTTCTAGCATCAGCAATCAGACAACAAAAGGAAATCAAAGGCATCAAAATTGGCAAAGATGAAGTCAAGCTTTCACTTTTTTCAGATGACATGATGTTATACATGGAAAACCTGACAGACTCCACCAAAAGTCTGCTAGAACTGATACATGAATTCAGCAAAGTCGCAGGATACAAAATTAATGTACAGAAATCAGTTGCATTCTTATACACTAATAATGAAGCAACAGAAAGACAAATAAAGAAACTGATCCCATTCACCATTGCACCAAGAATCATAAAATACCTAGGAATAAACCTAACCAAAGATGTAAAAGATCTGCATGCTGAAAACTATAGAAAGCTTATGAAGGAAATTGAGGAAGATACAAAGAAATGGAAAAACATTCCGTGCTCATGAATTGGAAGAATAAATATTGTTAAAATGTCAATGCTACCCAAAGCAATCTACACATTCAATGCAATCCCAATCAAAATTGCACCAGCATTCTTCTCGAAGCTAGAACAAGCAATCCTAAAATTTGTATGGAACCACAAAAGACCCCGAATAGCCAAAGTAATTTTGAAGAAGAAGACCAAAGTGGGAGGCATCACAATCCCAGACTTTAGCCTCTACTACAAAGCTGTAATCATCAAGACAGCATGGTACTGGCACAAAAACAGACATATAGACCAATGGAATAGAATAGAGACTCCAGAACTGGACCCACAAAAGTATGGCCAACTAATCTTTGACAAAGCAGGAAAGAATATCCAATGGAAAAAAGACAGTCTCTTTAACAAATGGTGCTGGGAGAACTGGACAGCAACATGCAGAAAAATGAAACTAGACAACATTCTTACACCATTCACAAAAAAAAAAAAAAAAAAAAAAAAAAAAAAAAACTCAAAATGCATAAAGGACCTGAATGTGAGACAGGAAACCATCAAAACCCTAGAGGAGAAAGCAGGAAAAAAACCTCTTTGACCTCAGCCGTAGCAATTTCTTACTCGACACATATCCAAAGGCAAGGGAATTAAAAGCAAAAATGAACTATTGGAACCTCATGAAGATAAAAATCTCCCGCACTGCAAAGGAAACAATCAACAAAACTAAAAGGCAACTGATGGAATGGGAAAAGATATTTGCAAATGACATATCAGACAAAGGGCTAGTCTCCAAAATCTATAAAGAACACACCAAACTCCACACCCGAAAAACAAATAATCCAGTGAAGAAATGGGCAGAAAACATGAATAGACACTTCTCTAAAGAAGACATCCAGATGGCCAACAGGCACATGAAAAGATGCTCAACATCACTCCTCATCAGGGAAATACAAATAAAAACCACACTGAAATACCACCCCATGCCAGTCAGAGTGGCTAAAATGAACAAATCAGGAGACTATAGATGCTGGAGAGGATGTGGAGAAACGGGAACCCTCTTGCACTGTTGGTGGGAACGCAAACTGGTGCAGCCGCTCTGGAAAACAGTGTGGAGGTTCCTCAAGAAATTAAAAACAGATCTACCCTATGACCCACCAATAGCACTGCTAGGAATTTACTCAAGTGATACAGGAGTGCACTTGTACCCCTATGTTTATAGCAGCACTTTCAACAATAGCCAAATTATGGAAAGAGCCTAAATGTCCATCAACTGATGAATGGGTAAATAAAGTGTGGTTTATATACACAATGGAATACTACTTGGCACTGAGAAAGAATGAAATATGGCCATTTGTAGCAACGTGGATGGAACTGGAGAGTGTTATGCTAAGTGAATGTGCCTTCCTTTCAGGGGGAGGATCTCTCATCCCTGCCAATCCTGGATAAGGAAGACATGAAGGTCTAACAGGTGGCTTTTCCTGAGAAGAGGCCTCAGCAGGTAAGTCTGCAAGTACTTGCCCTTCTGGGCTCCTTACAGGGGCCGGGAGGTCGGCACCTAACTTACAGGTCTTACATAAGGAACTTCTGACCATTCGCCCTCTCTTCTACGATATAGATCTAACTGTAAGATAGTACTGTACTGAATACTTCCCTCAGGAGGCCAGGACTCTCCATCCCCCAGGCCATATTGAGGCCAAGCCTGGGAACAAAAAAAAAAAAAAACTTCATGCTCTCCCTTTTGAGCATTTGTGGATCAAATCTTTCCCAACTTCTCAGAACACATTCCAGAGGAGTTCCCCATTGCAGAGGGTTTGTGACCCATCTGGCCATCCGGGTAGGAGTCGAGAACGTCAAGAATCTCCGTACCTATTATATTATAGAGTGACTATGAAGCGTCCCAGCATATCAGCTCTCCCCTGTAGAATCAAGGCGTCCCTGACCCGCCCTCCCCAAGGTGAGAGGATGGCCTCGAACCCTGGGTCTAAGAAGGATTGGACGAGCGGGGTAGCCATTGTGACCCGCTGCTTTAGCCCCCACCCAACCCTGCCTTCCTTCCTCTGGATCCTTCTAAATGTCTTAAGGAGTTTGGCGAGCTTAGTGATTCAAGGTTTGTTATCTGTAAAGCTTATGGGTGCGAGCAAACAGCTGGGGCGGTTACGGGGAGGCATGTGCTGCGTACGGAGGAGGCTTCCCTGGGCCGTGACCCCCAGGGCCGGTCTTCATCCTTTTACGTGTCTCGGGTGCCCAATGGGAGCCACAGGGCAGGTTCGGAGTGCTGGATCGCCAGTCCTTATGTGTGCCCCTGGATGAACCTTTCCCATAACCGAGAGGGTCTCTGATGACCTCCGTCTTTGGAGGCCCCTTGACAGGGCCCTCATCTCGCGGTCGTACCAATTTGCTTGCACCCCCAACCCATGGAATCTAGTCCACACAGTCATTATTTCCTCACCTCCCCCCCCCCCCCCCAAGCATCCTTCCTTCCTATATGCCTCACATCCTATCAGCAGATGGGTCCCGATTGTTAAGGTTCCCGCTGGTGCTGCCCACAGAGAAGGCACTGATGGTAGATCTCTCGTCCCATTCTTAATGTTCAACACCAAGGGAATACAAAACACTTGACGATAGTAAGCTGCTTCTAGCTTGTCATGAGGGGAAATGACCCAAATGTTGTCTGCTCGCATTCAAGCCTAGAGCACTGACCACACGGAAGACTGAGTCATATCTGACAATAAAACATTTGTCTCCCCAAACAACAGAAAAACGGGAAAGATCTCTCTGCTTCATCGAGACTCTCACGAGAGACACTTTTAAAGGGGAGGTCCTGACAGCTACACAAACAGCATTTCCTCCCTAAGTGACAAAATCAGTAGGGCCCCCTATGAAACTGCTGCACCCAAGAGATCCCCAGGTGTTTGGTGGAGAACGAGCCACGGTTATAACAAGGGATTCCAGATCGTGAGACGAGCCCCTAATTGCTGGAGCATATTGATCATCGGGGTTGGAGAGGTTTTAGAAGGCATTTAAGAAGGACAGGGGAAGGAAGAATAAACCAAGAGCAGAAAGGGGAACTGGTTAGGGTTAGGCCAACGTTCCCCTTTCACAAGGGAGGATTGACCAACCTTTACCCAGAAGCCTGAGACTCGAGACTGGCGGCCACACGACCTGCTTTTAACTGGCCGACAGGTGCCTTGTTTTGAGAGTCTTGGTAAGGACATCCTGCGTTCAGAAAAGGAAAGGAAAGAGTCCACTGTTACCCTCTGGCGGTCCCAGGGTCTCGGCACCAAAATGTTACTGGAGGGTGGGAGGGACACTGGTCCTTGCCTCACGGAGTCGAAGGGTGAATCTCACAGATGGATGACAACAGAGAGCGAGCAGAGCCATAGAGTTTATTGAGGGAAAGTACAAAGCTCTCAAGAGCGAGAGGGGTCCTGACTAGGTAACCGCTGGGGATTTCTGTCCTGGCTTTTTACTGGGAACTTATTAGAAAGTTTGTGAGACTCCACACATGGAGCTAGCCTGAGCGGGATGGGAACACATTTATCTCATCCTCTTCTTCCCCAAACTCTGCTGCCACTGCCGCTTTGTCAGCCTCCCACTTGTAGCTGCATTCTGCCTCTGAAGGCCCCTTTTCTCTCCCTGCCCTATGTATCCCTTTTCCTATTCACCCAGACCCTCCTTTGCCCACCCAGGGACCTGCCTGCCATTCATGCAGATAAATCCTGCAAGTTTATAAGTCCCAGCATACTGAAAGTGCCTTCTGTCACCAGCTTGTTCAAAACCCCTTTTTAATCCAGTGAGGGTGTGTACACCTTTTAAAAGCAAAATTTGAAAGAAAAAAAACACAAAGCACACAACAAATGCAACAGGTGGCTGTGATGGTTAATTCACATTATTTCTGTACCAGAATTACCTCTGGCAAGTGGATCCATTATTGGGAAAAGGTTCTAAGACAACTAACATTAGTCAACATTTAGTGGGTATTTTCTATTTTCCAGATGCTAGTGCAAGCCAGCTAACTCATTTAGTCCTCACAATAACCCTATGAGACAGGTTGGTTTTTTTTTTCACATGAGGATACTGAGTCACAAAGGGTTTGCCCAAAGACCACAGCTCCTGGTCAGCAGACCTGGCAGCAGCGGCCAGGTTACACCACCTTCTGAAAGTACTGTAGTACTTCTCAGAATACCAGCAAACGTTCCTGCAACAGATGTTGTGAACACTTTCTATGCATTAATAACGAATTCCTTCTTACGCCGACCCTGTCATTAGGTTGTTTTATCTAATATCTTAATCGCCTTATAGCGATGAAGTTTTACAAATAATTTTTGAATGGCGCCTGGGTGGCTCAGTTGGTTAAGCATCCAGCTCTTGATTTTGACTTAGGTCATGATCCCATGGTTTGTGAGATCAAGCCCTGCATCAGGCTCTGCACTGACAGTGTGGAGTCTGCTTGGGATTCTCTCCCTGTCCCTCCCCCACTCGTTTTCTCTTTTTCTGTCCTAATAAGTAAACTTAAAAAAATAATTTTTGAGGGGCGCCTGGGTGGCTTAGTCGGTTGGGCATCTGACTTCAGCTCGGGTCATGATCTCATGGTCGGTGGGTCCGAGCCCCACAATGGGCTCTGTGCTGACAGCTCAGAGACTGGAATCTGCTTCAGATTCTGTGTCTCCCTGTCTCTCTGCCCCTCCCCCCGCTTGTACTCTGTCTCTGTCTCAAAAATAAACATTAAAAAATTAAAAAATAATAATTTTGAAACTTTTTGACATATAAAAACTGCAACAAAAGAATCAATTCCAGCAGTAAGACAGTAAATCTTGCTGGCATCTCTGACTTTCCTGTACTTTTTCCCCCACCATGTTTCTTTGGAGGCTGAGTGGTGGTACGAAGGGGTGGGGCTCAGTCCAAGGAGGATCAAGGTGCAAACGGGAAAGGCAGTGATCATAGCATCCTTTATAGCAAGAAAAAAATTTGGAAATAAAGCCAGTGCTGGTCACAAATAGGAGACTAGTTCAATAAAATGAACTTGAACTCCCTGGGCTTCAGCTTTCCTCATCTGTAAAATGGGGATAGTAATGGGTCCCACAACATTCAGTTTTTAGGATTAAATGGATTAATACTTGTAAATCACCATGTTTCCAGCACATTATCCAATAAGTGTTAGTGGTTACATGTTTATGCAGTAAAATAGTTTATTCTTTACCAACCATCAAATAGAAGGGTATTTAACATCCTGAAAAGACACCCATAGATTAGTTACATGGACAAGGGAGGTGCTGTATCGATACAAAACAGAGTGGTCTATTTTTGTTAGAACACACAAAAGGCAATACGTGTTTTGGGTGTGCTCCTCATTTCAGGTGGCTTTAAAACTTCAGATTATTGTATTTGTGCAATAAATACAAAAAATAGTGCAAAAGTGAAAAAAGTTTTTGAGAATTCTAGCAGTGGATGGATGTTCAGATTCAATAGGAAGGTAGTATGTATTTCAATTTTGTAAATTCTGTTAATCCTGACCACATTAAGATGAATAGAGGGGCACCTGACAGACTCAGTCAGTGGTAGAGCTAGTGAACTCCATCTCGGGGTGGTGAGTTCGAGCCCCACGTTGGACATAGAGGTTACTTTAAAAAAAAATTTTAACGTTTATTTATTATTGAGAAACAGAGAGACAGCATGAGCGTGGGAGGGGCAGAGAGAAGGGGAGACACAGAATCTGAAGCAGGCTCCAGCCTCTGAGCTGTGAGCACAAAGCCCGACGGGGACGGGGGGCCTCGAACTCACAGACCGTTAGATCGTGACCTAAGCCCAAGTCGAAGGCTTAACCGACTGAGCCACCTAGGCGCCCCTATAGAGGTTCCCTTTTTAAAAAAAGGTGAATAAGAGTTGCAGCTTCCTGTTATGAGTTGAAATAAGGATGGTTCAGATAGTCTCCTGGGATCCAAATTTTGTTGTGCCTTAAGTACATTAAGTAATGTCTTCTGTCTTTGGAGGCTCAGACCCAGACCAAGTTTCCTGGGACTATCCAAGCCCACTCCCCAACCCCCACTACAGAACAGACTACTCATCCCAGGGTTGTCTGGAGGCCTATCAGTCACTTTAAGAACTGAAGAACATTCTAGGAGCCTCTGCATGTGTGCTTATTTTTGATTCTGTGCTTCAAATCTTGTTTGGCCAAGATTGTGATGCTAAAAAAGCAGCTTATACCACGCTTTCAAAGGAAAGTCGTATTTCTAATTTTTACTGAATGATTCGCACTCTCTGGCCCCTGAACATTATTCTTGGGTATACCAAAAACGTCATTACAGACCCGCGGAAGACAGAACTTGAGGGGTGGAGCCTCCATCCTGTGCCGGAAGCAGCTGTCCCTTAGTGCGCCTGCGTGGTTCTCCCACGCCCTGCGAAGGATTGCTATCCATTCGCTCTGCGCTTGACAGCTCTTCCTGGCAGTGGGCGGCCATCTTGCCTGAAGCCTGAGAGAGGGAGAAGAGAGACACAAGAAAAGGGTGACACTGGTCTCAGGGCCGCCCCGGGGGCCTCAAGAGCCGGAGGCAGCCCCGGAGGTGGTCTCTGATCCCGGGCCCTGCTCTTGAACCCAAAAAGGGAAGGCGGGGGGCGGGGGGCAAGAAGATGGATGGAGAATGCCAATGATTGCTAGACCGGGGGTGGGGCGTCGCTATGGCGACCGGGGAGGGGCGGGATCAGATCTGAATCGCTGGTGTGAATCTTCCGGGAGCTGCCCGGGGAGGGCAGGGCTGGGGTGATGACCATGCTAACTGCCGGGTGCTACTTCGCGACGTCCCGGCGTAGAGGGACTAAGTGTCTATGGCAACGGTCGTCTGGCAGAAGGGGAGGAACTAAGTCCTTTCACTTGAAACGCTGACATTCCAGGCCCTTATCCTGCAGGCTCCCGCGGGCGGACAGGCCGGAAGAGGAGGCCGGGGAATGGCCGCGGTGTGGCAGCAGGTCTTAGCAGTAGACGCGAGGTGAGGCGTGGGGTCGAAGCCCATGGGAACGGAAGTTACTGGGGTGCATGCGCAATGGCGATAAGTGAGGCTGGGCGGAGAACTTGCCTTATGCGGCTGCGTGGGCATGCCGGAGGTGAGCATGCGCAGTAGCAGGGTGTGGGGGCTTGCCCGCAGAGAGAAGAGCTGGCCGGAGGGTCGTAAAGAGCATGCTTGGAAAGTGCGGTCAGATGTGGGCATGCGTCAAGAGGCTGTGCTTCCAGAGCCTTTGGGAGGGGGTGTTGGAGCTCAGGCTAGTGACATCCTGTTCCCCACCATTGCCCCCCCCCCCCCCCCGCAGACTTCTCTTACCATCATCACTTCTCCAGTCTGACCCCATCACCATCCCATACTGACCTCCACCGTTGCCCCACACTAACCCCCATCACCATGTCACCCTGACACGTGTTGTTGTCTACACTGACTCGGTCACCACATCCCAAATCCAACAAAGCTTCAGACGGCCTCCATTGCCCCCACACTGACCTCATCATCATGCCCTTTATTACTGTAGACCCACCCTCCTCACAGCACCAGAGGGACCCCCATCACCGCTGCTGATCACTTGCCATCCTGACCTCTCACTGCCACACACGTCATTCTCTTTCCCTGTCCCTTGAGCTGATTGATTCCCTCTGTCCTGTGCCTGCTGCCCATCCTGCCTCCTGCCATCATAGGTACAACGCGTACCGCACACCAACGTTTCCACAGTTTCGGACACAGTATATCCGTCGGCGCAGCCAGCTACTGCGGGAGAATGCCAAGGCTGGGCACCCCCCGGCACTGCGTCGGCAGTACCTGAGGCTGCGTGGGCAGCTGCTGGGCCAGCGATACGGGCCCCTCTCCGAGCCAGGCAGTGCTCGTGCCTATAGCAACAGCATCGTCCGCAGCAGCCGAACTACCCTTGACCGCATGGAGGTGAGCTCCACCCCACGCTGCTGCCATAAATACCACCTACCTCCATATACATTCACTCAGCCGACTTGTCAAGCACCTGCTAAGTGCAAGGCACTGTTCTAGGCTCTTGGATGACCATAGAGCAAAAAGAGATAATCTAAAGTCAGTAAACAGACAATAAACAAGATAAGCAGGTTGATAAATGGGCAATAAACAGGATAAATAGTGCAATAGGCATACCAAATCAGATAAACAAGTTCAATAATTAACGTGGCTTATAGTGAGGAGTGCTAAGATGGAAAAATAAAGCAGACTTGGGGGATAAAATGAGACTGGTGTGAAGGACAGAGGGAAGCTATTTTTGATGGGGATGATCAGGAAAGTCTCCAAGGAAGTGACAGTTGAGCTGAGATTTGAATGAAGCAAGAGACTGAGCTGAGTGTTTTTTTGGGGAAAGTGTTCATTCTTTCTTCACAGAACATTTATTGAGTATCCACTGAGTGGGGGAAGGGGGCAAGCAGGAGAACAGCACAGAAGCCACCACAGTAGTCCAAGCGATGGTGGTGGCAGTGGCTAGGGTGAGAAGGGATCTGGTTCTAGGCATATTTTCAAGACCCCAGACCCCATAAGTTCCTGGGGGCTTCTTTTAAGATGTGCCCACCATGACCCTCTGTTTGCAGGACTTTGAGGATGATCCTCGGGCCCTGGGGGCTCGTGGGCACCGCCGTTCCGTCAGCCGAGGCTCCTACCAGCTGCAGGCACAGATGAACCGTGCTGTCTATGAGGACAGGTATGCCCCAGGGGCAGCTGTGAGCTGGGGCTTTGTGGGGGGGGGGGGAGAAGGGCCATGGGGCAACAGCAGACAATGCTAACAGGCACCTCACATTATCTCCCACTCCCATTGGGGCCCAGGCCCCCTGGCAGCGTGGTACCCACATCAGCAGCAGAAGCAAGTCGAGCCATGGCTGGGGACACATCACTGAGTGAGAACTATGCGTTTGCGGGCATGTACCATGTCTTCGACCAGCACGTGGATGAGGCAGGTAAGCCAGCCCCGGTAGCGGGTCGCATCACCATGCATTTGCCTAAACTGTGACAACTATTCAGTGCATCTGTTTCTGGAATGCAAAGTCTCTGGCCCACCTCCGAAGGAGGAATTGCGATCCATAAAGCTTTTTGTGGGGGTGCCTGGCTGGCTCAATTGATGGAGCATACGACTCTTGATCTCGGGGTTGTGGGTTCGGGTCCCACATTGGGTACAGAGATTACTATTTTTTTTTTTTTGGATATAATTTATTGTCAAGTTGGCTGACATACAGTGTTACCATATAGGTCCATACAGGGGCCAGCTGAGTGAGCCTAGTATATACAGTGTGTTCTTGGTTTTGGGGGTAGATGCCTATGATTCATCGCTTAAATACAACACCCACTGCTCATCCCAAGTGCCCTCCCAATGCCCATCACCCATTTCCCCCTCTCCCCCACCCGAGATTATTTTAAAAATCTTAAAAAAAAAACCACTTTTTGCAAACCTAAAAGCTCTCTGCAAAGTAAAGCTCTGTGCAAAATCTCAGGTATTTTATCTACCATAAAAGGGCTCAGCAGCTTAAAAGAGGACTTTGCAGAAGGCTTCTGGGGTTGTGAGTTGCTTGGAAGAGTTCAGAACGTTTACAGAGAAATCTCCTTGCAAAAGGCCGCACGGGTTTTGCAAACTGCCGAGACCTTGGTAATTGTAAAGTGCTTGCTGAGGTGTAGGGAGCTTTTGGAAAAGGGCCTTCTGGGGTTCCAACTCCCTTCCCCAGCCAAGGAAAGCCCTTTGCTGAGGCCATTGTGCTTGGCGTGGTGGGTCCGGGCCCCTGGCCCACACGTAAGAGCCTTATGTAAATGAAAGCACCTGGTGAGCGTGCTGAGTCCCACGAACGGCTCCTTGGCATTGCAGTGCCAAGAGTGCGCTTCGCCAATGACGACCGGCACCGCCTGGCCTGCTGTTCCCTCGACGGCAGCATCTCACTGTGCCAGCTGGTGCCTGCCCCGCCCACCGTGCTCCGTGTACTGCGGGGCCACACCCGCGGCGTCTCCGACTTTGCCTGGTCCCTCTCCAACGACATCCTTGTGTCCACCTCACTCGATGCTACCATGCGCATCTGGGCCTCTGAAGACGGCCGCTGCATCCGGGAGATTCCTGACCCCGATGGCGCCGAATTGCTCTGCTGCACCTTCCAGCCGGTCAACAACAACCTCACTGTGGTCAGGCCCCAGGGTGTCCACTCACTGAGGGCGGGGATGCTGGGCCGGGAGAGCTGTCCCAGGGAATCTGTCTGAGGGTCAGGGCGGTCCCCTCCAGTCCATCACCAAAGTCCCCCTGTGGTCAGACTCAGAGGGAAATGAGTCAGAATGGGGACGCGGTTCTTGGCTTGGGGTGACCTTGCTATGATAGACTCCAGTGGGGACTGGTCAGGAGGCCGAGTGCCAGTTCTGGTAGCCCTTTCGGTCCTGTCAACAGCAGTGCTGCCATTTTCCAAGTGCAGGGGCTGTTGGCTGGGGATCAGGGTGACTAGTCAGAAGGCTAGTCTCAGTGGCAGCGGTCCTGCCACTCTCAGTGGCAGGGTCATCCTGCGGTCTGACCCCAGGATGGAGAGTCAGAGGGTGGGGGAAGGAAGTGAAAATCTGGCCTGGCCCTGAGGGGCCTAGAGGGGACCGGCTGCATGAGCTTATGCACTGGGATCCTTTCTGCTGCAGCACCAGCCCCAGTGTGGGCAAGTGTCCAGCAAGGACCAGGCAGGAAGCAGACCGGCTATTATTACCAGCCTAGGACGGCCCTGTGGTTTGCCTGTCACAGGGGGTGCTGCCTCAGGGGCAGCATTATGGGTCTGAGACCCCCTTAGTCCGGGAGCAGCTGTCTATCCTGGTTAGGTTGCAAGACGGGCTGGCTCTGAAGGATCACAGGCCTGTGTCGCCTTTTAGTCTACCTCCCACAGCCCCACTGGGGTTAGAGTCCAGTAGGAACCAGCCGGTCCCATCCACAGTGGCTCCATTATGGTCAGACTCGAGGAGGGACTGGCTGAGAGCAGGATGACAGCACGCAGATCTCACCCACAGGTGGGGAATGCCAAGCACAACGTGCACGTTATGAACATCTCCACGGGCAAGAAAGTGAAGGGTGGCTCCAGCAAGCTGACGGGCCGGGTTCTCGCTCTGTCCTTTGATGCCCCTGGCCGGCTACTCTGGGCAGGAGATGACCGTGGCAGTGTTTTCTCCTTCCTTTTTGACATGGCCACAGGTAGGCAGGTCCCAGGCCTGCATCCAGGTATTCGCACTCCCCCTCGGCCCAGTGCACGGGCCCTCACCCTCACCTTTGCCTCCCCTTCCTCCGCTATTACAGGGAAACTGACCAAAGCCAAGCGTCTGGTGGTGCATGAGGGTAGCCCTGTGACCAGCATCTCTGCCCGCTCCTGGGTCAGCCGCGAGGCCCGGGACCCCTCGCTACTCATCAACGCTTGCCTCAACAAGCTGTTGCTCTATAGGTGGGTCTTCCCTGTCTGGGCTGCCTGGAGATGCAGGGCCCACCGCCTCCATCAGCCCGGGACGGGAGCACCGTCTCCTCGTAGGGCCCAAAAGCCTGTCTCCTCCATCAGGTTAAGTTCAGTGAGTGGAGAAGCCTGGTCTCCTTACAATAATGATGATAGCGATGGTAGTAGCAATGGCAGAAGTCGCTGGTGCTTACGTGGCAGTTGCTGGCACCAGGCCCTGTTGGAGCACCTCATATGTACCACTTCATTTAATCCACAACAGCCCTGTGAGGAAGGTGCTGTCATCGCGTTCATTTCACAGATGACCAACGTGAGGCATAGCATAGACTGGGCCCCCCTGAAAGCAGAGGTCTGTTCTCATTCCTTCCTTCCTTCCTTCCTTCCTTTTTTCTTCTTTTTTGATTGTGTTAAACCCACAAACTGTAAGATCATGATCTGAGCCGAAGTCGGACGCTTAACCGACTGAGCCACCCAGGTGCCCCATCTTTTTTTATTTTTTTTATTTTTTTGAGTGGAGGAGTTTACCATCCCTGCTGATGTATGACATGTTACCCAAATGCAGTTTGCAGCCCATGCTGGAATGACCTGAAGGGCTTCACAAAATCCTGGCCAGGCCCCACTCCAGGCCATCGATTCCAGAAGCTCTGGGGCAGGACCGGGCATTGGTACATTGAAAAGTTCCCCAAGTGCTGTCCAGTGATGTCCGAAAACCACTGCCCAACAGGATGCTTTTAGTTTATTGTTTTATTTTTCTACTCTTTTAAAAAAATTCACACACACACACACACACACACACACACACACATATCTATATATTTTTTTGTTTATTTATTTATTTTTGAGAGAGAGAGAGCAAGTGGGGTAGGGGCAGAGAGAGAGGGGAGAGAGAGAATCCCAAGCAGCCTCCGCACTGTCAGCGCAGACCATGACTTGAGGCTCAGGCTCACGAACTGTGAGATCATGACCTGAACCAAAACCACGAGTTGGATGCTTAACCGACGGAGACACCCAGGAGCCCCTATAGTTCTTAATTTAGGTATACTCCCAAGTTTTTGGCTATTTCCCCCATCCTCTCCCTTCCGTCCTCCTCCTTCCTGCCACTTGCTGTGGTAGAGCCTGATAACAACTCTGGAAGTACCTTCCTATATTTTGTTCTCTCCCCTGTAATTCTAGGTGTGCACACCCATCCACACATTTCCGGGGGAGGGTCATTGTTTTACAGGAGCGGGCTCCTACATCCTTTTCCACGGCTCACTTTTCTCCCCAGATGATGCTGTGGAAATGCCCCCAAGTCACCTACAGTGCTGTTGGTTCACTCTTTTGAATGGCCTTGTCGTATTCTGCAGTGCAGGGATATCTAGTCTGGTCAGCCCCTTCCTCTCTGTGCCTGTCTTAACACCAGGATCTCTTAGAAACCCCTAGAAAGAGAAACCAGTGAACAACACACTGCAGAGGCTCCCCGTCTACACCAACAGGTAGTTTCCAAACTGTCACGAGCTCACACAGCAGCCCATGCTTCGTAGGTAGGTATACACGGTCATCTCAAAACTGGGTTGTGTGAACCTTGAGAAGAACTCAGGCGCAGGGGCACAGACAGGCCCCCCTCCCCGCCGTGCATCGCCATCCAGAGCTGAGGTTCCACGCCCTGATCTGCTCTAACCCTCCCCTCAGGGTGGTGGACAACGAGGGGACCCTGCAGCTGAAGAGAAGCTTCCCCATCGAGCAGGGCTCACACCCTGTTCGCAGCATCTTCTGTCCCCTCATGTCCTTCCGCCAGGGGGCCTGTGTGGGTGAGTTCCCCAGGGTCGGGGCATATGGGGGGCCAGGGAGGGGCAGGGACCAGAGCTCCTGCTGATCTGGCTCAGATATCACAACCCCCAGGTGCCCAGACTTTCTGGGCCTTGAGAACTCTCCCATCCCAGCAGCTTCCCACTTTGAATGAAGACCCCTAAACAGCTTAGAATCCTCATGGCATGAGACACAGCACCCCCCACCCCCAAACAGCTCAGAGACCTCACACTCTGGACGCAGGACTAAAACAGCCAGGTGACCCCTGTCTAGGGACAGTCCCTCCCACACCTCCCCACACCTCCCCACACCACACTGGGGCTTCACACCCTGGGCACCCCGCTTCCTCCTGCAACATCTCCCGAGGTCCTCTCCCTCTTGTCCGGGCAGTGACGGGCAGCGAGGACATGTGTGTGCACTTCTTTGATGTGGAGCGAGCAGCCAAGGCCGCTGTCAACAAGCTGCAGGGCCACAGCGCACCTGTGCTGGACGTCAGCTTCAACTGTGATGAGAGCCTGCTGGCTTCCAGCGATGCCAGCGGCATGGTCATCGTCTGGAGGCGGGAGCAGAAGTAGGTGCCTTCCGGCCCTGCTGTGTCCACCTCCCTGTCCACTTCCTGCCTTGTGTTTGTAAATAAAGTTTCTGTGGTTGTGTCGATGGCTGGCTCCCAGGTCTACTGGGGTTGGGATCGGGCAAAAGGGAATCTGTAGGACCCAAGTTGGAATGGGGTTCACTTCCGCATTCATGCACTGATTTCTTCATTCACTTAGCAACCATTTATTGAATGCCTGCTGTGTCCTAGGCGCCACCATAAACGTTTTGCACAGCCCTGCAGTAGACAAACATCGAGCACCTACTGTGCACTGGGAACTGTTGTAGGCACTGGGAGTGTAGCTGTAACCTCAACAGACAGAAATCCCTGCCTTCGTGGGGCTTACGTTCTAGCGCAGGTAGATAATAGACAAAAATATATCCCAGGTCAGCTCAGGATCAGTGCTGTGAGGGAAAAGAAAGTCAGGACAGGAGGCCGAGGCACAAGAGTGAGATGTTGTGCTCTTTTTGGTGCTGTGATCAGGGAAGGTGGTGAAATTTAAAGACCTGAATGAAGTGAGAGGGAGCCATGGTGTGTGGGAGAGAACATTCTAGGCAGAGAGGAAAAGGCAATGCAAAGGCAGAGGCTGGAGTGTGCCAAAAGGACCACTGAAGAGGCTGGTATGGCTGGACCAGAATGTGTAGATGAGGCTTTATGGCCACAGTGAAGACTCGGGCTTTTTCTTTTTTTAATGTCTGTTTTTGAGAGAGAAAGGGGGGAGGGGCAGACAGAGCGGGGCACAGAGGATCCGAAGCAGACTCCAGGCTCTGTGCTGACAGCAGAGAGCCCAATGTGGGGTTCTAACTCACAAATTGTGAGATCATGAACTGAGCCAGAAGTCGGACACTTAACCTACTGAGCCACGCAGGCACCCTGACTTAGGCTTTTTCTGAGTAAGAGGTGAGTCACTGGTTTGAGCAGGGGAGGGACACGCTCCAATTTGGTTGTGTGAGGACCCCTCTGGGTGCTGTGAAGAGAACAGACTTGGAGGTGGGGGCAAGGGTGGAAGCAAGCGGATCAGTCCGGAGGCCCTGCAGTAGCCGAGGTGAGCAGTGATGAGGACTCGTGCCAGGATAGTGGCAGTGGAGAATTGAGGTGAGTAAACGTTGGCTTCTACCACAGGGGTTTCATGTGAGTCTGCAGGGCTCTGCTGCCTCCCCGGGAAGGCTGAGGCTCCGGGCTCCCCCTGACCCTTGTTCCCCACAAACAGGCGGAGCTAGTGTCTCCTGCTGGGGGAGGGAGGGGACGGAGATTCTCTGTATCCCCAGAGCAACTCCAGACCACCCCAAGCTCTTTCCACGCCCACCCAGGTCCCAAATTCAAGGCCTGAAACAGCTGAAAGTCTGTAAAGTGGTGTTCAAATTTGAGGGGGGCCCTGACCTGACTGAGGAGAGAAAGCCTGGGGTATAAACAAGGTGGGGGCTAGAGAACCGAAAGCCCTGGTCAATGACCTGAGTCACCCGGAAATGTCAAAGTTGCCGGAAATGCCAAGGTGGGGGGGGCTCTTGCTCCAGCTGAGCCCTTCCAGCTGCAGAGGCCACCACATCCAGATGCATCAGTTGGAACTGTGGCCACCACCTTGAGACCTCAGGGTCAGTCCACAGAGCCACAGGCACTCTAACCTGGCTCGACATAAGTGAGCTACTGAACTAACACTAGCAACCTTGAAGGAGGAAAATAACCTGTGTACTCAAGACACTGTTATTTGACAGTGTGGTTACTTGCAGCCAGAAGCATTTCTACCTGGTGCTTTAAGATAAATGGTGATGAGGTAAGGACATCGGAGAGTTGGACTGTTCATGATGAAGTTCATGTATCTGTGTTGGGTGTCCCCAAGACCACTCAGACCCCAGGGTTTGCTGGGAGGACTCTCAGTCTCAGCATACGGTTGTATACACAGCTATGGTTTCTTCCAGGGAATCTAATAGGGAGAAAGATACAGAGCACAATCAGCAAAGAGAAATGGGTGCCCGGGGCAAAGTTCAGGAGAGACCAGGCACAAGCTTCCAAGGGTCCTCTCCCAGTGGAGTCACACAGGACACGCTTAATTCCCCCATCATGGCTTGTGATAACCCAGAGAAGTTCATTATTAGAGGTTGAGTGCCCAGGGTTTTTACTGGGGGCTGGTACGCATGGTCAGCCAAGTTGGGCTGCCTGGCACATACCCAGCTTCCAGACTCCCAAAAGAAAAGCAGGTGTTTGGCATAAACCAGAGCGCTTATCTGAACAGTTGAGGCACAGTGAGCCACACATCATTTAGAGAGTGGTGAGAACCCTCGTGAAATTTCAAAAGTTTCCAGGTGCCAGCCGAGCGCCGTCCTTGAAGCAGGCCTTTACAAGGAGAGAAGTTCAGGCCTGCTGTGTTAACTTTTTCCGCACGCTGTGCAACACCGAAAAGATGCTCGGCTTCAACCAAAGCCAGTGGGTGGGCAAGATCACTTGGGAAAACCTCATTTGTCTCTAGCAACTTCTTTATTTCTTCACATTTTTTAAAAAACTACAATGAGATATCACCTCGCACCTGTTTTAAGTATATTTATTTATTTTGAGAGAGAGCACAAGCAGGGGTGGGGGACAGAGAGAGAGGGGGACAGAGGATCCACAGCGGGCTTGGTGCTGACAGCAGAGAACCCGATGCAGGGCTTGAATTCACGAACCATGAGATCATGACCTGAGCTGAAGTCAGACGCTAAACCAACTGAGCCACTTAGGCGCCCCTCTTCACATTCTTCACGTTGCTTGTTGAGTCTGGACTCAAGATGGCTAACCGCTGATATCCAACATGATTTGGGTGGGTTCCTTCTTGTGAAATTTTCAGGTGGCAGAGTTGATATCCTATTTTTTATTTTTTATTTTTTATTTTTTACTTGATTTTTTTTAAGTAATCTCTATGCCCAATATAGGGCTCAAACTCACGACCCCGAGATCAAGAGTTACATGTGACTGAGCCAGCCAGGTGCCCCAACATTCTGCTCGAAATTAATTTTCATGATACCTTTTTTTTTTAATGTTTATTTATTTTTGAGAGAGAGAGAGCTCGAACCAGGGGGGTGCAGTGAGAGAGGGAGACAGTGGATCTGAAGTGGGCTCTGTGCTGACAGCAGAGAGCCTGATGCGGGTCCCAAATTCACAAACAACAGTCATGACCTGAAACAAAGTCAGATGCTTAACCGACTGAGCCACCCAGGCGCCCCTCATGATACCTTTTCTTGATTTACAACCTAAGAGGAAATAAGTCGTGAGCAATTAAAAAAAAAAAAAAAAATCTTATTGGGGCGCCTGGGTGGCGCAGTCGGTTAAGCGTCCGACTTCAGCCAGGTCACGATCTCGCGGTCCGTGAGTTCGAGCCCCGCGTCAGGCTCTGGGCTGATGGCTCGGAGCCTGGAGCCTGTTTCCGATTCTGTGTCTCCCTCTCTCTCTGCCCCTCCCCCGTTCATGCTCTGTCTCTCTCTGTCCCGAAAATAAATAAAAAACGTTGAAAAAAAAAATTTAAAAAAAAATATATATATAAAAAAAAAATAAAATAAAATAAAAAAAATCTTATTGGTTAAATTTGGGCCTCTGTTAACTTGTCCATCATCACTGTGCATCCTGTTTGACATCAGATCTGGAACTCTTAACCACTCCACCATCAGTGCTGCTCTAGTGTTGCCTCAAATCCAGGCCCCCATTAACTGTTATATGCCCTTTGACTTTGAACTTGTGTGTTTACTTCATCAAAAGCCTCTCTAGTTTGAGCTTGAAGCAGAGCCTTTGTTAATTATTACCTCATCAGTGTACTGCTGATCAAATCTCAAACCAGGGCCTCTGTATAATATTCCATCAGCTACTATCTTTTGATCTGACCTTAAAGTTGGGATTCTGTTAATTTGTGGTCAGCACCCTTTTGCTTCATTCCAACCTCGAGGATCCTTAATCCTGATCTTGAATCTAGGCCTCTGTTAATTATTTTACCATTTATGCCCTTATGGCGTCAATTCCAATCTGCTCTTGTAGCTTAACAGTTGTGCCATTAACCTGTGTGGTCCAAATTTCAGCCCAGGCTTCTGCTAACTAACTATTCTACCATCACTGTCTCTTTAGTCTAAACTCAAATCTGGGCATCTCTTTTTTTTTTAAGTTTATTTATTTATTTTGAGAGGGGGAGGGGCCGAGAGAGAGAGAGAGGGAGAGAGAGAATCCCAAGCAGGCTCCATGCTGTCGTGCAGAGCCCAACACAGGGCTCGAATTCATGAACCATGAGATCATGACCAGAGCTGAAATCAAGAGTCCACACTTAACTGAATGAGCAGGCCCAGGTGCCCCTGGGCCTCTCTTAACATTTCCTCCACCAACGCCTTGCCCGTATGACCTCAAACCCAGGCATCTTTTTTAAGATTTTATCTTTATTTTATTTTATTTTAATGTTTATTCAACTTTGGGAGAGAGAGAGCATGAGCATGAGTGGGGGAGGAGGCAGAGAGAGAGAGGGAGACACAGAATTGGAAGCAGGCTCCAGGCTCTGAGCTGTCAGCACAGAGCCCGACGTGGGGCTTGAACCCACAAACTGTTAGGTCACGACATGAGCCGAACTCGGACGCACAACCGACTGAGCCACCCAGGAGCCACTTAAGATTTTATTTTTAAGTAATCTCTACACCCAACGTGGGGCTCAAACTCGCAACCCCAAGATCAAGAGTTGCATGCTCTACTGACTGAGCCAGCCAGGCGCCCCAACCCAGGTACTTTTAACTTTACCACCATCAGTATCCACCTGTTCTACCCTCAGACCTGGTCTTCTGCTAATGCTTGAACCATCAACACCTCTGGTTTTCCTTCAAACTCAAGTCTTGTTAACTCTTCCACCGTCAGTGCTACAGAGGTCTAAACTCTAGCCTGGGACTCTATTTAGAATTCTACCATCAATAACTCTTTGTCCTTGAATCCAGGCTTCAGTTAACTCATTATCAATGCCCCTCAGGTCTGAAACCTGAGTCTGTTAACTTTTCCACAATGCTCCTCTGGCTTGACCTCAATAAACTATTCCACAATCTGTACCCCTGTGATCTCACCTTGAACCCTGGCCTCTATTTACTATTCTTTTATAACTATTCCTTTAATCTGACCTTGAACCTAAGACACTGGTAATGCTTGTAGCATCAATCCTCTCTGGGAAAACCTCAGCCCCCATGCCTGTTAACTATTCCATTATCACTTCCGTTCTGTTCTGACCTTGAACCTGAGCTTCTGCAAACTATTCTACCATTAATACCCCTCTGGTCTTAATTTGGAACTGAAATTCTGCTGACTACTCTTTGGTCCAACCTTGAGTCTGGGCCTATGATTAATACCCCCTGTCACTGGCTTTTTTCTCGGACTTTTTGAATTGTAGAACCATCAAGGCATCTCTGGTCTGACCTCGAATCCAGACTCTCTGAATTTTTATTCCATTGAGACCTCCTTTGATTTGAATTCTTACATGGGCATCCAACTTCAGCTCAGGTCATGATCTCATAGTTCATGAGTTCGAGCCCCCCATGGGGCTCGCTGCTGTCGGCACGAAGCCCGCTTCGGATCATCTGTATTCCTCTCTTTGCCCCTTCCTGGCGCGCACTCTCTCTCAAAATAAACAAACGTTAAAAAATAAAACCCTACTGGGGCGCCTGGGTGGCTTCGTTGGTTGAGCGTCTGACTTGGGCTCAGGTCATGATCTCACGGTTCGTGGGTTTGAGCCCCACATCGGGCTCTGTGCTGACAGCTCAGAGCCTGGAGGCTGCTTCAGATTCTGTGTGTCTCTCTCTCTGCCTGCCTTCTCCCGCTCACACACACACACACACACACTGTCTCTCTCTCTCTCTCTCTCTCTCTCTCAAAAAATAAATTAAAATTTTTAAAAAAAACCCTCCTGATCCCTCCTACCTTGACCTCAAACCTGGATCTCTTTATTCCACCATCAGTGATTTTCTGGTCCGTTATTGAACCCTGTGTACTAACTCTTCTACTGTTAATGTCCCTTTTATCTGACTTTGAATCACAATCCCTATTAATTCTTCCACTGTCAATTCCCCTCTGGTGGTGTTGCCTTCCACGGATAAGGCTACCACTGTTAATGCTCCCTTGGCCTGAGCTTAAACAAGGCCTTTCAATAGACTATTATTTTACAGCTCTGACCCTGCCATATGTTAACTAGTCCATCATCCATGCTCTATTTTCTGACCTTAACCCTGGACTACTGTTAATTTAAGTCTTTCAATATCTGTGCCCCTTTGGTAAGATTTCAAGCCCAGGGTTATGGCAGTGGTGGCCTTCTGGTCTGGACTCAAATATAGGAGATAAATGCTACTAAACTTATGAGGACTTCAAAGTGGTCCCTACTGGTGAAATACAGACTGCAGTCAGATATGACGGGGTGAGGGGTTCACAATGTGGACAAAACTGTTCACAGAAATAAATGTAGATTCTCATGGAGGCACAGACTGGGATATGGACACTCTCATGATCCAAACCTGACTCTGTGAGCTGAGGAATCTCCACAACCCAGTCTGGGTGACCCACAGGTATCCAAACTGCAGTCTGTAGGATCCCAGAAGTGTCTACTCCAGTAGAAGTAGAAGCATCTACTACTTCTATCCCACAAGTGTGATCCCAGGGAGGCCCACACCCCAGTATGTATGTACCCAGAAGTGTCCACATTCCAGTCTTGTGACCTGAGGCGTATTGACACCCCAGTCTATACAGCTCTGGAAGCATTCATAGTACAGTCTGTCTGACCCCAGTGTTTCCAAATTGTGTCCTGTGTGACTCATGGGAGTTCACGGGCCCGGTCAGTGTTACCCCAAGTGAGCCAACACCCCAGTCTATATGATTCTCGGAGTGTCCAGACACGTATCTGTGTGCCCCCAGGAATGTTTACACCCCATTCACAAAGGAGAGGAGGAATGAATAGATATTCTTTCATTTCTGCTGCTGATAATTGGATAAATGTGGATTCAAATAAGTTTTAAAAACTTACAGGTACTCACAAGTTGAATTAAAAACAGGAGCTAGAACTTCCAAATCACTTGAAAAAATGATTCTATAACAAAAGGTAGATCATTAAGGAAATACTAAGGAAGCACAAAAAATACGGAAAACATGGGGTGCCTGGCTGGCTCAGTCGGTGAAGCATGTGACTCTTGATCTTGGGGTCGTGAGTTCGAGTCCTATGTTGGGAGTAGAGATTACTTTAAAAAAATTAAACATTTTCAAAAATCAACCAATGATATCTAAATCAAAATGATTCAGAAAGATTTTTTTTGATGATAAGTAGAAATGTATGAGAAAAGACATAAAAATAGCAGTTGCAGGGGAGCCTGGGTGGCTCAGTCGGTTGAGTGTCCGACTTCAACTCAGGTCATGATCTCGCAGTCTGTGGGTTCGAGCCCCACGTCAGGCTCTGAGCTGTCAGCTCAGAGCCTGGAGCCTGCTTCAGATTCTGTGTCTCCCTCTCTCTCTGCCCCTCCCCTACTCACACTCTGTCTCTTTCTGTCAAAAATAAACCTTAAGGGGCGCCTGGGTGGCTCAGTCGGTTGGGCGGCTGACTTCGGCTCAGGTCATGATCTCACAGTCTGTGGGTTCGAGCCCCGCGTCGGGCTCTGTGCTGACAGCTCGGAGCCTGGAGCCTGCTTCCGATTCTGTGTCTCCCCCTCTCTCTGACCCTCCCCCGTTCATGCTCAGTCTCTCTCTGTCTCAAAAATAAATAAATGTTAAAATAAATAAATAAACCTTGAAAAATTAAAAAAAGAAAAAGAGGGGCGCCTGGGTGGCTCAGTCGGTTAAGCGTCCGACTTCAGCTCAGGTCACGATCTTGCGGTCCGCGAGTTCGAGCCCCGCGTCGGGCTATGGGCTGATGGCTCAGAGCCTGGAGCTTGCTTCCGATTCTGTGTCTCCCTCTCTCTCTCTGCCCCTCCCCCGTTCATGCTGTGTCTCTCTCTGTCTCAAAAATAAATAAACGTTAAAAAAAAAAAAGAAAAAAAAAAGAAAAAGAAATAGCAGTTGCAGCTTAATTCAAGATAGAATAAAGGGGGAAAAGCATCAAACATTCAAAAAGGACAGTTTTTAAATTTTTTAAGTTTATTTATTTTGAGAGAGAGAACAAGCAGGGTAGGGGCAGAGAGAGGGGGTAGAGAGAGATTCCCAAGCAGGCTCTGCACTGTCAGCGCAGAGCCTGATGTGGAGCTCGAACCCACAAACCTGAGATCGTGACCTGAGCAGAAACCAAGAGTCGGATGTTTAACCGACTGAGCCACACAGGTGCCCCCAAAAAGGACACTTTTTATAAATCAAGGGCATGCTCAACATTGAGAGTATAAGAGTCATGAATGTCTGTAGTCCACATAACAGAAACCACGCCTTTAGATAAAGGAAGAGAAGACAGCCAAATGAATCCTTGCCAACTTATTCATATGGCTGGATCAAGCCAAGCAGTCTTCGCATCAAACATTAAAGCATGAAATAGGCCTATAAATTAGGTTTAGCGGATAATGGAGGAAAATCGAGGAAGTGGACAGTAGTCTACCCATTTTCCCACCCCTGGACCCAAGGACGGATACTCTTGTGACCTTGGATGTTCTCTCTTGCAGTGAACATGAGTGGCCACAGGTATCGTGTTGAACACTCCTATTAAAACTTGACAACCCTAGGCCCTAGGGCCTAGGGCCATCTTCAGGTGTTTCATCAATGGGAGAAGTCACTGATGGTCAAATTCCACCTCCAGCCTCATCTGAATAAAAAAGATGTGCACTGCTCAATTATTGAACCACAAGAAACTCTCCAGTTAGGTGGGGCTCAGTCAAGCGTCAGACTTTGGCTCAGGTCTTGGTCTCGAGGTTCACAAGCTCAAGCACCACATCAGGCTCTCTGCTGTCAGCAAGGAGTCAGCTTTGGATCCTCTGTCCCCCTCTTTCTCTGCCCCTCCCCCACTTGCATTTTCTCTCTCAAAAATAAACATTTAAAAAAAGAAACCCTCAGTTGAGCTATTAGAAAAGAAAACATACAGTGGCCGTAATCTCAGAGCTCCATGCAATAATGATTAGAAACTGTACACAATGAGGGGCACCTGGGTGGCTCAGTTGGTTAAGCATCTAACTCTTGGTTTCAGCTCAGGTCATGAACTGGCGGTTTGTGAGTTCCGACTTCGAGCCCATCATTGGGCTCTGTGTTGACAGCACGGAGCCTGCTTGGAATTCTCTCTCCCCCTCTCTCTGCCCCTCCCCTGCTCACTCTCTCTCTCTCTCTCTCTCTCTCAAAATAAGTAAACTTAAAAAAAATTTTAATAAATAAAAAAATAAAACTGAAGAACATGCATTAAAAAAAAAGAAATTGCACACAATTAGAAAAATTATGAAGAGGAAGCCAGCAAGCTCCTTCTACCACAGCTAACAGGTTCAGCTAGAGTCTCTGAGGCTGTTTCCTCTATTGCCCAAGGTGATGCTCTAGCGCTTGGGGCAGGCTTGCTCCCAACACAGCAATATTACTCATTCTTGGGTCAGATTATTCAAATGCTAAGTACCATCTCTTTCAACTCTTCATTATTGATTTTTGTTTCCGTAAGCTAAAACAACACGTTGGACACCATTCCTTACTCTGCGTGTTACATGTTTCAGAAGCTCCCGGGACACTGATTTCCCAGATCAAGAAAAATGCAGACCATCTGCTGTTCTCTCGGGCTTTTTAAAATTATTATTATTCCCTCCGAACCAGATGGAAACATGTTTCAAATAAAAGCCAGTGCTGTGTTCTTTGCGCTCTATCCCACCTGCTTGGCGGCGCCGGGCTGGGTTTTATGGACACATGGCGGGTGAAGTTAAGGTCACTTCCAGCACCTTTCACTTGGCGCCACGCCCCCTCCAATGTTCTCAGCTGAGCTTTATTGACTCAACCGGTCAGATAGCTACATTCAGCTGATAAAAAAGGTAGCCATTCTGCTTGTCTGCTTTCCCCACACTGATGTGATTCTGGTGGGTGCCGCGTTAAGGCCCCTCGGATCCCCGGGGCATTTTATTGGGCCTTTCCTGTATAGCCAGTGTCGCAAGATAGGTTCTCTGAAAGCAGAATTTGAGCTAGAATTTGGAGTTTAAGATGTTTATTAGGGATCTGGGGTGCCTCGGTAGCTCAGCCGGTTGAGCATCTAACTGGCTCTGGTCATGATCTCGCAGTTTGGTTGATGGGTTCGAGCCCCGCATGGGGCTGTCAGGGCGGAACCCGCTTCGGATCCTCTCTCTCCCTCTCTTTGCCCCTCCCCCACTCGCACTCTCTCTGTCTCTCTCAAAAAATAAGTAAACATTTAAAATGCAAAAGAAATAAAAAGAGGGGAAAAAAAGATGTTTCTTGGGGATCGATTCCTGAACAGGGAAACGGGAGGACGTTGGAAGAAGCGGAATGGGGCGGGCTTGGGCAGAGACCCCTGAGATGCAAGGGCTTCACAAAACCCTGGCTGGCCTGGGGCGGAGCCCTGGAGCAAGGGTTGCCTGTCGGAGCGCCCCCTGTTGGGAAGAAACGCCGGGCTTTATACCTCGGCTGAGCTCAGTCACCGCATGTGGACTGGCCCAGGGCAGGGCTGGACCTGGGCGAGGTGGCTCTCAGCAGCTAAGGCCCACCCTGCGGAGCTGACCGCTTCGGGGAGCGCTTCCTTGAAAGGAGTTATGGGTGGTGCACACCCGCATCTACCACTGCCAGGAAAGGCACGAGAAGGAGGGCTGTGCAAACAGGTGGATGGCCACTGGGTAAGTAGCTGGGGTCCAGATAAAATCCTGGTTCCCCCATGACTCAACCCACGGTCCTGAGCAGGTCACCTCGCCACTCTGTGCCTCCGTTTCCCCCGGACTCAGTGGAGGCTTGGGCAATCCGTTCATTCTTCGGACATATACTGAGTCTCTACAGACTAAGCAGAGGCTTAGGGCGACTGTGACACACCGTGAGTGCGATGGCCTCAAGGCATATTCAGACAGGTGACATGCTGGCATGAAAGCTGAGGACATAATCAGCTGGATCCAGTGGTAATGGTGATGAAATCTGGCAGTTTTGGGTTCGTGAGAAAATGGCTAAGAAAGAATTCTTGAGATGCTTTTGGTGCAAAGGGTGATTTTATTATAGGACAGGGACAGGACCCCGAGGGCAGAAAGAGCTACACTGGAATTGTGAGGAGCGACTGATTAAATACTTTTTTTTTTTAAATTATGATATACTTTTAAGTTAGTGGGGGGTAGGTATAGTGTAAGTCTCTAAGGAATTTTGGAAGCAAGACTTTCAGGACCTTGAAGGACTAGCTGCTGTTAAGGTTACTGTTGGGGTGCCTCAGTGGCTCATTCGCTAAGCATCCAACTTCGGCTCAGGTCATGATCTCGCGGGTTCGTGAGTTTGAGCTCACGTCGGGCTCTGTGCTGAGAGCTCAGAGCCTGGAAACTTTCAGATTCTGTGTCTCACTCTCTCTCTCTGCCTCTCCCCTGCTCGCACTCTGTCCCTTTCTCTGTATCTCAAAAATAAACGTTAAAATTTTTTTGAAAAAATAAAACAAAAACATTTAGGCACTAAAGCAGCCATGAGTTGCTTGAGAAAAGCCACACTCTGCATGTTTCAGGTGTCTCTCAGTGGGCTGCAACCTGTAAGGAGATTTAACTTAAGCTACATTTCTCCTGCCTTTGTTTCCCTCATCAATGGGAAGGAGGGAGCCACTGTGAGTTCTTGAGCAGGAGTGCAAAAAGAGAAGTGTGGAGTTTTAGAAGGGCCATCCCAGCAGCAGTCAGTAACTAAAGTGCAGGAAAATCACACACCTATCACATATCGCCCTGCTCCTCACATGGGTCAAATAAAGAAAAATATTTAGCAGAGGCCGGGCCACACTGCCTGTCTGCTCATGTGTTAAATGTGTGCTTTGGGTTGTAGTAGGCAAGTTACTGGTCATTGGTGGCCGCCGTGACTGGGGATTTGGCTCTACGATCTGACCGTTTGGTGACCTCTGTGAATGAACGAACGGGTGGATGTTGGGAAAGAGACAAACAGGGCATCTGGGCTATTTGTCGGTACTTGCTGTGGCTGTTGCCCCAGAGCTAACAGTATGTGTCTCTGTGTCTAATTCAGCTTGCAATGTGTGGGTGCTTAATGTTTTCCCATCCTCAGGGGGGCATCAACAAATTCTTCTGCAAAGTCTCCTAAATTAAAGGAGCTCTCTTCTGACTGGCGTGTAGAGAGAAATATGCACTTGTACAAATTATTCTCCAAATTCCAGGAAAATGAGGATATGGAACTTTTAACCCTTTAAGTGTGCTTGATTTGGAAAGATTCTTCTTTTAGAAACTAAGAGAATCCAAGTCACATAATTAAGGTAAATCTTTGGCAGATGAGACTAGTTTAATAGTTTGGGTTTAATAAAAGCAATCGTGTTTTCTCTGATTATCAACATTCAGTATAATACAAGTATACATTTGATTCTACTTGGGGTTTTTTTTCCTAAATTTATGCAGGTTTGCTGATCAAAGAAACTACTACTGCTCCAACATAATGTTTAAGATTATGAAAAATGTATATTTGTCTTTGACTGAAACAAATCATAATTCCCATAAATTTGTTTCAACAGCAGTTATGTATTGTAGTATGTCCACTTGAAGATAATTTCCAAGATCTTTGAATAACTGAAACCTTGGACTGATAGTAAATTGAATTAATTCATGGATATTCATTGGATTCCCAGATCATTTCTTTAAAAAGAACCTTTTTTAGAATGTTTATTTTTTGAGAGAGAGAGAGAGAGAGAGCACGTGCATGAGCATGTGATCAGGGAAGGGGCAGAGAGAGGGAGACAAAGGATACGAAGCAGGCTCCACGCTGTCAGCGCAGAGCCCTATGTGGGACTTGAACTCACAAACCCGTGAGATCATGACCTGAGCCGAAATCAAGAGTCAGCCGCTCGACCAATTGAGCCACCCAGGTGCCCCCAGATCATTTAAAATTTTTTTTTAATATTTATTTTTTGAAGGAGAGAGGGACACACACAGAGTGTGAGCAGGGGAGGGGCAGAGAGAGACAGAGAGAGACAGAATCTGAAGCAGGCTCCAAGCTCTGAGCTGTCAGGTCAGAGCCCAACGCAGGGCCTGAACCCACAAACTGTGAGATCATGACCTGAGCTGAAGTCAGACGTTTAACCGACTGAGCCACCCAGGCGCGCCCCCATCCCAATCATTTTTAAGTAAGACAGAAAAATGAAACATTAAGCATTATTTTCAGTTAATACACTTTTGCTTCTTATTTTTATATGCTACAGAGAGGCTCTTATCTTTGGATCTGTCAATAAACATGTTCATTTTTGCCACTTTGGGGTTTTAAGATTTTTTTTTTAAGTAATCTCTACACCCAATATGGGGCTTGAACGCACAACCCCAAGATCAAGATTCACATGCTCTTGGGGTGCCTGGGTGGCTCAGTCGGTTAAGCATCAGACTTCAGCTCAGGTCATGATTTTGCGGTCTGTGAGTTCAAGCCCTGCATCGGGCTTTGTTCTGACAGCGCAGAGCCTGGAGCCTGCTTCAGATTCTGTCTCCCTCTCTCTCTGCTCCTCCCCTGCTCACACTCTATCTCTCTCTCTCTCAAAAAATAAATAAACACTTTTAAAAACTTAAAAAAAAAAAGATTCACATGCTCTACCGAGTGAAACAGACAGGCACCCCCATTTTTGCCACTTTGAAAAGTCATATAAGAGCTGTGCGTAGCTATAGAAAGCTGGGGTAAATGTAGTCATGAGCTCTGTTAATTGGCTGTGAAATAGAAGTTAGTTACTTTAGCTAAAAATTGTAATTAACAGAGCACTTGGCTGGCTCAGTTGGAAGGGCATCTGACTCTTGATCTGAGGGTCGTGAGTTCAGGCCCCATGTTGGGTAGAGAGATTTCTTAAATAAATAAAAACTTTAAAAAAATGTAATTAACGTAAGTGGTTGCAACTCCACTTAGGAGCAATACGTGTGTGTGTGTGTGTGTGTGTGTGTGTGTGTGTGTGTGTGTTGCAAGGAAACAAAGTAAAAGCAATGATTCACAAAAGTTTTGGTCTCCAATCCCCTTTAGAGTCTTAGGACTTACTGAGGACCTCAAAAAGCTTTGATTTACATAGGTTATATCTTTTGATGTTTGCCAGGTTAGAAATGAAAACTGAGAAAGTTTTAAATATTTATTGATTCATTTGATGATAGCAATGCTGAATGCATTGCATGTTTAACATAAATCATGTCTTAGTATTATTATGAAATTAGTTCTGACTTTTTGGGCCCCCTGACATCTGTCCTCAATTAAGTATCAGTTCATTCCAGAGTATGAAAGAGATAATGAAGGACAAAAGTTGGTAAGTGAATTTTTATTTGCCTTGGTTTATAATATCTGAGGCTCAGGGCGCCTGAGTGGCTCAGTCCGTTAAGCATCTGACTCTTGGTTTTGGCTCAGGTCATGATCTCATGGTTTGTGGGGTCGGGCCCCGCATCGGGCTCCACGGGCTCCACGCTCTTGGTGTGGAAACTGCTTTGGATTCTCTCTCGCTCACACTCTCTGCCCCTTCCCACCTCCCGTGTGCCCTCCCTCTCAAAATAAATAGATAAACTTAAAAAAAAGTTCTTTATGATATCTGAGTCTCAGAAGGATCTATGTGATGTGTTCTTAGTATCATTTGCTCAATTTTGATGGGCTTCTTTGCTCATTTCCTTGGTTTGCTGTTTATTGCCTTTGCCCACACCATGAATGGTTATTCTTTTTTTTTTAAGTCTTTATTTTAATTCCAGTATAGTTAACATCCAGTGTAATATTTGTTTCAGGTGTACAGTGTAGTGATTCCGCACTTCCATACATTATCTAGTGCTCATCACGACAAGTGCCCTCCTGAATCCCCATCACCTATTTCACCCACCCCCCTCTCCCTCTGGTAACCGTCAGTTTGTTCTCTATAGTTAAGAGTCTGTTTCTTGCTCTGTCTCTCTCTCTCTCTTATTTCCCCCCTTTGCTCGTTTGTTTTCTTTCTTAAATTCCACATATGAGTGAAATCCTATGGTATTTGTCTTTCTCTGTCTGACTTATTTCACTTAGCCTAATACCCTGTGGCTCCATCCACATTGTTGCAAATGGCAAGATTTCAATGAATGGTTATTCTTTACTTTCTGTCTAATTTGCCTAGACAGCAAAGCCTAGGCTTTACCAGACTAATTTGTTGTGCTTTATATTGGCTTTTTTCTGTCCTTCATTTTCTGAAGGAAAAAAAAAGGAATGAATTTTTCTCACTCAAGTTCTTTGCCATCATGCTGCTTTCTCGGTTTATGTTTATGTTTTATTGTTAAAATGTTTTTTAATGTTTATTTATTTTTGACAGAGAGAGAGAGAGAGAGAGACAGAGCATGAACAGGGGAGGGGCAGAGAGAGAGGGAGACACAGAATCTGAAGCAGGCTCCAGGCTCTGAGCTGTCAGCTCAGAGCCCGACATGGGGCTCAATCCCACAGACCACAAGATCATGACCTGAGCTGAAGTCGGACACTCAACCGACTGAGCTACCCAGGCGCCCCTATGTTTTATTGCTAAACAAGTAACCACTATTATTTCTCAAACACCTATGATCTTATCTTCATCAAGTGTCCAAATCTCTAACAACATCTTTGATTTTTGCCTCCCCCAAATCAGGCATAATTATAGAAAAAATAAATAAAATAAAATAAAATTCAATCTTTAGGATCCTCTTTGCATCCGAAACCATCTTTGAGATGTCACACAGGGTCCCTGGGAATTCACAAAGATCTCTTCTTGGGCACCTGAATGGCTCAGTTGGAGGAGTGTGCGACTCTTGATCTTGGGGTTGTGAGTTGAAACCCCACGTTGGGTGTAGAGATGACTTAAATAAATAAACACTTTCATAAAGAAACAAATACCAACAAAAACCCCCAAAGATCTCTTCTTTTGCTTTCTAAAAAAAAAAAGATGCTAGAAATACTTCAGCTTATCTGATGTGTTGCTATCAATGAGTTGCATGGGAAAAGTTGGCAAATCAGAAGAGATCCTTAGGCTTCCCTAGGTTAAATTTGTATGGTTGGAGCACCTGGGTGGCTCAGTCAGTTTAGCGTCTGACTCTTTATTTTGGCTCAGGTCATGATCTCATGGTGCATGAGTTCAAGCCCTGCATCAGACTCTGCACTGGTGATGCAGAGCCTGCTTGAAATTCTCTCTCTCTCCCTCTCTCTGCCCCTTCCTCTCTCTCTCTCTCTCTCTCTCTCTCTCTCTCAAAATAAATAAACTTTTAAAAATAAATAAATTTGTATGGTTAAAGTATTATTAATATAAATATTTTAGAAAGTAGTATATGGTTCATGGGAAGTCCCTGGAGATGTGTGCCCTTGCTTTTCAGGAGGAAGCTCAGAGGAAACACTAACCAAAACTCTTATGAAATATTTCTGTTGACTTTTCCTATATTTGTCAAAGTCCTGGTGGCACTTTGCCTGCCGGTGTTAGACGACAGCAATATAGAGTTATTAGCCATAACATCAGTTATCGTGACATTGTAAATGTTTATTTGGTCACAACCTTACTTCTTATATTTCAATCTCGCATCTTCTAGGCCAGTTGTTCTCAATGCACATCAGACTTAGTTATAAAGTTTTATTAAAATACAGATGTTTAGGGATGCCTGGGTGGCTCAGTCGGTTAAGCATCTGACTTCAGCTCAGGTCATGATCTCACAGTCCGTGAGTTCAAGCCCCACGTCGGGCTCTGTGCTGACAGTGCAGAGCCTGGACCTTGCTTTGGATTCTGTGGTCTTCCTCTCTCTCTGTGCCTCCCCCATTCATGCTCTGTCTCTTTCTCAAAAATAAATAAACATTACAAAAAAAAATATAGATGTTTAGGGGCGCCTGGGTGGCTCAGTGTGTTAAGTGTCCAGGTTCGGTTCAGGTCATGATCTCATGGTTCATGAATTTGAGCCCCACGTCGGGCTCTGTGCTGACAGCTCAGAGCCTGGATCCTGCTTCGGATTTTGTGTCTCCTTCTCTCTCTCTGCCCCTCCCCTGCTCTCTTGCTCTCTCTCTCTCTCTCTCTCTCTCAAAAATAAACAGTAAAAAAAACTTAAAAAATACAGGTGTTTAGAACTTGCTCCCGACTTACTGAATTGCTTTACTTGTTATTCTTGTCATATTATGTATACTATGCCTCAGGCATATTACATCTCAACATTTTTTTCTTCTATAAAACTTTTAGGGGCACCTGGATGGCTCAGTCAGTTAAGTGTCCGACTTTGGCTCAGGTCATCATCTCATGGTTCGTGGGTTCGAGCCCCGCATAGGGCTCTGTGCTGACAGTGCAGAGCCTGCTTGGGATTCTCTTTCTTCCTCTTCCTCTCTCTCTGTCCCTCCCCCACTCGTGCTTTTTCTCTCTCAAAATAAATAAACTTAAAAAAAGAATAAAAGATCCTCCTAGTGCTCTTATCACTTAGGAAATTATAAAGGTTTCAGGAGCTCTGTGCCAGGAACTGGGAGCAGAGACCGATTTATATTTTCAATTTTTTTTAATTTTTTAATGTTTATTATTTTTGAGAGAGAGAGAGACAGAGGGCAAGCAGGGGAGGGTCAGAGAGAGAGAGGGACCCAGAATCCAAAGCAGGTTTCAGCCTCCAAGCTGTCAGCACAGAGCCCGACACGGGTCTCAAACTCACGAGCCATGAGATCATGACCTGAGCCGAAGTTGAACGCTCAACCGACTGAGCCACCCAGGCGCCCCTTTTTTTTTAATTTTACTTTTTTTAAAAAACTTTTTTAGTGTTTATTATTTTTGAGAGAGAGAGAGAGACAGTATATTTTCTATTATCACACAGTACCATGGCTCTTTGGAACCTGTTTGTACTGGAAAAACATAGATCTTCTTGCCTCTTCAAGTCCCTAATACCATTTATTTAATGCTGGTCACATCTTACTCATGACACTGCATCATCCATTAGACTGCCCATCAATACTGGCTCTAGTGACTCCTCCTACAGAAGTTGTTCCTGTGTTTTGTTGATAAGGACCACAAAAGCAAGCCTTAGGCAGAGTATGCAGGGAAACGTAAACAATCCTTCATGTTAAATTTGCTGTTTGGAATTTTATGGTATCAGTATAAAAACACACATCTTCTTGGGGCACCTGGGTGGCTCAGTTGGTTAAGCACCCGACTCTTCATCTTGGCCCAGGTCATGATCTCATGATGCATGAGTTTGAGCCCCGCATCGGGCTTTGCACTGACAGTGGGGAGGCTGCATGGGATTCTGTCTCTCCGTCTCTCCATCCCTCACCTGCTTGCTCTGTGTGTATGTCTGTCTCAAAATAGATAGACTTCATTTTTTTAAGTTTATTTATTTTGAGAGACGGACATGGCACAAGTGGGGGAGGGGCAGAGAGAGAGGGATGGAGAGAGAGAATTCCAGGCAGGCTCCGTGCTGCCAGTGGGGCTCAAACCCACAAAGCTGTGATATCATGACCTGAGCTGAAATCAAGGGTCAGATGCTTAAACGACTAAGCCACCCAGGAGACCCAATAAATAGACTTTAAAAAAAGCCAACATGGGACGCCTGGGTGGCTCAGTCAGTTAAATGTCTGCCTTTGGCTCAGGTCATGATCTTATGGTTCGTGGGTTCAAGCCCCATGTCAGGCTCTCTGCTGTCAGTGCAGAGCCTGCTTCGGATCCTCTGTTTCCCTCTCTTTGCCCCTGACTCACCCACTCTCTCTCTCTCAAAAAAAAAAAAAAAAAAAGAAAGAAAGAAAGAAAGAAAGAAAAAAAAACAACCCAACACATCTTCTAACAACGTCTTCTCTTGAACTCTTTAGCCAATAATCACTGCATTCCTAGAGTGATATCTACCGCAAGCTTAATTGGACCCCTGCCTTCCACATCCCGCCACCAGTGGGGAGCATGGGCAGAGGGCCCATGGCAGAGTGAGAAAAGAAGTCGCATTTGTACAGAGAATGTCCATTACTCATCTGGAATGGCTTGAGACTGACCTGGGAGAGCACGATGTCACCACATTGATGAACAAAGACAACGTGTTGGAGCACTAGTCTCAAAGTCCTTGGAGGAGTTGGGCATGGCCAAGAGGACTACCTGACACCCGATGCAGAGCCTGTGGAGGGAGTGACTTCCCTGGGTGCCAGTGGCAACAGACAAACAGGGTCCTGTCCCCACCTCTACCACCCGTGGGTGCTCTAGGCTGGAGGCGGCCGCACAATTGGAATGATGATGTGTAGGGGTTGATACATGGACCTACATATGCAGCTCAAGCCCAAGACTTGGCAGTGGATATAGTTCAAACCTATAGCTTCGAATGTGGCCTATGAAAGAACAAGAGCTGCTCAAAATCAGCCTGCCATCACCATTCCGATGGCCCAGCCTCATGATGTCCTTTGAGAGAAATGCCACACCAGTCAATGGGAGCAGTCACTTGCCATGTCGCCCCCCTGGAACTGGCCACGGAGCACTGGGTCAACACCAGAGGTATGAGAAGCGGAGTTCGTCAGGGCATCTGTCTGACCCCGTACGTAAGGTAGGGGGTGAGAGAGCATCTCCAAAAAGGAGAAATGGGGACCAGGGCCCACGTGGGTCCTGGTCCAGACCTGGGGCCCTTCACTCAAGTGGTACTTCTGGCTCCAGCCAGAAACAGCCACCAGAGGGGGTTTTAGACCGCTTTGAGGGAGGCACCCCAAAACATGGGGACCCTGTGGCTCAGGGACCAGAGCGGCGGTTCTGCTTGTACTGCCTTGTGACATACATGCAAAATACATTCCATGTAACATATATACTACATATACAATTCCATTTATTTGTTTATTTATATTTTATTTATTTTTTTAAAATTTTTAATGTTTATTCATTTTTGAGAGACAGAGCGTGAGCGGGGAAGGGGCAGAGGGAGGGAGACACAGAATCTGAAGCAGGCTCCAGGCTCCCAGCTGTCAGCACAGAGCCCAACATGGGGCTCGAACTCACGAACTGCGGGACCATGACCTGAGCCGAAGTTGGATGCTTAACTGACTGAGCCACCCAGGCGCCCCTTATTTATTTACATTTGAGAGAGAGAGAGAGAGAGAGAGAGAGCATGTGAACAGGGGAGAGGGGCAGAGGGGGAGAGAGAGAGAGAGAGAGAGAGAGAGAGAGAGAGAGAGAGAGAGAATCTTAAGCAGGCTCCATGCCCAGCACAGAGCCTGACGTGGAGCTCGATCCCACGACTCTGGGGTTGTGACCTGAGCTGAAATCAAGAGTTGGACGCTCAACTGACTGAGCCACCCAGGTGCCCCCCCCACCATATCATCTTTCTTTAGGAAATTATTAAAGTTAACTTGTAACATATTAGAGTGGTGGTTTTAGAATACATCCGTGAATTCTGTAATATTCCTCCACTCAAGAGATGGTGCTTAGGGGCACCTGGGTGGCTCAGTCTGTTAAGTGTCTGACTTTGGCTCAGGTTGTGATTTCACAGTTTATGGGTTGGAGCCCCACATCAGGCTCTGCACTGACAGTGCAGAGCCTGCTTGGGATTTCCTCTCTCTCCCTTTCTCTGCCCCTCCCCTGATCATGCTCGCACTCTCTCTCTCTCTCTCTCTCTCAAAATAAATAAACTTTAAAAAAAGAGAGGTGGTGCTTAATTCCCCTCCACTTGAGCGTGGGCTAGACTTAGTGTCTCACTTTTTTTCAATATATGAAATTTATTGTCAAATTGGTTTCCATACAACACCCAGTGCTTCTCACTTTTTTTTTTTAATGTTTATTTTCGAGAGACAGCATGAGCAGGGAAGGGGCAGAGAGCAATGGAAACACAGAATCCGAAACAGGCTCCAGGCTCCGAGCTGTCAGCGCAGAGCCCAACGCGGGGCTCGAACTCACAAACCGCGAGATGATACCCTGAGCTAAAGTCGGACACTTGACTGACTGAGCCACCCAGGCACCCCAGTGTCTCACTTTTTTTAATGTTTATTTATTTTTGAGAGAAAGAGAGAGAGAGAGAGCAAGCAGAAGCAGGGGAGGAGCAGAGAGAGAGGAAGACACAGAATCTGTGGCAGGCTCCAGGCTCTGAACTGTCAGCACAGAGCCTGATGCGGGACTTGAACTCACAAACTGCGAGATCATAACCTGAGTCGAAGTCAGCCGCTTAAGCAACTGAGCCACCCACGCGCCCCTTGTGTCTCACTTGTAATGAACAGAATTTGGTGCAGTGACAATGTATAACTGCCAACACTAGTTCATAAAAAGCATCCATTAAAGCTTCTTTCTTGCTTGCTCCAGTGTTCACTCGTGTGCTGGTGCATGTGCGCTCTCTCTCTCTCTTCCTCTCTCTCCCCTGCCCTCCCTCAATTCCATTCTCCCTCTCTCTCTCTCCCTGTCTCCCTCTCTTCCTCCTCACTCTTCCTTCCTCCTCCCTGCTCTAGGAGAAGCCAGACATCATGTGTGAGGACATATCAGGAAGCCCTGTGGAGGGGCCCATGTGGTCAGGAACTGAGGCTTTCTGCCAACAGTCATATGACTGAGGCTCAAAAGCAGATCCTTCTGTGCAAATGAGCCTTTAGTGAGACCACAGCCCCAACCACCATTCTGGCTGAAATCTCATAAGAGAGCTGGAGTCAGAAGCACCCAGCTAAGGCACTCCTGAACTCCTGGCCCTCTGAAAACGTGCAAGATAATACACTTTTGTGGTTTTAAGCCACTGAGTTTTGGGGATGATTTTGCACAACAAAAGATAGCTAGTACAAATACTATTGGTTAAAAATGTTCAGTAAAGCTTCATAAATTCGGGCCTCCAGTTCAACGGTGGATGAATGGAGAAAACAGAGGGGGATTTGTTTAGTGTCTGAAATGGAAAGATCTTCATGTTTAAGTTTGTCAGCTGCTACCATTTGTATAGAGGTTGTGCTAATAACAGTTCTATATCATTCTTAAAGCCCCGCCAAAGAGCTATTGAATAATTCTCATTCACCATGAGTTATTGGATATATTTAAAAACATGAAACTGAATTTAGAGACTATACTTAATCTATAATTAAAGCTTGCAGGGACACCTGGGTGGCTCAGTCAGTTAAGCATCTGACTTCAGCTCAGGTCATGATCTCACAGTTAATGAGTTCCAGCCCCACATAGGGCTCTGAGCTGACAGCTCGGAGCCTGGAGCCTGCTTTGGATTCTGTGTCTTCCTCTTGCTCTTTGCCCCTCCCCTGCTTGTGCTCTGTCTCTCTCAAACGTAAATAATTATCTTTCCCGCTAATCTGGGTGTTTGTTTATATTTTTGTACAGAGATTGCTTTCCATAGACACACTCAAAGACTCACCAGAGTTATTACGCAGATTGAGGGATAAGGCAGAGCCATGAGATGTCAGGACCTGGGGTTCCTGGGTCAAGGATGGGAGGAGAACCACCTGCCCATTAGGAATACCCATTTTAGACTTTACTGCTTCCTGGAATCACCTCCCAGGACTAGGATGAGGCAAATAAGTGTCTAGAGTGCAGAATTTATTTATTTTTTATTTTTTTAAGGTTTTATTTTTGGGGCACCTGGGTGGCTCAGTCAGTTAAGCGTCTGACTCTTGGTTTTGGCTTGGGTCATGATCTTGGCACATTTCATGGGATCAAGCCTCATGTCAGGCTCTGTGCTGACAGCTCTCTTGGGGTTCTCTCTCTACCTCCCTCTCTCTGTCCCTCCCCCACTTGTGCGTGTGTGCACACGCACACACACACACACAAACTTTCAAAAATAAATAAACTTAAAAAAAAAATTATTTTGGGGTAATCTCTACACCCGAAGTGGGGCTCTAACTCACAACCCTGAGATCAAGAGTGTCTATAGTGGAGAGAGAGAATCACAAGAGATAATGCATGTAATGTACTTACCATGGTGCCTGCAACATAACAAGTGCTCAGTGAAAATTGGAAGCTACTGTCAATAATCATTATTATTCAACAATGAGGTATCTTGGTACACCTGAAACAGGATGTTGTGGGTTGAATTGTGCCCCTCCACCAGAAAGATACAGTTGACCCTTGGACAATGCAAGGGTTAGGGGCCCCAATCCCCTGCACAGTTGAAAATCCTTGTATATGGATGCCTGGGAGGCTTAGTCGGTTAAGCATCTGATTCTTGATTTTGGCTCACATCATGATTTCATGGTTCATGAGATCGAGCCCCATGTCAAGCTCTGTGCTGACAGCACAGTCTGTTTGGGATTCTCTGTCTCCCTCTCTCTCTGTCCGTCCCCTTCTCTCTCTCTCTCTCTCTCTCTCTCACACACACACTCTCTCTCTCTCTCAAGATAAATAAATAAACGTTTTTTAAAAAACGGAAATCCATGTATAACTTTTGACTCCCCCCCAAATTAACTACTAAGAGCCTAATGTTTTTTTAATGTTTATTTATTTATTTTGAGAGAGAGAGAGAGAGGAGGGTAGGGACAGAGAGAGAGGGGAGAGAGAATCCCAAGCAGGCTCCATGCTGTCAGCACAGAGCCAGACATGGGGCTCAAACTCATGAACCGTGAGATAATGACCTGAGCCAAAACCAAGAATTGGACACTTAACCGACTAAGCCACCCAGGTGCCCAGAGACCTGTTGACAAGAAACCTTACTGATAACATAAACTGTTGGTTAATACATATTTTTTATGTTCTATGTATTACATACTATATTCTGAAAATTAAATAAACTAGAGAAAATGTTATTAGGAAAATCATAAGGAAGAGAAAACACATTTACGGTACTGTCCTTTTTTATCAAAAAAATCTATGGGCACCTGGCTGTCTCAGTGGTAAGAGCATGTGACTCTTGGTCTCAGGGTTGTGAGTTTGAACCCCATGCTGGGTATAGAGATTACTTATATAAATAAACAAGCAAACAAACAAACAAACAAAGTTAAAAAAATCTGCATATAAGTGGACCCATGCAATTCAAACCCTTGTTATTTAAACTGTATGTTCAAGTCCTAACCCCTAGTACCTGCGGATGTGACCTTATTTGGAAATCAGATTGTTACAGATGTAAATTAAGATGAGGTCATACAGGATTAGGGTGGGCCCTAAATCTAATCACTGGTTTCCTTATAAGAGACACAGGGGGGGGTGCCTGGCTGGCTCAATCAGTAGAGTGTGCGACTCTTGATCTCAGAGTTGTAAGTTTGAGCCCCACATTGGGTACAGAGACTACTTAAAAATAAAATCTTTTTAAAAAGAGAGGGAGAGAGGGGTGCCTCGGTGGCTCAGTTGGCTCTTGGTTTTGGCTCAGGTCATAATCTTACAGCTTTGTGAGTTCAAGCCCCGCACTGGGCTCTGTGCTGGCAGTGCGGAGCCTGCTTGGGATTCGCTCTCTCTCTCTCTCTCTCTCTCACTCTCTCTCTGCCCCTCCCCCACTTGTGCTCTCTCTGTCTCTCTCAAATAAAGTAAACTTTAAAAAAATAAGAAGAAAAGAGATAGAAATACACACAGGGAGAAGGTCATGTGACATATGACAATGGAGGCAGAAATCAGAGCGATGCATCAGCAAGCTGGGAAGCACCAAAGATTGCTGGGAGTCACCAGAAGCTGGACGAGGCAAGAAAGGATCTCCCTCTTAGAGCCTTCAGAGGGAGCATGGCTCTGCCGACACCTTGATTTCAGACTTCTGACCTCCAGAACCATTAAATAATAAGTTTCTGTTGTTTTAAGAGAAAAAGACTCTGCAAACATTTACTGGGAGCCTACTCTGTGCCAGACCCTGGAGATACCATGGTGAGTAGGGTAAGGACCGTGCCTCTGAGGAGTGGGTGGCAATACCGGCAAGAAAGCAACGGACGGAGGGGCTTTGAGAACGATGGCGTGGTAGTATGCGGGAGATGCTTTGTGTCTGGGTTCGACACACACAAAAAAGGGAAAAGGTGCATGGGGCTAGGTCTAGAGGGAGGCAGGAGCAAGCCTCTAAGGCTCTTCTCCCGGTGGACTCACACATGACACACTTAATTCTTCCAGCAATAAACTGTGACATCACATCTGAAATATTGTCTGCAGGGAAACTCAAAGATTTTTTTTTTTTTTAAATCAGGGGCCAGTTACGTGGTCACCCTTTGGCTAGCGTGTACAAAAATCCCAGATCCCCAGAAGGAAAGCAGGTGTTCAGCAGAAACCACAGTGTTTGTACAGTTTAGGCAGAGTGAGTCACTCATCATTTAGAGAATGGTGGGAACCCTCCTGAAATCTAAGTTGCCACCTGTAGCTGTCAGCTTGGGCTACCATACGGGATACCACAAACTGGGTGGCTTAAACAACAGAAATTTCCTTTCTCACAGTTCTGGAGGCTAGAAGTCTGAGATCAAGGTGTCACCAAGGTTGGTTTCTGGGGAGGACCATCTTCTTGCTATGTTCTCGCATGGCCTTTCCTCTATGTGTGCACGGGCAGAAAGAGAGATGTCTGGGAGAGATCTCTTCTTATAAAGACACCAGTCCTATTGGATTAGGGCCCCTCTTATGACCTTATTTAACCTTGATACTGCCTCAAAGGCTCCATCTCCAAATACTGTCACATTGGGGGGTCAGGGCTACAACATAGGAATTTGGGAGGGGTGGGGGGGGACACAATTCAGTTCATAACACTAACCAAAGGCCAACCTCACAAGCAGGTCTTTCTTAAAAAGATTGTTAACGCTTATTCATTTTTGAGAGGCAGAGAGTGACTGAGCACAAGCAGGGGAGGGCCAGAGAGAGAGGAGACACAGAATCCGAAGCAGGCTCCAGGCTCTGAGGTGTCAGCACAGAGCCCGATGCGAGGCTCGAACTCACGAACCGTGAGATCATGACCCGAGCCAAAGCTGGACACTTAACCAACTGAGCCACCCAGGTACCCCACGAACAGGTCTTTCTAAGGACAACAGTCTCCAAACTGCAATGCTAACTCTTCCCTGCATAAGCTCCACACCAGATTCTGGAAGCCTTGAAATGACTGCTAATTACATTGCTCCATGGGAGGAAGGGGGCCCCATTTGGTGCTTGTAGTCTAGATTATAATAGCTCTGTCCCCGTGTGTTGAGAACCTTCCTGTTACCTTGGCCACAGCTATGAGACCAGAAGTTGATGTGTGAGCAGAAGGCAACCCAACATGGACATGATCTAACAACTCCCCCCGATAGGGACATGCATATTGGGGTGACAGTGATCAAAACCTCCCTTTGAGAAGTGACATGAGTGGGAGGCATGGCAGACAGCAGTTGATGACGTGAGCTTTGGAGTAAGACAGTGAAGTTCAAGCTGGATTGGACTTGTGGCTCTGAAGCTCTTATTGGCATGACCCATGCTGCTATTTCAGAAATATTTGAATAATGCTTTATTTTTTTTAAAGATGTTATTATTAAGCAATCTCTACATCCAACATGGGGCTTGAACCTAAGACCCTGAGATCAAGAGTTGCACACTCCACCAAATGAGCCAGCCAGGCACCCCAATATTTGAAGAATGCTTTCAATGAATGCTTGTCCTTGGTGGACTTAATGTGTCAAGTCCCAGTTTCATCCTTTGCAAAACTTACGATGGTAATAATATTCTCACAAAACTGTATAATATGTTCAATGATTAAAGTTCTTGGGGCACCCAGCTGGCTCAGTGGGTGGAGCAGGCAACCCTTGGTCATGAGTTCGAGCGCCACGTTGGGTGTAGAGATTAAAAATAAAATCTTAAAAAAAAAAAAAACCCGTCAGGGACAAAGGACCGTGAACTGTGGGTCATATGAAGGCTGATGATTTTCTAGTTATGCTGAGCTGTTCTGGGGCTGCACTGAGCCATCAGCTTTGGAAGTTATGGAATTCCAAATGACCAGGTGGCACGATGAGACAGCAAGAATATTCCTGATCTTCCCATATGTTCTCGTGAATCCTTATAACAAATCTCCAGCATTAACAATATGTGTAGATTTGTAGTAGTCGGTTTCCTGGAAGCCTAAAGAAAAGGAGCACCCACACAAACACCAACTGACAACATAGCAAATGGCCAGAAAGCAAAGAACGACATAGTTCAGAATTTAGCACTGGAAATGCAGAATAATTCCAGAAGCACTTCTAATGCTAAATGGGACAGTTCATAATAATGCTCTGTCATAACTCTGTATGTACTTAAAAATTTTTTTTAATGTTTTTTTCTTGAGAGGGAGACAGAGCACGAATAGGGGAGGGGCAGAGAGACACATGGAAGCAGGCTCCAGGCTCTGAGCTGTCAGCACAGAGCCCGACGTGGGGCTCAAACTCACAAACCAAGAGATCATGACCTGAGCCGAAGTCAGATACTTAACTGACTGAGCCACCCAGGCACCCCAATCTTTATGTACTTAATAACAGAGTGGCAAGATGCAAAATGTATAACTTCCAGGAAATGCAAGAGATAAATGGTGGAAACACAACAGCAGCAGGAGACTTTATATATTTATCAGCCTAGGGTAGATGTCATCGATACAGCAAATATAGTATAATTAGGGGCACCTGGCTGGCTCCATCAGAAGAGCATGGGACTCTTGATCTCAGGGGTCATGAGTTTGAGCCCCACGTTGGGTGTACAGATTACTAAAAAAAATAGTATAATTAATAAAACTATATCAACTTTATTCTCTTATAACCATGAATGTGTCTTTTAGTAAGTGACTATGGAACATTAAAAATCATTGACCCTCAGGCTGACTCAGTCTGTGACTCAGTCAGTGGAGCATGTGAGTCTTGATCTCAGGGTTGTGAGGTCGAGCCCCACGTTTGGTGTAGAGATTACTTAAAAATAAAAATTTTTAAAAATAATAATCAGGGGCACCTAGATGGCTCAGTCCGTTGAGTGTCTGACTTCGGCTCAGGTCATGATCTCGTGGTCAGTAAATTCAAGCCCCGCGTTGGGCTCTGTGCTGACGGCTCAGAGCCTGGAGCCTGCTTCAGATTCTGTGTCTCCCTCTCTTTTTGCCCCATCCCCGCTCACACTCTGTTCTCTCTCTCAAAGTTGAATAAAACGTTAAAAAAAGTAATAATCATTGACCCTCATATTAAGCCACAAAGAAAAGTTTAATAAATTCCCAAAAGGAGAATGGGTACACACCACGTTCTCCGACCATAATGCAATCAACTTAGATTCTTTTTTAATAGTTTGGAAAAAAACTGTAAAACAAAATATCTCTTCAACAACTCTTGCATCAATATATCAACAAACCAAAATATTCAAGAAATCTAGAATAAGAATATTTAAAATTTTTCTGTAATGAAAACATTACACATCAAAATGTATAGAGTATAGCTAAACGTGATCTCAGAGCAAAATTAATAGTTTAAGATATACTATACAAGTTATGTTGAGAAATTTCTAAACGACTAACTATACCAAAACCCAAATCAGTAGACAAGTGATAAGCTGAGAGAGACATGTGGAATACAAGAAAGACAACAAAGGGTGCCATATTGTGATTTATAAAGAATTTGGCCATTCCTTTCTCACATATATTTGGTCTTTGTCCAGGGTTCCTGACTCACAGCTCTGTAAACTCTTGGAATTTCCTAAGTGAGGGAAGCGGAAAAGGTGTCTTTTGTTATGTTAACAAAGAGACTTTGGAAAACACCTTAGGATAGGGGCTGGTTGCCAAGGGAACCCACCCTGTGTTTAGAAGTTTGGAAATTTCAAAATAAACATTAAAAATTTTTTAAAAGGGTGGGGGGCACCCGGGTGGCTCAGTCGGTTAAGCGTCCAACTTTGGCTCAGGTCATGATCTCGTGGTTCATGAGTTACAGCCCATTGTCAGGCTCTGTGCTGACAGCTCAGAGCCTGGAACCTGCTTCAGATTCTGTCCCCCTCTCTCTCTGCACCCCCCCCCCCCCGCTCATGTTCTCTCTCTCCCAATAATAAATAAACATTAAAATTTAAAAAAAATGTTTCACTGAGTTCTGTGAGCCGCTCTAGCAAATTAGTGGAACCGAAGGAGGGGGTGGTGGGAACTTCCAATTTGTAGGCCTCTTCCATTCTCCTTAGGATGGTGACCTTGCCTAAACCAACAGATTCCTTCTTAATAATTTCTGGCTTCCGGGGATTGCAGAGGGGCTGGAGATTGAGAGCAATCACCAACCTCAGGCATTTCATCAATCACACCTATGTAATGAAGCCTCCATAAAAACCTAAATGAACGGGGTTCAGGGAACTTCGGGTTGGTGAACACGTGGGAATTTGGGGAGAGTAGCGTGCTCAGGGAAGGCTTAGAGGCTCTGAGCCCTTCCCCCATTACCTCACCTTATGTATCTCTTCCATCTGGCTATTCCTCAGTCATATGCTTCCATAATAAACTGGTAATCTAGGGAGTAAAATGTTTCTGAAATAGCCGCATGGGTCATGCCAATAAGAGCTTCAGTAAAGTAAAGGCAGAGAGGGAGTAGAGAAAAGGAATGTCACCTTTAACCAGTCAACATGGGAATTTCCTGGGCGGTACTAGGAAATGTACTGGTAGGCCTCTTCCATTCTCCTTAGGATGGTGACCTTGCCTAAACCAACAGATTCCTTCCTAATAATTTCCTTTTCTCTACTCCCTCTCTGCCTTTACTTATTTTTTTTTAGAAGAGAGTGTATGGGGGTGGGAGGAAGGAGCAGAGGGAGAGTGAGAGAACTTCTCATTTCAGAGCCTGACATGGGGCTCATGGGGCTAATGAGACTAACGGGACTCATGGGTCTCCATCCCACGACCCTGGATTCATAACCCGAACCGACATCAAGGATCAAATGCTCAACTGACTGAGACACCTAGGCGCCACCCCCCTGCCTTTAAAAACCTTTCCTTTTCCGTAGCCCTTTGGAGTTCCCCTCTACTTGTTAGACCAGATGCTGCCCAATTCATGAATCAATTAATAAAGCCCATTAGATAATTTAAAATTTATTCAGTTACATTTCTGTTATTTAACAATATAAAATAGTAATAAAAAATGAAAAGTCAATTTAAAAAGTAAGATAAAATAGGGGCGCCTGGGTGGCTCAGTCGGTTAAGCGTCCGACTTCAGTTCAGGTCATGATCTCACAGTTTGTGGGTTCGAGCCCCATGTCAGGCTCTGTGCTGACAGCTCAGAGCCTGGAGCCAGCTTCTGATTCTGTTTCTCCCTCTCTCTCTCTCCCCCTCCACCACTCATGCTCTGTCTGTCTGTCTCTCTCTCTCTCTCTCTCTCAAAAATAAATATTTTTTAAAATTTTTAAAAAAAGATAAAATGGCTTCTTATGGGATGATGGGGATGGTAGAAGAGGGAAGAGACAGGAGGAGAAGGTAGATTTCTCTGAACATGCCACACTACTATTGGGTTTGGAACCATGTAAATACAATAATTGTATTATACAATTATATTCTACTTTAAAAGTCTTGTCATACCCCAAAACAAGAAGTTATAGAAGATTACTGGGATTGTATCAACCAAGTTTGTTTGTTTGTTTTTAAAAGTTTATTTATTTTGAAAGAGAGAGAGCACAAGCAGACGAGGAGCAGAGAAAAGGAGAGACAGAATTCCAAGCAGGCTCTGTGCCATCAGCGCAGAACCCGATGCGGGGCTCGAACTCACAAATGGTGAGATCGTGACCTGGGCTGAGACCAAGAGTTGGATGCTTAACCAATTGAGCCACTTAGGTGCCCCTGTATCAACCAAGTTTAAAAGGCTCCCACTGGCCAAAGATGGATCAGCCCAAGCACCAAAAAGAATAGTAACTGCAATGGATCGAAATACATCAACTGGCCATGAGATCATAATGACGCTAAAAAATATCATCGGCTACCTTTGGAGGATGCTAGTGAACCAGCTCATTATTCTGAGAGGTGGCACATAATGAGAGGTTAAAAAAAAAAAAAAGTACGTGACTAGATTATCGATATTAAAAAATTATTGTTGGGGCGCCTGGGTGGCTCAGTTGGTTGAGTATCCGACTTTGGCTCAGGTCATGATCTCACAGTCTGTGAGTTCAAGCCCCGTGTCAGGCTCTGTGCTGACAGCTAGGAGCCTGGAGCCTGCTTTGGATTCTGTGTCTCCCTCTCTCTGACCCTCCCCCACTCACACTCTGTCTCTCTTTCTCAAAAAAAAAAATAAACATTAAAAAATATTGTTTAATTTTTGAGATAGGACAATGATACAGGGCTAACTTGTTCAGAAATTATCGCTCATAGCAACATGTTGAAGTATTTATGGATAAGATGAAATGGTATCTGGGTTTGTTTCAAAGTAATCCCGTGGAGGGGCGCCTGGTTGGTTCAGTCGGTTAAGCTTCCAACTCTTGATTATGGCTCAGGTCATGCTCTCAGGGTCATGGGATTGAGGTTCCCATTGGGCTCAGCGCTGAGTGTGAAGCCTGCTTGGGATTCTCTCTCTCCCTCTCTACCCTCCCCCCCTCTTAAAAATAAATAAACATTTTTAAAAAACCCAACGTAATCCAGTGGGGGTGGAGAAGTGGGTCAAGGCTATGGGTGAAAGTAAGTAAGTTTTTGTAAGTTGATAAATGTTGAAACCGGATAATGAATACACAGAGGTCAGTCATACAGTTCTCTATACTTTTCTGTATGTGTGAATTTTTCCATAATAGAAATATAATTCTATAAGGAGGCAAAGGTGTAAGCAGTGGTTTATACCTATACGGAGAGCCTGACTCAGGCCCACGTTGCTAACTATGATGTCTTAAATTGTTTTGTTTGGTTATGGAAAACAAAAAAGGCAGGAAAGTCATGAAGTTTTTGTTGGCCTGGGGAAGAACCAGAACTGCTACAGAGAGATGGGGACATTTAGGTAATGTCTTTCAAAAAAATGAGTCTAAGCTTTTGCCCACAATTCCTACCCAAAGATGGAGTATGGGCAAACACATGGTGATCTAGAATTCTATGTCATTTCTTGCAAGAGTGAAAGGAGCTTCTGGAGCCAGATAGCCTGGGTGCAAATGTCGGTTCTGCCACTTATTGTGTGGTTCTGGGTAGGTTGCTCAAACTCTCTGTGCTTCAGTTTCTTCATCTACCTACCTCATAGGTTGTTGTGAGGATTAATGAGTTAATATGTGCAAAGTATTTACAACACCAAGTGCCTGGCACATAGTTGGCTATTGTGATCATAGTTGTTGGGGTGTATCGTACAAGGAAGACATGATGACAGATGAGGCGGGAGAAGTGGATAGGGTTGTAGGTTAAAGGAAGGAGTGTGGCTTTTATTTGGCAGGACGTCATTAAAGGGTTTTAAGCAACACTAACAGCTAACACTGCTCATTGGGTACAGAAGCTTCATGTCGTGCAAGTGGTTGAAACATAAATTTCCTATGTGTGCAATTAACTATGAAATGCTTCAGGGCAAGTCGAGAACCTCTGTGTTTACTAGAACCCCAGTAATTCCACATACATACAAAATGCAGTACCATACTAAGCCTAATCTGTCTTTACCCGAAAAAGAAAAGCTAAACATGGGCTGAGCTGCTTTTTCCTTAACAGGAAGTTGATGCCATGTGTCTGGGAAATGACTCATAGGGGGTGACATGACTCAGGATCGTATGAAACTGGGACACCTACAATTTTATGAAGTCACATTTTGTGCATGCTGTATGTATACTGAATATATCAATGGAGTATGTTCTAAGAGTGTGTTCAAAGCTAGCTCTGATTAAGGGCACTGTGCTTCTAAAGCACATAATTCCAGGGGCACCAGGCTGGCTCAGTTGGTGGAGTTGCACATTCCAACTCTTGATCTTGGGGTCGTGAGTTCGAATACCACATTGAGTATAGAGATTACTTAAAAATAAAATCTTAGGGGCACCTGGGTGGCTCAGTTGGTTAAGTGTCTGACTCTTGATTTCAGTTCAGGTCATGATCTCCCAGTTTGTAAGTTCAAGTCCCACATCGGGCTCTGGGCTGACAGTGCAGAGCCTACATGGGATCCTCTCTCTCTCTCTCTCTCTCTCTCTGCCACTTCCCTGCTCAGTCTCTATCTCTCTAAATAAATAAATACACTTAAAAAAAATAAGATCTTAAAAAAATAAATAAAAGGCATAATTCCAAGGGTGCCTGAGTGGCCCAGTCGGTTAAGTGTCCTACTCTTGGTTACAACTCAGGTCATGATCTCATGGTTTGTGGGTCTGAGCCCTGCATCTGGCTCTGTGCTGGCAGTGTGGAGCCTGTTTGGGATTCTCTGTCTCTCTCTCTCTCTCTGCCCCCAACTCCCTACTCATGCTCTCTATCTAAAAAATAAATAAAAGTATTAAAAAAATTCTAGGGGCCCCTGGGTGGCTCAGTAAATTAAGCATCTGACTTCAGCTGCTCAGGTCATGATCTCACCGTTTGTGATTTCCAGCCCCATGTTGGGCTCTGTGCTGACAGCTTGGAGCCTGGAGCCTGCTTTGGATCTGTGCCTTCCTCTGTCTCTCTGCCCCTCCCCTGCTCTCTCTCTCTCTCTCAAAAATAAATAAACATTTTAAAAATTAAAAATAAATTCTAAAAAAAAAGGCGTAATCAAATTTTATTTCTACTTTTTATTTTGGCAAATCAGAAACATACCATGAGGAGCACCTGGCTGGCTCAGTAGGGAGAGCATGTGACTTTTGATCTCGGGGTCATGAGTTCGAGCCCACGTTGGGTGTATGGATTATAGAAAGAAAGAAGAGAAAGAAAGAAAGAAAGAAAGAAGGAAAGAAAGAAAGAAAGATAAATGAAAGAGAGAGAGAGAGAGAAGGGTGGGGCACCTGGGTGGCTCAGTCAGTTGAGCATCCAACTTTGACTCAGGTCATGATCTCATGATTTGTGAGTTCGAACCCCACATAGGTCTCTCTGCTATCAGCAGAGATCATCTTTAGATCATCTGTCCCTCTCTCTCTATCCGCCCCTCCCCCTCACTCGCTCTCCCTCTCAAAAATAAATAAAACATTTAAAAGAGAGAGAGAGAAAGAAACAACAAAAGTCTACAGAACAGAAAAAATGAATATTCTATACCCATCACCCAGCTCCTACCATTCTGAACTCATGGCCAATCTAATTTCATCTATATCCCACCTACTATGCACGCCCCAGATTATTTTGAAGCAAATTCCAGACATCATATTATTTCATCTAGAATATGTCAGTATGTATTTTTGAAAGATAAGGACTCTTTAGAGCTAACCTCAATACCATTTTCTCATCTAAAAAAATAATAATTTGTAAATATCATCAAATACACAGTCAGCCTTCACATTGTCATTATTTTGTATATATATTCAGGATGGCTTCATAAGGATGCTGTGTGCCTCCATAATTAAGCACCTGACTGTTGGTTATGGCTTTTTGTGATGTCATCAATCACGGATGAGCCTTGGCGGGATCCATTTAACCACAAGGGGTGGCAAAATGGAATGTTCTGATTCCCTCCTTCCTTCATTTATTAGCCCAAGAGAACTTCCCCCTGGCCAACTCTGGCTTGTATAAGAAAAACAGGTCAACAGCTCAATTCTTTCCCTGTATTTACCAGTTTTCAATATAAAGAGTTGTTTCCCCAAGCATCCTCTCAAGGTAAATAGTGAGCTATTTTTATTTAATGAGCTATTATTATTTATTCAGGAACTTGTGGATTTCATTTCAGTTTTTTATTTTAATTCCAATATAGTTAACATACAGGGTTATATTAGTTTCAAGTGTACCATATAGTGATTCAACAATTCTATATATTTCTCAGTGCTTATCAAGGTAAGCGTACTCTCAATCCCCTTCACCTATTTCAGCCATCCCCCGACCCACCCAACTCCTCTCTAGTAGCCATTAGTTTGTTCTCTATAGTTAATTAAGAGTCTAACTTGTGGATTTTTTTTTTTTAACGTTTATTTATTTTTGGGACAGAGAGAGACAGCATGAACGGGGGAGGGGCAGAGAGAGAGGGAGACACAGAATCGGAAACAGGCTCCAGGCTCTGAGCCGTCAGCCTAGAGCCCGACGCGGGGCTCGAACTCACGGACCGCGAGATCGTGACCTGAGCTGAAGTCGGACGCTTAACCGACTGAGCCACCCAGGCGCCCCTGGATCTTATTTTTTAAGATTTTATTTTACATTAATCTCTACACCCAACGCAGGGCTCGAACTTACAACCTTGAGATCAAGAGTCGCTAGCTCTACCGACTGCGCCAGCCAGGCGCCCCAACCTGTGGATTGTAAACACGTTTATATTTAATGTGTTTCGATCCATTGCAATGATCGTCCTCGGCGACGCTCAAATTGTCCCATCCACAATCAGTGGGATCATCTTCAAGTTGGCTTCAGGATCCTTTCTCAGAATTTCCGGATTTTCTGCTTTAACAAAGCATTCCTTTCTTTCTGGTATTGCAGGCTCATCCAGTTTGCCCACATGGCTTGAGCTTTGTCAGAGTTTCCTCTTGGTGACAGTGTTGCTCCAGAAATGCCAAGAAGCCCGCCATCCCTCACACCACCCCCATCGACACACAGTCTCCTCTCCCGCCCTTCGGGTCTGAAAAAAACGCCAGCGAGCTTGAAAGCCTCCTGAAAGGAAGCTGTGCGATGTCAGGTTTGCAGCAAACCTGTTTGCTGCTGGGGTACTTTGCCTGCTTTCTTGGACTCTGAAATCAAATCTCTGAAGTGTCAACAGCAAACACTCATCAGGCATCATTTCTAGAATTCCATTTCTACTCGTCCTAGGCTTTGTAAGTCTGCCCTCCACCTTAGATCCCAGCGATTTTCCCCTGTTGTCCAGAAGTGCTGGACGCTAAAGGCCTGGAGGAAAGAAAGCATCCCCCAGCCAGGAAGCCTGGAGGGCGAGGGCGGGGGCGAGGGCGGGGGCGAGGGCGGGGGCGAGGGCGGGGGCGAGGGCGGGGGCGAGGGCGGGGGCGGAGGCGGGGAGAGCTGGCTGCCACACCTTCCAGGCCCCAGGTGTCCGCCTCCCTGTGTGGATCCAGACACCAGGCCGGGGGTTCTCAAAGTATACTCCGTGGATCAGCAGCATCTGCATCACTGAGAACGTACTAGAAATGCAAATTATCAGACCCCCAACCCAGACCCACTGTGTGGGAACTGGGGATGCGTCCCAGCAGCCCGTGCTTAAGCAAGCCCTCCAGTGGATTCTGAGAATCAGTGCACCAGTTCTGGTGTGTTCAGTGGGAAGTAGCTATTTGGGGCACGTCTTTGGAGGACCGGTCAGATGGTCGGGATCAGTTTATCGCTGCGCACCGTACTCTGCTCAGAGGACGGGCGCGCGCGCACGCTCCGCCAAGGGGAAGGACAGTTTTGTCTTGTGGTTTTATCACTGATATTGGAGCAGGAACCCTTTCTCGCGCCATTTAGGTAGCCTTCCGTTGCTTCTCATTTCTATTACTTTGATTTCAGGAAGAGTGTTCAGTGTAAATAGAAAAATCCACCTCCCCCTGCCAGGAGCTCCTGCCTGGCTCACTGGGAAGCTTGCGACTCTTGATCTCAGGGTCAAGAGTTTGAGCCCCCACATTGGGGATAGAGATTTCTTGAAGAAAAAAAAAGTCCGTGCTACTTGGAGGCTTTTCAGAAAAGAAGGAGCTATATTGTAGAGCTAGAATGGCAAATATAAACCCAACATCCTAGGAATTTCTCATTTCTTTACTTGTTCATACAAACTTTACATGTTTATATATTTCTACATTTCCATGTTTATATTTGCATAAATATGTCCTTATAAAATTGGATTTACTGGAACACATTATTTTAATTTTTTTGTGTGTGTTTATTTTTGAGAGAGAGGGAGACAGAGCAGGAGCAGGGGAGCGGCAGAGAGGGAGACACAGAATCCAAAGCAGGCTCCAGGCTCTGAGCTGTCAGCACAGAGCCGGACATGGGGTTTGAACCCACGAATGGTGAGATCATGACCTGAGACAAAGTCCGACGCTTAACTGACTGAGCCACCCAGGCGCCCCAGGAACACATTATTTTAAAGTTTATTTATTTATTATTGAAATATAATTAACATACAGTGTTATATTAGTTTCAGGTGTACAACATAGTCCTTCAACAATTTGATACACTACTAAGTGCTTATCATGGTAAGTGTAGTCACCATCTGTCACCAAACAACATTATTACAATATTGTTGACTCTATTCCCTAATGCTGTACTTTTCGTCTCTGTAACTTACTTATTTTGTAACTGGAAGCTGGTACCTCTTTTTTTTTTAGTGTTTACCTTTGAGAGAGAGAAAGAACACGTGTGCTTGCAGGAGGAGGAGGGACAGGGGACCCAAAGCAGGCTCAGAACCGACAGCAGAGAGCCAGATGCAGGGCTCAGGCTCACAAACCCAGAGAGCATGACCTGAGCTGAAGTCAGAGGTTTAACCCACTGAGCCACCCAGGTGACGCTGAAAGTTTGTATTTCTTAATCTCCCTTACCTCTATTTGTACATATATCATTTTGGATTGTGCTTTTTCACTTCTGTTTATACTGTTATATAACATGCAATTTTCCAGTGACAATAATTTGCAAAGGCATATTATACAATTTTAAAATAAAAATGTAATAACTATAGTGAAACAATCAGAAATACACATAAAATAAATATTTCAAATCTCAACTTTCTAGAAATATATCCAGTATTATTGGCCTGATTTGCATAATTCCAAACTCTATTTACAACCATTCAGTTATATCTAATATATATGAGCATGGATACAAAATGCCCAAGGCTCATCAGTACTGATGAGCCCTATAAGATATATTTAAGTATATATGTAAGCACATTTATAAACAACAATACATTGTACATTTTTTTCTTTTATACAATTAAGACCATGTCACATACAATGTTCATGCCCTCAATTCATCATTTACCCTCATAATGTCCCTTCTAGCTATTCTCAAAGTGCCTGCTATTTCTTTATTTTTTATAAGTTAAAAAAAGGTGTTTATTCTTATTGGAAATTCAACACATTCATTTGCAAAGTTTAGAACAGTTAGAAATGATAAATAAGCAAATCCTATACCTTTATCCCTCATAAAAAATACACATTTAAAATGTTTAGGTTCAAGGGCACCTGGCTGCCTCAGTCTGTAGAGCATGTGACTATTGATCTCGGAGCTGTGAGTTCAAGCTGCGTGTTGGGTGTAGAGAATACTTAAAACTAAAATCTTTAAGGGGCACCTGGCAGGCTCAGTCGGTTAAACATCCGACTTTGGCTCAGGTCATGATCTCGCGGTTCGTGATTTCAAGACCCACTCAGGTCATGATCTTGTGGTTTGTGAGTTTGAGCCCTGCATCAGGCTCTGCCCTGACAGTGCACAGCCTGCTTCCAGTACTCTGTCTCCCTCTCTCTCTGCCCCTCCCCTGATCACTCACTCTCTCACACAAAAATAAATATTTAAAACAAACAAAACCAAAAAAAATTTTTTTAAGTTTATTTTGAGAGAGAGAGTGAGTGGAGAAAGAGCAGAGAGAGGAGAGAGAGAGAGAGAGAGAGAGAGAGAGTCCCAAGCAGGCCCTGTACTTGCAGCTTGGATCCTGAGGCAGGGCTCAAACCCACGAACCAAGAGATCATGACCTGAGCCAAAACCAAGAGTCAGACACTTAACTGACTGAGCCACCCAGGTGCCCCAACAACAAAAAGAACATTAAAAAAAATAATTTAAATCTTTAAAAATAAATAAAATTTATAGGTGCATTTCATTTTAGGCTTTTATTTTTTTTTATTTTTTTTATTTTTTTAATGTTTTTATTTATCTTTGAGACAGAGAGAGACCGAGCATGAGGAGGGGAGGGGCAGAGAGAGAGGGAGACACAGAATCGGAAACAGGCTCCAGGCTCTGAGCTGGCAGCACAGAGCCCCACGCGGGGCTCAAACTCACGGACCGCGAGATCATGACCCGAGCTAAAGTCCGACGATTAACCGACTGAGCCACCCAGGCGCCCCATAGGCTTTTATAATATTTATATTTTACATAAAAGTGGAATTATTTTCTACAGAGTTTTATATAATATTTCTCCATCATGTTATGATTATTACTCACAAGTTTGTATTTCCAAAATTATCCAAAAAATAAAGGCCTAAACAGGCTAATCCTATTCTTCAGACCTAATGACTTTTTAACTTAATTAGCAGGATGGTTTAATTTAACTAGTAGTATAACCCCTTATTTTTAATCTACCCATATATAGATATAAATATTTTTACAACAAACTATCAGTCTGTATGTACATTTGTTTCACTTCCTGGATTGATTTAGGGGTTTCTATTTCCTGTTTTCTCTCAATGGCTTAGAAGTTATATTTTCTATTCCCATGATTTTAAACTTTTTTTAAAAGTTTATTTATGTTTTTTGGGGGGGGACTGCAAACTGGTACAGCCACTCTGGAAAACAGTGTGGAGGATCCTCAAAAAATTAAAAATAGAACTGCCCTACGACCCAGCAATTGCACTACTAGGTATTTATCCAAAGGATACAGGAGTGCTGATTAGAAGGGGCATATGCATCCCAATGTTTATAGCAGCACTATCGACAATAGCCAAAGTATGGAAAGAGCCCAAATGTCCATCGATGGATGAATGGATAAAGAAGATGTTGTATGTATATACGATGGAGTATTACTGGCGATCAAAAAGAATGAAATCTTGCCATTTGCAAGTATGTGGATGGAACTGGAGGGTGTTATGCTAAGCGAAATTAGAGAAATACAAATATATGACTTCACTCATATGAGGACTTTAAGATACAATACAGATGAACCTAAGGGAAGGGAAGCAAAAATAATATAAAAAACAGGGAGGGGGACAAACCATAAGAGACTCTTTTTTTTTTTTTTTTTTTTTAAATTTTTTTTTTTTTTCAACGTTTTTTATTTATTTTTGGGACAGAGAGAGACAGAGCTTGAACGGGGGAGGGTCAGAGAGAGAGGGAGACACAGAATCGGAAACAGGCTCCAGGCTCCGAGCCATCAGCCCAGAGCCTGACGCGGGGCTCGAACTCACGGACCGCGAGATCGTGACCTGGCTGAAGTCGGACGCTTAACCGACTGCGCCACCCAGGCGCCCCAAGAGACTCTTAAATATAGAGAACAGAGGGTTGCTGGAGGGCTTGTGGGAGGGGGATGGGCTAAATGGGTAAGGGGCATTAAGGAATCTACTCCTGAAAGCATCGCACTATATGCTAACTAACTTGGATGTAAATTTTAAAATTAATTAATTAATTAATTAAAAAAAAAAAAACACTACCCAAAGAGCTACATACAAATAAAAACAATCACTAGTAATTAGATACCTAAAAAAAAAAGTTTATTTATGTATTTATTTTTGAGAGAATCGCTTCTCGGCCTTTTGGCTAAAATCAAGTGTATTTATTTTTGAGAGAGAAAGAGAGAGAGAGAGCGAGAGTCAGCACGAGCAAGCAGGAAAGGGGCAGAGAGATAGGAAGACAGAGAATCGCAAACAGGATCTGCACTGTCATTGTAGAGCCCATTGTGGTGCTCAAACCCACGAACCGTGAAATCATGACCTGAGCTGAAATCAAGAGTTGGATGCTTGACTGACTGAGCCACCCAGGAGCCCCTTAATCTTTATATAGACTTCTTAAACTGAAACCTACATTTTCCTACCAATAATGAAAGTTAATAAGTTATTGTCTGCTTTTTTTTTTTTAAGTGATCTCTACATCCAATGTGGGGCTTGAACTCATGACCCCAAGCTCAAGAGTCCTACTCTTCAGACTGGGCCAGCCAGGCACCTTCTTTTTTCTTTGTAATTGAAGTATAATTGACATATTAGCTTAAAGTGTACAGCATACTGATTCAACGATATACACCATTAAATGCTCACCACAGTAAGTATAATCAACATGCATCAGCACACAAATTATTACGATTTTTTTTTAGTTTTTTATTCATTTATTTAAGTAATCTCTGCATCCAACATGGGGCTTGAACTCCACAGCCCAAGATCTAGAGTCACACACTCCACTGACTGAGCCAGCCAGGAACCCTTACAACATGATTGACTAGATTCCCTGTGCTGTACTTTTCATCTGCATGACTTATTTTAGAACTGGACGTTTGTTCCTCTTGATCCCCATCACCAATTTGTTCTCTGTACTTGAGTCTGTTTCTCTTTTTTTTATTGCCTGCTTTTTTTTTTCAATTTGTTTATTTGTAAATAAGTAATCTCTACACCCAACATAGGGCTCAAACTCATGACCCTGAGATCAAGAGTCGCATGCTCCACCAAATGAACCAGCCAAGCACCCCTGTTGTCTGCTTTTTATTTTTATTTATTTATTTTTAAATTTATTTATTTTAGAGAGGGAGCATGCGAGTGAGCTGGGGAGACGGGCAGAGAGAGAGAGAGAGAGAGAGAGAATATCTCAAGTAGGCTCCATGCTCAGCCCAGAGCCCCACTCAGGGCTGGATCCATGAACCTGGGATCATGACTTGAACTGAAATCAAGATTGGACACTCAACCGGGGTGCCTGGGTGGCTCAGTCGGTTGAGCATCTGACTTTGGCTCAGGTCATGATCTCACAGCCTGTGAGTTCGAGCCCTGTGTCAGGCTCTGTGCTGACAGCTCAGAGCCTGGAGCCTGCTTCTGCTTCTGTGTCCCCCCATCTCTCTGCCCCTAACCCACTCGCATTCTGTCTCTGTCTCTCTCAAAAAAAATTAAACATTAAAAAAAAAAAAAGATTGGATGCTCAACCAACTGTGTCACCCAGAAGCCCCTTGACTGCTTTTTAAAAGCCTGACATAGCACTTTAGTTTACAAGAACAGATTCATTGGCACTGCAGGACACTCTTCCTCCCATCTCTCATGTTAATATTTTCAGTAATTTAATCTCTAGCTTGTCATCGAAAGTGACTTTTCAAGTTTTTAAATTGTTTTTAAAAGTTCATTTATTTTTGAGAGAGCACAAATGGGGAGGGGCAGAGAGGAGGATAGAGGATCCAAAGCGGGCTCCATGCTCAGCACAGAGCCCAAAATGGGGCTCGATCCCATGAACTGCAAGCTCTTGACCTGAGGTGAAATCAACAATCCGATGCTTAACTGAGAACAAACTGAGGGTTGATGGGGGTGGGAGGGAGGGGAGGGTGGGTGATGGGTATTGAGGAGGGCACCTTTTGGGATGAGCACTGGGTGTTGTATGGAAACCAATTTGACAATAAATTTCATTAAAAAAAAAAAAAGAAACCAATGCTTAACCTACTGAGCCACCAAGGTGCCCCTAGCTTGTCATCAAAAGTTATCAAAAGTTTAATAAACATGCTGTTATCCTATTTGATAGTCAGTGTTTATTTATATATGCTAGCATTCTATACCAATTGTTTTGCTCACTTTTTACTCTTGCATCCCATTACTTCCTTTTCTTACTTCTCTGTCAGCTGAAGCACATTCTTGGAACATTTTTCATCTAGAGTCTCTGGGTATTGATTATTGAATATGTATTTGTCTGCTCATAACCATATTTTGCCCTCACTCTTGAAGGTTAACTGGGAGGTGATATAGATCTAGGTTTAAAGCTATTTTGTTTTTGTTTTAATGTTTATTTTGAGAGAGAGAGAGAGAGAGAAAACGCATGCTCCAGTGGGGGAAGGGCAGAGAGAGAGGGAGAGAGAATACCAAGCAGGCTCCACACTTTCAGCTTAGAGCCCTACACGGGGCTCTATCCCACAAACCGGTGAGATCATGACCTGTCCCAAAATCAAGAGTTGGGTGCTTAACTGACATAGCCACCGAGGCACCCCTAAAGCTATTTTTTTTTAGTTTTTTAATGTTTATTTATTTTTGACAGAGAGAGACAGAATGTGAGCAGGGGAGGGGCAGAGAGAGAGGGAGACACAGAATCTAAAGCAGGCTCCAGGCTCTGAGCTGTCAGCACAGAACCTGACTCGGGGCTCAAACTCACTGACTGTGAGATCATGACCTGAGCCCAAGTCAGATGTTTAACTGACTGAGGCACCCAGGCGTCCCAGCCCTAAAGCTATTTTTAAAGAAACTTCTTCAATCAGTCATTTAACCAGTGTTTACTGAGTGTCTACTATGTGTCTGGCACTGTTCTAAGGACTATATACACCAAAGGAAAAACAGCACTTATCTTCTGCATCCAATTGAATGACAAATGAGATACCACTTTGATCCTTATTCTTACAAATTTAATCTGTTTTTCTTCTTAACCTTTTTTCAGGATGTTCTTTAGATAGTTGCTCTCTTGAAGTTTCACTGCTATCTCTAAAGCTTGGAGAAAGCATCAAGCAAAGTGGAGTAGAAATGTCAGAGATACCAGAGCCTATGGTGGAAGAAGGGTCAAAGACAAGGGCCTGCTGGAGTGTATGTATGATGTGGATCAGGAAATCCCCATAAAAATGTCCCCTGGGAGGGCCCAGGGGATACTCAGTTCATCAAAGTGATAAAGAATGCCATGGTGGGGGGCCCTAGCATCATTCACAGGATGGGTGGAGGCACTCCTCTGTCAGCCATTACCAGTGGGAGCCAGTCAGGGAAGGTGGTGGATGGTAGGGCAGGGCGAAGGGGGGGTGAGGAGTGAGAGCTACAAGAAGGGCCTTGGGATCAGCCTGGGATGCTCCACCCATTCTTTTTTTTTTTTTTTTAATTTTTTTAACGTTTATTTATCTTTTTTTAAAATTTTTTTTCAACGTTTTTTATTTATTTTTGGGACAGAGAGAGACAGAGCATGAACGGGGGAGGGGCAGAGAGAGAGGGAGACACAGAATCGGAAACAGGCTCCAGGCTCCGAGCCATCAGCCCAGAGCCTGACGCGGGGCTCGAACTCACGGACCGCGAGATCGTGACCTGGCTGAAGTCGGACGCTTAACCGACTGCGCCATCCAGGCGCCCCAACGTTTATTTATCTTTGAGACAGAGAGAGACAGAGCATGAACAGGGGAGGGGCAGAGAGAGAGGGAAACACAGAATCTGAAACAGGCTCCAGGCTCTGAGCTGTCAGCACAGAGCCCAATGCGGGGCTCGAACTCACAGACTGTGAGATCATGACCTGAGCCGAAGTCGGACGCCTAACCGACCAAGCCACCCAGGCGCCCCGCCACCCATTCCTAAGGTCTCCCAACATGAAGATCCATGAAGGGTTCAAGATCAAAATAACATCTACTCTGGGAGTGCCTGGCTGGCTCATTCAGTAGAGTGTGTGAGTTTGGATCTTGGGGTTGTAAGTTTGAGCCCCATATTGGGTGTAGAAATTACTTAAAAATAAAATCTTAGGGGCACCTGGGTGGCTCAGTTGGTTGAGCGTCTGACTCTTGATTTCAGTTCAGGTCATGATCCCATGGATTGAGACCCAAGGCTGACTCAGCACTGAGCATGGAATGGAGCCTACTTGAGATTCTCTTTCTCTCTCCCCCTCTGCCCCTTTCCCCTGCTTGCTCTCTCTCATAAATAAATAAATAAATAAATAAATAAATAAAATCTTTAGAAAAATCTACTCTTTTTCTTTCTCAAAAATAAAACTGTTTTATCACAAATTTTATAACACAAAAACATAAAAGGGAAATAACTGGAAAGATGTACAGACATAAAAGCTGAAGCATCAATATCTTTAATACATAAATAGTTCTTACAAACAAAGACATTCCAATTTTTAAGAGGGCATTGGATGATAAATTATTTTTTTTAAACACAAGTGGCCAAGGGGCGCCTGGGTGGCTCGGTTGAGCGTCCGACTTCGGCTCAGGTCATGATCTCACAGTTCGTGAGTTCGAGCCCTGTGTAGGGCTCTGTGCTGAAGCCTGCTTTGGATTCTGTGTCTTCCTCTCTCTGCCCCTGCCCTGCTCATGCTCTGTCTCTGTCTCTCAAAAATGTCTCTCAAAAAATGAATAAATGTTAAAAAAATTTAAACACAAGTGGCCAAAACACATATGAAAATATATTCAACAGAGGCGCCTGGGTGGCTCAGTCGGGTGAGCATCTGACTTTGGTTCAGGTCATGATACCGCGGTTTGTGGGTTCAAGCCCCACGTTTGGGCTCTGTGCTGACAGCTCAGAGTCTGGAGCCTGCTTCGGATTCTGTCTCCCTCTCTCTCTACCCCTCTCCCCACTTGCACTGTCTCTCTCTCTCTCTCTCTCTGTCTTTCTGTGTCAAAAATAATAAACATTTAAAAAATTTTTAAAAAGAAGAAAAAATATATTCTACAGCTGCCTAATAATCAAAGAAGTATTACTTCTCTGTGATGCCTTCCTTGATCCCCGTCCCAGGTGATAATCTCCTTCTTGCTCTGTGTTCTCACAGCACTCTACACATAGCCAAGTGACTTACATGTCATGTAGGATATGTCTACACCTCCTACTCCCTGACTGATCCACATACTCTTCAGGGCAAGGGTTGTATCTTTTATTTTATTTTTTAAATATTTTATTTATTTTTCTAAAGCAGGCTCCACACCCAATGTGGGGCTCAAACTCATGACGCCAAGATCAAGAGTACTGAGCTAGCTAGGCACCCATCTTTTATTTTGTTTGGAATACCATACTGCAAAATTGACTTTTTTTCTTTTTCTGTACAGTTCTTTTTTTTTTTTTAAGTTGGTTTATTTTGAGAGAGACTGTGTGCACTCATGTGCATGAGGAAAGGGAAGAGAGAGAGGGAAAGAGAGAGAATCCCAAGCAGGCCCCCCACAGTCAGCACAGAGCCCGATGTGGGGCTCGAGCTCACGAACCGTAAGATCATGACCTGCGCGGAAGTTGTATGCTTAACCAACTGAACCACCCAGGCGCCCCATCTTTTACTGTACAGTTCTATGCCTTTTACCACATACAGATGTGAGCACCACCACAATTAGGATACAGACATTTTCATCACCCCAAGAAACACCTTCATGCTATCCCTTTTTAATGTTTATTTATTTTTGAAAGAGAGAGAGACAGAGCACGAGCAGGGGAGGGGCAGAGAGAGAGGGAGACACAGAATCTGAAGCAGGCTCCAGGCCCTGAGGTGTCAGCACAGAGCCCAACGTGGGGCTCAAACCTACCAACGGTGAGATCATGACCTGAGCTGAAGTCGGATGCTTAACCAACTGAGCCACCGAGACGCCCCTCATGTTATCTCTTCTTAGATATACCCTGCCCCCACCCCTACCCACTGTAAATCATGGATCTGTTCCTATCACTAGTTTTGTCTGTTCAAGAATGTCATATAAATGGAATCATAAAGTATGTGACCTTTCTAGCCAGGTTTTTTTGTTCACCATAATGACACTAAGATTTATGAAAGTTGTACTGTGTATCAAAAGTTTGGAGTAATACTCAATTATATGAATATAATCTATACTACAGTGTGTTTATCCATTTATATATTCATGGATATTTGGATTATTTCCAGCTTTGGGAAACTATGATCAGAGCTGCTGTAAACATTCATGTACAGGTTTTTGTGTGAACATAAGTTTTCATTTCTTGGGGCACCTGGGTGGCTCAGTTGGTTTAAGTGTCTGACTCTTGATTTTGGCTCAGGTCATGATCCCAGGGTCATGGTATCGAGCCCCATGTAGGGCTGCCCACTGACCATGGAGCCTGCTTGAGATTCACCCTCTCTCTGTCTCTCTCCCTCTGCCCCTACCCACCCTCTAAAATTACATTTTTTTTAAGTTTTCATTTCTCTAGGGTAAATATCTGGGACTGAAATTACTGGGTCACAAGATAAGTATGTGTTTAACTTCACACGAAATTGCAAACCATTTTCCAGAGGGGGTGTGCCATTTTGCTTTCCTACCAGCAGTGTATGAGTGATCTAGTTTCTCCATATCCATGCCAGAATTTGGTGTTGTCAGCATTATGTATTTTAGTCATTCTAATATATACATATCTCATCATGGTGGTAATCTGCAATTCTTTAATGGCTAATGATGTTGAACATCTTTTTTTCTTTATTTATTTTGAGAGAGAGAATGAGCGCCAGCATGAGTTGGGAAGGGGCAGATGGGGCGGGGTGAGAGAGAGAATCCCAAGCAGGCTCCAATGCTGTGAGTGCAGAACTCTAGGGCTCAAACCCATGAACCGTGAGATCATGACCTGAGCTGAAATCGAGTCACACACCTAACTGACTGAACCACCCAGGCGCCCCTGAAGATTAAAAAAAATTTTTAATGTTTATTCATTTTTTAGAGAGAGAGACAGAATATGAGCAGGGGAGTGGCACAGAGAGACACGCACACACACAGAATCCAAAGGAGGCTCCAGGCTCTGAGCTGTTAGCACAGAGCCCTATGCGGGGCTCGAACTCACCAACTGTGAAACCATGACCTGAGCCGAAGTTGGACATTTAACCAACTGAGCTATCCAACCAAGCACCCCCTGAACATTTTTAAAGAGCTTACTTACTATCCTTATAAGCCCTTTGGTAACATATCTATTAAAATCTTTTCCTTAATTAAAGAAATTAGGCTTCCTTTCTTTTTTTTTTTTTTTAAGTTTTTATGTATTTATTTTGAGAGAGAGAGTGCACAGGAGGGGCAGAGACAGAGAATCACAAGCAGGCTCCTAGCTGACATTGTGGAGTCTGCAGCAGGGCTCTATTTCATGACCCTGAGATCATGACCTGAGAAGAAATCAAGAGTCAGACACTTAACTGAGCCACCCAGGTGTCCCTGTGTTTGCATTCTTTTAACAGTGTCTCTCACAAAGCAAAAGTTTTAATTTTGATGAAGTCAAATTTAATCATTTTTTTTCTATTATGGATCATATGTTTGGTGTCATGTCTAAGAACTCTTCACCTAATTCCTGGTTACAAAGATTTTCTCCCATGTCTTCTTTTAAAAGTTTGATTGTTTTATGTTTGACATATAGATCTATGATCCACTCACTTTTCATTAATTCTTGTATAAAGGGTGAGGTTTTCATTGCGGTTCATTTTTCACATATGGATGAGCAATTGTTCCAACACTTTTTTAAAAGTTTACTTATTTATTTTGAGAGAGAGAGAGAGAGCAAGTGGGGGAGTGACAGAGAGAGAGAGAGAGAGAGAGAGAGAAAATCCCAAGCAGGCTTCACTGAGGCTTGAACTCACAAACCACAAACTCATGAATGAGCCGAAATCAACAGTCAGATGCTCAACTGACTGAGCCACCCAACACTTTTAAAAATATATATAATTACAGAGGTGCCTGGGTGGCTCTTCGACTGTGTGTTCGACTCCTGATTTTGGCTCAGGTCATGATCTCGTGGTTTGTGAGTTCAAGCCCCAGTGGAGCCTGCTTGGGATTCTCTCTCTCTCCCTCTCTCTCTGCCCCTACCCCTGCTCACAATTTCTCTCTCTCTCAAAATAAATAAACTTAAAAAAAGTGACTGTAACCACTTCTAAAAAAATAAAGTATAATTACAGAGGTTGTTTTTTTTTTTTAATTAAGTAATCTCTATGCCCAATGTGGGGCTTGAACTCATGACCTGGAGATCATGCTCTACCGACTAAGCCAGCCAGAAACACCCACGTTTTTTCTTTTAATTCCAGTATAGCTAACATACAGTGTTATATTAGTTTCAGATGTACAATATAGTAATTCAACACTTCCATACAACACCCAGTGCTCATCACGACAAATGCCCTCCCTAACCCCTATCACCTATTTCACCCATCCCCCCACCCACCTCCCCTCTGGTAAGGATACATTTGTTCTCTATAGTGAAGAGTCCCTTTTCTTTTCTTTTCTTTTCTTTTCTTTTCTTCTTTTTCTTTTTTTGGGAGAGAGGGCACAAGTGAGAGAGGGGCAGAGAGAGAGAGAGAGAAGCAGGGCTCACCCAAAGCGGGACTCATGCTCACCTGAAGTAGGGCTCAAATTCACCTGATTCGGGGATCAAGCTCACGAACCTGTGAAATTGTGACCTGAGCCGAAGTCAGATGCTTAATGACTGAGCGACCCAGGTGCCCTGAAGAGTCTGTTTCTTGATTTGCCTCTCTTTTTTTGCCCTTTGCTCTTTTGTTTGTTTCTTAAATTTGATATATGAGTGAGATCATATGGTATGTTTACCTCTGATTGACTTATTTTGTTCAGCACGATACTCTCTAGCTCCATCCATGTTGTTGCAAATAACAAGATTTCACTTTATTATGGCTGAATTTATATATATATAAATTCTGCTTCCATTATTGGGGCTGCTTCCATTATTGTAAATAATGCTGCTATAAACATAGGGATGTATGTGTCCCTTTGAATTAGTGTTTTTATGTTCTTTGGGTAAATACACAGTAGTGTGGTTGCTGGATTGTAGAGTTCTATCTTTAACTTTTTGAGGAACCTCCATACTGGCTGCACCGTTTTGCGTTCCCACCAACAGCACATGGTATTTCCTTTGTCTCCACATTCTTGCTGATATTTGTTGTTTTTTGTGTTTATTTTAGCCATTCTGACAGGTGTGATATCTCATGGTTTGATTTGCACTTCCCTGATGATGAGTGCTGTTGAGCATTTTTTCGTAAGTCTGTTGGCCATCTGTATGTATTCTTTGGAGAAATGTCTGTTTATGTCTTCTGCCCATTTTTAAAATTGGATTATTTGTACTTTGGGTGTTGAGTTGTGTAAGTTCTTTTTTTTAATGTTTTTATTTTATTTTTGAGAGAGTGGGAGTGGGGGAGGGGCAGAGAGAGAGGGAGACAAAATCTGAAAGCAGGCTCCAGTCTCTGAGCTGTCAGCAGAGCCTGATGCAGGGCTAAAACCCACAGACCGCGAGATCACGACCCGAGCTGAAGTCAGACACTTAACCGACTAAGCCGCCCAGGTGCCCTGAGTTGTGTAAGTTTTTTATAGATTTTGGATACAAACACTTTATGAGGTTGCAAATATAGTCTCCCATTCCGTAGATTGCCTTTTAGTTTTGGTGACTGTTTCCTTCCCTGTGCAAAAGCAATGGTTCTAACATCTTGTTGAAAAGACTCTCCTGCCTCCACTGAATTTCTTTTGCATATTTGTCAAAAATAAAATGTCAGTATTTGTGTGAGTCTATTTCTGAACTCTTCTGCTCCATTGATCTATGTGCCTGTTCCTTTGCCAATAGCACACTGTCTTGGGTACTGTAGTTTTGTTTTAAGTAGGCTCCATGCCCAAGGTGGGGCTTGAACTCAGGACCCTGAGATCAAGAGTCACATGCTCTACCTGCTGAACCAGGCTTGTGAACTGTAGTTTTATCATAATTTTAAAAATTGAGTAGTGTGGGGGCACCTGGAAGGCTCAGTGGGTTGAACATCCAACTCTTGATTTTGGCTCAGGTCATGATCCCAAGGTTGTGGGATCAAACCCCGTGTCAGCCTCTGCACTGAGCATGGAACCTACTTAGGATTCTTTCTCTCTTCCCTTGCCCCTCTCCCCTGCTTGCACAATCTCTCTCTCTCTCTAAGAAAAAAAAATTTTTAATTTAATTTAATTTCAAAAATTGGGTAGTGTGATTCCTCCAACTTTTTTCTTGCTTCTCAAAATTATGTTAGCTACTCTAGTTCCTTTGTCCTCCATATAAATTTTAGAATCAGTTTGTCTATATTTACACAAACTCCTGCTGGGATTTTTTTAACGTTTATTTATTTTTGAGACAGAGAGAGACAGAGCATGAGCAGGGGAGGGGCAGAGAGAGAGGGAGGCACAGAATCTGAAGCAGCTCCAGGCTCTGAACTGTCAGCACAGAGCCTGACGTGGGGCTCGAACCCACAAGCCATGAGATCATGACCTGAACTGAAGTCGGACACTTAACCACTCCTGCTGGGATTTTGATTGGTATTGCATCATATATTTAGATCACTTTGGAGAGAGCTGACATCTTTACTGTGTTAAGTCTTCCAGTCACTGAACACAACATGCCTCTCCATTTATTGAGCTGTTCTTGATTTCTTTCACCAACATTTTGTAGTTTACACCATATATTCCCTGTACATGTTTTATTAGGTTTATAACTAAGTACGGTAAAACCTTGCATTGTGAGTAACTTGTTCTGCAAGTGTTCCACAAGACAAACAAACATTTCTAATAAATTTTAACTTGATAAGCGAGTGATGTCTTACAATATGAGTAGTATGTGATGCTAAATTTCACATAGTGGGCCAATGGGAAATTCATTTTTATATACAAGTGCTTTGGATTACAACCATGTTTCCAGAACTAATTATGCCCGCAAACCACGGTTTACCGTATTTCATTTTTGTTGGAGCTGTTGTACATTTCTTTGGTTTCCAATTCCACATTGGTTTCCAATGTGATTGAATTTTGTTTGTTGACCTTGTACACTAAGACCATGCTAAGCTTACTTATTAGTTATAGGAGGGGTTTTTTTGTTTGTTTATCTTTTGTAGACTCCTTGAGACTTTGTACATAGACAATTCTGTTGTCTGTGAATAGAAGCAGTTTAATTTCTTCCTTTCCAATCTGTATGCCTTTTACTTTTTTTTCCTTAATTGCACTACTTAACAATGTATTACTATGTCCAATAGAATGGTTAGAGTGGACATCCTGGCCTTCCTCCCAATCTTAAGATGAAACCATTCAGTCTTTCACCATTATGATGTAAGCTGTATATTTTTTGGTAAATGCCCTTATCAGGTTGAGGAAAATCATTTCTATTCCTAGTTTGTTGACTGTTTTTATCATGAAAGGGTGTTGGATTTTGTCAAATGTCTTTTCTGTATCTATTGAGATGGTCATGTGATTTTCTTTTATTTAAGACTTGAAAAAAATTTTAAGTTTCATTTATTAATTTTGAGAGAGAGAGAGCAGTGGAGGTGCGTAGAGAGAGGGAGAGAGAGAATCCCAAGCAGGCTCTACACTGTGAGTGCAGAGCTCTACTTGGGGCTCGAACCCACCAACTGTGAAATCATGACTTGAACTGAAATCAAGAGTCGGATGCTTAACCGACTGAACCACCTCGGCACCCCTGAATATTTTTTTAAGAGCTTATTTGCCATCCTTATAACCCCTTTGGTAGCATATCTATTCAAATCTTTCCCCCATTTAAAGAAATTAGGTTTTCTTTTTCTTTTTTTAATTAATTATTTATTTATTTATTTTGAGAGAGAGAGAGAGAGAGTGTGTGTGTGTGTGTGTGCGTGTACAGGACAGGCAGAGAGAGAATCACAAGCAGGCTCCAAGCTTACAGTGCAGAGACCAATGTGAGGCTTACGAACCATGAGCTCATGACCTGAGCTGAAATCAAGAGTCAGGCACTTAATGGGCTGAGCCACCTAGGCGCCCCTTAAAAAAATTTTTTTAAGTAAAGTTTCTACACCCAACATGGGGCCTGAATTCACAACCCCAAGAACAAGTGTTGCACACTCCACCAACTGAGCCAGCCAGGCACCCTGATCATGTGGTTTTCCTGTCCTTTATTCTTCTAACATGTTTTGTTACACGTTGGAGAAAGCCCAACCATTTCAATGATTTTGTTTATGCAAAGAGGGTTTATACAAGCCCTGGTCAGACTGGAGATGCTGTTGGGAAGGCAAAACAGACAGACTGGGTGGATCAGGCTGCAGTTTGCTTCTTTAATCCTTCCAACCCCAGTTTCTTCAATCACACCAAGCTGCCTGAACCCATTGACAAGCTACTACATAATTCTTAAAATGATTGTGAAAGGGGAGCCCGGCTGGCTCAGTCAAGTAGAGTATGTGACTCTTGATCTCAGGGTCATAAGTTCAAGCCCCATGTTGAGTGCAGATCCTATTTTTAAAAAAAAACAACAGGGGCGCCTGGGTGGCTCAGTCCGTTGAGCATCCAACTTCAGCTCAGATAGTGACCTCACTGTTCGTGAGTTGGAGCCCTGCATTGGGCTCACTGCTGTCACCCTATCAGCACAGAGCCCGCTTTGGTTCCTCTGTCTTGGACCCCTCTCTGCCCCTCCCCCACTCTCGCTCTCTCCAAAAATAAACAAAAAAATTGAAAAAAATAATTAAAAGAAATAAAAAACAAAATCCTTTAAAAATGATTATATAATATCCAGCTGGGCTACAAAGCTAATTCCTGTAACTTCATTGCTCATTGCAGAGTAGAAATATTTCTGTTAACAGAACTGTATGCAGAGCATCTTAGAGTCCAGGCCAACACCCAGGTGAGCCTTGGGGGGAAGTTACAGGAAGTTTCAGCCTCATCCAGTTGCCCCAATCAACCTAAGGGTTTGCCTCTGAAGTCAAGGCCTTTGTTTTCCCAAGGAGTTCCCTAATGGTCCTTGATTGCTTCTAATCTGAATATGACTTTAGAAGCCAACCAGACGCACCAAGCAGTTTCTTTCCTATGCTCCAATTCTGCATCACACTGAAGATCAGATGATTTGGAGAAAAATTAATTTGTGCCAAACATAACCAAGGAAGCTTTAGTTAAATTATAGGCTTTATCTCTGAACACTCGGGGTTGACATACATAAAATTCATAATCAATGTAAGTAACATCCAGAGGCCTGTAAGTATTCAATGGTTAGAGATCAAACCTATTTGTGATAGATCGTAGAAATGGCCCCAAATTTCCACTCTTCCCTGTTTCCACGCCCCTGTGCCCTGCGACTTTATAGCTTCTCCCATCAAGAGGTAGAATCTATTTCTTCACCCTTGAATGTAAGCTGGCTTTAAGACTTACTTTGGCCTATAAGACAGTAGCAAACGTGATGCAAGCAGAGGCTTGAGACATGCTTATGAATGCTGCTCTTGGGAACCCTGAGCCCAGGCTAGCCTGCTGGAGCAGAGTTGTGCCAAGCCAATAGATGCTCTGAAAGGGCGGGCCTACGCCGGCTGACTCCATCTTGTTCTGTGTCCTTCACCTTGACCACACCTCCTCCCCTTGAGTAACCCACCCCCTCACCTGCCTAACAGGACTCGGACCCTTCCCCAGGACCCTTCCCCAGCCAATCGGCTGAGGCCATAGCCATTACCTCACCAACTGCCCCTAGGCCCCAATAAAACCTTTGTCCTTTTGAAACTCGCTCTCTCTCCCTGGTATCTCACCGCTGTGTCGGTGCAGGTAGGGGATTGAGCTCGAGCTAGCTCGAATAAAGGCTCTTTGCTTTTGCATCGGACTCGGCTCCCTAGTGGTCTTTGGGGATCACGAATTCTGGGCATAACAGCTCCTCTTAGACTGAACAGCCTGCCAATTGCCAGATACATGAGCAAGGCCATCCTCTACCCTCCAGCCCCAGTGGAGCTGGCCCACACCAGAACCACTCAGCTAACCCACAGAATCACGAGAAATAATTTAATGTTTATTGTTTTAAGTCATTAAGTTTGGGGACTGTTTGTTATGCAGCAAAGTCAGCTAATAGACAATTCTTAGATTTATATATAACACTAACATAAAATTGGAAAGGGGCATTTTTAAGTAACCCCTTGCTGTTGTTCAAACGTCATCAAAAAATATCTTTGCATCAAGCTTATTTTTTAATGTTTATTTATTTTTGAGAGAGAGAGAGAAAGTGGGGGAGGGGCAAAGAGAGAGAGAGAGGGAGACAGAGAATCTGAAGCACTGATAGTGCAGAGCCGGTGTGGGGCTCGAACTCAGGAACCATGAGATCATGACCTGAGCGGAACGCTTGACTGACTGAGCCACCCAGGCGCCCCAGCATTGAGCATCCTGGGTTTTTAAAAAAATTTAAAAAAAAATTTTTTTTAATATTTATTTATTTTTGAGACAGAGAGAGAGAGAGCATGAACAGGGGAGGGTCAGAGAAAGAGGGAGACACAGAATCTGAAACAGGCTCCAGGCTCTGAGCGGTCGGCACAGAGCCCGACGCGGGGCTCGAACCCACGGACCGCGAGATCATGACCTGAGGCGAAGTCAGACGCTTAACCGACTGAGCCACCCAGGCGCCCCTAAGAAAAAAAATTTTTTTTAACGTTTATTCATTTTTGAGAGAGAGAGAGAGACAGAGCACAAGCGGGAGAGGGGCAGAGAGAGAGAGAGAGAGAGAGAGAGAGAGAGAATCCTAAGCAGGCTCCACGCAGTCAGCAGGGAGCCCAATGTGGGGCTCGAACTCACCAACTGTGAGATTATGACCTGAGCTGAAGTCGAACGCCTAACCAACTAAGCCACCCAGGTGCCCCGAGCTTCTTATTTGAAGTGAAGGAAAAGTTTATTTCACCAGTTTCAGGAACAAAGTGAGAGGTGTGCTCTTGCCATTTCTAATCTACACTGTAATGGAGGTTCTAGCCTGTGCAATCAGCCAAAAAAAAAAGAAAGAAAAAGAAATGGAGTGGGGATTAAAAGCATGCACATTGGAGAGGAACAAGTTGAAACTGTCTTTAAAAAAAATTTTTTTTAGAGAGAAAGAGATAGTGTGTGAGCAGGGGAGAGGGACAGAGAGTGAGAGAGAGAACCTTTTTTTTTTTAAGTTTATTCATTTTTAAGAGAGAGAGAAAGAGAGAGGGAGGGAGGGGCAGAGGAAGAAGGAGAGACAGAATCCCAAGCAGGCTCCGAGATGTTAGCGCAGAGCCCGGCACCTGGCTCAAATCCAACGACCATGAGATCATGACCTGAGTGGAAATCTAAAGTCTGACACTTAACTGACTGATACACCCAGGCGCCCCCAAACATTTATTCACAAACAACATGATCCTTTATGTAGAGAATCCTATCCTAAGGAATCCATTACAAAATAACTACTAAAACTAGTGAGTTTAGCAAGGTTTCAGGATACAAAATCAACAAACAAAATCCATTGCAGTTCTATAAGCTAGCAATGAACAAAAGTAAAATTAAGAAAACAATTGCATTGACAATTGTATCCAAAAGAATAAAATACTTAAGAATAAATTTAACAAAAGCAACTCAAGATATGTGCACTAAAAACTTTGCTGAGAGGAATTAAAGATCTAAATAAATGGAGAAACTTTTTATGCTAATAGGAAAGACTCAATATTGGTAAGATGCCAGTTGTCCCCAAATTGATCTATAGATCCAGAGAAATCCCTAAGAAAATCCCAGAGGGCTTTGTAGAAATTGAGAAGCCTGGGGCACCTGGATGGCTCAGTTGGTTAAGCATCTGACTTTGGCTCAGGTCTTGATCTCATGGTTCATGGAGTCCAGTTCTGTGCTGACAGCTCAGAGCCTGGAGCTTGCTTCGGATTCTGTGTCACCCTCTCTCTCTGTCCCTCCCCCATTTGTGCTCTGTCTCTCACTCTCTCAAAAATAAAGAACAAAGGTGGAGAACTTCTACTACCTAATTTCAAAACTTTCCAAAAACCTACAGTAATCAAGACAGTGTGGTATTGACAAAGGCATATAAATTGATAGAATAGTATTGAGGGTCTAGAAAGAACCCCTACATTTATGGCTAACTGATTTTTACAAAGCTACTAAGAGAATTCAGTGGGAGGAAAGACAGTCTTTTCAACAAATGGTGCCAGGACAATTGACTATTCATATGCAAACTGTCAATTTAGACTGTTAGCTCACACCATACAGAAAAATTAACTCAAATGGGTCATAGACCTATATGTAAACCTATAAAATGTTTAGAAGAAAGCATAGGAGAAAATCTTTGCAACCTAGAGGCAAAGAGTTCTTTAAAAAGACACTCAAAAGAGAAGTGCCTGGCTGGCTCAGTCAGAAGAGTATGAGACTCTTGATCTTGGGTGGTGAGTTCAAGTCCCATGCTGGGTGTAGAGATTACTAAAAAAATAAGCAAATGAAAACTTAAAAATAAAAAGACACCACAGGGCACCTGGGTGGCTCAGTCGATTAAGCATTTGACTTCAGCTCAGGTCGTGATATCACAGCTTGTGAGTTCGAGTCCAGCACTTGGTGAGCTCCAGCCCACTTCAGGTGAACACAAGCCCCACTTTGGGTGAGCCCTACTTCTCTCTCTGCCCCTTGTGGGATTCTGTCTCTCTCTCTCCCTCTCTGTCTCTGCCCCTCACTTGCACCCTCTCTCTCTCTCTCAAAATAAATAAAGTAAAAAAAAAAAAAATAGGGGCTCAGTAGGTTGAGTATCCAACTCCTGATTTCAGCTCAGGTCATGATCTTGTGGTTTGTGGGTTCAAGCCCTGCATCAGGCTCTGCACTGATGGTGTGGAGCCTGATTAAGATTCTCTTTCTCTGTCTCTCTCTGCCCTTCTCCTGCTCTTGCCCACATGATCTCTCTCTCTCTCTCGAAATAAATAAAGACACCACAAGAGCCTATAAAAGAAAAAAAGTTGATGAGTTGGACTTCATTAAAATTAAAAGTGTTTGTGCTTCTAAAGACACCACTAAGAGGAGTGCCTGGGTGGCTCAGTCTTCTGACTCCTTATCTCATCTGAGGTCTTGATCTTAGGGTCTTGAGTTCAAGCCCCAAATCTGACTCCACGCTGGGCATGAAAAAAAAAAAAAAAAACTAAACTAAAAAAAAAGACACCTCTAAGAAAACAAAAAGACAGGGGTGCCTGGGTGGCTCAGGCGATTGAGTGTCCGACTTCAGCTCAGGTCATGATCTCACAGTTTGTGAGTTCAAGCTCCGCATCTGGCTCTGTGCTGACAGCTCAGAGCCTGGAGCCTGCTTCAGATTCTGTGTGTGTATCTCTCTCCGCCCCTCCCCTGCTCGTGTTCTGTCTCTTTCTCTCAAAAATAAGTAAACATAAAAAATTTTTTAATAAAAAAAGAAAACAAGCAGTGCTCATGAGGTGTTTCATATTTTTCCAGAAAAAAGTAATACCCATTAAAATGAAAACATTAGGGTGGCTCAGTCAGTTGAGTATCTTGATTTAGCTCAGGTCATGAACCCAGGGATCATTGCCCCATGAGGAGCTCTACACTGAAAGTGGAGCCTGCTTGAGATTCTCTCTTACTTTCTCTGCCCTTTTCCCCTCCTTGCTCCCCCCCAAAATGAAATGAAACGGGGGCACCTGGGTGGCTCAGTTGGTTAGGGGTCCAACTTCCACTCAGGTCATGATCTCATGGTTCGTGAATTCAAGCCCCGCATTGGGCTCTGTGCTGACAGCTCGGAGCCTGGAGCCTGCTTCGGAATCCGTGACTTGGTCTCTTTCTGCCTCTCCCCGGCTCACGCTGTGTGTGTGTGTCTCTCTCTCTTAGAAAAATAAACATTAAAAATTTTTAAAAAATAAATGAAATGAAATGAAATAATGAAATGAAATGAAATGAAATGAATAAATTAGGGGCACCTGGCTGGTTCAGTTGGTAGAGCATGCAAGTCTTGATCTCAGGGTGGTAAGTTCGAGCCCCACATTGGGTGTCAAGATGACTTAAAAAAATAAAATCTTTATGGGGCACCTGGGTGGCTCAGTCGGTTGAGCATCTGATTCTTGATTTCAGCTCAGGTCATGATCTTGCAGTTCATGGAATCGAGCCCTGCATTGGGCTGCATGCTAACAGTGTGGAGCCTGCTTGGAATTCTCTCTCTCTCTCTCTCTCTCTCTCTCCCTCTGTCTGTGCCCCTCCCCTGCTCATCTGCTTGCATTCTCTCTCAAAATAAATAAATACATTTAAAAAAATAAGAATAGAATCTTTGAAAAAATGAAAAAATGAAAAAAATACAGAAATATTTAATATGAAAAATAAAAAGTTCACGACCTAAAATTTCTATCATCTTAGGATAACCATACTGCAGACTTGATATATACCTGTCCAGTATTTATTTCAATGAATATTGTAAGATAAATATTGTTCCTCAGAAAAAAGAAAGAAAATGAAAAGACAAGCCATAGACCATTTTCAAACCACATATCTGATAAAAGACTCGTATCCAGAAAATACAAAGAACTCTTAAAAGTCAATAAGAAGACAAACAACTCAATTTAAAAATGGGCAAAAGAGGGGCACCTGGGTGGCTCAGTCGGTTAATAGTCTGACTTTGGCTCAGGTCATGATCTCTCAGTTTGTGAGTTCAAGCCCTGTGCTGGGCTCTGTGCTGACAGCTTGGAGCCTGGAGCCTGCTTTAGATTCTGTGTCTCCTTCTCTCTCTGCCCCTCTCCCACTCACGCTCTGTCTCTCTCTCTCAAAAATAAATAAACTTTTTAAAAAATAAAATAAATTAATTAATAAACATGGGCAAAAGATTTGAATAGATATTTCACCAAAAAAGATATAGGAATGGCTAAGAAGCACATGAAAACATAGCATCATTAGTCATTAAGGAAATGAAAATTAAAACCAAAATAAGATGCCACAACATGCCATTTAGAAAGGCAATAACCAAAAAGACAGATAATACCAAGCATTGGTGAGGCTGTGGAGAAACTGGAACCTTCATACATTGTTGGTAGGAATTAAAAATGGCATAGCCATTTTGGAAAAGAGTTTGACAGGTTTCTTGACAATTTACTCATAAATTAACCAGGTGACCTAGCAATTTCACTTAGGAATCTGTTCAAGAGAATAAAAACATGTGCGCAGAAAAACTCGTATGCCAATATTTATAGCAGCATTATTCATAATAACAAAAATCCAGAAACTATCCATATGTCCATTAATGATGAACAGATAAACCAAATGTGGTGTATCTGATACACAATGGATTATTGTCAGCAATAAAAAGGAACAAAATACTGGCAACATGGATGGACCTCAAAAACATTACACTAAGTGAAAGAAGCTAGATACAGAGTTCCATATGTTGTATGATTCCATTTATATGAAATGTCCATACAAAGCAAATCCATAGAGACAGAAAGGTGAGTGGTTGCCTGGGACTGGAGTTTCAGAGTGGGCAGTAACTACTAGTGGGCTCTAGAGAAATTTTGGAGGTGATAGAAACATTCTGAAACTGGCTTGTGATGATGTTTGCACGAGTCTATAAATGTACTAAAACTCAGTGAATTGTGCACTAACAATGGGTGAGTGTTATGGTATGTAAACTATACCTTAATAAAACTATGAAAATGTGCCCAGCGCCAGGAAAGATGGACAGGTTTTATCTTGCCCCACCAGCCACAGCAACACCAATTAGTGTGTGCCTGGAAGCCAAGACCAGGGTTCACCCTGGTGCCATAGATGAGACAGAGAGAGAGAGAGAGAGAGAGAGAGAGAGCTGGGGAATGCTACACCCACCACCCACCATTCCCCTGACCAGAGACTGCTGACTTCCCCAAGGACCTGCCATTAGAAACGTGAGAAACTTTTTCCAGAAGTCTTCACAACAAAATATTTCTTTTTCTTAGCTTGAAATCAGACATTTCCAGGCTTCCACAAATAGACCATGGTTTCTGTGCTATCTCCTTATTTCCCCCCAAATCATTACCACTGACAAGTGGGGTATGGTTGCACCAATTTCTTTTTTTTAATGTTTTTTTTTGAGAGAGAGAACAAGAGCACATGCGAGCAAGGGAGAGGCAGAGAGGGAGAGAGAAAGAGAGAAAGAGAGAAAGAGAGAGAGAGAGAGAGAGAGAGAGAGAGAGAGAGAGAGAGAATCCCAAGCAGGCTCCATGCCCATCGCAGAGCCCGACTTGGGGCTCGCTCCCACGACCATTAGATCATGATCTGAGATGAAATTAAGAATCTGACACTTAACCATCTGAGCCACCGAGGCGTCCCTCATTCTTTTTTTCTCTAACTAGAAGTTTGTTTCTCTTAATCTTCTTCACCTATTTCACCCATCCCTCTACGCTCCTCTCCTCTGGCAACCACCAGTTTGTTCTCTATGAGTCTGTTCTGTTTCTGTTTTGTTTTTTAGATTCCACAAAAAAGTGAAATCATATGGTATCTGTCTTTCTCTATCTGACTTATGTCACTTAGCATAATACCCTCTAGGTCCATCTATGTTGTTGCAAATGGCAAGATTTCATTCTTTTTTATGGCTTAGTAATATTCCATTGTAATATACCACATCTTTATTATCCATTCATCTATAGATGGACACTTGAGTTGATTCCATATCTTGGCTATTGCAAATAATGCTTCAGTAAATATGGGAGTATATATATATATATATATATATATATATATATATATATATATATATATATATATTCGAGCTACTGTTTTAGGTTTCTCTGGGTAAATACCAGCAGTGCAATTACTGGATCACATGGTTTTTCTATTTTTAATTTTTTGAGGAACCTCCATACTGTTTTCCACAGTGGCTGCACCAATTTACATTGCCACCAACAGTGCATGAGGGTTCCTTTTTCTCCACACCCTCGCCAACACCTGTTGTTTCTTTAAAAAAAAATTTTTTTTTAATGTTTATTTATTTTTTGAGAAACAGAGAGAGAGCACAAGCAGGGGAGGGGCAGATAGAGAGGGAGACAACAGAATCCGAAGCAGGCTCCAAGCTCTGAGCTTTCAGCACAGAGCCCAACACAGGGCCCCAACTCACCAACTGCGAGATCATGACCTGAGCCAAAGTCAGACACCCAGCTGACTGAGCTACCCAGGCACCCCAACACCTGTTGTTTCTTGCCTTTTTGATAGTAGCCATTCCACCAGATGTGAGGTGCTCTCTCATTGTAGTTTTGATTTGCACTTCCCTCATGATGAGTGATGTTGAGTGTCTTTTCATATGTCTGTTCTTCATACCCATCCTTGCTTTCTTCTCTGGACCTCTGGAGTCCCGGAGGATGACATGGCTGTATTCTGAGATTATGTCCTTCCTGCTTTTTTTTTTTATGTGAAAAATGTCCTTTCTTTCATAAAATTATGGTGGGAATAGTTAGAAGTTGAGGCTTTCTTACTTTTTGAATGTCTTAACTTGGGGAAATTGAAAATTGGCCAACCTCTGCCCCCTCCCACATATTCACATACATGGCTACACCTGTTTTTTTTTGGGGGGGGGGTTCATTAGTCCATAATTCATTTGACTAGTATCCACATTATATATCTAAAATTTCTTACACTGTAGAAATTTATGTAGTATTTATCATAAAGTAATTTATAACAAAGTCACCCATATTCTCCATATCATCTCTAAGAAAGGCAACCTTTGCAGAAGGGTGGATCTGCTAAAGGAACAATAGGAAAAAACATAATTATAGCTACAAGTTGGGTCCTGTGCCAGGCATCGCCTCAAGGAAATGGCCAGAGGCAATCTTGGATGAATGAAATAGAGAAGTAGGGGTGCCTGGGTGGTGTCCCACTCTTGATTTCAGCTCAGGTCAATCATGTTTCATGGGATCAAGCTTCGTGTCGGGGTCTGAGCGTGAAGCCTGCTTGAGCTTCTCTCTCTCCCCCTCTGCCCTTCTCCCCTGCTTGTGCTCTCTTTCAATCTCTCTAAAATAAAACTTCAAAAGTTGAAGGTGCCCAGCGCACCAGGGCAAGCTGGGGAGCAGGAATCCCTGCCTTTCAGAGCTGAGAGCACTTCTAAGAAAGTGGATGTCCTGTATTTGATTTTATGTTTTCTGCTGTGTGGCTCAGGGCTATCGTCCTTCTCCTGTGGCCCCACAAACACACAGCAATAGAGAAAAGAACAACAATTCCGGATGCAGTGGGATTCGAGGCAGAGGTGACCACAAGGAGGTACTATCTAAGCGGTAGCTGCCAAGATGTAAATAACATGTAATGTAACAGTGCTGCTGCTGCTGCTGCTGCTGATACTGATGATGCAGAAAAATACAACGTAGAAAAACTTGGACTCTTGGCTATGGAGGTCTTGTTTATTCAACTGTATGGGATCTAATCCCAACTGCTAATGTTAAAATTTTGTTCTCTGGTGGCCCTGTTCTTTGCTTTCTACCTTTTTAAAAACTGTTTCCAGAATGTATATGTCTCTGGTTTGAATACGATAAGGGGAATAGCTTTCCCCGCCTGCATGGGTTTAGCCCTGATTCTGCTCTTTATCTTGCATGCCTGTGCCCTTTCCCAGTGATGATTTTCTGGAGAGGAGAGGCCAGGCATTTTATTATCCTTATGCATTGCTTGGCAAACTGCCATGTGCAGGAAGGTATTTAATAAACGTTTTTTGAAAAACAATTTCTAACCTCTTTGGAATCATCGCAGAACTGCAACCAAACACCGGTAGAATCCAGTGGCTGATTAAGGCCTAAAACATGAGCAATTTCTTTTTCGTTTATTTTTTTATTTTGAGAGAGCAAGAGAGAGTACAAGCCGGGGAGGGGCAGAAGGGAGATACAGAATCCCAAGTAGGCTCTGCGCCTTCTCCATCAGCACCATCAGCACAAGCCCTACTCAGGGCTCAAACCCATGAACCTTGAGATCATGACATAAGCCGAGATCAAGAACAGGAGGCTTAACTGACTGAGCCACCCAGGCGCCCCAAACATGGACAATTTCTACCATGAACATTTCAAACACGTGTCAACTGGTTAGTAAAGAAAATAATTTTTAAAAAAATGAATCTTCAGCAAGATCCCAATATGTTTTCCCCTGTGATTCCAGTGGAACCTTGACTTTGGTTATTCATCCTCCCTGAGCTTGGCAGCAGGAATCTCTTCTAGGTGCAGGCACTGCCGAAAGGTGGCCTTCAGGTCACTCTGTGAAAGGAGGTAGCAGACGCAGTTTCTGGTTGAAGAGCCTCAACCTCAGTTCCAGAGGCACTGATTCCTTCTCTCTTACAGGAGGGTGAAGGGCGGCACCTCTGGGAGCAGAGGGCAACTGTGGGGAGAAGGGGGAGCAGGAGGAGCAGGGGGAGCAGTGGGGAGCAGTGGGAGCGGGAGGAGAAGGGAGAAGGGTGGGGAGCAGGGGGAGCAGCAGGGAGTACTGAGAGCAGGGGGAACAGTAGAACAGCCTGGAGTAGTGGGAGCAGGGGGAGCAGGGTAAGCAGTGTAAGCAGCCCCAGTGGGAAGCAGCAGGTAGCAGCTGGGAAGAGGCTAAGCGGAAAGATCAGGACAAGCAGGGGTAGCAGCGGGGAGCAGGGGGAACAAAGGGGAACAGGGGAGCAGCGGAGAGTAGGGGGAGCCTGGGGAGTAGGGGGAGCAGGGGGAGCAGCGGGAGCAGCGGGGAGGCTCCTCCCAGTTGTCGCCCAATTAGAAAGCCAGTGATTTATCAGAAGGCAGAAGACTCACAGGACCAGGCCAGGGTTCCCTTTGTTCCACCTCTTTTCCCATGCCAGAACCAAAGAAAAAGGCACGTTGAATGACAAGAATTAATGGTGTCAAACAAATAGAAAAAGAGACAGAGGCTTCTCAGTCTGTGATGGGAACTGTGTGCTGTTTGGCCTGGGCCTGAAGTTCATGGTGCCTTGGGCAGAGGCAAACTGCCCATGCCTACTGGCGTGAAATCCAAAACTATTAGACCAGGGAAATCTGAATTAGGGTCTGAGAAACAAACGGAGTGCCCTCCACATTTACAGGAAAGCAGTACATTATCCATCAGGCACATACCATATACCTTCCTCCATCTTTTGGTCTGACCTGCCCCAAATGCTGTGGAGGGAACACAGAAATATGAGTCACTCTTTGTTCCTGTCCTCATATTGCTTCCAGCCTTCCGGGAGGCAGGGGACTCATCCCCGTACTGTCTAAAGAGAGAACTAGCCTAGTGAGGGAGTGAGGGCCACAGCTGGAAATCAGGAGGAGGGCAATGTGTGACTGAGCAAGCAGGGACTAGGGGACGAGTGACATGCAAAATGCCTTAGAACTACTGGCAAATAATAGGTCACTTGCAATAATACCCCCTTGTAAATAATAAATCACTCACAGGTAAAAATGTGCTCACTTCGTCTATGCATCAGCATCTGACTGTTAAGGCGTGAGGTTCAATTCTCCAGTCCACAATTTATATTCAGATGATTGTTCTCATATTTGAATTGAGAAAATTATTTGGGTGAAACAAACTATGTGTTTCATCTCTAGTGATGTCAGTTGATTTTCCTTCCCTCAGCTGCCCTCCCTCCACCCCATCCTCTCCTCCAGCTCAGGCACTCTACATTACCATTATTTTCTGGAATGTCTCCCTAACTAGCAATGAACTAGAAAATGTGGGTCTCATTTGTTTTTGTACTCTGTCCCCTACCCCAGGGGGCCCAGAACTGGCAGGCCCTATGTAAGGGGGTGGACTGTGGGGTACTGGAGACTGGGGGAGTGCATCATTCACACGTTCATTTATTCACTCATGCAATAGCCATTTCGGGTTTTTGCCTCCCCAGTTTTGTGGTTTATGCCTTAGTGTTATTTGTTTATTTATATTTGTTTGTTTGTTTGTTTTTAAGTTTATGTATTATTGCGAAAGAGAGAGCACAAGCTGGGGAAGAGCAGAGAGAGAGGGAGACACAGAATTCGAAGCAGGCTCCAGGCTCTGAGCTGTCAGCACAGAGCCTGACGCAGGGCTCAAACCCACAGACCGTGAGATCATGACCTAAGCCAAAGTCAGACACCTAACTGACTGAGCCACACAGGCATCCTATTTATCTATTTATAAATGTTTATTTATTTATCTTTGATAGAGAGAAAGGATGCAAGAGTGGGGAAGCAGCAGAGAGAGAGGGAGATAGAGAATCAGAATCTGTGCTGTCGGCACAAAGCCCGATGAGAGGCTGGAACTGCGAGATCATGACTTGAGCCAAAGTCTGACGCTCAACCAACTGAGCCACCCAGGCGTTTCTATTTAATTATTTATTTTAAAGATTTTATTTTTCAGTAATCTTCTCACCCAACGTGGGGCTCAAACTCATGACCCTGATATCAAGAGTCACTCACTCCACCCACTGAGCCAGCCAGGTACCCCCATAGCTATTTCTTTTTTTATTTAATGTTTATTTATTTTGAGAGAGAGACAGAGAGACAGAGAGAGAATGAGAATCCCAAGCAGGCTCTTTGCAGTCAAGCCCAACACGGGGCTGTATCCCATGAACTGTGAGATCATGACCTGAGCCGAAATCAACAGTCTGACACTTAACGAACTGAGCCACCCAAGCACCCCAATAGCTATTTCTTTAATGTCCTCATACACCTGAAACTGCAAAATGAGGCTGTAACTCTCTTGCTCACTTACAGAGGAGGGATCTGCGAGTTGGTAGTAAATGTGATGGGGCAAGTCCAGAAAGCCTGGGGAGTATGCAGAAGAAGCAGAGAACCTGAACTCAGTGTGCCAGGGAAGGAGTTCCTGGGAGAATGGGATTGCAGCTAAGATCTGAAGGATGCATAGGAGTTTGATAGATGAATGGGGCTGAGAGGCAGTGGTGGGGGTGGGGGGGGGGTGCACTGGGAGCCGGATTTTAGAAAACAGGGCCCAGCCTTATCCGTACTGGTTTTGTGACCTTGAGCAAACAAGTCACCTACATTCTCTGAATCTCAGTTTCCTTGTTAGTAAAATGGGGACAAAATAGCTATCTTGTGGGTTTGTCATGAAGGTTTAGAGCAGAGGATGTAGATAAAGCATCCAGCAGAATGTGCAGCATGTAGCAGATCCACGATTGCAGGCCATCAGACCGTATTTCACAAGTTATACAGTCTGCCAAAAGGGAAATTGATCCTGAAAGTTTCAACCTGTGGATGCAGAGACGGGCCAATCTGCACCCTGAGTCTGGGGAAGGGACCACTGATGGTGCTCTGGTCGGTTTAGTTACCACCTCTCGCCACTGGCAGCAGCTTCACATTCTATAATAAGAGGGAAGATTTGGTGTTTAGGGTCCCAAATTTCCCTGGAAGTGAGCAGATCAGATTTACCCAAGCAGGGAAATGCTCAATGCTCAATTCTGTGCCTAAAATAGAATCAAAATTATGGAGACTGAAAAATCCCACATTTTTGTGGAGTTCGCCAAATTCAGGAAGCATAGTTAACTGTATTTTAAAAGACACAATGCTGTATGATGTCCTTTTCTTTTTTTAACATTTATTCATTTTTGAGAGACTGAGAGAGACAGAGCATGACTAGGCGAGGGGAAGAGAGAGAGGGAGACAGAGTCTGAAGCAGGCTCCAGGCTCTGAGCTGTCAACACAGAGCCTGACACGGGGCTCGAGCCCATGAAACGTGAGGTCATGACCTCAGCCAATGTCAGACACTTAACCCAGTGAGCCACTCAGGAGCCCCATATGATATCTTTTTTAAAAAAGATTTTATTTTATTTTATTTTATTTTATTTTGTTAAAGTTGATTTACCTTGAGAGAGAGAGAGAGCATGAGAGAGAGAAGGGAAGAGGCAGAAAGAGAGGGAGAGAGAGAACCCCAAGCAGGCTCCCCCCCTGCCATCACAGAGCCACACATGGGGCTCAAACTCACAAACCATGAGAACATGATCTGAGCTGAAATCAAGAGTCGGACACGCCACAGACTGAGCCACCCAGGCACCCCTAGAAGATTTGATTTTTAAGTAATCTCCACATCTAATGTGGGGCTCGGGGTCCCCAAGATGGAGAGTTGTATGCTCCACCTATTTAGCCACCCAGGTGCCCTGTAATGATGTCTTTAGAATTCGATAGTGGCTGCCAGGGCCTGGCAGGAGGAGAGAGGTGAAGGGAATGGGGAGATGTTGGTCAAAGGGTACAAACTTCCAATTATAAGATGAGTAAAATCTGGAGATCCAAGGCACAGCGTGGTGATTATAGTTAACAATACTATATTGTATACTTGACGTTTGCTAAGAGAATAGAAATGAAGTGTTATCTACACACAGTAGCTCTATGAGGTGATGGGATGTGTTAGTAACTTGATTGTGGTCCTCATTCCACAATGTATCATCTATCAAACCATCACATTGTACACCCTAAATATATACCACTTTTATTTGTCAATTCTCTCTCAGTAAAGCTGGAAAGAAAAAAGAATGAGATAGTTTATAAACTTTAATCATGAATCTCTTGTTTTGGAGCCAAGCAATCAATTTTTGCCTGCTGACCTGTCCATTTTCACCTCTGGATGGAAGCCCTGTGAGGGCAGCAGCTCTGCTCAGGTTTTTAACCACCAGGCTGAACGCAGTGCCTGGGACAGAGCTGGCACTCAAAAATATTTGTTGAATGGATACATTTTGGTTCGGTGGATCTAATGCATTCTACAAATTTTATAGGTGTTCCTCTCGTGCCTAAGATTGAATCCTGAATTCTTGTGCAGTTACTCACTGAACTATTTGAGGAAAATAATTAGGTACTGAGGATGGTGGTGTCACCTACCAAATCACTTCAGTGACAATATTAGGTTTTTCCCCCTTGAGGTCCCTGACCAATCCGCGGCTCTATGAGCCACGCAAACACGCACGCTCCTGTCTGTGTGTGAGTATGCATGTGAAGTATATACACACATTCGTTTGCCAGAGTTTCTGGAGATCTCTCAGCCATGTGGCTCACCTTTCCCTCTGCAACCTGGGGATGTATTTCAGTTACCTTTTTTATGCTTATGTATTTTTGAGAGAGAAAGAGTGGGAGAGGGGTTGAGAGAGAGGGAGACAGAGGATCTGAAGCAGGCTCTGCACTGTGTGTGAGACAATGAGCTGAGCCAAAGTTGGATGCGTAACTGATTGAACCACCCAGGTGCCCCTCAGTTTCCTATTTCAATCAGTGTTGGACACAAACCTACTCACTGCTTAATCAAAATATGAAATGGAAAGTCTCAGCCTGAAAGTCAGTGCTCATGTGGGCAGAGAAATAAAAGACCTTCTTTTTAAAAAAAAATTTTTTTAATGTTTATTTATTTTTGAGACAGAGGGAGACAGAGTGTGAGTGGAGGGGGGGTCAGAGAGAGAGGGAGACACAGAATCTGAAACAGGCTCCAGGCTCTGAGCTGTTGGCACAGAGCCCAACGCGGGGCTCGAACCCACAAACGGTGAGATCATGACCTGAGATGAAGTCAGATGCTTAACTGACCGAGACACCCAGGTGCCCCTAAAAGACCTTCTTAATGACACTGCATTAGAAATGTCTTTGAAAGTCTTCAGCAGAAATCACACCTTTGGAAAAGGTGGGGTTTCCTCTCACCCAATGCCAACAAGTTGCTGATGGAAATTACAATATGTGTTTTTAAAAACATTTTTATTTATTTATTATTTTTATTTTATTTATTTATTTTTATTTTATATTTGCCCCTCCCCCACAGAGTATAAGCGGGGGAGGGGCATAGAGAGAGGGACAGAGGATCTGAAGCAGGCTCTGAGCTGACAGGCTGATAGCAGTGAGCCTGATGTGGGGCTTGAACTCACGAACTGTGAGATCATGACCTGAGCCAAAGTCAGATGCTCAACCAACTGAGCCACCCAGGTGCCCCACAATGTGTTTTAACATTGTGGATTTAACTTGAAATCAAGAAAAAATTCCAACTACTCTTTGACAATGTAAAGCACTCTGTAACATGCTGAGCGAATGTATTAAAATAATCAGGCAATTTTAACACTTTTCTCTCTGATTTTGAAAAATGCTGTTTCTACACTTATTTTTTGTTAATGTTTATTTATTTAAGTACTCTATATCCAACATGGGGCTCGAAATCACAACCCCAAGATCAAGAGTCAGTGCTCTTTGGACTGAACCAGCCAGGTGTCCCTTTCTACATTTAAACTTATACATTACTAAGGGCACCTGGGTGGCTCGGTCAGTTAAGCATCCGACTCTTGATTTGGGCTCAGGTTATGATCTCACGGTTCATGAGTTTGAGCCCCATATCTGGCTCTATGCTGACAGCATGGAGCCTGCTTGGGATTCTCTCTCACTCCCTCTCTCTCTGCCCCTCCCCTGCTTGTGCTCTCTCTCTCAAAATAAATAAACTTAAAAAAACCTACAGCACTAGGGGCGCCTGGGTGACTCAGTGGGTTGAGTTTGGCTCAGGTTATGGTCTCAAGGTTGTGGGATCAAGCCCTGTGTCAGGCTCTGCGCTGGGCTTGGAGCCTGGTTGGTATTCTCTTTCTCCCTCTCCCTCTGCCCATTCCCTGCTTGTACTCTCTCTCAATAAACAAACAAACAAATAAACAAACATATACAGCACCTTCATCTTGGTTATTCACACTAATAACTAGGTATTCAAATTATATACCATCACTTGTCCATAATATACCTTGTAGCGCCATTTCTCTAGCAAAGCCTCATAATTGCTTAAAGAAGCCTTTCTTTGTTTTTGGATTTTCCAGTAGTTATCACCGCAATTTCCAAGACAGCAAAGGCTACTACTGACTTTTAATCTGGGGAAAGAGAATTGAAGCCGACAAGTGTTGAGTTGGGGGACTGGAGGGTCTGTCTCCTTGTGGTAGTTCAGGCCTCCCAAGGATTGGGCCTTTGGCCACCAAAACAAAATTTGCTCTTGAGGAACACTGCCAGGTCCACTCAGCCCTGGTCAGGGAGAGAAGAACTGTGTCAGTTCAGTTGCTGTTGCAATGTAACTACAGAACATAGTGGCTTTGAATTACAACTGTGTATGGTGAGCTGGGATCAGCTGGTGGTTCCTCTCTTAGAGTTTCCCCTGCTCTCTCTTGGCTGTAGTCAACTGGAGGGTTGGCTCACAAGTCTGGTGGTTGGTGCTGGCTGACATCAGGGGTGTCTTGGTTCTCTGCCACACCTCCTCTCAAGAAGCCAGGTCGGCTTCCTCACCAGGAGGGCTCAGAGCCCTGCTCCACTATGGCCAAGGCTGCATCCTTCTTAAGGACTAGTCTCTGGATCTCACATAATGGCACTTCTGCTGTATGCTGTTGGTCACAGCAAGTCACAAGGCCAGCCTAGTTTCAAGGGGTGAGGAAACAGACTCCAGCTCTGGATATGGTAGCTGCAAAATCACATCGCTAAGGGGCAGGACTGCAGATACGGGGGAATGTTTGTGGCCATCTCTGTTCATCTGCCAGGGCTGCCATTACAGAATACCACAGACTGGTTGGCTTAAACAAGAGAAATATATTTTTCTCACAGCTCTGGAGGGTGGAAGTCCAAGATCAAGGTGATGGAGTTTTGGGGTGATGGTGGGGTTCAGAGCCAATGGCCAAGAAAGAATTCTTGAAGACGTCTTTGGTGCAGAAAGGTGATTTTATTAAAGCACGGGGACAGGACCCGTGGGCAGAAGGAGCTGCATTGGGGTTGGGAAGAGTGACTGATTATATACCTTCAGGTTGGGAGGGGGTTAGGGACAGCATAAGTCTCTAAGGAATTTTAGGAGCCAGGTATCCAGGACCTTGAGGGGCTAGCTGTTGTTAGGAAAACGTCATTTAATACTGCTTAGTAAAACCTCAGTCATGAGAGCCTTCAGATATGTGTATCAGGGGCCATATGCTTAGAGTATAATTGCCAACATATACTTGGGGGTTAAACATAAAGGAGGTTTGCAAAGGAAGTTTTCTGTGTTTGAAGAGACTCACAGGATCCTGGGGGGTCGGGATAATGTTAAGCCAAGATTTCTTTTGCCCCTAGCAAAGTGTCATCATTGAGGCAGTTGGGTTCCTAGAAGAAGGTCACTCTGCCTGTTTGAAAGACTCGTCAATGGGCTGTAGGCAGTAAGGGAATATACTTTTTCATTTGCCTTTGTTTCCCACATCACCATGGCAAGCACTTAAACTCCCTTACATCTTGATGAGCGTGATATTAGGGCTCCAGGAAACAGAGTCTATAGGTGTCTGGAGATTAGGCTATGGATTAGATTGCCTTTTATTTGAAGTATACTGTGACTTTACTAAGTTGTCCGTAAACTGAAGGAGACTCCTGTCCTGCACGACTGTGATCTCTATCAGTCAACCATTTGCTTTCTTTCCTTTCCCCTGTTCTTGGGCAGCTGGGAGTGTCTGAGGAATATCACACATATCCCACCTTGAGGGGGAGGGTGCTGTTAGCCTGTATTTCGCCCTCAGCTTGCTCAGCACTCCCTCATCAAAGGTGTTGGCAAGTCTGGTTTCTCTTGAAGTCTCTCTCCTTGGCTTGCAGATGGCCACCTTCTCACTGTGTCCTCACGTGGCCTTTTCTCTGTACACAAACCTCTGGTGCCTCTTCCTCCCCTTTTTTTAATGTTTATTCATTTTTGAGGGGGGAGGGGCAAAGAGAGAGGGAGACACAGAGTCTGAAGCAGGCTCCAGGCTCTGAGCTGTCAGCACAGAGCCCAACACGGGCCTGAACCCACAAATGGTGCGATCATGACCTGAGCTGAAATCAGATGCCTAACTCTAACCGACTGAGCCACCCAGGCATCCCTCTCTTCTTCTTTTTGTAAGGACACCAGCCCTATTGGATAAGGGTCCTGCCTTTGTGACCTCATTCAACCGTAGATGTCTCTTAAAAGTCCCCATCTGCAAATACAGTCACATTAGGGGTTAGGGCCTCAACATATTAATTTTCAAAGGACACAATTCAGTCCATAACGCTCATCTTTGCAAACAACCTACCCAAGTGCACTTAGTTACAAACCAATTACAAGATATTTTACTCCAATTGGTTGTTTGATTTCAACACGTGGTTTCCTTCATCTGGGAAAATAAATCTGGGATGAGGCTCAGAAGCCGCCTGGCCACTCACTGCACCCTACCTGGCACCTATTTTTACTCTTTGTGGAACCCAAACTGCTAGGGCGTTCAGGGATTTCACAAGCAGATATTCAGAGCTGATTCAGGAGGAAGGAGAAATTCTGTTTGGTACCTGGCCTCACTCATTGCCAGATACCCCACACCACTATAATTCTTTTATAATTCAAATTTTACATAGGAGTTCATCTGTCTTTGATAAGACTATGACTAATTAATCAGAAAAAAAACCACTAAATCCCTGACCTCCCAAATGTCCCATCCCTCCCTGCTGTGGAGCTAGACCCCAGGCCCAGACTCCTATTTGCAAACATTGACAAAGTATCTTTCAGTCACAAATCAAAGAAAATCAGGAGAAAAAAAAAAAAAAGCTTGAGAAGGTTTTGCTTCGACTTTAAAAGACCATCGTTGGCAAAAAAAAGAAAGAAAGAAAGAAAGAAAGAAAGAAAGAAAGAAAGAGACATTAAAACTTCCTGACTAACTTGCAGGACTCAAGCAAGCATATGTGCATATCTATCACCCCATTTCCTAAAAGCTCCATTGATCATAAAATTATAAAGGCACACACTGTGTTTTCCCATAGCTGCCAAACCTAGCAAATAAACAAAAACCAATTTTTTTTCAAGTTGCTTGTAATCAAGGTCTAAACTGGGGTTGATGATGAAATCTGTGTAATTTAAAGGGCTACAGATGAACAACGAAAACTACATTTCTTGCAGGTTTTCTTTTTTAATATATTTTTTTTTAATTTTTTTTTTTTAACGTTTATTTATTCTTGAGACAGAGAGAGACAGAGCATGAATGGGGGAGGGCCAGAGACAGAGGGAGACACAGAATCTGAAACAGGCTCCAGGCTCCGAGCTGTCAACACAGAGCCCGACGCGGGGCTCGAACTCACGAACCGCGAGATCATGACCTGAGCCGAAGTTGGACGCTCAACCGACTGAGCCACCCAGGCGCCCCTCTTTTTTAATATTTTTTAATGTTTATTTATTTTTGGGAGAGAGAGAGAAAGAGAGACAGAGCATGAGTGGGGGAGGGCCAGAGAGAGAGGGAGACCCAGAATCGGAAGCAGGCTCCAGGCTCTGAGCTGTCAGCACAGAGCCCAAAGCAGGACTCAAATTCATGAACTGTAAGATCATGACCTGAGCCTAAGTCGGACACTTAACTGACTGAGCCACCCAGGTGCCCCTCTTGGAGGTTTCCTTTAAGCACTTTATTTTAGATAGGCTCATTCTTTTATTCAGAGGCTAAAGATTGTCTTTAGTTCCCCTCCAGTCCTCTTCAATTGTATCACTTTGGGGTGTATTTATTGCCTGTTGGGCTATACCATAGTATAATAATTAGGGCAAGATCCCAAACGAAAACAATGCACCTCTCACCAACAATGGCCCCCCGGGGGGGGGGAGATATTAAACTGAAGTATATAATGTTATAAACCCAGCCACCATCAGAAACATCCAGTGATGACAAAGTACCCTGACCCAGCACGCCACACACCCATACACACACTTAAAATAATCTTCCCAGGATCAGAGCTGACGCAGAGGTCAGCTTGTGTTTTCAGCAGTGGAGGCAGCACTGGCCATAGATTTGGAGTTTCCAAGCAAATTAAAGGAAATGTGCCCCACCTGGTGAAGGCAGGGGGCTCAGGGCTCAGGCTTCCTAAAATTGAGGTCACCATGTGAAATTATCAACAGTTACTTGACTTTCAGCATGAAACTGACCCAGGACAGTGAACCGAAGCCCCACTCCTCCATCTACATCATCTACATCCCTATGAATCATGTATTTATTATTTGTATGTATTTTATAATGCACATATATATGCTTAAATTTTAATTTACATACATATATAATGTAAAAATTGCAAACTTTAAGACAGGTAACTGGCTAGATCACCTACGATGTATATTAAATTTTTTTAACGTTTATTCATTTTTGAGAGACAGAGTGAGAGAGCAAGCAGGGGTGGGGCAGAGAGAGAGAGAGAGAGAGACACAGAATCCAAAGCAGGTTCCAGGCTCTGAGCTGTCAGCACAGAGCCAGAGGCAGGGCTCGAACTCACAGATGTGAGATCATGACCTGCGCCTAAGTCGGCGCTTAACAGACTGAGCCACCTACGTATATTAAATAACACATGTCAATCACAATGATCCTGTCCCCTCTGGTTCGAAAACTGGGGAAAATATTTATTCTCTTAAACATATTTTGTCAAAGTCCTCGCCATGAGGGATTTTAACTGTTGTCAGTTTTGTACCCATCTGTCAGAGGAGTAAAATTAATGATTTTAGCACACTGAACCCAAAGACCACAGATGTTCACTCTGCAATTTATGGTATTGGGAGAGCCAGACAACCAACCTGTGCCCGTCCTACTGCGGCTTAATTTTATTTTATTAAAGTAACTTCTTAGAGTATTTCCTAGAACCCAAACTCAGAGAATACTGTCTATTCTGCGTTAACTAGAGAATAAGTGCACCCAAGAACAACTGGGTACAGGCAGGAAAACCCTACTGGCTTTGTTAGAGTTTACAATTTAGCGTTTACACAGGGCATCATGGCCCGGTATGTCATCTCACTAACCCCCAACAGGAAGCACCACTTTTTTACAGGTGAACCAACTGACCCTCCTGAGGTGGTATTCGAACTCACCATCCGAAATCTCCAAAGTCTCGCTTCAGTGGCTGGGCACCCGGGTCTGGCACCCACTGCACATGCCCGAGCCCGTGACCAATGGGAGACCCGCGCGCGCGAGCGGAGGCGGGCTGTTAGGCTCTGAGACCCAAGCAGAATTCTACCATCGACCAATAAGAGCCCACGGCAGTCTCTGATTCCCCAGCCCTGAGCCAATTGGAGGCTCCGGTACAATGACAGAGGCTTCTAAGAAATCGAGGGGGGTGAGAGTGGTTAAGATGGCGGATGCGAGAGAGGTTGAGGGCGCGACCTGAGCGCAAGGCACGCCTGAGGCGGGTGGGAGTTGGGAGGACGGGACGGGAATCTTGGGACAAGCAAGATTGCGACATTCCCCTCTCCATTAGGGGATGAGGCAGCTGTCGCAATCCTCCCCCACAAACAAACGGTATGTTGTAAGGTGGCCATCCCCTTTCTAGTGGTATGATCCTGGGCGGACTGTTCCATTTTGCGTTCCTCCCCACACCAGCAGTGGTGCTTTCCAGGCTGCAGCGTTATGGCTGTTCGGGGCTCACAGTCAAGGGTGTCAACACAAGTGGATGTTCCTAGAGTCACACACACAGGGGTTTGGACACGCAAGGGGTCACACACACTCGGGTGTGTACAATTCTGGTGTCACAGACTAGGGAATGGACACACACATTGGGGTGCACGGAGGTAGCGGGCACCTATCTAGGGAGAGTTGTGACTTTGAGGTTGTGGACAGGGTAGGGACTTGGAGGGGACACAAACCTAGAAGGGGGTAGGAGGGCTTGCCTGGCGGTGTTTTCCTGTGCTGGGCCAGGGGGAGTAGGGCAGGAAACAAGTGGTGGGTGGCATCTCCCAGGTTGGCCGGGAGGGCGCCAGGAACATGTCACAGCCCTAGAGGAGTCTGGCCAGGGCCCACGGAATGGCTCTCTGAGATGGTCTTTGCATCTCAGGGATGCAAGGGAAAGTTGAAAAAGGGCAGTGGGAAGGTGGTCGTGTGCCCTGGGTCTCTGACCGTCCACCAATTAAAGTGCAAAGGAGGAGGGTGAGGAAAGGAAGGGGGAGAGGGTGGGAGAATGCTAGGCTGAAGGGATGATAGTTCGTTTATCCAAGTCACTGCTGTTTCATAAAAACAACCATGCGTGATTATAACATGTTAAGCCCTGTCCTAATCACTTGGACATGAATTATCTCATTTAGCCTTCAAAACAACATTAACTGCTATTATCTTCACTTTACGGATGAGACAAGGGAGGCACTGAGAGGTTCCCAGACTTTTAACAGCTGGTAAGTGGCACAGCCAGAGCCAGAGCCAGAGCCAGAGCCAGGCTGTAAGGCCCCAGAATCTGTGGTTCTAACCACTGAGCCATTCTTCTCTCAATTTTTTTTCTTCTTTTTCTTTTTTAATATCAGCTCTAAGTCCAACATGGGGTTTGAACTCATGACCCTGAGGTCAAGAGTCACCTACTCTCTACTGACTGAGCTAGCCAGACACCCCACCACTGAACCATTCTTATCTTTTCAGGTATCTCTGCTTTTCTGTGCACCCCCTGTCCTTACTCCATCCCCATCAGGACTAGAAATCAGCCCCTCTCCTGAGAACCCCTAAAGTACCCATTTGCCCATTATATCCATGAACAGTTTAGACACCTCTGTGGGAGAGGCTGGCCCCTGCACACTCTTGAGTTCTTTTCTTCCCCCTTTCCCTAGGCAGGAGGGGTGAAGAGAGGACAGGGGAGCCTTGTGGACAGCGGGCAGTAAATCACAGCATAGATAGCTGGACTGTACGATGATTACTCAACAAATGCTGACTGAGCTGCATGCAGGGTCTTGTGCTAGGGTGGTGGGGATACTGGCAAAGAACCAGACAGACAAGGGTCATGTTCCTTCCTGACCTGGGGGTGTGTTTTGGGAATTCCTGGTAGGCAGACTTCGGTTGTCACAATGATGGGGGTGCTTTGGCATTGAATGGGGGGGTGGCTAGGATGCTGGGGGACAGTCCCACACCACCAACCCTTGTAATGTACCTGGATGTCATTCCAGGATGGTGAGAGGATAGGGTCAGATGGTTGGAAACTGCCGTTTCCTTAGGCCTGTCCCTAGGAAGCACCCCTCAGTCAGGGGTACAGAGGACCAGGAGAGGCAGGGAAAGAAGGGGAGAAGGATGGCATGGCAAAGGACATTTTGCCATCTTGGCCTCAGTTTGGTCTTATGGGACAGCAGTAGGGCCCCCCAGTAGGGCCCTACCTGTGCCTACTTCTCCTCCATGGACTCAGTCATGTGGTAGGACCAAAGTGGGGAAGACACCCCATGTCTTATCACTGACTGTGTCTTATTTCCTACTCAGGGCTTGAGGTGTGGCAATCAGGATCTTGTAGGCAAGATCCTCTCAGAATAAAGCAAAAGATATAAACAGGAAATGGTTCTCCATCTGGTGACCCCGGAGGGGTGGAGGGACATCAGGATGGTGTAAGTTATTGGTTATATCCTGGTTCTGGGGGGTTCCTGGGTATTCACTGGATTGCTAAGAAGTGAGTTTGAACCACTGCTCCCAGCTGTGGTGGACTGGTATTGGACCCACCCTCCTGCTGCGAACCATAAAAGCTAAATTGAGGTTTTTGTTCTTTTAAGTCTTTTTGAAGGTCCTGGAGAGCAAATTACCTTTGAGGTCCTCACTTCACCAAGTACTGTCATCCAGTATAGAAAAGCACTGCATCGATGGGAATACATAAAAGTAAAATAAACCAGCTCCAAATTATTAATGCAGGTCAACAAAGTAATTCAATAATCTGGATAATGGGAAAAATGATTTCTAAGTCACTATATTCCAGGGTGGGGACACTCATTCTATGAGGGACTAAAATAAAACTCTAGGTTTTTTTATTTAGAGAAAAATATAAAATTTATTTATTTATTTATTTTTGGAAAAAAATATAAATTTTAAACTTGTCTGCTACTTAGAACTGGAAGTATATAACTTTTAAATATTAATTTAGGGGTGCCTCGGTGGTTCAGTTGGTTAAGCGTCCAACTCGATTTCTGCTCAGGTCATGATCTCACGGTTCGTGGGTTCAAGCCCCGCATCAGGCTCTGTGCTGACAGCATTGAGCCTGCTTGGGATTCTCTCTTTCTTTCTGCCCCTCCCCTGCTCACTCTTCTTTCTGTCTCTCAAAAATGAATAAATAAACATTTAAAAAAATGTTAATTTAAAAAACAACCAGCAAATGTGGCAGAGGTTTAAGGCCTTCTGATGTAGACTCAAGGGAGACAGATCTAGTGGCAGAGAAAGAAGGAGGTGGAAGGTTGAGAACACAAGGCCGAGAAGGAGCAGAAGAATTTTCTCTCTGCTCCCACGTGGCACTTGACAGATTAGGAATCGTTTCTCATGTATTTGGCCTCAGCTCCACCGTTCACAAGCTGGGTGATCTTGGGCAAGTTAGCTAACTTTTCTGGGCCTCAGCTTCCCTATGGGTAAAATGGGGATAAGAGCAGTGTTTCCCTCGTGGGGTCATTTGTGAAAGTGAAACCAGTTAATAAATGTAAGGCACTTAGAAAAAGCTCAGAAAACATTAAATCAGGGGCACCTGGGTGGTTCAGTCAGTTAAGCATCAGACTTTTTTAATTAATTAATTAATTTATTTATTTAAATTCAAGTTAGTGGGTGCCTGGGTGGCTCAGGACTTCGGCTCAGGTCATGATCTCACAGTTTGTGGGTTTGAATCCCCCATCGGGTGAGCTTGAGCCTTGCTTTGGGTGATCTTGAGCCCCGCATTGGGTGAGCCCCTCTTTTCTCTCTCTCTCCCTCCCTCTGCTCCTCCTGGGATTCTCTCTCACTCTGCCCCTCACTCATTGTGCCCTTCTCTCTCTCTCTCTCTCTCTCAAAAAAAAAAAAAAAATTCAAGGTAGTTAACATACATAAGCATCTGACTTTTGATTTTGGCTCAGGCCGTGATCTCATGTTTCGTGACTCTGAGCCCCACATTGGGCTCCACACTGATAGTGTGGAGCCTGCTTGGGATTCTGTCTGCCCCTCCCCCGCAAAAAAATTAAAAAATTAAAAAAAGAAAACCTAAATCCGACACTAATCCCTTATTGATTCCTTCAGTAAACATTTATTTGGTGTCTAGTTTGTGCCAGATACTGGAGATACACATGGCACAGGGCAAGAGCATGATGAGCAGTATTAAAATGAATGAATACAATGGCTCTTTGAGCAACAAAGCAGAGCTTTGCCCTATGAACAAGCCAGAAGGCGCTCCAGGCAGAGGTACGAAATTGCCTAAATTGTCTGGTGAGTTGTGGGTGCCCAAGGCTGAGTTGTGAGGAGGGGAGGGAGGGAGGCTGGAATTGCCCCATCAGAAGGAACTTTGAGTTTCGGCTTGGGAGAGAAGCTCTATACTTGCTTGAAGGTTTCCAGGCACGAGTGTGGGTCCCACCTTGAGATGTGCTGTTTCCCTGCAGGTACCAGAGAATGTCAGTCACACCCCAGACCTGCTCAGCTGCCCCAGACTGCTGTATGTGCCTGAGAGCTTCATGTCCCCAAATGGTAAACTGAGGCCCATGGAGAAGTGAGGACTGAACTACCACTTGCGAGCTGGGAGCTACTGGGAAAAATCATGGAACCGCCGTGTGCCTCAGTTCCCTCATTTCCCACTATCAAATGGACATGGTAAGAGTATATGCCCCATAGGCTGTTATGAGGATTTAGATGAGTCGATATTTACAAAGAGGGCAGAACAGTGTGGCACACATGTTCAGTGCTACATAAACGTTGGATAAAAATAGAATGTTGTGTGGGGAAAAAGCAAGGCTCTGAAGATGACTGACTTTTAAAAGTTCAAAAGCAATGAAAACTAAACAAGATGTTGACTAGGCATTCATATATGCTATAAAGGGATGATAAGCAGAAAATCATTTGGGAACTGTGGGGAGGCAAGAGTAAGGGATGGGGAAGTGAGCTGGGTGCAAATGCATTGTTGGGGTCTCAGGAGAGGGGTGGGATCCCAGGCACTCCCAGTGTCATTAGAAGAAAGGTTTAAACACAGTAATTCTTCAGCATGAGGGGCCTTGGGCCTCAGGCCCAGACCAACTGGATGCTTTGGGGAGGAAGGAGACTGCCCAGCTCCATGACTGCTCCCTGCCATAGTGTCCCCCGGCAGAAGTGCAGCAGTGGCCTAGCTCTTGCTGTCATCCAATCAGCGGGAAGAGGATCTGAGCCAGTCAGAGGGAGATGGGCCTCAGGGAGTAAGAATAGAAGAAGAGGACCTGAGCTGGTCCAAAAGATGGGTCTTAACCAGTTGAATGGAAGAGGGCCCCAGTCTGAGGGAGGAGGGTCCAAGCCTGTTCTAGGGAGGGAGGAGGAGGCCAGGCCCACCCAGGGGCCCCTGGAGGACTTGTTTCCCTTGTGGTTTTTTGCACTTCCTGTTCCCCTGCTCACTGCGGAAGTTCCTCTTCTTACCCTGCACCCAGAGCCTAGCCGGAGAGGACAAGGGCAGGAGGCACCATGAGTGGGGGCCCTGTGGGAGGCAGGTCTGGGGGTCGCGGAGGACCAGGGGTTCAGCAGAATGTACCCTCCACGCTCCTCCAGGACCACGAGAACCAGCGACTCTTCGAGATGCTGGGTCGGAAATGCTGGGTGAGCTGGGGATCTCCTAGCCCTCCCTGTCTCCCTCCCTTTCCTCCTCTTCCTCTACTCCTCTCTGCCTCCTCATCTTCCCCATCCTTCTCCTTTCCTCTTCTTTCTTCCCCTCTTCCTCTCCTCCTTCCCTTCTCCATCATCTCCTCTCTTAGAATCCGCTTAGCCCCATTCACCGATCCCAGGAAGATCTTGATTTCCAAGTCTGTCAACTCTCCCTCTGGCCGTGGCTCTTCCTTTGGAGCCCTAACAGCCATGGACATGGGAGAACTAGACCCTCTGGCTGACCAGATTCCAATGAGCCCTGCTCTTCCCTCCCAGACACTGGCCACCGCCGTTGTTCAGCTCTACCTGGCACTGCCTCCCGGAGCAGAGCACTGGACCAAGGAGCATTGTGGGGCTGTGTGCTTCGTGAAGGATAACCCCCAGAAGTCCTACTTCATCCGTCTTTACGGCCTTCAGGTGATTCCCACCTCCCCGCACTGGACATGCAAACCAGTTTTCAACCCTGCAAACCCATACCTGTGTCCATAGCCCCAAGGCCTTGGACAGATCAGTAAACCTGAGCCCTGGGACCAAAGACTTCATCCAGATGTCAAACTCTGGTTTGCCTTTCTTTGTTTTTGATAATTGACCCAGAATCTCCATGTCAAGATCTATAAAACCCCAAATATTAGTATAACTCCTAAATCTAACAGTATAGTTCTGTTTCATGAACTCCAAACAAAAAGAGCCCTGTATTTTTACCTTAACTTCAAATCTGTTCTAAACTCAACATTTTGGGTCCCATAAATTCCCTATCATAACTCCTGAACCCTAAATGTTTGCCTAGCTCCTAAGCCATAGCTCTGCTCCACAAACCTCAAATCGCACATACACCTTGGCTGAATCCCCCACCCCCAAAGCTTTCAAGTCTATATGTCTGAACCTCAAATATCAACCCCAACTCCCAGGACTGGAGCCCTACCTGTCCAAATGAAGGCCCCCATAAAGGAAGGATGTAAGATGGAGTCTGTGAATGGGTTCAATTTCCTAGGACTAGAGTCCTAAATCCTCCTATTCAAGCCCCCAAGTCCCACATCTAGGGCCCTGAACCCCAAATCCAAATCTCTGACTGCAGTGTCCAACTCTCATACTGTACCTCAACCCTCCACATCTGACATCTAGACCCCCAACTCCCTGATGCTAAGCTGGAAATCTCTAATGCGATCCTGGGGCCCCAAATTATGATATCATTCTCCTTGCCCAGATAACAGAGGCCTGCCACCCTGGGCAGGCCTCAGTGCCAGTGTGTTTCCCACCTCTCCAGGCTGGCCAGCTGCTCTGGGAACAGGAACTATACTCACAGTTGGTCTACTCCACTCCCACCCCTTACTTCCACACTTTTGCTGGAGATGTAAGTGGCCACTCAACCCCTGGGCCTCAGTTGGGATGTGGGGAGGAGATGGGAAAGGTGTGGGGGGCCTGGAAGGCTATTGAGCCCAAGATATGTGCAGGACTGCCAAGCAGGGCTGAACTTTGCAGACGAGGGCGAGGCCCAGGCCTTCCGGGCCCTGGTGCAGGAGAAGATACAAAAAAGGAATCAGAGGCAAAGTGGAGGTGAGGAGGCCTTGGGGGAGAAAACGAGGTTGGGCAGGAGTACATGCAAGGGTAGGGAGCTGGAAAAGCTCCTCTTATGGTTCTGGTTCCCAGTCCATCCGTCTCTCCACAGATAGACGCCAGCTACCCCCACCACCAGCACCAGCCAATGAAGGTGAGTCCTCAAGTTCAAGGAAGGTAATAAGGGGCTAGCCCAGGAACCTGTGGCAGGGTTGTAATAGCTCTCTATCCATTCCATCTCTCCAGAGAGAAGAGGGCCCCCACCCCTGCCTCCGCATCCAGGTGGAGATCAAGGGGGTGAGTGCTGATTCTTTCCTGTGTCTCTGAGTGGACAGGTGGGTGGGGGAGTGGATGGATAGATGGGTGGGGAGTGGGTGGATGGATGAGTAGTTGGGTGGGTGTAGAGATAAGTGGGCGAATGAGTGGGTAGATGGATTGGTGGTGGATAGATGGTTGAGTGGGGGATGAGTTGATGGGAAGATGAAAACATAGATGTATAGGAGAATGAGTATGTGGATATATGGATGAATAGATGGATGGATGATTGAGTAAATCAATGAATAAGTGAATGAATTGAACAGCAAATAAATGAATAATTGACATAACATTTCAATCAGTGAATAAAGCGATGATTGAATGAACGACTGACCGAATGAATAATTTCACAAATAATTGGGTCAATGAGCCATGAATGAATGAATCAATACTTAAGTGATAAGCATGAGTGAATGAATAAATAAATGAATTGGTGAATGTAAGAATGGCTTGTAGAATCCACTCATCCACTTCTCCATAAACCCTACTTGGACCCCTTACCCACTCCCTCTGTGACCATCAAACACACACACACAGATTCCCTCAACACTCTTCCTGTGTCTTGCCCCTATGCTTTGGTTGGTAGGTTAAGTAGGTCAATGGCTCAATCACACTATTTTCCCCACAGGCCCAGCAGCTGGCCCCCTGTCCCTGGGGCTAGTAACAGTGGACATCCAAAACCCAGACATCACAAGTTCACGATACCGTGGGCTCCCAGCACCTGGGCCTGGCCCAGCTGATAAGAAACGCTCAGGGAAGAAAAAGATCAGCAAAGCTGATATTGGAGCACCCAGTGGATTCAAGTGAGAACCTCTCCCCACTGGTCCCACAGATCCCTCTGGGGGGGTGGATGAAAAGTTGGACAGGAAGAGAGCTGAGTAGATGGAAGGATGGGCACATGGGTGGGTGGGTAGGTAGATGTGTGGATAGGTGGGTGGATGCAAGGCCAGGACTAGGGAGAGGCAAGCGAGGTGCCAAGGTTGCAAAATTTATAGAGGTAGTTACTCTAAGGGTCATGCAACTGTAACTAATGACTCTGAGAGTGAGGGCCCCATTAAATTTTACGCCTTAGGCACCTCACTTGCTTCACCTTAGTCCCACCCTGGGTGGGCTGGTGGGTGAATGGATGGGTGGGTAGATGGGTAAATGGATGGATGGATGAATGGATGGATGAAAGAGTGAGTGAGTTGGGGAATGAATGGATAGGTGGGTGGATGGATGGGTGAATGGGTAAATGGGAAGTGGGTAGGCAGATGGATGGGTGAGTGGATGAGTGTGTGGACAGATGGATGGATATCTGGTTGGTTCACAAACAAGGTGGATGGGGATGGACAGGTGGCCAGATATGTGGATGAATGGACAGTTCAATGGATAAATAGACAAAAGTATGTGGTTGAGTGGGTGGACAAAAGAGTAGATGGATTGAAAGGTGGGCACATGGGTAAGTGGTTGGGTGGATGATCAAGTATGTGTGAAGATAGATTGGTGGACAAATGGGTAAACAGATGTATATAGGAAGATGAGTAGAGAAACAAATGTACAATAGATCAGTGGTCTGACAGGTGGATGCAAATGGCTAGGTGGGCAAATGGATGGGTGATGGATGGTAGAAAAAGGGATGGGTAGGCAGATGGGCACCACAAACTATGGACCCCTTCTCATTCTATAACTGTTGCTCTCATTCAGTCACTCAGTCATTCACTTGTGACTCATTCATTAATTCTGGCTCCTCGGAGTCTCTCTGGGCAGAAGGCAAGAGGGCTTCACTAGGAAGGGAGGAAAGGAAGCGCAGTGGGGTTTCACTGGGATCTCCTCACCTCCCCCAGACATGTCAGCCACGTGGGGTGGGACCCCCAGAATGGATTTGACGTGAGTAATTCCAAAGACCCCTTGACCCACTTAACTACCCACCTGCCCTTCCGTAGTCCACTGGCTCAGACCTACCCCTAGACCCCACCCTTTCTACACCCCTCTCAGAAGATCCCTCTCGGGGGGTGGACCTATTGATAATCTGTGCCCCTTCCCTATCCACTTTATTCCCCCACCCCTGCCCTGGCCTTTTTCCTCCTGGGCAGGTAAACAACCTGGACCCGGATCTGCGGAGTCTGTTCTCCAGGGCAGGAATCAGTGAGGCCCAGCTCACAGATGCCGAGACCTCCAAGCTTATCTACGATTTCATTGAGGACCAGGGTGGGCTGGAGGCTGTGCGGCAGGAGATGAGGCGCCAGGGTGAGTCCCCCCACCCCTTCTTCTCCAGCCCTAGTAGCTGGTTTTTAAGAGATATAGTCACTCAGTCCTCATGGAAACCCTTATACTGCTTGAGTGAGGAGTTGATCATTTGGGGTACCCATTTTATAAATGAGCAAAACTGAGGCTCTGAAGAAAACTATAACAATAGCTATGTGTTATTTTCCCCCCTCAGAGCCGCTTCCACCGCCCCCACCGCCATCCCGAGGAGGAAACCAGCCCCCCCGGCCCCCTACTATTGGGAACAACAAGGGTCGTTCTGGTCCACTGCCCCCTGTACCTTTGGGAGGTGCTCCACCCCCGCCAACTCCCCGGGGACCCCCACCCCCAGGCCGAGGGGGCCCTCCACCACCACCCCCTCCAGCCACTGGACGTTCTGGACCACCGCCCCCTCCACCCTCTGGACCTGGAGGGACTCCTGTGCCTCCACCACCACCACCACCACCACCACCACCCAGCTCTGATGATGGGCCAGTCCCTCCCCCTCCTCCTGCTCTGGGGCCTGTGGGGGGCCTGGCCCCCAGTGGAGGTCGGGGGGCACTTTTGGATCAAATCCGGCAGGGAATTCAGCTGAACAAGGTGAAGATGGGCAGGATTGAGGGTTGGGGGTCTGGGGCTCGGGTGTGCTGGGCAAGCCAGGATATTAGGGGGCCAGGGCTGAAATTAATGGAGGTCCCAGTCTTTGGGGTTTCAGTAACAGGGCTGGGAGGTTGGTGGGGCAAGGTAGGCTGGGAACCTTGAAGGGGACTGGAGTGTATGGGAGGGGAAGTAATGAAGGGGCAGGGAGGAGTGCTCCAGTCATGGGCTTTGAACCCTCTGTGCTGAACCCTGCTTGCTGCAGACCCCTGGGGCCCCAGAGAGCTCAGTGCTGCAGCCTCCACCTCCGAGATCGGAAGGGTTGGTGGGAGCCCTGATGCACGTGATGCAGAAGAGAAGCAGAGCCATCCACTCCTCAGGTGAGAGCCTGCCCTTTGCCAGGACAGAGCCTGGTTCCCAAGGCTAGTGTTGGTGTAAAAATAACCCCAACGGTTACCATCAATAGTAATAGTATCCATACATGACTCTTGTATCAATCTCCTTTTTGACAATGTTAACATTGTCATTATGGAACAATAATATAATTCACTCTATCTTTTTTTAAAGTTTATTTGTTTTGAGAGAGAAAGAGAGTGAGGGCACAGGCATATGTAGGAGGGGGAGGGGCAGAGAGAGAGAGAGAGGGAGAGAGAGAATCCCAGGCAGGCTCTGCACTATTAGTGCAAAGCCTGATGACCGGCTCGAACTCACAAACCTGTGAGATCGTGACCTGAGCTGAAATCAAGAGCTGGAGGCTTAACTGACTGAGCCACCCAGGCGCGCCTGTTTCACTCTATCTTTGATGATAATATTATCATTAATGCCAAGGCATGTCCACAGTATTAATATTAATCCTGTATGTTCAGTAGTGTTAACATTAGTCCACATGTGATGATATTATAAAGAACCCCGCCTTGGACAATAATATTAACTCTAACTCCATGTGTCAATAGGTGAACATTAGCTCATTATGTGATAATTATATAACTAGTCCAATCTTCATATAATAATGTTAACATTAATCCCCTGATGTGTCAACGATATTGTCATTATATGACAATTATATGAGGGTAATATGGACCTCAACCTATTATTGGCAGTATTAACATGTATCCCAGAGTACATCCACAAGATCACTATGAATCCATTATATGACAATATTGTAATGAATCTCATCTTTGATAGTGATATTGTCAATAACCCATTATGTATCAACAATATTAACATTAACTTGGTATGAAATAGTAATATTGTAATATACTCCATCTTTGCTAATAATATTTAAATCCACCCAATTAAGTAACAAACCCGCTAACGTTAACCCTTGTGTGAGCGACAGTAATATCCCAATTAACCGTATTTTTGACAATGACATTAACTTCGACTCCAACTCCAACCCATACCCTAACTCTTGTTCCTCTGAGGGGGTCCCTTCCTCATCCAACTGCACAGGCCCCGGATGTGATTTCCAGCAGGAGACCTCAGTCCCCCAGGACCCTGAGTCCTGACTCTCAGACCCCAGGAACCTCACCCCACTCAGGTCCCTTGAACCCTTATGCTCATCCTGAGACCTGCTTTCTCTGTCCCTCCAGACGAAGGGGAGGACCAGGCCGGTGATGAGGATGAGGACGATGAGTGGGACGACTGAGTCACCCTGCCCACCTGTTCTGCGCCTCCTCCCCTGGCAGCCGCTGTTTCCTGCCCTCCACTCCTGGCCTCCAGGCCCTCAAGCCCCATTTCTCCCCCACCGACCCTTCCAATGCTGTCATCTCTGACTGATCCCCAACATTCACCCTAGCAAATTGCCAGGGCCCCTTTTTATATAAAACTTCTAGGGGCGCCTGGGTGGCTCAGTCGGTTAAGCGGCCGACTTCGGCTCAGGTCATGATCTCGCGGTCCGTGAGTTCAAGCCCCGCGTCAGGCTCTGTGCTGACAGCTCAGAGCCTGGAGCCTATTTCAGATTCTGTGTCTCCCTCTCTCTGACCCTCCCCCGTTCATGCTCTGTCTCTGTCTCAAAAATAAATAAACGTTAAAAAAAAAATTTTTTTAAATTTCTAGTTCTCCTCACATAAGGATTTTTAAACAGAAATAAAATAACTGTCTTTTTGTTTCTCTCAATCTGTTTATATTCCAAATATGGAAAGTTGGGGTCCTTTTTCCATATAGTCTCTTTTATTCATCTATACCATTTCATTTATTTAGCCTTACATGTATATATTCACTCATTTGTTCCCTCATTGATTTCTTTGCTTCCTTTTGTCCTTCTTTCTTTCCACATTTACTGCCAGGCACTACTTTAGGGGCTGGGGATAAGGCAGTGGGGAAAAAAACCTAGTGAGGCCAACATTCTAGTGGAGGAGACAGCTCTAAAACAAGGAATCAAATACAAACAAAAGATACAGATCATGGTTAAGTGCTGTGATATGCTGAGGGGGAATGACATTCAGATGGAAACTTCATGGAAAGCCACCTGGAGGAGGTGACAGTTGTGCAGAACCTAAAGAGAGAGGAGTCAACCAATAAATATTTGGGGGGAGGGCACTGCAGGTGGAGGGAACAGCCAGTGTGAGGGCACTCTAGTTGGAGGGAACATCCAGTGCAAGGGCCCTGAGGTGCTTGGTGTGAGGGTGAGTGTGGTGAATGAGCAGGAGTTATTTATTATTAATTTACTTATTTAGTAATTAAAAAAACCCCAAAACATTAAATCAGCATTATATTAGATCAAGAGACTACTCAGTGGTCAGACTTACTCTCCATGCCCACAACTCACACACCAGGATCCTGATGGGCAGGACCCCCTCTCAATTTTTAAATTTGGTTCTGCCCAGTTCTCAGTGCAAACCAAGTCCTGGCCGATGGCAATGAAAGAGGCAAAGACTTAGTAATCAGATAGATCTGCTCTAGAACCCAGGCAAGATGCCCCACCTCTGAGCCTCAGTTTCTTCATCTATACAATGGAGGTTTACAGTATGTAACCGATTCCCAACTGAGATCGCACTGAGTCACCCTTCCTCCTCTAGGAATTACTCACCAGAAAGAAAAAAGGAGCAAGTCAAAACTGTCCCTGGTGTTTAAAGCTGTTTCCAAGGGAGTGATTAGTACCTCTTGCTCACCAGAGCCTTAGAAGAGGTGCCTACTCCTTCCCATTTCTAACATCTGGTGGATTCAAGATCTCAAGTATCCTACCTTTTAGAGGACAAGGAGGGGAGTGGGGAGAAAGATAACAGTGAGGAGGAATCCAGAGAGGAAAGGCCTCATCCATCTGCAAGACTAGTGGAAGAATTTCTGAACCATCCAAGGTGCAGGCAGGGGCTTAGGGGAGGGAATGAAGGAGAGCCAGGGTGAAGGGGGAGGTGTGGGAGGTGGGAGTTGGTTTTGCTCCTTAAGAATTTGCCTGCAGCCTCAGAAGCTGAAGAAGGAGGGAATCTCAGGTTCTTTTTAATGCTTTCATTGTTCTTCACCTTTCACTCCCCTCCCCATCGCAGGTCGTCCAGGTCCCAGGAGCAAGCTAAGTCTAGGAAGGGCCTGTCAGTATCACTTACCTGCCTCCCCACCCCCTGCTAGGAAACCCTAGAAATCCAGTGTTCTGGGACCCCCTCAGCAGGCTTTGTCCTGGGGAAGAAACTTCCATCACACAACCTCTGAATCCCCAGGAGCGCTGCCTGGAGCAGGCACAGACTTGGCTTAAAAGTATCCACTGTGGACAAGTTGCTTGACCTTTCTGGACCTCAGTTTCCTCAGTCTTTCCATGGAGACTAAAAATGCTTACTTCCCAGGGTTGTGGAGAGAATTAAAGTAGATGGCGTCTGCAGAGTGCCTGGCTCCTTGAGTCATCTATAAACATTAGATGCTGCTGCTGCTACTGTTCTTCTTGTTCTTACCGGTTGTCACTGATCCTGAGTCACCGCTGATTATAAAATGCCCCATTATTTTATGTATCACTAAGAAAGACAAAAAACTGCGGATTGAATTATGACACCAGTGCTTGAGAAATGCAGCCCAATTTCAGAGATGTTAAAAATGACATGCTCCTGGAACACTGGCTGGGGATGTTCCTTAACCTGCGTTCTGGTTCCACATGGTTGTTTGCTTGTGAGAACTCATGATACTGGTCACCCATGGTCTGTGCACTCATGTATGTGTAGTACAATCAAATATGAGGTTTACATTAAAAACAGATCAAACCTGTACAGCTTGGAATGGAAAAGACCTTATACTGGCCCCAGCACTAGGTAAGGCAATATACACAGTTGGCACTAAATTAATGCTGAATGAACAGACAAGTGGCTGGGAGTGGGACACAGTAATAACAAGGTGGCATCTTACTTTTGATATCTGAACAGATGCTAGTCGAGAAAGATTCTTTTCCACATGAGCTAGAGATGCCCCCACCCCAAGGTCACTCATCTGAGGTTTTACAGATGAAGAAACTGCCTAAGGTCACACAATGATGGAGCTAGTATTTGAACCAGATAGCTAGGCTCCAGGATCCACTACACTATATACAATGTTTGGGGAGGACCGAGGTATAAAAAATTAATAGAGGGAAACATTTCTAAAATGGACTCAGGATGCTAGAAGGGGAGGCTGGTAGAAGAAGCTTACCACTCAATATCAATTACAAGAAAGGTTGTCAATTACACACACCCCCCCCCCCAAGAGAAGTATGTCAAAAGGCAAGAATGATCAATTACAGGCCCCTTGCAGGGAGAGATGTACATTGTATCTCCTACAAGAAACAGACTAGTCCTGCAACTCAGCCAATGACAACCCATCATCACTAGGAACTCTTACTTTTATCCAATAGACTTTGGTTCCAAACAACCCCTCCCAAATTCCTCCTTCTCCAGAATGTAACGTTCCTCTCCTTTGTTTATTGAACTGGCATATGGTTTTGCCACACCTTGCTAGTCTTGCATTGCAATTCTCAGCTATTCCTGAATAAATGCAGCTGTTGCTTGTTAAATAACTGGCGGTTTTTAACCTTAACAAAGGAATGTTTCCCAATACCCACGGACCCCCTACATGACCCCCCCCCCCCCAGGCTCGGTCATGCTTTAAATCATCCTTGTGGGTTGGACAGGCGTCCTGGACTCCTGGGATGAGAAAGTTCTACCCGTCCAGGGAGACCGGGGGACATGCGAAGACCAGCATGTGTTCTAGAAGGAATAATGAATGCAAGAAGATGCGTGGTGGGATGTGCGCTGTTGACTGTTCCACTCGTGGTAAGCAGGGGCTGACATGCAACCTCAGACTGACCAGCCGTTTCTCCAACCAGCTCGTAGCTAGACTTAGCAGGCCATTTGCTTAACTGTATGACTGTTTGGTTGACTACATAACTCATGGACCAACAGGGAGAGGGGCAGTTTGAGGAACTGACAGTGCAATTTCCTGATGCTGTGGGGTACTCAATGTCTAACTAAATTACACCAGCCTGGGGCTGTCTGGGGCTGGTTGGTGGTCAGATAGTGTAAAGGATGGGCAGCCTCCTGAAGGACTGCCAGGCTGCCTGCCTGGGTGGCAGGACGTTGTGAATGGCCTGACTCTTGCTAGGAGTCACATCTGGCCTGAGGGAGTGTCTGGATGTTATACTCTCTGATGAGGCGTAAGAGGGAATTTCATGCTGCCTGATGGAGAGATCTGTGACTGCCTGATAGGTAGCTGTATCTGGTGACTGTCCACCCTGGCCAAATCACGGCATGCTTGACAGACCCTGTAGTCAGATGCTGAGAATGGCTGCCTGGCTGATTGACAATATGATGAAGGGCAGTGAATGAGTCACAGGCCAACCGACCAATTGAAAGATCAGTGTAGCTGCTGGATTCAATGGCTGTGCCAGGCTGGAATCAAAGCCGCCTTGAGGCGGCCCCCTGGGTCAGAGGAGACTGATTGAATGACTGACCAATGTTGGGCATACCTTGCCTGAGAAGGGACAGGCTGCTGAGCCACTGTCAGGTGGCGTGGAGGCTTTAGTTGCTGTGACTGCTTTGAGGGAATAACTGCCTGATCATGGTGTGAATGAGGAGTAACCCGAGGGAATTAGAGAGTGACCAACTAGCATTGGATGCGTGACTGCCTGAGAGGGCGACAGAAGATGCTGACAGTGACAGACTGTCCTGAAGTAATAATCACGGCCTGCCTGAGGGCATGGCTGGTGGCTCTGAGATAGTTTTCCCAGGGGGATTCAGAGCTGCCCCTAGAGCAAGAGTAAATGGAGAGAGCGGCTGCTGGACTGTATGAAAGAGAGAGAGAGGGAATGACAGGTTGGCTGACAGGGTAGTTGTTAGCGCCGTGCGTCTGCCTGGAGGCAGGAATGGATGCTGCTGCTGTTGACTGACTGGCAGACAGCGTGAAGGGGTGGTGGCGGCGGAGTCTAAACAGTTCTCTGCGGTGATGGGCCCATTGTCTGATTCGAGTCTGGGGACTGTCCGTGGCGACAGTCCATCTTGGGAGTCACGGCCTGCTTTGGGTTAAAATGTGGTGACGACTGACTGACGGTGGTAATTGGGGGTCTGACAAGACAGAGAATCCCCCGTACGGCGGGCTGACAACGTGATTGGCTGACGACGTAATAGGCCTGCGTACGGGCAGGGCCTCCGGCGAACTCAGTTGCCGCCGCCGCCGCCACCGCCCAGACGCACTCTGGGAAAGCTCTGGCGAGCACCCGCCTCCGGGACGGAGCGGGGTGGCGGGGAGGGGTCCGGTCACGGCTCGCCGGTTGGTCCGCGCGGGCGCTGCTCGCGGCGCCGCGCGGCCAATAGGCTGCGTGTTCTCGGCCACGCCCGCGCGAGCTCTCTTCTCGCGAGGCCGGTTAGGCCCGAATGTCGTTAGCCGTGGGGAAAGATGGCGGAAAATTTAAAAGGTGAAGCAGTGGCGGCAGCGGCGCGGGCCTGCTGGCCGGGCCGGGTGGGCTGGAGGGGTGGCGTCGCGGGCTCGGGGCCCCGGCGTCCGAGGCCACGGAGCCGGGAGCCGGAACCCTGGCGCGGAAAGGATGGGGCTCAGGGAGCCCGGGCCTGGCGCGCGGGGCTGGGCGGGGCTGAGGGGAGGGGGCGCGTGCCTCGGAACGCGGCGGGCGCGGGGCTAAGTGGGGACGCGGGAGGGGGGCGCGCGCCTCTGATCGCGACCAGTCGGCGCGCGCACGCGCGGGGGCTTGTCGGGGAGGCCGCGCCCGCGCGCGGGAAAATCGGCCGCCGGTGACCGTTACCCGGTTGGTGTCCACGCGAGACGCCGGAAGGGGAGGGAAGGGAAGGGGACGGACCTCCTTTTCAGAGTGAGGGGACAGGGGACTCTTCAGGGAGAGGGTATCTTTTTTCAGCGTGATGGGGGAAGGGTTTGCTGTAGCGAAGACTCCCCCAGGAAGAGGGGAAGGGGGCTTCTCTAATAGAAGAGCTGGACTCCCTCGTGTGCAGGGAAAGAGGGGTGACTTTTCCAGTATGTTGGGGAGGGTGGGCTCCTCTGGGTGAGGAGAGCTGCGGGGAGGATGGGGTCCACAGTGTGAGGGGGACGTCTGAGGGGTAGGAATCCACCTGTGGTCAGTGCGGAGCCAGCTGCTGGAGATGTTACTTGGGACCGCTTCAGTGGGGTTTCAAATGCAAGTTAAGGGGGTTGAAAGGGAGAGTCATCATAGGGGAGGAGAGGAAAGCGTGGGCACAGGCTTGAGTCTCCACTAGGCCTGCCTAAGTGGGGGGGGGGGATGTGCACACGAAATAATTTTGCAAAGCTCTTGTACATTTTCAGGGTGACGTCTATAGTATTTCGTTATGACTTCAAATGTTTGGTTTTCGTAATGGGAGGTAGAGAATAATAATAGGATGAGGACTGACTGCATTTAGAATAAATGTTCCTGTGAAACGATTTGATAAAATGGCTTCTAAAGCACATTGTGCCTTGAATCAGAAGCCCTTTTTTTTTTTTTTTTTTTAATTCATGTCTTGAAAATTTCTGGCAACCCCAGAAACATTCCAGTTATATTTGAAAGAATTGTCAATTACCTGTACTGTTCTGCTGGTTCCTGAATTCAGAGCATACTCCTTTGGGTGAGCTTTACCCTTCAGAGAAATGTAGATGAGACAGACCATCAAAATGCCGTGGGAAAAAATGTACCTTGTAGGTTTAAGGCACCCAGACTAATCATTCAAGGAAGCTTCCTGAAATCTAATACCACTCCGCAATCTCTTATTCATAATCCTGAAATCTAAAAAGCCCTGAAAACTTAAATTTGGTGTCAAAACTGGATTGTAAAGTGGGACTGTCTTGCCTCTTTATTTCTCCTACTTAATGTGAAAATTCTGATTATTGCTGCAGAACTATTAATATGTTTGTGGATTGATGTCCCTGACCATACAGAGGGTGTTAGGTAATGTATGGGGTATACCTAAAACTACATTTGTAAAAATCCAAGGAAATCTGAATTCCTAAACACCTCTAGCCCCAGGAGTTTCAGATAAGGGATCCCCGACCAGTCTTTCCAGTTAAGCTTTTGTTTGGTGCCTAGAGGTTGTAATCCCATCCCCACCCATTCCCTTGGGGCAATGCACCCTACTGAGGTGGGGGATTGTTCTCTTTATTTTGCTAAGTGGGGAGAGGGATGATTAGGTCCTGAACCCAAGGCAGGTTTGCTGGCAGTTTTAGGAACAGTACGGAAGCTCTGGGAATAGATTGCTTTAGGACAATCCCTGCAGCAGGTCTGCTTTGAGGTCTGCTGTACTAGGGGTAGCTCTGGAATGAGCACTGGGGTTTGAAGGAAGTGGCACAATTTCGTGGTAGAAGGGTCTTAGCATTGGTAAAGCCTGTGGATGAAGTCTCACTCAGAAGTTCCAAAGAGGATTTGAGGTCCCCTTTGATCCCTGGCTTCACCAGGATGCCCAGTAAGTTCTTTCTGGCTTCCTTGTTTTAGGCTGCAGTGTGTGTTGCAAGTCTTCTTGGAATCAGCTACAGGACCTGTGTCGCCTGGCCAAGCTCTCCTGCCCTGCCCTCGGCATCTCCAAGAGGAATCTCTATGACTTTGAAGTCGAGTACCTGTGTGATTACAAAAAGATCCGCGTGAGTCTGGGGTGACCATGGCCAGGGCAGGGGTGTGTCAAGGAAGCTGGCTTACTGCCCCCTTGCTCCCCACTGCCTGCATCTGTTTCCAAAGGGAGTTTTCTCCTCTGATTTTAAAAAATTAGGATTAGTAGGCCATCTTAGATCATCCTTGTTTTACAGGTGAGGAAACTAAGTGGCTTCCTCAGGGAGGCAGGAGCCAGAATGAATCCCCAAATAAATAAGTCTCTCTTGCCACCTCCACAGGAATACAGACCAAAGTTTGAGATGCTGAGTCCAGGACTAGAGATGATGATAGCTAGCGGTTATTGAGCACTTTGAGTGGGCTGGGCACTTCCTCTCAGAAACTGCTTTAATCCTCCCAACAACAATGCAAAATGGGAACTGTTACCAGCGCCAGAGGAGGTAATGGCAGGATAAAGAGTGGAGCCAGCATGCTTGGGTTCAGGTTTTGGCCCTGTAACCCCGGGATACTTACACAGATTCTCTGTGGTTCATTTTCCTCATCTGTAAAGTGGAGATGATGACTATCCGTGTCTAGCTCCTATAGAGTTATGAGGATTAAACTGGTTAGGACAGTACCTACTACATACTGGATACCGTAAAAATGTTTAGCTTTTTTTATTTATAGATGAGGAAACTGAGGCCCAGCACAGTTAAATAACTTGCCTAAGGCCACACAGCCAGGGAGCAGCAGATTGAGGGTCTGACTGTAGAATCTGTGTAGTTAAACTGTATCGTATAGCTGCCTCTCTGCAAGAAAAGATCCCTCTGGCTGCTGAGTGGGGAGTGGACTGTAGGGGCCAGGGTAGACCTGGGGGGGGGGGCAGTGAGGAGGATACTACCGCAATCCAGGCAAGGGTTGACACTGGTGGCAGTGACGATGGTTTGAAGTGGTCGGATTCTGGATGTAGTGTGAAGGTGAGCTGACAGGGTTTGCTGAGGGTGGATGTGGGAGTGAGAAGAAGTCAGTCATGACTCCCAAGAGTTGGGGCCTGAACAGCTAGAGGGAGGGAGCTGATGAGAGGGAAGAAAGGGGAGGAAGCAGGTTAAATTAAAACTTGAAATTTGGGCAATAATAAGGCGGAGAATGGGATTTGAACCTAGGGATCCTCAGTCTAGAGCCCATGTTTTTTTCTTTATATGGTGGGGTGGGGTGTAGAGGAGAGAGAGAGACAGAGACCAAGACAGAGAATCTCAAGCAGGCGCCATGCTCCTGGCAGAGCCTGACAGAGGGCTCAATCCCTTGACCCTGGGATCATGACCTGAGCCGAAATCAAGAGTCAGCTGCTCAACTGAGCCACCCAGGCACCCCTAGAGCCCATGCTTTTTAACCACTGCATGGAGTCATTCCAGAAGAGATGAGGGGATGGTTTGGGTGCTCTCCACTGGCTTTGGGATGTCAGTCCCAGGAGTGCTGGTCCAAGGGTTTTGCCACTTATGGTGCCCCCCTCCATCCCCTGGTCCCCCAACAGGAACAAGAGTATTACCTGGTAAAATGGCGTGGATACCCAGACTCAGAGAGCACCTGGGAGCCACGGCAGAATCTCAAGTGTGTGCGCATTCTCAAGCAGTTCCACAAGGACTTAGAAAGGGAGCTGCTCCGGCGGCACCAACGGTCAAAGCCACCTCGGCACCTGGACCCAAGCTTGGCCAACTACCTGGTACAGAAGGCCAAGCAGAGGCGGGCGCTCCGGCGCTGGGAGCAGGAGCTCAATGCCAAACGCAGCCACCTGGGACGCATCACGGTGGAGAACGAGGTGGACCTGGACGGCCCCCCGCGGGCTTTCGTATACATCAACGAGTACCGTGTGGGTGAGGGCATCACCCTCAACCAGGTGGCAGTGGGCTGTGAGTGCCAGGACTGTCTGTGGGCACCCGCTGGAGGCTGCTGCCCTGGGGCATCACTGCACAAGTTTGCCTATAATGACCAGGGTCAGGTGCGGCTGCGCGCCGGGCTGCCCATCTACGAGTGCAACTCCCGCTGCCGCTGCGGCTATGACTGTCCCAACCGCGTGGTACAGAAAGGCATCCGCTATGACCTCTGCATCTTCCGCACGGATGATGGGCGTGGCTGGGGTGTCCGCACGCTGGAGAAGATCCGCAAGAACAGCTTCGTCATGGAGTACGTGGGAGAGGTAGGGAGACGGGACCCGGTGTGGTGTGCGCGCGTGTGTAGCTCTTCCCACCATGTGCTCACATTGTGTGTGCCCAGCTCGCCTCACTGTGTGCCTGTGACTTCCCTGCTTTTCCTGTCCAGGGAAAGGTGGGGGTGTTTAACCTGAGTGTGATAGGGACACCCTGGCAGGGGCACGTATTTCAAGCTGGTAGTTGAAAGCACATTGAAGTACTTCTGTACTGGGTTTAACCTCCTAAGGGTACCTAGCAATGAGGAAAGTGGGAACTGAAATCCAGGCAGCGTTCCTTTTAACAGGCATTGTGGTCTGCACAAGGTTGCGTCACCCAAAAAGGCACTATTTCTCATTTCACAAGGGTCCAGCTTACCGCCAAGCAGTGTCTAACCAGGAGGAGCACCTTTGACTAATCTGCCCAAAGGAACACGATCACTCTGCAGTAGGATGTACACATGCCTTATGTTGGCTGCCTCTTTCTCCAGACTTGCGGGACACTGGGGAAAGCCTGTGTATACAGTTGACCCTGGAACAACACAGGGGAGGCGGGGCGAGGGGGAGGTTAGGGGCTCCCAGCACATGCAGTCAAATTTGCATGTGACTTTTACTCCCCAGAAACTTCACTACTAATAGCCAGCCTACTGTTGACCTCACCTATAACATAAACAGTTGACTAATACATATTTTATAAGTTACGTGTATTATATACTGTATTCTTACAACAGAAGAAGTAACCTTTACGGTACTACACTGTATTTGTCAGAATCTGCATGTAAGTGGACCCACAGGGTTCAAATCTGTGTTATTCGAGGGTCAGCTGTATTAGGCAGGCTAACCGATATACCAAACAACCCTCAGATCTTAGTGGCTTTACACACTAGAAGTCTGTTTGCTCCTATAACAGTCAGTCCATCATGGGTATTTGGGTAGTATCTTTCTATACAGTGGTGAGGCCACCTAGGCTCCTTCCCTCTTGTGTATTTGCTGTGCCTTCAAGCCTTGGAGCCACCCCTGATCCTCACTCAGCATTGCTGGCAAGTGGGCTGAGAGGGTGGAAGGAGAGGTTGCTAATGGTCCAGGCTTGGACACGGTACCCATCACTTCTGCCCACACCCACTGCCTGGAACTGAGTCACTGGCTTCAACCTCGGTGCAAGGGAGGCTGGGAACTGTGATTTAGCTATGTGCCCAGGTGGAAAACAAAAGGAGTTCGAGTAACCAGCAAGGGTCTATAACAGCAGGTGTCATGTTCTAAGGTGAAATGTGGTGGGCATTTGGGGGTGGAGCCGTTCTTTTTATGTAGGACCATCTCCTGCATTGGGGAACATTTAACATCCCTGGGTTTTGACCATTTAAATCCATGTGTGTGCTGTCATGGTGACAACCCAAATATCTTCCTGTTTACACAGGTCTCTTAGGGGTGTGATATGGTTGGAAAGGGACACACACCTAAGGGTGTCCACACTATAGTAATGACACTGGTGGAGGGGAGAGGCTTCCAGTGATGAACTATAGAGTCATAGCCCCAGGGGGCAGAGATGACCTAGAGGCAGAGCAGTCTACACTGCAGAGAGGACCCTGATAGTCTAGACAGGAAGTCCACATCCAGATAATCCTGATGGTCTGGTGAAAGAAATGTCCACACATCAAAGGACCTAACAGTCTTGGGGGAGGAGGAGGTGGCCACACCCTAAAGGGTTCCTGACAGTCTGGGGTGGGTGTCCTGACAATTTGCAGGAAGAGAGGTCTATGTCCCAGAGTGACCAGGAGGAAGAGAGCAAGCTCTCCACACTCCCGAGAACCCTGGTGGTCCGACTTAGGAAGTGTCCACACTCATACTGTCCTGACAATCAGGAAAAAGAAGTGTCCTCACCCCAGAGGGATCAGGACAGTCTAAAGGAGGTCAGGTTTATACGTAAGAGAACTCTGGCAGCCTGGAAGAAATGTCCACATCCTCAGTGTCCTTACACTCTGGAGGAGGTGTCCAGACCTCGGAGGGATGCTACAGTGTAGAGTAGATGTTAACAGCCTAGAGGGATGTCACCAGTCTGAAGAAATATGTGTGTATACTCCAGAGCCCCTGACAGTCTGGAGGAGGACATATCCAGCCCCCACAGGAACCTGACAGTTCAGAGAAGGGAGTGTCTCCAGCCTCGCTGTACTGACAATCTTGAGGAAAAGTTCTTTATAACAGAGGATCCTGACAAGTGAAGAAGAGGGAGAGTCCACAGTCCCCAGGCACCCCAGAGTCCCCTGGTCAGGATGCTGTTCTGGCTGCTCTTCGTGTCTACTGTTCCATGCTATAAACATTGGGGCTTCCGGGGCTTCTCACCTCAGTCCCCACTCTTCCCACTCCACACACTCTCCTCAAGCTATTACTTGACCTCCTTCCTGCCACATTCTGTGACTTCCAGGCCCCCTTCTGACACTCTCAGAGCTGTGGGGCTTCCTGATGGCACTATAGGCCCCCAAACACTGCCAGAGCCAAACTCCTCTTCGTGCGTCCCCTGTAAGGAGGCAGCACAGCCAAATGGTTGGGGGGGTGTGTGGAGCCCTGGAGCCCGACTGCCTGAGGTTGGAGCCTAGCTTCACCACTCAGCAGCAGTCACTTACCCTCTTTGTGTCTGTTTCCCAGTCTGTAGAATGGGGGTGATAGTAGCAGCCACATCATTCACTTGTTATAAGATTGAAATGAGTTATGATGTGTGCAGCGCTTGGAGGAAGCCCTCTAACAGTAAGCCTTCAATATGTGTTAGCCATTACAGTCCAAAATCCAGAAAATCCCAAATGCTCAGAAACCCCAAAGTTTTTTGTAACCCATCTGGCTATAAAACCCAACCAGACCTGATAGGGGCCTATTTGTAGTTTATTTATCCCACTTGGGGTGAATATTCGTGAATTTCATCGTAGAACTATTAACTTACTCCGTTCCATGGTGCTGTCCCAGACCCTACCTGATGTCCTGTAATGGAGGGCATGCACCCCATACCTGTTCACCACACTATCCTTCTATGCTCTGGACATAACATTCACTCTCCCTTCTCTGCACCAACAGCCCTTCCACATATGTGAGCTGCCCTTCCTTGCCTTCGCACCCTTCCACATTCTGTCCGAACATCCCCACCCTCACCCAGAAGAGAACAACAGCCCGTTTTATCCATTCTGAAACCTGAATTCTCTTCATATTTTAACGACGCTGAAATGAAGATGAGTCTCACTTAATTAGTTTAATTAAATGATGGCGCATCATTTAATTAGCTGTTTTTCCTTTCTTGGGAAAGGGCACATAAAATAAGGGAGCATGTTAGATTCGGACAAAATCACTACTCAGCCATTCCTAACATTGCTCCGTGTCCTAGCTAAAGCAAAAAGAGAAACCTCTTTCACGACCCCGATTGCATTGGATGTTTACAGTAATAGCTCCTGCCAGTTGGGATTATTGTCATTGTCACCCCCATTCTACAGATGAGAACTGAGTCCCAGAGAGGTATAGTAACGTGCTCAGAGTCATCAGGCTAATAGGTAAAAAAGAAGGTCCAAGTGTCTAAAGTTGGTGTGCTGCCAGACCTGGTGAAGGGTTGTGGGTTTTTTGTTGTTGTTGTTGTTTGTTTGTTTTGGCTGAGGAAACAGGCAGAAGGAGAGAACATTCAGGATCCCATATCCAGATGGGGGCAGAGCAGTGACCAGACTCTAAGTCTTCTGGTTACTGTTCACCGTCAACACCTTTTCCAGGCTGCTAGCTTATAGCCCATCTGTCTTCCCCAGTCATTCTGGAGAGCTGCTAGGGAGCAGGGACATGGCCTGCTGTGTTTCCGAATTTTCAGGGCACACCCGCCCTTACAGAGTGGGATTGGAAAGAAAGAAGACCAAGAAGGAGCCGTTTGTGCCCTGGAGGGCTCACCCTGTGACTCACTCTTGGTGAGACTCGGGGAGCAGGTAGAGGCAGAACAGGCGGGAAGATGGAGACCAGGGAGGATGTGGAATGGAAATAGCTGGCTCGGACACCACCCAGCATGCTGTGAGCCAGCAGAGGCTGCCCTTCAGTCCCAGGGCTTCAGAGAGCTTCGGGGAGGCAGCAGCTTCCTCACGGCGACTGGGGATCAGGAGGTTCAAGAATACTGCAGAGAATGCTGACTCAACAAGGAAAGAGTATGTGTTCTCAGGAGGTGAAGGGAGACTGACCCTGATGAACTCCTCCTCAGAACACTTCTGTGGCTCCTACTGCATCCCTCAGGAGAGAGTCCCCGCTCTTCAACCTGGTGTCAAAGCCCTTTTCTGACCTGTAGCTTGCTTTAGATGGTGTATTGCTTTTTTACTGCCCTGGGAATCCTAAGCACCGTGTTTTCCGATCAGCATCATGCACTGCAGATATCCAAATCCATTTCTCTTTTACTAGACTGTGACCCCTGAGGGCCAGGACCAAGCCTGGTTCCTTTGTCTCCCCTGACCCAACTGTGACTCCCAACAGGGGCCCAGCCTGGTCCCTGTCTCTCTCCCTGCAGACACTGGCCCCTGAGCACTGGGACCAGGCACAGGATAGGCCTCATAAAAAAATGCACCGAATGAATGAGTGAACAAACCAGCACAAATTGGGAGTGTCAGGGAGGCAGGTTCCTCAGAATGGAGCTTGAGTGCAGGGCAGTGAGCACTGTGGCCCGAGGGGTAGACCCTGGTCTTCTCAAGGTGTTGATTAGGAATTGGATCAGAGCAGAGACTGGAGGTGCTGGTGTAAGAGGCAGGGAGGAGACCGGACACCAGTGCAGCCATCCTGGCTGGCAAAAGTGGAGGGTGGTGAGGACTGGAAGTAGGAAGGGCATGGTCATGGCTGGCATGAGGGCGAGCAAGGAAGGAAGCCAGGGCAGCTTTGGGTTTGTGTCGAGTGGCAGGGGTGGTGGTGGCTAGTGGGTCTCTGATGAAGGGAGGGGGGAAGAAAGGGTGTGGGGGGAAGAGAGTGTTGGAGTTGCTTTTAGGACCTCTGCAGGACTGAGGATAGGTTACTGGGCTAGAGAGCAGAGTAAAAATAAAGGGTACTCATGGTGTTTCTGCTTTGTGCTGTGCGGGCACTTGTCTCTGAGGGGTTCGCAGAGGTAGCTGGAAGCCCAGGGGTGGAGAATGAGATCTGCCCCAGTCTGGAGGCAACCTAGGCTGAGGAGCAGGCAGTCTTGGGGTCCACAAGACCCTCAGCCAGAGTCGGGCATGGTTGGCTGTGCCTGGGAATTACCAGAAGGCAAGGCTGTGGTTGGCTGGGGGTGGAGGAGGGAACACGAGGGGTGGAGAGGCGGGGGCTTTCCAGGACATCCAGGGACCCATCTGGGGAAGAGGAAATGCCCACTGCTGTCTTAGATCCTGGCTGCTGGCACTGTGCAGCATCAGGGCTGAAGGAGGGTCTCTTTCCCGTGTTCTTGCCTCCTTTCTTACACCTTCTGCCTCTGAGATTCTGGCCTCTGCTTCTTTCTTGCTATCTTATCTTAGACTCTCAACAGGGGTCTTGATCTTCTCTCTGGACCAGGGTCTTTAGTATTAAGATTCTGTCTAAGTCTCTGCCTTGAGCTCTCTTGTCTGAGTCTCCTTTCCATTCATTCCATCTCCCTTTCCCACTGGTCCAGGCCACTTTTTCCTTTCCGTGTCCTCCACCCCTCCTTGTTCACAGCTCAGCGCTGGTGCCTTCTCTTGTGCTGGGTCTCACAGCACCTCAGGCTCTCTTCTCTTGCAGCCTCTCTCTTTCTCTCCCACTCGCCCACCCCTCTCTGTGAGCCCTGGGTCCTTCTCTTGCCTTTTATCTGCTTAGCGTGTCTCACTATGGGTCTCTGTCTCACTCCTGGACCTTGTGGCCAGCCTCTGTCCACCATTGAGAGACACCATGCCATCCAGAGGCCTGAGGAGGGATGGGTGGTGGGCAGCTGAGGCCCAGCGCCCTTCTTAAGGGGGGCTCACAGACCCTCTGCATCACAGCACCCCCCCCCCCCGCCATGTATCCATACCTGCTACCCCTGCTGAGCCAGCCACAGCTCTGCTCACTTGTTCTCCTGGCCCAGGGGGGGCCAGGCTGGGGGTCAGGAGCTGTGCTGGTTTTCCTGAGCCTTCTTGGCCATTCTCCCCTCCCCCACGGCCCTCTCCCCAGATCATTACCTCAGAGGAGGCGGAGCGGCGGGGCCAGATCTACGACCGCCAGGGCGCCACCTACCTCTTCGACCTGGACTACGTGGAGGATGTGTACACCGTGGATGCAGCCTATTATGGCAACATCTCCCACTTTGTCAACCACAGTGTGGGTACCCCACAGGCGGGCGGGGGTCGGGAGGAGCAGGCTGGGGCCCCTCCTCACCCTCCCGCTGTTCTTTTTCGCCTAGTGTGACCCCAACCTCCAGGTGTACAACGTCTTCATAGACAACCTTGATGAGCGACTGCCCCGCATCGCTTTCTTTGCCACAAGAACCATCCGGGCAGGCGAGGAGCTCACCTTTGATTACAACATGCAAGGTGGGGGTGGCAAGGGACTGGGGGCAGGGGCATACAATGACATGGGACACAAGGACCCCTCCCCAAGGAGCTTTAAGATGCTCTTCCTGACTCCCAGCCTCCCATCTGGATTCCTGGACCTCTGCCTACCTTTCGGGGGTCCCCTCATTTCCAATCCCTGGACCCCAACCCTGAGACACTCATACAGACTTTTCCTAAAGACTCCTGGGGAGGATGTTTGGCTCGAGAGTTCAGATATTCCTCCTGACTCATCTGAATTTCCCCAGTCACCCAACCCTCCTCACTCCTAACCCCCTTGGCCTTGCTCATTCCAAGCATCTGGACACTCTTGGGGTCTCCAACCAGTCCCCTTCTTGACAAGCTAGCCACCTCGGAGACACTCAAGGGGTGGGGGGAGATCTTTGACAGGAGAGTTCAGATGTCCCTCTGGACGTCTAGGTGACCATTCCTGACTTCTGTCTGACATGGCCCTCCCCCATGACAGCCCCCTGCCTCCCTCCAAAACCCCTACCTCCAGCCATCTTACTAACACCTGAACACCCCATCCACCACGAGTGCTGAGCCCAGACCACCAACCCCACAACCCCCACCTGACCCAAATCCCAGATGTGCTCCCAGCACCCAAGATTCCTGGGTCTTATGGTGAAAAGGGCAGCGGGACACTTCACCTTGGCCTTCTAACAAGTCCCCTCCCCCCTGCCTTCCCTGGCTGTGACTCCACAGTGGACCCCGTGGACATGGAGAGCACCCGCATGGACTCCAACTTTGGCCTGGCCGGGCTCCCCGGCTCCCCCAAGAAGCGGGTCCGTATTGAATGCAAGTGTGGGACTGAATCCTGCCGCAAATACCTCTTCTAGCCCTTTGAAGTCTGAGACCAGACTGACAGTAGGGGCCTAAAGCCGCCTGCCCCACCTACCCACCGCTGCCCTCCTGTTGAGGAATGACTGCCTGGGCCTCCTGCCTGCCTCTACCTGCCCCCACCTGCCCCGTGCTTGGGCCTGTGGGCTTGTGGTGAGGACTGACTGACTCTAGGAGCCCCTTTTCCCTGTCCCAGCCCCATCTGTGGGTTGCACTTACAAACCCCCACCCACCTTCAGAAGTAATTTCAGAACACCAGGACTTTTTGCAGCTGAGAATCATGGCCTATACAGGAAGTCCAAGGGATGAGCCCCAGCCCAGCCCCAGAATAGAACTGTTTTTGCACCTGCTTCTGCCTGGAACTTGGGTCTGTTGCAGGCTCTCTCCCTACTGCCCCAAGGGTGTGGGGAAGCAGTCCCAGGGCAGGCGGACATCAGAGCCTGGAGTTCCCAGCCCAGATGTTTCCCCTACCACAGAAACTTTGTACTAGTGAAAGAAAGGGCATCTCCAGGGCTGGGGCTGCGGCTGGTTTCTGCTTATGCTCCTGTACTGGGTCGTGTCGTGCCCAAGAGTCCTAGGGTCTTTTTCAGGGTTGCACAGCTGAGAAATGGACGTTCTTATGCCACTGGAAGAGAAGTGGGTGCTCACGGCCCACTGACCAGTGAGAGGAAGGCAGTCCAGATTTTGCCAGTGCTTAAGGTGGGCTGGGTCTGAACTCGCCTTGGGAGTGCATATAGAAAGGCACCCGGGGCTCTTGAGAGTGTGGAGGGTAATGGGAGCCCTGACCTGGGGCGTGATGACTGCTGGGACTACTTAGAGCTGGAACCAAGACCTAGCTAGGCTGTAGATAGCACTTAGGACAAAAATGTGCATTGATGGGGTGTTGATGAGGTGCCAGGCACTGGGCAGAGCACCTGCTCCACGTGGATTGTCTCAGGGAAGCCTTGGAAATTATGGAGGTGGACCCCAGGAAAGGGTGCATGTGGCAGAAGGCAAAGTGCAGGCCAAGAATGGGGGTGGGGCGGGCATGGTTTATCCATGAGGGTACGATGAGGTGAGAGGGAAGCCTCTGCCAGCCCCAGCCCTCTGCACTCCCTTTCGGTCCGCTGGCCTCAAAAGTGACCTGCCCGCAAACGTACAGAAGGCAAAGGCTCTGATGGCTGCTTTGCCCCCTTGCTTCCCCCATGAGGTCTTCTCTAGGAAGCCTTCCCTGACCACCTGTGCTCAGAGTGCCCCTACGTGAGACTGTGTGCCCTGCCACCAGATGCCAGGTCTGTGTGTCTGTGTGTCTGTCTGTGTCCGTGCTTCCTGCCCCCCAGACTGACCTTCAGGCATGGACTGAATCTGATTCTCCTGTTGTATATCCCTTGGCCCTACCCAGCCTGGGGTGGGCATCAATAAATCGTTGACTGAACAAAGCAAGGTGTGGGGATTGAAGGCCTTGTGTAGGTGGGGGTGGGGGGGCACAAGAGGCTGGGTGCTGGGGTGCCTGGGAACATTTTCCTCAGACTGCAGCCATTTGGTACAATGCTCCCTACAGGGTACCATTTGCACCATCACCCATGTAACGTGTGACCTAAAATAAGCTTGCCTTTTAATTTTTCAAATATACTGTAAAAGTGAAGTAAATCCACTGTTGTTTAAATGGACTATTATCATTTACCATAAACAAAAATCACTAAGAGAAAGACGGTGGAAATACAGAAATAGGATATAATTTGAGCTGGACTCTCCCTTGCTCTTACAGGCTTTGAACCCAGAGCCTACCTACTGCATTCAAAGAGAAAAGTCTACGCATGCTGGGGGAAACTTTCTGCAAATACTTATTGAGTGCCTGTAGGTGCCAGGGTAGAAAACCGAGAACAGAGATGACATTCCTGTTAAACTTGTTTCCATCACCCCTCAGTCAGGAATGTGAGCCAGTGCCCTTTGGTTTGTTCAGAGACCTCACATGCTGTGACACAGATACCTATTTTGAAGACTGTGCACACAGGTGACAGAATCCTAAATGGGTCCAAGACCTCACAGGGCACCTAGGACACACGCCTCCAAACAGCTCATAGACCTTATGCCCAGATATTGACCCTAGACCTCTGAGACCTCACACCCTGGATTATCTATCTCCAAGCAGCTCAGAGAGCTCACATCTAGACACCCCAGGCAACTCAGGCTGCACTGAAACTGTGGGACACTGACTCCCACAGAGCTCCAGGACCTCGAATGCCACCTTGCACACTAGGATTCAGACTCCATACACGTCAGAGAACAACTTTCTGGGATAGAGATGCACAAACATTTCCCAGACCTCACAACTTGGGATACTGCTGTCCAAGCCACTCGGAAACTTCACACCCTGATCAATTCCCAAACTGTTTTGTTGGAGACCTCACATCCTGGGGCAGTGCTCCCAAAGTGGAGATGTGACACCCTGGACATAGATGGCCCAAACACAGACCTCATGCTCAGAGCACAGATCCCTAAATGATTCTGAAACCTTGGACACAGGCCCCCCCCCAAAATTGCTCAGGGACACCCCGGAAAAGAGAGCACTAATCCCAGAGACCTCTACCTAGAACAGAGCACCACAAATAACTCAGAGGCTCAAGCCTTAGACACAGACCCCAAGGAGCACAGAGGTCTCACAGCCCAGAAACAGATCCTTGTTAATTTCAATCCTGGGTTGCCTGGGTGGCTAAGTTGGTTAAGCATTTGACTTCAGCTTAGGTCATGATCTCATGGTTTGTGAGTTCAAGCCCCCTGTCCGGGCTCTGTGCTGACAGCTCAGTACCTGGAGGCTGCTTCATATTCTGTGTCGTCTTCTCTCTTTCTGCCCCTCCCCTGCTCATGCTCTCTCTCTCTCAAAAATAAACATTAAAAAAAAAAAGAATTCCAGCCCTGGGAAACATCTATATACATACAGCTCAGTGACCCCACACCTTCTGACACCCCTAGATGGTTCACTCAGGACATCCTAGGAAAAGACTACCAAACCCCAGAGACCTCACACTTTGTAACCCACATTCCCCAAGAGCTCAAAGACCTGAAAATCTGATTACAGACCTCCACAAAGCTTCACAATTAGGGATAAAGAAAGACCCACCAATTTCTCAAAAGAACTTCCAAACTGGGATAAGGATGGACAGACAGTTCAGAGACCTTACACCCTCTTCTCAGACTACCAGACCACTTAGGCCTACTCTGAACACAAGAGAGCCCCGAAATCATACACACTGAAACATAGGCCCTAAACCAGCTCAGAGATCTCACACCTTTGATACAGATTCCTGTTCACAGATGTCCTGTCATGTACTGGACGCAGATTTCCCCAAAATAGCTCAGAGCCTTCATACACAGAGACCGATCCCCAAACCACTCAGAGGCCTTCCATTATGGTTCCCAGAAAAGCTCAGAGACTGAAAATGTGGATACAAATCCTCTACATAGCTCAGAGACTTCACACCGTGTAATACAGACCCCCAACGGCTCTGAGATCACATATCCTGGACACAGACACCAAATGGCTTAGAAACCTATCCTAGGGTTACATCTCTGAGCAGCTCAGAATCTTCACACTCTCAACAGACCTCCAAATGATTCAGAAATATACCCTGAACTCAGACCCCTAAACCATTTATGGAACTCCCACTTTGTACTCCTATCCAGAAAGATTTCAGATACCTGACACTCAATGGACACATCACCAAAGAGCCAAGAAACCTCACATTCTATTCAAAGTCTGCCACAGAGGAGACTGGGACACAGACCCACAACAGCTTAGGGATGTCACAATGTGGACACAGGCTCTCAACCCAGTGAACTTCTAACCCAGAAGGCAGACACAAAAAGAGCTCAGAGACAGCACATCCTGGCAATGTATGCCCACACAGCTTGACACCTCCCATAATGGGACAGAAACCCTCAAAGAGTTCATTAACCTCACAATCTGGAAAGCAGACCCACAAACAGGCCAGAGACCTCACCTATCAGACATACAATGCCAAAACGCTCAGAGTTAACAAATGTTACACTCTAGGACACGAATGCACCCCCACACCCAGCTCAGAAGCATAACATCCTGGACAAAGACCCTCCCCACGAAAAAAAAAAAAAAACACCCAAGGGATGTCATTAGTAACAGAACCCCAAACCACTCAAGAGACCTCAAACCCTGGAAACAGACCCCTGGTAAGTCAGAGACCTCATACCCTGGGACTGAGACTCCCAACAGGAGCTACCTCCCCCTGGGAACAGGGAACTCAACACCCAGGAATGCAGAGATCAGAGATCTCACGCTCTGGGGCACAGAGGGTAAAGCACCTCTGAGGCCCAAGAAAGTATAAAGACAGTAGAAAGACCTCAAACTTGACACAGACCCTGAAACTGCTCTAAAAAAATCATAACCCGGGGACAAACCCACATCATAGAGAACTAATCCCCTGGGACATGGGCTCAGGAGGGGGGAGAAACACGCTGAGCCAAGACACTCAAACACACCCGAGTCCTCATATGAGGGTCACAGACCCCAAACAGCTCAGCCACCTCAACCTGAAAGGAGGGACTTCTAAGTAGCTCAGAGACACCATACTCTGCACAGACCATCAGAGTTGAGAGATTTCACACACCGAATAAAGACCTCCAAACAGCGCAGAAAACTAACTGGCACCCCTCTCCCTCCAGTTGAAAGCTCAGAGACCGTGACCCTGGAACAAATGCTTAATGAGTCAGATGTATCACACTCTGGGACTGAGATGTCCCAAAAGGAGGAGACTTTACACCTGAAAATATTCCCCAAACATGTCAAACTCTCAAGCAGAAAGAGCTCAGAGACCACATACGCTAGAACACGGGCCAGACATCTCAGAGATCATACAGTGTAGGCATAGTCACCCAAACGTCTCAGTGAACTCACCCCTGGAATGCAGACCAGAAAGAGCTCAGAACCCTTGGATCTAGGATTCAGAAATCCTTCCAAGACTTAGGGTATAGACACCAAAATAGAATTCAGAGAATATGCTAGATACAGAGCATCAAAGCATTCAGAGACCTCCAATTGTGGGACACATACATGTAGACAGATCAAGGACCTCATACCCTGGATGTACACACAAAACAGCTCAGAAAATTTAAATTCTAGGAAATACACACCTCAAAAGAACAGACCTCACATCCTGTGACATACAGGAAGATCAAAACCACACAAGTGGAGATAGATACCCCTGACTATTTCAGGGCCATGTCCAGGGACCCACATAGACCTCAATCTATGTGACATACGCACATAAAAATATCAGATACCTCACATGCCAGGATATACACCCACAAACAGTTTGGAGCACTTGTATCCTGAGAAATAAACCAAAGAATTGATCAGGGACCTCACATATTGGGACCTACACCCACATAGAGACCAGAGACTCAAATCCTGGGACATAAACCCAAAACACCTCAGAGACCTTACATGCTGGGACAAAGAAAAGTCAAAACCTACGATCTGGGACACAGAGCCCCAAACAGATCAGAGACCACACACTGTTGACACACATACCAAGAACAGACCCTCACATCCTGAGACATACAACCATAAAGGGATCAGACAACTCTTTTTTTTAATGTTTATTATATTTTTGAGAGAGAGAGAGACAGAGCATGAGCAGGGGAGGAGTAGAGAGAGAGGGAGACACAGAATCGGAAGTAGGCTCCAGCCTCTGAGCTGTCACCATAGGGCCTGACACGAGGCTCAAACTCACGAACCACGAGATCATGACCTGAGCCAAAGTTGGATGCTTAACTGACTGAGCCACCCAGGCGCCCTGGGATCAGACAACTCTTATCTTGTACACCCACAAACAAATCTGACATTTTGTGACACGGACCCTCAGGGTCTTCACACCCTTGGACAGATACCCACAGATAGGTAATAAACCTTGGAAGTTGGACATACACAGAGAACTAGACGAAAGACTGCTCATCCTGTGACATAAATCCAAAAAGTGGTCAGAGAAATCATGTCTTAGGACATATACTCAGTCATAACAGAGACTTCAGATCCTAAGACGTGCCTGCAAAACATCAGAGAGCATACACAGTGGGATGTACACCCACAAACAGACCAAATACTACCCGCTGGGGCATGCATGGAAAAAGAGCAGAGAGGTGTACATTCTAGGAAATACACTAAGATATTCTGGGAAATGCATCCACAAAAAGACTAGAGACCTCAAATGTTTGACAGTACACCTAAAGAGATCAGAGATACCACATCCCAGGACATAGAGTGATAAAATGTTCACGGACCTCATATGGTGGGAAATCGGCACAAAAACAGATTAGAAACCTCACATCCTAGGACACACACCCTCAAATAGTTCACAGACATAAAGTCCTGCAAAATTCACTCACAGACCATTCACAAACCTTATATCCTGCAACAGACGCAACAAATCAGAGACCTCACATCCAGGACTATACCTACCAAGAGAATACAGGTAACAGATCCTGAGACACACACTCAGAAACATATCAGTGGGGGCATGCCTGGGTGGCTCAGTCAGTTAAGTGTCCAACTTCAGCTCAGGTCATGATCTTGCGGTTTGTAGGTTTGAGCCCCGTATCGGGGGCTCTGTGCTGACAGCTCAGAGCTTGGAGCCTGCTTCGGATTCTGTGTTTCCCTCTCTCTCTCTCTGCCCCTGCCCCGCTTATGCTCTCTCTCTCTCACTCTCTCGAAGATAATAAATAAATAAATAAACATTAAAAGAAAGAAACATATCAGTGACCTGAAATCCTGGGAAGATAGCCATAAGCAGATCAGAGACCTCCCACCAGCAAAATACACACATAAAGTGGAGAGAGACACACATTCTGAAACACACACCCACAAACAGCTCAGAAAAATCACACATTGGGAAATACACTCATGAACACCTTGGAGACTTCACATCCTTGGACATATACCAACAGAGCAGATACCTCAAAACCTACCAATCACACCTGGAAGCAGATCAGTCCTCACACATCAGGGAATACACCCAAAAACATCAAAGGGCTCATGTCCTGGGATGTCCACGGACAAAAGATTCTAGAGAGACTTCACAGCCTGAACACGCACCCACACATGGGTCAGAGACCTCCAATCCAGTAACATACATGGACAAACAGCTCAGAAAGCCCACGTGCTGGAGCATACAAAACAAAAAGGCAGACCAGAGACCTCAAACCCACGATCAAGTCAGACACTCCATGTGCTGAAAAATACACCCAGAAAATACCCCAGAGGGTAGACGTGACATCTTGGGGCAAGACCCACAAAGAGATCAGAGGGTTCACTGTTTTAGCTTCAAACCTCTTTCTCTCTCCCTCTGACCTCTGCTCCTGCCATATCATTGCTTTCTGTGACTCTACTTCCATCGTCACATGGCCCCCTGTCTCAGTGTACATTGTCGCTTAGTTTTCTGTGACCCCAAAGGTCCTACTTCCCTCATGTAAAGACTCTTGTGATTAGAATCAGTCCTCCTGGGTAACCCAGGATAACTGCTCCATCTCACAGTGCTTACTTAATACATATCTGCAAAGTCCCTTTCTCCAGGTAAAACAACATATTTATAAGTTCCAGGAATGGAACTTATATTTGGTCAGCCATCATTTGATCAAACAGAACATACATGCACAAACAAAGAGAAACCTCACATCCTCGGACATAATGTACTTGAAGACTTCATACCCGGAGTTACATACTTCCAAAGAGATCAGAGACCTTCCACCCTGGGACATGCATGCAGAAGATGAGAGAGCCACATTCTGAGACATTTACTAGCTAATGCTCCAAAAGGGCTCTAAATCCTTCACACTCTGGGAATTAAACCTACAAAGATATAAGAGAACCCACTCTTTGGGACATACACACCCAGAGAGAACAGGAACCTGATACTGTGGGATATACACCAACACAAAGATCAGGGGCTCCACATTCTAGGACCTCCAAACAGACCAGACCTCTGACTCTGAGACAAATACACAAAAAGAACAGAAAAGTGGCCCACATTCTCTGACATTCACTCTCACACACACACACACACACACCAGGGACCTCACAAACTGGGACACAGAAACACATGCATATCAGACCTCATGCCCTTTACCAACACACCCAAGGAGATTACACTCTCGCTTATGTGACATACACGCACAATCAGATCAAAGACCTGATCCCAGAAATACAACCAAAACCACACCAGACACCTTCAATCCTGCGGGATGAACCAACAAACAGGTTGCAGACCTCACATGCTGATAAATGCATCCAGATAAATTTGGACACCTGAAATCTTGGAGCATACTGTCTCAAGGATATCAGGGAGCTCAGATCCTGGGATACATGCCCACAAACAGATCCTCCCATAAAGAGGTGAAAGTCCTCCCATGCATAGAAATACACCCAGAAACATCATTTCAGGGAGCTGGCAATGGGGGACCAGCAACAGTCCTGGCAATGTACTGGCAATGTACCCAGCAACAGATCAGAGGCCTCACATCTGAAACATACACCCAGGATGAGCTCAGAAATCTCACACCTTGGATATGTAGACCTTAACATAAGAATTTCACTTCATGGTATATATACCAACAAACAAATCAGAAATGCTTGCAAATACCCCCATAAAACATCATCTGATGACCTGGAACATAACCCCCACAAACAGCTCAGAGACCTAACACTCTGGGATGTGCATTCACAAAACATCACAGATCTCACATCCTAGGACATGCATTGAGAAACAGATCAAAGAACTCACCTGGAAAAACACAGCTAAAACATTAAACAAGTCAGAGACCTCATACCCTTGTTCATTCACCAGTGAAAAGATCAGCCACTTCACGCTATCAGACAAATACCTACAAAAAGATGAGGGAATTTCTGTCATGGGCTACACACTCTGTTTCATTCCTGCTTCAGTCACCAGCAAACATACAAGAGGCTTCCCACCACGAGACAGAGACAAACAGATCAGGAAGTCTCACATCCTGGGACATAAACCCAGAAACAGATCAGGCATTTTGAGCAAAAAGACCAAGAGGTCAGAATCCTTACACCATGAACACACATATCTCAACAATTCAGAGAATTCACATACTGGGAACTGTATGCAAAATCAGATTCTCCCCTCCTAGGACATACACCTCAAAACAGCTGGACCCATAAATTCTGGGACACACACCATTACAGAGATCAGAGACCTCACACCCTGGTTCATAAGTGCACACATGGATCAGAGACTCCCTGCCATCAGACACACACTCACAAACAGAGGTGTTCACATCCTGGGATGTGCACTGACAGCCAGATAGAGACCTCATAACCTGGGACACTATAGTTGTTTCTCTCTCAGCCTGGTTTTGTTGTTGTTGTTTTGGTTTGGCTTTTTTTGTTCTTACTGTTTTTAAGAAAAGGTGCCACAGGGCACCTGGCTGGTTTAGTTGGTAGAGCATGCAACTCTTGATCTTGGGGTCATAAGTTTGAACCCCATGTTGGGCTGGAGCCTACTAAAGAAAAAAAAAGAAAAGAAAAGAAGGCCACATTTACCCCATTTCTTTTTTTGTAAGTTTATTTATTTTTTGAGAGAGAGAGACACAGTGCCAGCTGAGGAGGGGCAGAGAGAGAGGGAGAGAGAATCCCAAGCAGGCTCCTCACCATCAGCGGAGAGCTGGATGCGGGGCTTGATCCCAGGAACGGTGAGATCACAACCTGAGCCTAGATCGAGTCAAACGCTTAACTGACCAAGCCACCCAGGTGCCCCTCCCCCTGCTGTTTCTTGAAGGTGCAGGCCTTAATCTTGTCAGGGCTCTGGACTTGCTGCTATAACAAATCACCAAATCTTATTGTTGTAAAACAACACAAATTTATTATCTTCTATTTCTGCAGCTCAGAAGACTGACAAGGGGTCTTACAGGGTAAAAGCCAAGGTGTCAGTAGAGCTGACTTCCTTCTGGAGTTCTAGGGGAGAATCCAGTTCTTACAGGACGCTTGCCTTCCTGAGCTCGTGGCTCTTTCCTCCACCTTCAAAGTCAGCAGTATTTCATCTTTAAATCTCTCTCTCTCTCTGTATCCATCTATCTCCACCTTTATTTCTCTTTGATCTCCGCTTATGTCATCATATCACTTTTTCTTTTCTTTTTTTATATTTTAATGTTTATTTATTTATTTATTGAGAGAGAGAGAGCGCGCGAGAGCAAGCGCAAGCCAGGGAGGGGCAGAGAGAAAGGGAGAGAGAAATCCCAAGCAGGCTCCACGCTTTCAGCTTGAACCCATGAACTACAAGATCATGACCTGAGCCAAAACCAAGAGTCAGATGCTCAACAGACTGAACCATCCAGGCACCCCTCATCATGCCACTTTTTCTTTTTTTGTTTATTTTTTAATGTTTATTTATTTATTTTTTTTATTTTTTTTATTTTTATTTTTCTTAACGTTTTATTTATTTTTCAGACAGGGAGAGACAGAGCATGAACAGGGGAGGGTCAGAGAGAGGGAGACACAGAATCTGAAACAGGCTCCAGGCTCTGAGCTGTCAGCACAGAGCCTGATGCGGGGCTCGAACTCACAGACCGTGAGATCATGACCTGAGCCGAAGTCAGCCGCTGAACCGACTGAGCCACCCAGGCGCCCCAATGTTTATTTATTTTTGAGAGAGACAGAGTGTGAGCAGAGGAGGGGCAGAGAGAAAAGGAGACACAGAATCCGAAGCAGGCTCCAGGCTCTGAGCTGTCAGCACAGAGCCCGACGCAGGGCTCGAACTCATGGACCGCGAGATCATGACCTGAGCCGAAGTCAGACACTTAACTGACTGAGCCACCTAGGCACCCCTCATGTCACTTTTTCTGACTCTGCTTCTCTTCCCACATTGTGTTCTCAGACTCTTGCCTTCATGTGTCCCTCATATAAGGACACATGTGATTACACTGGGCATACCCAGATAATCTAGAATAATTTCCCCATCTCAGGATGCTTAACTTAATCATATCAGCAAAGTCCCCTTTAACTTAATCATATCAGCAAAGTCCCCTTTTCCATGTAGATTAACATAATTAGAGGTTCCAGGGATTAGGAAGTGGACATCTTTGGGGTATTGCTTTTCAGTCACCAGAGACATGTATGCACAAACAGCTCACAGACCTTGCATCTGGAGCCATACACTTCCACATAAGGGAGATGCTTTCCTCCCTCTAACACACACCCAAAAAGAACAGACACACACACATTTGGGGACGAATACAAAAAAAAAAATGCTCAGAGTCCTTAAGCACTTGGAATGAAACTCACAAACATAAGAGAACCTGCCACCCAGGTCACACACACACAAACTGCAAAGAGAAACAGATTCTTAGACATAAACCCACAAACAGGTCATACTTCACAAATTTGGACGTGTAACAGCAAACTGAATAGGCCTCACACCCTTGATAAACCCGCACAGAGACTAGACACTCACATACTGTGATATACACTCACAAACAGATCAGAAGACCTCATGTGAGAAATACTACTAAAAAGAGATCACAGCCCACAAATCTTGCCACCTGAAACTACAAACAGGTTAGAGGCCTTACATGCAGGGCATACAGCCAGAATAAGTGCAGATACCTGGAGATGTACACCCACCAAAAGACGAGAAGCCTCACAACCCGAGATAGCTGCCCACAGACAAACCAGAGGTCTCAAATCCTACAGTATACACCCACAATCAAGTTGGAGGCCTCAATGTGAAGAAAAAGAGCCAGAAACCCATCACAGACCTGAGATCTTGCAACATATGCCCATAAAAGGATCAGAGGGGTTGTATTCTGGGACATGCTCTCAAATAGGTCAGAGGTTTCAAACCAAGGAAAATGACCCACTAAGAGCTCAATAACCTCACAGCCTGGACATACACCTTCAGATCAGATACATGTATATCAACATATAGGGGCGCCTGGGTGGCTTAGTCAGTTAAGCGTCCGACTTCAGCTCAGGTTGTGATCTCATGGTTTGTGATTTTGAGCCCCGCATGGTGCTTTCTGCTGTGAGCACGGAGCTCGCTCTGGATCTTCTGTCTCCCACTCTCTCTGCCCCTACGCTGCTTGCACTCTCTCTCTGTCCCTGTCAAAATAAATAAATAAACTGGGGCGCCTGGGTGGCGCAGTCGGTTAAGCCTCCGACTTCAGCCAGGTCACGAT